>NC_141876.1:598449355-599074355 GCF_056163025.1 Triticum urartu
CTTGCCGCGCGCGGTAGAGCGACAGCAACTTCCGCAGCAGCCGCTCTTCTTCGAGCTCGTTGCTGCTGCTGCTTGGCGCGTCAACCACCGTCAACCCCGCGGAGGCAAGCACTTCTCCGTCGAAGATCTCCCCCTCGACCGGCGCCCTGGAGCTTGACGCCCAGGGGAGGTTGATGAAGACACCTTCGCCGGCCTTCAAGTAGACGCCCGGCTGGGGCTCCTCGGTGCTTGGCGCTGCGGCTTCGGTGGACGGGTCGGCGGTCGGTGTAGCGCCTGGCGCTCCTGTGGCCTCTGGGCTGTCAGTACGATCGCCAGATCCCTCGCCAGTCGCCGCGGTGCCAGCCTTGGCGGCCTCGGCGCCGGCGGGATCACCAGCGCCGGCTACGTCTTCGGCGGTGACCTCAGTCTCCATCTGCTCCGCAGCAGATGGGTCTGACAGCTGGCAAGGGGAGAAGAGTCAAGCAAAATCCAGCAAAAACCCAAGAAGATCAAGAGAAGAAGAACCCAAGGGAAGTTTTGAAGCAAGAGGAGTACCTGCACTAGGTTCTGCGGTCGTGGTCTCCGCCGTCGGGGGGCCACTGGTGCTGTCCCTCGCCGGGGAACCCTCCCTTGCCGGAGACTTCTCCCTTACCGGGAAGCCCTCCCTTGCCGGAGAATTCTCCCTTGTCGGTGGATCCTCCCTTGGCTCCTGGTGGGGCTGCTCGGCTCCTACACAAGTCAACAAGCAGATATCAGCAAAGACAAGTACCCATGCGTGCCTCGCAGCGGAAAGCAAATCATGCACTCACGCTGGGGGCTGCCCTGGAGGAAAGTCGCCGAGTCCGGCAAGGTTGTCTCGGGCGCGCCGCCTGCCGTCGCAGTAGGCTCGTCCTCGATGACGATCACCGGGACCTTAGCTCTCTTTGCCGCTCTCTGGGCCAGAGTCCTACAGAGGAACAAGTTCAGAGAAAAGCAAGTCAGAAACAAGACAAACAGCAAGAACTGAAGAACTACAAGTACAGCAAGAGAAGCTTACTCTTCTTCTTCTTCCTCGTCGGAGCTGAACGCGGAGAAGTCGAAGTCTGGCGCGCGCCCGGCGCGAGGAGGCGGAGGGGTAACTTCCCTTGGCCGCTTGGCGGGAGCAGTGGTAGTAGTCTGGGACGACCCCGCTCCGGCTGTCGGCGCGGCGTGAGCAGCGGCAGGAACTGAAGCGGTGGTCCGGCTAGACTCCGCTCCAGTTGCCGTTGCAGCATGAGGCGCTCCCGCGGCAACAGTGTTTGCCGCGGTGGAGCGTGTCACGCGGCGTGGCGACTGTTGACCCGCTTGCCGCTCCACCACGTCACCGGCCTTGTGAAGACGCCTTCTCGGTGGGGATGGAGGCTCTGCTTGCGGTGGGCTGTCTGAAGACGAGGTGGAAGATGAGTTGATTTCCAGCGAGCCGCTTGTGCCCTTGGCGGGCTCGCTCGGCTCGGCGTCACGCCCGGCAAGCTCCTTCCTGCCGACGGGCTCCCCTCGCTCGGCACGGCTAGCCCCTTCTGCTGCATCTGCCTCCTCCACCGTGAATCCAAACTCGCCCGCGGCTGCGGCTGCCGCTGCCTCTTCCAGCCTAGTGGCGATGAGCGCCATCCCAGCATCCGTGGTGTCGCGGGTGAGGCCGTCCTTCTCGTCGGAGCGGATTGGCACTTCCACCAAGTCGTCGAAGAACTGTTGCACGACGTCATCTGCAGGCTCCTGCCAAGTTGGCACAATTCCATGCGAGTCGCACTCCGGCATCATTGCGCGGATGCGGTCGAGCGAGGAGTTGTTGCACAACGGAACGACGCCCCCCGGCAACCTGAACACCTCGGGATGTTGGGGGTCATACTTGAAGAGCTCCTGCAGCATCGCGTTGAGCTCTAGGACTGTGAAGTTGTAATTGAGGCCCGGCCGCAGCCTCATGATGTCTGCCGCATTCTTGAACTCCCAAGTGGGCCTCCCCCGTTCCTGCAGGGGGGCGATGCGACGGCGAAGAAAGTCCGCGCCAACAGCGCCTACAGTAAGCCCGGCAAGCCTGAGACGCAGGATCCTGGTGACGGCAATCTTCAGCCTGTCATCTTCCGGGGCCACGTCACTCCAATCGCTGCCGCGTGCTACTGGGGTTCGGTGCCGGGTGGTGAATGGCTGCGGGCTCTCCTCGTCAATCCAGCACCAATCTGCCCTCCACTCCTCCCACTTGCCGCGGAATTCTCCCTCCAGATATGTTTCCTTCTTGCCGGCCCTTGAGATCCAGGCGATTCCGCCGGATAGAGATTCTCCTCTCTCTACTCGGGTTATGAAGAAGTGGAGGAAGAGGGCTACGTTGGGAAGGACTCCGACAAAGTTTTCGCAGAGATGTGCGAAAACTGCCATGGTCAGGACGGCATTGGGGGTGAAGTCAAGGAGGTGGAATCCGTAGGTATTCATGATGTCGCAGAAGAACTCAGAGAAAGGCGGGCAGAGCCCGCAGTAGAAGAACAGAGCAAAGAAAGGGTATCCGTTTGGGGCTTTCTTCCAAGCGGCGGCGGGGAGTACCTTCGTGCGCGGATGCGCTCGCGTCTCCGCCGACCAGAAAAGGTAGTAGTTCTCCCTCAGCTCCTTCGCGCCAAGCTTGGGGGGGAAGACGACCCGCTCCTTCTGCAGCGCCGCGAGCCGCTGCGCCTCGGTCGACTTCACGGCCTTCCCCTTGTCGGCTTTCGGAGCCATGGCGGAAGTAGTGGAGGAGGACGACGGTTGGTGGTGATGGTGGCGATGCAGGGGCGGAGCGCTGCTCTCTCTCTCTCTCAGCTTTGGGAAGGCGAGGGAGCGGCGGAGATTTCTGAGATTGGAAACGGCAACGGGCGAGTGGGCGAACTGCCCCTGTTTCCCCTGCTTATAAAGGGGGAGGGGCGGACGTTCTGCATTTCCGAATAAAGAAACCACCCATGATCTCTCCCACGACGCCGCATTCAACGCGTGCCGTTCGGGGAGGGCGCGGTGGATATGGAGTGAGATACGGCGTAACCTAGGCCGCGCGTGCCCGTGCCCTGTTTTGGGACTGGCCCAACAGCGCTCGGCACCGTGTATGGCCCAGGCCCGGGGGCTCCTGTCGGTGTACTAGAGTAGGGGTACCCTAGTATCCCGAACTTGTGCACGGGCAGTCGCAGCATCCCGCGGCGAGGCTTGCCGGGTGACCGCCAAGGTCCTCCGTGGTTCCTTTGGAGCCATTCAAGAACAAAGTATCCAAGTCAAGAAGACAAGACCCCGGCAAGAGGAGCTTGCCGGGAAGGCTAACAAACGCATCCCAAGACCCCGGCAAGAGGAGCTTGCCGGGAAGGCCACTCAAGGCATCTCAAGGAACTTGCCGCGGCGCACCACGCGCCCCGGCAAGGCCCGGTGAGCGACAAGCTCCCGGGCGCGACAAGACAACAACCGCGGCAAGGCGCTTGCCGCGGCAAGACACCACTGTGCCCGCGCTCCAGCACATCCACCAACGTGTCGCTCTGGGACACCTCCAGGCGTACGTGGTAGAAAGCTGTGCAGCTTGCGGTGCGCGGTGGCAAGCGGCGCTGACAAGTTTGCCATCGTGGCGAGCAGTGGCGCCCCTGACGGTCCCTTTTTGCACTGTTTAGGCGACACGGACGGGCATTTAAGGCCCTTGTCCCCTGCCGTCAGGGTTAGGTATGATACACTGTAGCAGGTAGCTGTACCTACCGCAGCACCTTTCCATTTTTACCCTTTGCCTCCGTTGCCATCTGTCGGTGACCCCTTGAGCATATAAAAGGAGGCCCGTGTGCAACGTAGGGGGTTAGCTGTTAGCTGGTTCGAAAAACACTCACGCTCGGTCTCGTTAGCTGCTGAAGTGTACTATAGCACTCCGCGCTCCCGAGCAAGAAATCAATACAAACCACAAAGCAGGAGTAGGGTTTTACGCATCCGTGCGGCCCGAACCTGGGTAAATCGCTCGCGTGTATCGCCTCGATTTGCTCTTTGCACGATCTCCGCCCCCGCCGAACCGAAAGGGACTCGGTCCGCTGGTCCCATAGGTGTTCGTGGATCAGTACCCCGACAGAAAGTTATCCCTACAAAATCATATAGTCTGGCTATGCTCTATCTTCACCACACAAAGTATTTAAATCATGCACAACCCCAATGACAAGCCAAGCAATTGTTTCATACTCTAACTTTTTCAAAACTTTTTCAATCTTCACGCAATACATGAGCGTGAGCCATGGATATAGCACTATAGGTGGAATAGAATGGTGGTTGTGGAGAAGACAAAAAGGAGAAGATAGTCTCACATCAACTAGGCGTATCAACGGGCTATGGAGATGCCCATCAATAGATATCAATGTGAGTGAGTAGGGATTGCCATGCAACGGATGCACTAGAGCTATAAGTATATGAAAGCTCATCAAAAGAAACTAAGTGGGTGTGCATCCAACTTGCTTGCTCACGAAGACCTAGGGCATTTTGAGGAAGCCCATCATTGGAATATACAAGCCAAGTTCTATAATGTAAAATTCCCACTAGTATATGAAAGTGACATAACGAGAGACTCTCTATCATGAACATCATGGTGCTACTTTGAAGCACAAGTGTGGTAAAAGGATAGTAACATTGTCCCTTCTCTCTTTTTCTCTCATTTTTTTTATTTGGGCATTTTCTCTTTTTTTATGGCCTCTTTTCTTTCTCTTTTTATTTGGGCTTCTTTGGCCTCTTTTATTTATTTTTCGTCCGGAGTCTCATCCCGACTTGTGGGGGACTCATAGTCTCCATCATCATTTCCTCACTGGGACAATGCTCTAATAATGATGATCATCACACTTTTATTTTTCTTACAACTCAACAATTACAACTCGATACTTAGAACAAAATATGACTCTATATGAATGCCTCCGGCGGTGTACCGGGATATGCAATATGACAATGATGGAGTGTGTCATAATAAACGGAGCGGTGGAAAGTTGCATGGCAATATATCTCGGAATGGCTATGGAAATGCCATAATAGGTAGGTATGGTGGCTGTTTTGAGGAAGGTATATGGTGGGTGTATGATACCGGTGAAAGGTGCACGGTATTAGAGAGGCTAGCAAAGGTGGAAGGGTGAGAGTGCGTATAATCCATGGACTCAACATTAGTCATAAAGAACTCATATACTTATTGCAAAAATCTAGAAGTTATCAAAGGAAAGTATTACGCGCATGCTCCTAGGGGGATAGACTGGTAGGAAAAGACCATCGCTTGTCCCCGACCGCCACTCATAAGGAAGACAATCAATAAATAAATCATGCTCCGACTTCATCACATAACGGTTCACCATACGTGCATGCTACGGGAATCACAAACTTTAACACAAGTATTCTTTAAATTCACAACTACTCAACTAGCATGACTTTAATATTATCACCTCCATATCTCAAAACAATTATCATGCTTCAATATTTTCTTAGTATTCAACACACTCTGAAGAAAGTTTCACAAATCTTGAATACCAAGCATATTATTATTAAGCAAATTACCATGCTATTAAGACTCTCAAAATGATTTAAGTGAAGCATGAGAGATCAATAGTTTCTTTAAAACAATTCCACCACCGTGCTCTAAAAGATCTAAGTGAAGCACATAGAGCAAAATTATAATGCTCAAAAGATATAAGTGAAGCACATAGAGTAAAACTACTTAGCTCCAAAAGATATAAGTGAAGCACATAGAGCAAAATTATAATGCTCAAAAGATATAAGTGAAGCACATAGAGTATTCTATCAAATTCTAATTCATGTATGGCTCTCTCAAAAGGTGTGTACAGCAAGGATGATTGTGGCATACTAAAACACAAAGACACAAATAATACAAGACACTCCAAGCAAAACACATATCATGTGGTTGAATAAAAATATAGCTCCAAGTAAATTACCGATGGAAGTGGACGAAAGAGGGGATGCCTTCCGGGGCATCCCCAAGCTTTGACTTTTTGGTGTCCTTGGATTATCTTGGGGGTGCCATGGGCATCCCCAAGCTTAGGCTCTTTCCACTCCTTGTTCCATAATCCATCACAAGAATTCACCCAAAACTTGAAAACTTCACAACACAAAACTTAAAGTAGAAAACTCGTGAGCTCCGTTAGTGAAAGAAAACAAAAAACCACTTCAAGGTACTGTAATGAACTCATTCTTTATTTATATTGGTGTTAAAAATACTGTATTCCAACTTCTCTATGGATTATAAACTATTTTACTAACCATAGATTCATCAAAATAAGCAAACAACACACGAAAAACAGAATCTGTCAAAAACAGAACAGTCTGTAGTAATCTGTAGCTAGCGCAAGATCTGGAACCCCAAAAATTCTAAAATAAATTGCTTGACGTGAGGAATTTATCTATTGATCATCTGCAAAAAGAATTAACTAAATATCACTCTTAAAATAAAAATTATAGCAGTTCTCGTGAGCGCTAAAGTTTCTGTTTTTTACAGCAAGTTAAACAAGACTTTCCCCAAGTCTTCCCAACGGTTCTACTTGGCACAAACACTAATTAAACACAAAAAAACACAACCAAAATAGAGGCTAAATAATTTATTTATTACTAAACAGGAGCAAAAAGCAAGGAATAAAAATAAAATTGTGTTGCCTCCCAACAAGCGCTATCGTTTAACACCCCTAGCTAGGCATAAAAGCGAGGATAGATCTAGGTATTGCCATCCTTGGTAGGCAGTCCATAAGTGGCTCTCACGATAGTTTCATATGGCAATTTTATTTTCTTTCTTGGAAAGTGTTCCATGCCCTTTTTAATGGAAATTAAAATCTAATATTCCCTTCCTTCATATCAATAATCGCACCAGCCGTTCTAAGGAAAGGTCTACCAAGAATAATAGGGCAAGAAGGATTGCAATCTATATCAAGAACAATGAAATCTACGGGCACATAATTCCTATTTGCAACAATAAGAACATCATTAATCCTTCCCATAGGTTTCTTAATAGTAGAATCCGCAAGATGCAAGTTTAGAGAGCAATCATCAAAATTGTGGAAATCTAGCAAATCACACAAAGTTTTGGGGATATTGGAAACACTAGCACCCAAATCACACAAAGCATAAAACTCATGATATTTAATTTTAATTTTAATAGTTGGTTCCCACTTTTCGGTGTCAAAACCGGCGGATCTCGGGTAGGGGGTCCCGAACTGTGCGTCTAGGCCGGATGGTAACAGGAGGCAAGGGACACGAAGTTTTACCCAGGTTCGGGCCCTCTCGATGGAGGTAAAACCCTACGTCCTGCTTGATTAATATTGATGATATGGGTAGTACAAGAGTAGATCTACCACGAGATTGGAGAGGCTAAACCCTAGAAGCTAGCCTATGGTAGGATTGTTGTTGTGTATGTTGTCCTACGGACTAAAACCCTCTGGTTTATATAGACACCGGAGAGGGTTAGGGTTACACAAAGTCGGTTACAATGGTAGGAGATCTGCATATCCATATCGCCAAGCTTGCCTTCCACGCCAAGGAAAGTCCCTTCCGGACACGGGACGAAGTCTTCAATCTTGTATCTTCATAGTCCAGGAGTCCGGCTGAAGGTATTGTCCGGCTATCCGAACACCCCCTAATCTAGGACTCCCTCACGACTCATCATAGAGTTTTCTAGGGATAGAAACTTTCAACTCAAGTTTTTCTTCATAAGATTGCATCAAGGCATCAACAATATGTTCGGTGAAGGCTTTCTTTTGACTATAAGCATGTGGAGAATTTAGCACAGATTGCAACAAGGAAATACAATAAATTAAAGAGCAACTTTCATAATTAAATTCCTTGAAATGCAATATAGTGGGTTTAGCAACATCTAGATTTTTATTTCTTTCAATCCCACTTTCATCAATTTCATCATAAAGATCTAAATACTCCGAATTTTTAGAACGCCTTCTAGGTAAAGGAAGATCATATTAAGTTTCATCAAGATTCATATTGCAAAACAAAGATTTAATAGGAGACACATCAATAACTTTTAGATCTTCATCTTGATTTTCATAGGAATTGGAAGAACACGCTTTAATAAAGGCATCTTTGGAAGCACGCATCCTAGCGGTTCTTTCCTTGCACTCATCAATGGAAATTCTCATGGCTTTGAGAGACTCATTGATATCATGCTTAGGAGGAATAGATCTAAGTTTTAAAGAATCAACCTCAAGAGAAATTCTATCAACGTTCCTAGCCAAATCATCAACTTTAAGCAATTTCTCTTCAAGCAAAGCATTAAAATTCTTTTGTGAATTCATAAACTCTTTAACATTATTCTCAAATTCAGAGGGCATCTTATTATAATTTCCTTAAGAGTTGTTGTAGGAATTCCCATAATTATTAGAAGGATTACTAGGATATGGCCTAGGATTAAAATTCCCTCTATAAGCGTTGTTACCAAAATTATTCCTACCAACAAAATTCACATCCATAGATTCATTGTTATTCTCAATCAAAGTAGACAAAGGCATATCATTAGGATCAGAAGAAACACTCTTAGTAGCAAATAATTTCATAAGTTCATCCATCTTTCCACTCAAAACATTGATTTCTTCTATCGCATGTACTTTTTTATTAGAAGATCTTTCAGTATGCCATTGAGAATAATTAACCATAATATTATCTAGGAGTTTAGTAGCATCTCCTAAAGTGATTTCCATAAAAGTGCCTCCCGCAGCCGAATCTAAAAGATTTCTAGAAGCAAAATTCAATCCGGCATAAAAAATTGTATAATCATCCACAAATTCAAACAATGAGTAGGGCAATTACGTATCATTAATTTCATTCTCTCCCAAGCTTGTGCAACATGTTCATGATCAAGTTGTTTAAAGTTCATAATATCGTTTCTAAGAGAGATGATCTTAGCGGGAGGGAAATACTTAGAGATAAAAGCATATTTGCACCTGTTCCAAGAATCAATACTATTTTTAGGCAAAGACGAAAACCAAGCTTTAGCGCGATCTCTATGCGAAAAAGGAAATAGCTTCAATTTAACGACATCATTATCGACATCTTTTTTCTTTTGCATATCACATAAATCAATGAAGCTATTCAGATGAGTAGTGGCATCTTCACTAGGAAGGCCGGTGAATTGATCTTTCATAACAAGATTCAACAAAGTAGTATTGATTTCACAAGATTCATTATTGGCAAGAGGAGCAATCGGAGTGCTAAGGAAATCATTATTATTGGTATTGGTGAAGTCACACAATTTGGTAGTATCTTGAGCCATCGCGACAAACAAGCAATCCAACACACGAGCAAACAAAAAGGCAAGCGGAAAAGAGAGGCAAATAGAGAGGGAGGATAGAGAGAGAGAGGGCGAATAAAACGGCAAGGGTGAAGTGGGGGAGGGGAAAACGAGAGGCAAATGGCAAATAATGTAATGCGAGAGATAGGGATTGTGATGGGTACTTGGTATGTTGTTTTGCATAGACTCCCCGGCAACGGCACCAGAAATCCTTCTTGCTACCTCTTGAGCTTGCGTTGGATTTCCCCGAAGAGGAAGGGATGATGCAGCAGAGTACCGTAAGTATTTCCCTCAGTTTTTGAGAACCAAGGTATCAATCCAGTAGGAGGCTACGCTCAAGTCCCTTGTACCTGCACAAAACGATAGCTACTCGCAACCAATGCGATTAGGGGTTGTCAATCCCTTCACGGTCACTTACGAGAGTGAGATCTGATAGATATAATATTTTTGGTATTTTTGATATAAAGATGCGAAGTGAAAAGTAAAAGGCAAAGTAAAAGCAAAGCAATATTAAAGTGATGGAGATTAATATGATGAGAATAGACCCGGGGGCCATAGGTTTCACTAGTGGCTTCTCTCAAGAGCATAAGTATTCTACGGTGGGTGAACAAATTACAGTTGAGCAATTGACAGAATTGAGCATAGTTATGAGAATATTTAGGCATGATCATGTATATAGGTATCACGTCCGTGACAAGTAGACCGAGACGATTCTGCATCTACTACTATTACTCAACTCATCGGCCGCTATCCAGCATGCATCTAGAGTATTAAGTTAAAAATAGAGTAACGCTTTAAGCAAGATGACATGATGTAGAATTGATAGTCTTGGAGAAAACTCGCTCTTCCTTGGACAAAACTATCCGATGATGGTGAAAGGCGATCCAACTGCTGTTGACACAATGTTAACAGTACTGTCGGTGTCAAAACCGGTGGATCTCGGGTAGGGGGTCCCGAACTATGCGTCTAGGCCGGATGGTAACAGGAGGCAAGGGACACGAAGTTTTACCCAGGTTTGGGCCCTCTCCATGGAGGTAAAACCCTACGTCCCGCTTGATTAATATTGATGATATGGGTAGTACAAGAGTAGATCTACCTCGAGATCCCTCGAGATCAGAGAGGCTAAACCCTAGAAGCTAGCCTATGGTATGATTGTTGATGTGTATGTTGTCCTACGGACTAAAACCCTCCGGTTTATATAGACACCAGATAGGCTTAGGGTTACATAGAGTCGGTTACCATGGTAGGAGATCTGAATATCCGTATCGCCAAGCTTGCCTTCCACACCAAGGAAAGTCCCTTCTGGACACGGGACGAAGTCTTCAATCTTGTATCTTCATAATCCAGGAGTCTGGCTAAAGGTATTGTCCGGCTATCTGAACACCCCCTAATCCAGGACTCCCTCAGTAGCCCCTGAACCAGGCTGCAATGACGACGAGTCCGGCGCGCAGATTGTCTTCGGCATTGCAAGGCGGGTTCCTCCTCCAAGTACTTCATAGAAGATTTTGAACACAAAGATAGTGTCCGGCTCTGCAAAATAAGTTTCCACATATTGCCATAGAGAGAATAATGTTTACACAAATCTAATCTGCTGACGTATTCCGTAGTGTGACATCGCACCACGGCCAAGCCTTTATCCGAATCGTTTCATTATCCCACCTCAGCGCGTCATGCGAGGCTATTTCCTTGGCACATCTTGTTAAAGCAGAGATCGTGTCCCCTTATTCCAGGATTCTCATCAATACGGGCGTGGGTAACCCAACCGCGCCATTGATTACGGCGCTTGGAGATAAGCGAGTTTTACCAGGCTGGTGGGGACACGTAGTTGCGTCCACCCATATAAGGGGATAAGGATTCACCCTTTCACCTACACCTTCTTCCTCCTTTGCCTATCCATTCTCGCGCACTCGAGCTCTAGCGCCCAAGTCCGCACTCCCACCTCAACCTTCTCCAGCCATGTCCGGAGCGGGAGTCAAGTGGATGGTCTCCTCTGTCACGGAGGGACACATCAAAAAGCTGAGGAAGGCCGGATACCTATCTAACGACATCGCGTACCGGCTTCCCGAAAAGGGGCAGCTCATCCCCACCCCTAGGCCCCATGAGAGGGTGGTATTCCTCCCCCATTTCCTCCGCAGACTGGGCTTCCCTCTTCACCCATTTGTCCGGGGGCTCATTTTCTACTATGGCCTGGATTTCCACGATCTGGCCTCGAACTTTGTCCTCAACATCTCGGCGTTTATCGTCGTGTGCGAGGCTTTTCTCTGCATCTGCCCCCATTTCGGCCTATGGCTCAAGACTTTCAATGTCAAGCCGAAGGTGGTGCGCGGCAACCAGGCGGAGTGCGGAGGCGCCATGGTGGGCAAGATGGCCAACGTCTTATGGCTCGAGGGCTCCTTTGTGAAGACCCTGAAGGGGTGCAATCGGGGTCGTTTTATATCACCGAGCCGTGCGACCCCGAATGGGTCGCAGCCCCCGAGTTTCGATCCGGACCCCCTACGCGGCTCACCTCCTGGAAGGAGACGGGCCTGTCGTGGGGTAAAAAAGGAGAGCTGACCAGACTCCAAACATGCATCCAAACCCTGGTGCACAAGAAGCTCAAACTTTTCAATGTAGTCCAGGTTATGCTCATCCGCCTGATCCTCCCGTGTCAATAACGGGCTTTCAACCTGTGGGAGTTCGACCCGGCGCGGCACCAAACTCTGAGCAGGCTCTTCGACACGACGTACGAAGATGTCTGGAAGGTGCTTTTCAAGGGCGCCAAGGCCCCCGCATCCGCTACCGAGGATCGCGGATTCAGTATGCAGCGTCACGCTCATGCGGTAAGCTGTTTTTTCCTTTTACAGGGTATCAGTTTTTCATAGTTTGACTCCATGCGGGATCTAAGCTCCCTTACCTTTGACAGGACTGGCAGGAGACGTCCGGACAAATCAACTGTCCGGCTCCTTTGCCCGAAGGCCCAGTGGACGCTCGTTTGGCGAAGCTGCTGGTTCCGGCACCCTATGTGGTGCCGGAGAAGAAGGCCACGAAGAAGGCCACGGGGACTCGAAAGAGTGCCCGGCGCCAGGAGGTGTCGGATCCATCATCCGATGGTTCCGAGGCGCATTCCTCCCGTGAAGACGAGGAGGAAGAAGAAGAGACCTCTCCCCCTCCTGCGGGAGGAGAGAAGAAAAGGAAGGCCGCCCCAACTAGGGAGGCCGAAGGGTCCAAGAAGGGGAAAACCCTTCCTCCGGACTATTCCACTGACGCCGACAACGGCGGAGAGGAGTGGCTGCCCAGGGCCAAGCCCCTGGCAAAATCGTAAGTATCCAGATACCAGAGTAATTCATAGTATTCATTTATTGCACAGCTTTCCCTTATGTCGAATATGTTTATGCAGCCCACCCAAAGACCGGCTCGACGCGTCGTCGAGCGACTCACTGGACTCGTCGGATGTGAACTCGCTTCTGACGGCTTCCTCCCCCCGCCCTACGGACGACACCGAAGTGTTGTCCCGACAGGTTCCAAGCCGGGAGGAGGTGGTCCTGGAGGCGCCGCAAGGCGACCTCCCGGACTCCAGGAGTAAAGGGGATGAAACCCCCCAGGGCTCCAAGTCTGGCTCTAGGCCGGACACCGCTCCGGAACCTTCAAAGGTTCCAGAGTCCGGCGGGGGACCTCCTTCCAAGAGGAGCAAGCCCACTGTGCCGGTGACCCGCGTCCAACCGGAGGCACCGGACAATCTGTTGGAGGCGCTCCAAGGCGCCTCCATCGACGAGGAGCACTGCACCATTATGAGTGCGGTGCTCCAGAAGGTTCAGTCCACCAAGAGCGGACTGACTGAAGCTTGTACTAGCCTTTTAACAGGCTTTGAGGTAAGTAAAGAATGTGTAAATAAAATTACCGCATAGACAGTAGCCCCTGATGCTCTGTTTGGCGTTCGGGAAGAAAAGCCGAATAGAGGATCAAATAAAATTCGCAGGAGTCTAACAAAAAGGAGTCAATATGCGTATGCAGGCTTCTCTGCTTGCGTCCGCCGCACTGACTGCGGAAGTGGACACGTTAAAGCAGAACCTCGAGCGGTCCGAGCAAGAGCTCGGGCGTGCCAAGAAGCAGCTCGAGGACAATGAAGGTAAGAAATACCTTGTTTAAATATATATAAAAAGGTGCAATTGCAAAAAATGACAGGACTATCGTGGCTATTGTAGGGGCCACGTCTGAGGTGGTGACCCTTAAGCAAGCGCTGGTCGAGGCCGAGAAGAGGGCGGCCACGGAGCACACCGAGCGGGAGAAGTATGAGGCCGAGGTTGGCAAGGTACAGCAAGAGCTCCAGGCTCTCATGGAAAAACATGAGAGTTTGGAGCTTGACTCAAAGACGCGAGCGTCCGAGCTCGCGGTGGCTATTGAAAATGCCAAGTCTGCCAAGGCTGAATCCCAGAAGACCCTCCAGGAGTTGGATGAGGTGAAGAAGATAGCGGCGGGTAAGGCATTCTTTATGCAAAGCAAACACATAAACGTGAGTTACTTGTTACTTACACGAATCCGGAGCTCTCCAGGAGCGTTCGCAGATCTTCCCCGGAGTGTGTCCGATGCTGCCACATTCTATCGAGCCGAGGAGGGCAGCTCGACAGAGAAGGTGTTCTGGTCTCAGTATGCTGAGGCCGGACACCCCATGCCCCTGAGCGACCAGCTGAAGCAACTGGTCGAGCTCCACAAGGCGGCCGAATAGGCCATGAAGGGCCTCATAGTTCGGCTGTGGCCTGGAGGGGCTCTGCCTGGGAGCTATTTCGGGCTGGTGTGCCGGCTGGTGGAGGCCTGTCCAAGGCTCGAAGTCATCAAGCGCTCCGTCTACATTGAAGGTGCCCGTAGGGCCGTTGCCCGTGCTAAGGTGCACTGGGGCAAGCTGGATGCTGAGAAGCTTGTGAAGGACGGGCCACCGCCGGGGAAAGAGCATCGCAAGCCCGAGAATTATTATAAGGATGTTCTGAAGGGTGCCTGCCTTGTGGCGGATGAATGTTCTAGGGATGTAATTTTTGAGTGAAACTTGCTCGTTTTGTCTTGTGCGTTGAAAACTTGTTCATATGCGCTAAGCAATGCTGTTGGAATTTAAAATATTGCCTTCTGTGCGGCTGTTTATCAATTCTGAGAGATGGCAAGTCATCAGCTTCTGCCCCCGTGCCGCTAGTGCTGGGGTGTTCAGGGATAAACCTGAGCGCTCTTTTTCCCACGTTTGGGTCCTTCGAGGGAGGCGCTCAGCCCAATGAACAAGGCAATCGGACTATAATGTGTGAACACTCTCACTTAGCCATAGAATTCTATAATTTTAAATTTTGGCGAAGCCCCTGGTATTCGGAAGACCGAGTTCGGGGCGCTATCCACGCCTTGGCTGGACAGAGCTGGCTCCTCGCTCTAAGCGGCATAAGTCGCTAGGGACTCGAAAAAACCTCTCGAACAGCGACCAGCTCTCGCTTCATAATGACAGTCAGTTTTAGCTTTCTCCACTGAGGTTCTCAACCCAGCTCAACTGAGGCACAATCACAGTGGTTCTCCTAGTGCTACCTTAGCCGATATAGCGGAACATAAGGCACCAAAACATAGAAGCCGGGCAAACCCAACTATTGACCCAAGACATGATTCGGAGCCGATGCATATAATGCTATAAGTTCGGGGTGCCGCACTTGTTAAAGTGTTCGGACTTCTCACACCATATTGAGGGGTACTAAAGCCCCTGGCGTATTTAGGCCGTACCAAAGTGTACGGGTGCAATATGTCATTAAGGAACGTATATATATATATATATATAAAGAGTAATGCAAAAATAGACAAAAGCTATGCACTGTTTATTAAAGAGGGCTGCGATCAAAGCAGAATGATACAAATAATGCGGTAAGCAAAAGGTTCGACTATGTAACATGTCCGTTCCAGGGGCAAGCTGTGGAATAGTATGCGAAACAGGTATACTGCTCATGATAGAGACCACCTGGGAGTTCCGTAATGCGGCGCGGCTTGTCTGCTTCCCTGGTCCTTGCATCATTTGTGCGGCAATTGAACTGCCGAAGAGGCCTTCCGAAGTGTGGAGTCCTGAAAGTAAGAGAAAATTAAAAAATCGGCAGCTCCTGGTGCGGTTTAAGCCGTGTTTCGTGCGTGCTGTGATGGTGCCCCTTCCCCTGTACCCATGGTATTTCTAGAGCGTAATTATGTACGTGAAGTACTGGTGTCGCATTTTTGCGAGGGCTGGGGTTGGGGCCGCATTGCTACGCCTGCTCGGATCCTGCCAGGCGGTCTTGTTGTAGGTTACTCCGAGCGCGCTTGACGGTGTCCGGTCGTTTAATGGCCGGACTGGAGAACTGCCTGGAGAGGCTGCTTTGTACTTCCGCTGCAAGGGCCACCGTGTGCTCCTCCGTTCGGAGGGAGCATTCGGTGTTTCCACGGACCGTAATTACTCCTCGAGGGCCTGGCATCTTGAGTTTAAGGTATGCGTAGTGCAGTACCGCATTGAACTTGGCGAATGCAGTTCGCCCGAGCAGTGCGTGATAGCCACTGCGGAATGGGACTATGTCGAAGATTAACTCCTCGCTTCGGAAATTATCCGGAGATCCGAAGACCACTTCAAGTGTGACTGAGCCTGTATAGTTGGCCTCTACACCTGGTATTACGCCTTTAAAGGTCGTTTTGGTGGGCTTAATCCTCGAGGGATCTATGCCCATTTTCCGCACTGTATCCTGGTAAAGCAGGTTCAGGCTACTGCCGTCGTCCATAAGGACTCTAGTGAGATGAAATCCGTCAATAATTGGGTCTAGAACCAATGCGGGGAATTCGCCATGACGGATGCTAGTGGGATGGTCCCTTCGATCAAAGGTGATCGGGCAGGAGGACCATGGGTTGAACTTTGGGGCGACTGGCTCTACCGCGTATACATCCCATAACGCGTGCTTCCGCTCCCTTTTGGGGACGTGGGTTGCGTATATCATGTTGACCGTCCGCACTTGTGGGGAAAAACCCTTCTGTCCACTGTTGTTCGGCGGCCGGGGCTCCTCGTCGTCATCGCTATGCAGCCCCTTGTCTTCATTTTCGGCGTTTAACTTGCCTGCCTGCTTGAAGACCCAACAATCCCTGTTGGTGTGATTGGCCGGCTTTTCGGGGGTGCCATGTATCTGGCACAAGCGGTCGAGTATTCGGTCCAAACTGGATGGGCCCCTAGGATTCCTTTTGAATGGCTTTTTCCACTAACCGGATTTAGAGCCTCTGAATCCGGCATTAACTGTCGTATCCTCAGCATTGTCGCCATTAATGCGGCGGTTCTGCTTATTGCGACGCGACCTACCGCTACTGTCCCTGGTATCCGAATTACCAGGGTTCTTGGTCATATTGTTGCTACGAGCAAGCTAGCTGTCTTCTCCCACGCAAAAGCGGGTCATTAGTGTCGTGAGTGTTGCCATAGACTCTGGCTTTTCCTGTCCAAGGTGCCGGGCAAGCCACTCGTCACGGATATTGTGCTTGAAGGCTGCTAGGGCCTCAGCGTCCGGACAGTCCACTATTTGATTTTTCTTTGTTAGGAACCGTGTCCAGAATTGCCTGGCCGATTCCTCTGGCTGCTGAATTACGTGACTTAGGTCATCGGCGTTTGGGGGTCGCACATAAGTGCCCTGGAAATTGTCGAGGAATGCGGCTTCCAGGTCCTCCTAACAACTGATTGATCCTGTTGACAAGTTGTTAAGCCAATGCCGAGCTGGTCCTTTAAGCTTGAGTGGGAGGTATTTGATGGCGTGGAAATCATCGCCGCGGGCCATGTGGATATGAAGGAGATAATCCTCGATCCATACCACAGGATCTGTTGTGCCATCATATGATTCGATATTTACGGGTTTGAAACCCTCGGGGATTTGATGATCCATTATTTCGTCTGTGAAGCATAGTGGGTGTGCGGCGCCTCTGTACTGGGCTATATCACGACGTAGCTCCAATGAGCTTTGTCTACTGTGTTCGGCCCTGCCGAATTTGTGGCCGGCGTGAAGGATACCGTCTCGAGCTGTGGGGCGCCAACGCGATCCATAGATCGATCTTGTTTGCCTTGCCTTGTCCTCCAACATATCTCATAAGTCCGGCGCATATTCCCGTGCCTTGGTACGGGGTGCGGCTTGAGTGGAGGGCCGAGAGGCCTCTCTGTCGTAGCCACGAGGTGGCCGGTCGGCCGCATCAAGTGTTTCCTCCTCTAATCGGGGTAGCAACCTGCGCTTTGGGTAGCTCTTGGAGGGGCGTTCGAGTTTATGCTCTTCGGTCGCAAGGACTTCAGTCCATCTGTCGACTAGCAAATCTTGATCAGCTCTAAGTTGTTGCTGTTTTTTCTTGAGGCTTCTTGCTGTGGCCATAAGCCTGCGTTGAAAACTCTCTTGCTCGACGGGATCCTCTGGCATGGCGAATTCGTCGTCGTCGAGGCTTGCCTCATCTTCGGAGGGAGGCATGTAGTTATATCTTCGACCTCTCTGTCTGCCGCTCTCTCATGAGGACTGGTTTCTCCATCCTCCTGTGCCAAATCATGCTGGAGGGGGTTTTCTTCGGCACTTTCCGGAGTATTATTATCTCCCGTGCTGGAATCACCGTATTTGTTTTGGCGGGATTTTGAGAGGCGCCGCTGACGCCGGCGCTTAGGTTGTTTCTTGGAGGGGTCATCCTCCGCTGTTCCATCGCCATCTCCTTCTTTTGGGGTGTCCACCATGTATATGTCATATGACGAGGTGGCTTTCCAGGGCCTGATAGGCGCTGGTTCTTCATCGTCCCCTTCATCGGCGTCCATACCGTCGATGTCTTCAGAGTCGAAGTCGAGCATGTCGGTTAAATCGTCGAGAGTGGCTACAAAGTGGGTGGTGGGTGGGCTTTGAATTTCTTCATCATCCGTACCCCAACCTTGCTGACCGTAGTCTGGCCAGGGCTCTCCTGATAAAGAGAGAGACTTCAGTGTCTTCAGAATATCGCCGAAAGGCGAGTGCTGAAAGATGTCCGCGGCAGTAAACTCCATGATCGGCGCCAGATCGGATTTGATTGGCAGGGGCGCGGAGGGTTCGGAGTCCGGAGAGGAGTATGGCTCCTTGGAGTCACGAGTCTCGCAGAGTGCGCGCTGGTGTTCAGCTCGATCACCATTGGGGTCGCAGCCCCCGAGGCGGCGTCCAACCACCTATCCTCGATCGGCGTAGTTGGCTCCAAATTAAGGGTCGACGCCGATGCGGGTGCGGCCTCCAGGGCACTGTTCGGCGGCAGAGCTAGATCATGCTCATCGGGACAGTGCGGCGCGCTCGGTAGTGGCTCGAATCTGTCGAAGATCAAGTCCCCGCGGATGTCAGCCGTGTAGTTTAAACTTCCAAATCTGACCTAATGGCCAGGGGCGTAGCTTTCGATCTGCTCCAGATAGCCAAGTGAATTGGCCCGCAATGCGAAGCCCCTGAAGACGAAGATCTGTCCGGGGAGGAAGGTCTCACCCTAGACTGCATCACCATTGATGATCATAGGAGCCATCAAGCCTGACGGCGACGACACAGAGGAACTCTCAATGAAAGCAACAATGTCGGTGTCAAAACCGGCGGATCTCGGGTAGGGGGTCCCGAACTGTGCGTCTAGGCCAGATGGTAACAGGAGGCAAGGGACATGAAGTTTTACCCAGGTTCGGGCCCTCTTGATGGAGGTAAAACCCTATGTCCTGCTTGATTAATATTGATGATATGGGTAGTACAAGAGTAGATCTACCACTAGATCGGAGAGGCTAAACCCTAGAAGCTAGCCTATGGTATGATTGTTGTTGTGTATGTTGTCCTACGGACTAAAACCCTCCGGTTTATATAGACACCGGAGAGGGTTAGGGTTACACAAAGTCGGTTACAATGGTAGGAGATCTGCATATCCGTATCGCCAAGCTTGCCTTCCACGCCAAGGAAAGTCCCTTCCGGACACGGGACGAAGTCTTCAATCTTGTATCTTCATAGTCCAGGAGTCCGGCTGAAGGTATTGTCCGGCTATCCGAACACCCCCTAATCCAGGACTCCCTCACCACTCATCATAGAGTTTTCTAGGGATAGAAACTTTCAACTCAAGTTTTTCTTCATAAGATTGCATCAAGGCATCAACAATATGTTCGGTGAAGGCTTTCCTTTGACTATAAGCATATGGAGAATTTAGCACAGATTGCAACAAGGAAATACAATAAATTAAAGAGCAAATTTCATAATTAAATTCCTTGAAATGAAATATAGTGGGTTTAACAACATCTAGATTTTTATTTCTTTCAATCCCACTTTCATCAATTTCATCATAAAGATCTAAATACTCCGAATTTTTAGAACGCCTTCTAGGTAAAGGAAGATCATATTAAGTTTCATCAAGATTCATATTGCAAAACAAAGATTTAATAGGAGACACATCAATAACTTTTAGATCTTCATCTTGATTTTCATAGGAATTGGAAGAACACGCTTTAATAAAGGCATCTTTGGAAGCACGCATCCTAGCGGTTCTTTCCTTGCACTCATCAATGGAAATTCTCACGGCTTTGAGAGACTCATTGATATCATGCTTAGGAGGAATAGATCTAAGTTTTAAAGAATCAACCTCAAGAGAAATTCTATCAACGTTCCTAGCCAAATCATCAACTTTAAGCAATTTCTCTTCAAGCAAAGCATTAAAATTCTTTTGTGAATTCATAAACTCTTTAACATTATTCTCAAATTCAGAGGGCATCTTATTATAATTTCCTTAAGAGTTGTTGTAGGAATTCCCATAATTATTAGAAGGATTACTAGGATATGGCCTAGGATTAAAATTCCCTCTATAAGCGTTGTTACCAAAATTATTCCTACCAACAAAATTCACATCCATAGATTCATTGTTATTCTCAATCAAAGTAGACAAAGACATATCATTAGGATCAGAAGAAACACTCTTAGTAGCAAATAATTTCATAAGTTCATCCATCTTTCCACTCAAAACATTGATTTCTTCTATCGCATGTACTTTTTTATTAGAAGATCTTTCGGTATGCCATTGAGAATAATTAACCATAATATTATCTAGGAGTTTAGTAGCATCTCCTAAAGTGATTTCCATAAAAGTGCCTCCCGCAGCCGAATCTAAAAGATTTCTAGAAGCAAAATTCAATCCGGCATAAAAAAATTGTATAATCATCCACAAATTCAAACAATGAGTAGGGAAATTACGTATCATTAATTTCATTCTCTCCCAAGCTTGTGCAACATGTTCATGATCAAGTTGTTTAAAGTTCATAATATCATTTCTAAGAGAGATGATCTTAGCGGGAGGAAAATACTTAGAGATAAAAGCATATTTGCACTTGTTCCAAGAATCAATACTATTTTTAGGCAAAGACGAAAACCAAGCTTTAGCGCGATCTCTATGCGAAAAAGGAAATAGCTTCAATTTAACGACATCATTATCGACATCTTTTTTCTTTTGCATATCACATAAATCAACGAAGCTATTCAGATGAGTAGCGGCATCTTCACTAGGAAGGCCGGTGAATTGATCTTTCATAACAAGATTCAACAAAGCAGTATTGATTTCACAAGATTCATTATTGGCAAGAGGAGCAATCGGAGTGCTAAGGAAATCATTATTATTGGTATTGGTGAAGTCACACAATTTGGTAGTATCTTGAGCCATCGCGACAAACAAGCAATCCAACACACGAGCAAACAAAAAGGCAAGCGGAAAAGAGAGGCAAATAGAGAGGGAGGATAGAGAGAGAGAGAGGGCGAATAAAACGGCAAGGGTGAAGTGGGGGAGGGGAAAACGAGAGGCAAATGGCAAATAATGTAATGCGAGAGATAGGGATTGTGATGGGTACTTGGTATGTTGTTTTGCATAGACTCCCCGGCAACGGCACCAGAAATCCTTCTTGCTACCTCTTGAGCTTGCGTTGGATTTCCCCGAAGAGGAAGGGATGATGCAGCAGAATACCGTAAGTATTTCCCTCAGTTTTTGAGAACCAAGGTATCAATCCAGTAGGAGGCTACGCTCAAGTCCCTTGTACCTAGGGGGGGCGCGCCCCCCACCCTCATGACCGCCTCTCTGATGCCTTGGCGTAGGGTCCAAGTCTCCTGGATCACGTTCGATGAGAAAATCACGTTCCCGAGGGTTTCATTCCGTTTGGACTCCGTTTGATATTCCGTTTCTTCGAAACACTGAAATAGGCAAAAAAACAGAAATTCTGGGCTGGGCCTCCCGTTAATAGGTTAGTCCCAAAAATAATATAAAAGTGAAAAATAAAGCCCAATATAGTCCAAAACAGTAGATAATATAGCATGGAGAAATCAAAAATTATAGATACGTTGGATACGTATCACTTATGTATATATTATGAGAGCTACTTATGGATTGCATACCAAAGATGATAATACCTAGATCTATCATTGCTTTTATGCCTAGCTAGGGCATTAAACGATAGTGCTTGTTGGGAGGCAACCCAATTTTATTTTTGTTCCTTGCTTTTTGGGTCTGTTTAGTAATAAATAATTCATCTAGCCTCTATTTAGATGTGGTTTTATGCTTTTAATTAGTGTTTCTGCCAACTAGAACCTTTGGGAAGACTTGGGGAAAGTCTTTGCAATCTTGCTGTAAAAAACAGAAACTTTAGCGCTCACGAGATTTGCTGCCATTCTTTACTGGAGATTGCGATTAGGTTGATTCTTTTTGCACATGATTAATAGATAAATTAATCACTTCCATAAATTTATTTCAGAATTTGTGGGGTCACAGAAGTATTCGAAACCTACAGATTACTACAGACTGTTCTGTTTTTGACAGATTTTGTTTTTCGTGTGTTGTTTGCTTATTTTGATGAATCTATGGCTAGTATCGGAGGTTATGAACCATAGAGAAGTTGGAATACATTAGGTTTAACACCAATATAAATAAATAATGAGTTCATTACAGTACCTTAAGTGGTGGTTTGTTTTCTTATACTAACGGAGCTCATGAGATTTTCTGTTTAAGTTTTGTTTTGTGAAGTTCTTAAGTTTTGGGTAAAGATTTGATGGATTATGGAATAAGGAGTGGCAATAGCCTAAGATTGGGGATGCCCAAGGTACCCCAAGGTAAAATTCAAGGACAACCAAAAGCCTAAGCTTGGGGATGCCCCGGAAGGCATCCCCTCTTTCGTATTGTTCCATCGATAACTTTACTTGAGGCTATATTTTTATTCACCACATGATATGTGTTTTGCTTGGAGCGTCTTGTATGATTTGAGTCTTTGCTTTTTAGTTTAACAAAATCATCCTTGATGTACACACCTTTTGGGAGAGACACACATGAATTGAAATTTATTAGAATACTCTATGTGATTCACTTATATCTTTTGAGCTAGATAATTTTGCTCTAGTGCTTCACTTATATCTTTTAGAGCATGGTGGTGGTTTTATTTTATAGAAATTATTCATCTCTCATGCTTTAATTATATTATTTTGAGAATCCTTAGGACAGCATGGTAATTTTCTTTGGTTATGAAACTAGTCCTAATATAATATGATAGGCATCCAAGATGGGTATAATAAAAACTATCATAGAAAGTGCATTGAATACTATGAGAAGTTTGATACTTGATAATTGTTTTGAGATATAAAGATGGTGATATTAGAGTGTGCTAGTTGAATAGTTGCGAATTTGAGAAATACTTGTGTTGAAGATTGCAAGTCCCGTAGCATGCACGTATGGTAACTGTTGTGTAACAAATTTGAAACATGAGGTGTTCTTTGATTGTCTTCCTTATGAGTGGCGGTCGGGGACGAGCGATGGTCTTTTCCTACCAACCTATCCCCCTAGGAGCATGCGTGTAGTGCTTGGTTTTTGATGACTTGTATATTTTTGCAATAAGTATGTGAGTTCTTTATGACTAATGTTGAGTCCATGGATTATACGCACTCTCACCCTTCCATCATTGCTAGCCTCTTCGGTACTTCGCCGGTGCATCCAAACCACGTGATATGATACGCTCTATTACACATAAACCTCCTTATATCTTCCTCAAAATAGCCACCATACCTACCTATTATGGCATTTCCATAGCCATTCCGAGATATATGCCATGCAATTTTCCACCGTTTCATTCATGACACGCTTCATCATTGTCATATTCCTTGCTTGATCATGTAGTTGACATCGTATTTGTGGCAAAGCCACCATGCATAATTTATCATATTTTGTTCTAGTATCGACTTGTAATCATTGAGTTGTAAATAAATAGAAGTGTGATGATCATCATTAATAGAGCATTGTCCCAAATAAAAAATTAAAAAAGAAAGGCCCGAAAAAGGAAAGAAATAAAAAGGGGAAATGCTACTATCCTTTTTTCCACACTTGTGCTTCAAAGTAGCACCATGATCTTTATGATAGAGAGTCTCTTGTTTTGTCACTTTCATATACTAGTGGGAATTTTTCATTATAGAACTTGGCTTGTATATTCCAACAATGGGCTTCCTCAAATGCCCTAGGTCTTCGTGAGCAAGCAAGTTGGATGCACACCCACTTAGTTTCTTTTGTTGAGCTTTCATACATTTATAGCTCTAGTGTATCCGTTGCATGGCAATCCCTACTCCTTGCATTGACATCAATTGATGGGCATCTCCCTAGCCCATTGATTAGCCGCGTCGATCTGAGACTTTCTCCTTTTTTTCTTCTCCACATAACCCCCTATCATTATTCTATTCCACCCATAGTGCTATATCACTAGTAGAAAAAGGCCCATTTGTCCCGGTTCATAAGGCCCATCTGTCCCGGTTGGGGAACCGGGACTAAAGGGTCGTTACTAATGCCCTAGGCCTTTAGTCCCGGTTCTTATACAAACCGGGACAGATGGGCCTCCACGTGGCCGCTCCGGCGAGCCCAGGCAGGAGGGCCTTTGGTCCCGGTTGGTAGCACCAACCGGGACCAATAAGCTTCCATGCGTCAGCATTTCAGCGGCTGGTTTTTTTTGAAAGGAGGTGGTTTAGGGGTTTGGGGGGTTAATTTAGGTTCGTATAGGTAGCTAATAGAGAGATGTGTCCTCTCTTATCTCCGTGCTACTACTACTGCTACTGCTATGCCTAAACATGACTTAGATTGAAGTGAGTCAACATGTGGTGCATGTCGAAAGTAATACTAATCCTAACTTGATCAAGTTTGGATTGTGCTACTTTTGAGATGCACCACATGCATGTTGCCTTCACTTCAATCCAATCCATGTTCATTTCACCCACAGATATATAATAACTCTTCATGCTCGTATCATGCATCATCATAATAACAAGTCCTACTAATCATCATCATACAGCTTCTACTCGTTATTAATAACAAGTCATACGATCATCATCCTCATAGTCATCAAACCAACCCTACTTAATTGTTCTGAGCACATGATCATCAGTATTAGGTAGGACCTAAATACCCTCTTTAAGGTAAAATAGCATAAAACAAAATAGACCCTCACTCTCCATTAGGGAGAATGGAGATCATCCTGTCCCTAATTCTTGCGCTTCGCTTCCTTTTGCTTCCAAGAACCTCCTTACAACTGTCCATACATTTTTTCCATCCTTTTATTTGCATGTCTCCACTTCTTTTAGAAATCTGGTATGGACAGTTGAGATTCGTAGGATGACCTGGCTGTATGTTCAAAACATTAAGGCTACCTTTCTGATACATCAAATGAGGCACACAATTCTCTAGGATTATCTGTTGAAAAACATAGTAATAACTTCATAGTTAGCAATGATGTACTAGTTTTAGAAGTATGCAAAAGATGCACGAATGTCGTAATAGTAAAAAATCTTACCAGGGTATCTCCATGGTAGTTACCGTAGTTGAACACATGCACTAGTGGCACATATTGACCATAATGTTGAGGAGTTTGATTGTAGATATTGTAATTCTCAATGTCAGTAAAAAATCTGACCAGATGATTTTTCTCCATGTAAGTTAATTTGGAGCCATCGGTGTAGTGGGTTTTGTCTACCATCTCCCGCAGATTCTTTGAAGAATGAAAATAAGCTGTCAATGGAAATAAGCTGTCAACTATTTTGAAATAAACAATATAAATTAGCTAATAACTATGTTTGAGAAACTCACATAGCGTTAGAATTGGAGGCGTATCAACAAGGACCCAAATGTCCATATTGTCTTGCTCGATTTCAGGATCACCAAGATCCATGGTGACAAGCATACCCTCAGCAAAACCATACATCTTGCAAAGTGCTTCCCATTTTTTGCAACCAAAATGGGTTACGCTCTCAGAATTGTACAGCTTTACTTCAAAATCCACATCATGATGAGTCCTTAGGTGAATTTTCTTTGTTTCGAAACTTTCATGGTCTTCAAAACCCATCCTCTCCAAGACATAGTGCCTTGCATCGCATGGGATAAGCTACTCAAATTGTAAAAGATGAAAATTACACGTTGAAATAGTTGTAGTCATGCTTAATTATGAAAAAACACTTGTCGTCGTTGTGTACCATTTCAACATCGAAGGTCTCCTCGAGCTTAATGCTGAAGCGCCGATCATCGTCCAGGTGAGGCATGTCGCACAGACCTCGATCGTCGTGGCACCAGCTGCACTCCCCCGGGAGACTTTCGTCGTCTGATGACGACATTTCGTACGTTCATAATTCAAAGGTTAAACTTGTACAATTAAATATATGTACTACAAAAACTAAATTAGATCATTATTATTCATCACGGGTTGACTATCGGTCCGTCGAGTCTTTTCTTGAAAACTCTTAGCTCATGTGGTGTATATATTCGACTCTCGGTGATGGTCGCTCCTCACTTTGTCCCAGAGTGCATTACCCCAAAAAGTTTAGCACACGGGAACGAAGGAGAAGCGACCCCCACGACAACAGTCGGGATTCTTCGTCCTCTCATATATATATATATGGTGGAACTCTCCCTCACTGATTCCTCTCTGACATTTGCGACCGTCGGTGATGGTCGTTACTCCTTCTTCCCCTAGTGCATAACAAAGGTCTAGCACCCGGAGAAGAAGGAGAAACGACCCCCACGACAACAGTCGGGCTTCTTCGTCCTCTCATATATGGTGGAGACTCGACAGACTTAAAGTCAACCTGAAATATTGTTTAATTATCTTTCTAAAAAAGGATTTGGCTGGTCTCACCTCGAGGTCGGAGGGGGTCGGTGACGGGGACAATGGCGGGGATGATGGAGGGGGGCTCCTAGATTTCTGCGAAAACAAAAACCCTATAAGCTATCAACTAATCATATGCATACGCCTTGCATAGTGCTCTCCAATTTTAGCATTCAAAGTAGGAGTAGTTTTCCAATTTGAGCATTCAATAAGCAAAATCAAATTGCAAAATAAAGTAGTATTCAAATTAGGATGCATTCAATTATAAGCAAAACTACATCATCTCTTGCGTCCGTACATCGTCGAATACTATCACTAATACACCTCGAATACTATCATACATATAACATCGCTAGTACAGCTAGAATCGTAGCGCCCGATGGGTACCGGCACGGGCGGTGGACACCCAAAGAGAAGGA
This sequence comes from Triticum urartu, assembly GCF_056163025.1. Classification (NCBI taxonomy): domain Eukaryota; kingdom Viridiplantae; phylum Streptophyta; class Magnoliopsida; order Poales; family Poaceae; genus Triticum; species Triticum urartu. The sequence goes on from NC_141876.1 coordinate 598,476,099, forward strand.
ACCATCACAGGATCGCTCTAGTAAGATCCCTGAAGAACCTGCCAGGTATTGTCGAACCTGCCCTCCAACGCAACCATGTAGCGACGGACGTGCTCGTCCTCCTCGCTGACATGGTGACATACCACCTCCGCGGTGTCCGGAAGCCTAGGCATCGTCACTGGCCCACGCGACCGCCACCAAACAAGGATCGGGTCAACGACGGGCTGGCTCCTCACCAACCTACGCCCCCCGAAAGGTAGCACCTCCCAATACCAGCCCGGCGGAGCCCAGTCCCGGACATGGCCCCTCTGATCAAGCCGGCCTCCTCCGCTGAGTCGACGACGAGGATGCGGGATAGGCATCGTCGACGTCGATGCGGGAATAATTGCTTGAACTAAAAAATAAACTAGTTCTATTAATTTGCTTGCTAAAAATAAACTACTTCTATAGTAAAATAAAGTAGTTTTATTAAATCAACTAATTCAACTACTAATTAAGCACTTACTATAAATAAAATAAAGTAGTACTTACTAAAAATAAACTACTTCTATATATAGTTAAATAAAGAATTTTTATTAAATCAACTAGTTCAACTACTCAACACTTACTATAAATAAAATAAAGTAGTACTTACTAAAAATAAACTACTTCTATATATAGTAAAATAAAGTAGTTTTATTAATTAATCAACTAGTTCAACTAAAAATAAACTAACTTTAAATGCACTAACAGTAGAACTAATAACCTAAAATGCACTAAATCAACTAACCTTAAATGTAACTTTTGCAACACATTTTTTTCCTCTCCTCTTCTAACCATAAACATTGAACAAAAATAAAACTATACAGCCTATAAAAATGCTATGAACAAAAAACTATGAACAAAAAAAACTATGAACACATACACATACATCCATCCATATACATGCATATCCATCCATACATATATACATACATCCATATACATACATACATACAAAAACAGGGGCGGCGGCGCGGCGCAGGGGGGCGGCGGCAGCCGCGGCAGCGCACGGATCGGGATGGGAAGGGGCTCACTGGGGGCTCGAGGCAGGATGGTGACGAGGCCGGTGACGAGGACGACGACGAGGCCGGCGACGATGACGGCGACGAGGACGGAGGGCTCGGGGAGGAGCGGCGACGGCGAGGACGACGTCGACGGCGGGTCAGGGGCGGGGCGACGTTGTCGGGGCAGGGGCTCGGGGCGGCGACGGCGACGACGACGAGGAACGGCCTGGCGGCGTTGGGGGGAATGGGAGCAGTTGGCGAAATTTTCACAAGTGCTACCTTATATAGCAAAACCAATGGTACCGGTTCGTGGCACCAACCGGTACTAATGCCCACCTATGGTCCCGGTTGGTTCCATGAACTTGGACCAAAGGTCTCTTTTCGGCAGCCCAAAGGGCAGGAACCTGAGGCCTATGGTCCCGGTTGGTGTCACGAACCGGGACCATATGTGGGCATTGGTACCGGTTGGAGCCACGAACCGGTATGAATGTGCGCCTTTAGCACCGGTTGGTGGCACCAACCGGGACTCAAGGCCTTGTGTTGCCTGCATCGCGGCACGAAAGTTTAGTCCCACCTCGCTAGCTGCGGGAGCTCGAGAGTGGTTTATAAGCCCCACTCCCGCTGCCCTCTCGAGCTCCTCTCAAATGCAGGCTTTCGGGCCTAAACACACTGTATCTATATTGGGCCTTCTACGGGCCTGAATCCTGGCCCATGGGTGGGTTTCTAGTCGTATTCAGGCCGTGGTGGCCCAGTAGGTTGCTTTTTTCCCAGTTTATTTCTTTTCTTTTTTGCTTTATTTATTTTATTTTGTTTCTAATTACTTATTTATTATGTAATTTTGCTATTAAAGTTTCTAACAAAAAAAGTTCTTTATGAAAATTGTTTTTGCTTTTAATAATTTTGGACAGAAAATACTTTAATAATTTTGTTTTATTTTGTTTTATTTTGTTTATTTTTCCTTTTCTTTGTGATTATTTTTGTTTCTATTTTTATTTATTTTATTAAAGTTTATTTTGTCTCTACTTATTTGTTAAAGTTTATTTTGTTTCTCCTTATTTATTTTATTTTGTTTCTACTTATTTATTTTATTTTATTTTTTATTTTTTTATGAAAATTCTTTTTGCTTATAATGTTTTGAACAGAAAATACTTTGATAATTTTAGTTGCATAAATTTTATATAATTTTAGTTTCAATAATACTAGAGGTTTATAAAAGTTTTATGAAAAATCTTTTTGCTTATTTTTCTATTAGAGTTTCATAATAGTTTTCCAGATCATTCTTTTTTATATTAGTTCATTATTTGAGCTAAATGACCCAAAAATTGAAAATGCACCATTCAAAGCCACATCATCAATTTTCAACCCTTTCTGACTTCATTTGTTATTTTTCATGCATTTATTGATTCTTTTGAGCTATATGACCCTAAAAATGAAAAGCACTACAAATGAACTCTGAAAAGGTTGAAAGTTGGCATGGTATCATCATTTCACCCACATAGCATGTGCTAAAAAGTTGAAAGGGTTACGGCAAAAACTGGACGCACTTCGTGTACAAAATGGACAATCTCTTTCGAACTATCAGGGTTTCATTCGGAAACTCGTGTGTTACAAAGGGGTTTCATTTTTTTGAACTTATTTGAACTCCAGACTTTTTGTGTGTTCAAAATGCACCATTCAAAGCCACATCATCAATTTTCAACCCTTTCTGACTTCATTTGTTATTTTTCATGCATTTACAAATTTTTTTGAGCTATATGACCCTGAAAATGAAAAGCACTACAAATGAACTCTGAAAAGTTTCAAAGTTGGCATGGTATCATCATTTCACCCACATAGCATGTGCTAAAAAGTTGAGAGGGTTACGGCAAAAACTGGATGCACTTCGTGTACAAAACGGACAATCTCTTTCTAAGTATCAGGGTTTCATACGAAAACTCGTCTGTTACAAAGGGATTTCATTTTTTGAACTTATTTGAACTCCAGACTTTTTTTGTGTTCAAAATGCACCATTAAAAGCCACATCATCAATTTTCAACCCTTTCCAACTTCATTTGTTATTTTTCATGCATTTACTAATTTTTTGAGCTATATGACCCTGAAAATGAAAAGCACTACAAATGAACTCTGAAAAGGTTGAAAGTTGGCATGGTATCATCATTTCACCCACATAGCATGTGCTAAAAAGTTGAGAGGGTTACGGCAAAAACTGGATGCACTTCGTGTACAAAACGGCAGAAACTTGTCTGTTACAACATGCATTTGAAATGAACTAGGAAAAGGTTGAAAGTTGGCATGGTATCATCATAATAGTTGTTTTTTTTACTATATACTGCAAGGCAACAGCCTCACAGCCCTTTATTAAAAACAATAGGTACGCTATACAAAATTACAAAGGATAAAGAAAGGCTACTCACAGAGAGGGATTAGGGAAGGGAAGCTATCCAAGAGGTTAGTCTATCTCTATATTTACACTTGATTCTATGAGCTAAAAGAGAAATATCATGAATAAAATTCCTCCTCCAAGATCTGAAAGTGGGCAACTCATTTCTGAAGATCCTTCCATTTCTTTGGGTCCAAATATTCCAAGTAGCCGTAAAGACAACCTCAGTGAAAAAAGGCTGACCAAATTCCTTCCTGGCTACGCAAGCCATTTCAAAAGTATTCTGGTTAGGGTGAACACTCCATGAGATGCCCAAATAATTCCAGACCCATTGACTAAAGTTGAAAGCAAAGAAGAGATGAGCTCTATCTTCATGCAAACCTGAGGAGCACATAGCACATGTACCATCCTGAATAATCCAATGTCGTCGCTGCATCATATTCCTAGTGTTTAGACGATCCATCAAAAGGAGCCAGCCAAACACCTTGAGTTTGAGGGTGCAAGAACATTTCTAGATCCACCCAAATATGGGGTCAACCACAACTTTGGAAAAACAAAACTGATAGTAGATCCTGGATCTATAATCCCCAGTCCTTGAAGGCCATTTCCAGACATCATTAACTCCCTCATGCAAATTGATCAGAGGCATTAAAGCCTGGAGCTGGTTGAATTCCTCAAAAGCTTCAACTGATAGAGGCAGGTGAAGATTGTCGGTCGGTTCTGGCAACTCCATCACCTCCTTAATGGTAAGAGTGTCATCAATCACAAAAGAATGAAGCCTCGGGAAACGTTGCTGCATGATAACCACCTCGTTATTAAGTTTCCACCGATCCAGCCAAAAAACCACCGAGTCTCCGGAGCGCACGTGAGGGACAGCCAATTTACAAAATTTATCAAACAGTTTCATCACGTCACGCCACCAAAACGAACCACAACTTCGAGTTACTTGGGGCGGTGTAGCAGCATAATATGTGTCCCAGATAAGAGAAACCCAAGGTACATCCAACTTGTTAAAAAATTTGAAGAGATGCTTGATCAACAAGGCATCATTCTGTATGCCCAGGTCCAGAACCCCAAGTCCTCCATGGCTCTTGGGCCGGCATACTAACTCCCAAGCTGCCAATGATTGTCTTGGTGTATCAGAGTTGCCTCGCCACAAACATTGCCGCATTATGCGTTCAATCTGCTTCAAAATTACTTGAGGTAATGAGAGAGTGCACAAGAAATATATTGGCATCGATGAAAGAACAGATTTCAAGAGTTGTAGCTGGCTGCCCTGGTTCAACAGACAAGAGGAGGCAGACAATCTTCGCTCTATGCGGTCCACTAAGGGGAGCAGGTCATAAATTGTGGGTCTACTAGTACCCATTGGCAATCCCAGGTAAGTAAATGGCATGGAGCCAACATCACACCCAAGCAAAGCAGCCACACGTTTACCCTCCTCATCTGACATATTCATTGGGATTAATGAAGATTTACTAAAATTAACCCGCAAACCCGTAGACTTAGCAAAGGTCTCAAGCATATCCTTGAAAGCAATGAGCTGGCTGTCCACGGCAGGAAGGACAATTAAAGTGTCATCAGCGTATTGCACAATTGGATAGTCCCGTGAAGAGGTTGGTATGGGCAGTGTGAGAATGCTTCTTGCACACATCTCATTAACCACAGACTGCAATAAATCCACAGCAATCACAAATAACAAAGGGGATAATGGGTCTCCTTGACGCACACCCGAACGACAGACAAAATGACTACCAGGCACACCATTTAAAAGAACCGAAGAGGATCCAGAGGACAAGATGCTCTCAATCCAACCTGTCCAGCGATCATCAAAACCCTTACATTTCAGGATCCTGAGAATCAGCTCGTGCTCGATGGTATCAAACGCCTTCGTGAAGTCCAACTTGAGTAGGATTATAGGCCTTTTGGATGCCTTGCACTGATGGATATATTCAAAACACCATGCGAGACAATCTTGAATGGATCTACAGCGAAGAAACCCATATTGATTGCGGTGAATACATTTTAAGACCACACTTTGTAAACGATTTGCCAAAAGTTTAGTTAAAAACTTGAGGCAAGTATTTGTCAACGAAATGGGCCTAAAATCACCAATATACTCCGGGCTCAACTTCTTGGGAATAAGGGTAATGAGAGATGTATTTAGACACTCCAGGTCACACTTTCCCTCATAAAATTCCTTGACCAACTTCATAAAATCTGGCTTTAGAATATTCCAGCATTTCTTGAGAAAAAGACCAGTAAACCCATCAGGGCCCGGAGCACGGTCAGAAGGCATGTTCTTAATCACCGTATCCACCTCGGAGTCCGTGAAAGGCAAGGACAAATTCTCCAGGCCATCAATCCGCGTAAGTAATGTGTCAAGGTCAAAACCCATTTGAATACCTTTTGCCTTGCCCATTCTACTATTGAAGTCAGACCAAAACATCCCTGCTAACTGATGATGGTCAGAAATCACCTCCCCATCCACAGATTTGATCGAGGAGATGGTGTTTCTCCGATACCTTTCCGTTGCCATAGCATGGAAAAATTTTGAATTTTCCTCACCAACTTTGATATTTCTGATCGTGCAACGTTGCTTCCAATAAATGAACTGCCAGTGCAAAATATCTTCAAGATGTAATTTGACAATCTTGCGAAAATTGAACTCCGGCCAACTCAAGTGCCTAAATTCCTCAATATTATCCAAAAACATGATTACTTTGTTGCAATCCGAAATGAGAGCCTTGACTGTGGATAGGTTGAGATGCCATTTCTTAAGAGCATAACGAAGGGTTTTGAATTTAGTAGAAATGATTAATGCAGATGAAGATCTATCCACAGGTCTGTTCCAAACCTCAGATATGCAATCCATAAAACCAGGCAGATCAACCCAATAGTTTTCAAAGTGAAAAACTTTTGCCTTAGGAATACAAGTGGCAATGGAAACCACACACGGAACATGATCAGAGGCAGTGCGCGCAAGCGGTAGGACCATTGTGTTGGGGTGATCATGTGTCCAGGCCACAGATGTAAAGAACCAATCAATTTGTTCTAGCAGAGGTGTGGTCTGCATATTAGACCATGTGTACTGACAACCCTTTATTGGCAGCTCAACAAGACCCAAATGACCAATTATTTCGTTGTGGACAGAAAGTCTTCACTTTTTCTTCGCTTGTGTCCTTTGCTTATTGCGCCGTAACCATGGATAATCTTCATCGTTTATCAGGATGCTTGGGTCAGCCTTGACTTTGAAGGGAGGAATTTCATGAAACTTTTCATAATCTTCGGACATGTCTGTCTTGCCCTCCACTCCCACGATGTCCCTTTTTCCTGAAAGAACTATGTGGCGCTTTGGCTCATCGTATGATGTATTCTCTTCCTTATCTTTTCTTTTTCTCGGTTTGGTAGACATGTCCTTCACATAGATAACCTGTGCCACATCATTGGCTAGGACGAACGGTTCGTCAGTGTACCCAAGATTGTTCAGATCCATTGTTGTCATTCCGTACTATGGGTCTACCTGTACCCCGCCTCCTGACAGATTGACCCATTTGCACTTAAACAAAGGGACCTTAAAATCATGTCCGTAGTCAAGTTCCCATATGTCCACTATGTAACCATAATATGTTTCCTTTCCCCTCTCGGTTGCTGCATCAAAGCGGACACCACTGTTTTGGTTGGTGCTCTTTTGATCTTGGGCGATCGTGTAAAATGTACTCCCATTTATCTCGTATCCTTTGTAAGTCAATACAGTCGAAGATGGTCCCCTGGACAACGAGTACAGCTCATCACAAACAGTGTTGTCACCTCTGAGACGTGTTTCCAACCAACTGTTGAAAGTCATGATGTGTTCACATGTAATCCAGTCGTCACACTGCTCCGGGTGTTTGGAGCGCAGACTGTTCTTGTGTTCATCGACATACGGGGTCACCAAGGTAGAGTTCTGTAGAACTGTGTAGTGTTCTTGAGACCAAGAATGCCCGTCCCTGCATATTATTGAGTCCGCTCCTAGCATGCCTTTTCCAGTCAGTCTCCCATCATACCGCGATTTAGGGAGACCTATCTTCTTAAGCCCAAGAATGAAGTCAACACAAAACCCAATGACATCCTCTGTTTGATGGCCCATGGAGATGCTTCCTTCTGGCCTAGCACGGTTATGGACATATTTCTTTAGGACTCCCATGAACATCTCAAAGGGGAACATATTGTGTAGAAATACGGGGCCCAGAATGACAATCTCGTCGACTAGATGAACTAGGACATGTGTCATGATATTGAAGAAGGATGGTGGGAACACCAGCTCGAAACTGACAAGACATTGCGCCACATCACTCCTTAGCCTTGGTATGGTTTCTGGATCGACCACCTTCTGAGAGATTGCATTGAGGAATGCACATAGCTTCACAATGGCTAATCGGACGTTTTCTGGTAGAAGCCCCCTCAATGCAACCGGAAGCAGTTGCGTCATAATCACATGGCAGTCATGAGACTTTAGGTTCTGGAACTTTTTCTCTGGAATATTTATTATTCCCTTTATATTCGACGAGAAGCCAGTGGACCTTCATACTGAGCAGGCATTCAAACAAGATTTCCTTCTCTTCTTTGGTAAGAGCATAGTTGGCAGGACCTTCATACTGCTTTGGAGGCATGCCATATTTTTCGTGCAAACGTTGCAGGTCCTCCCGTGCCTCAGGTGTATCTTTTGTCTTCCCATACACGCCCAAGAAGCCTAACAGGTTCACGCAAAGGTTCTTCGTCACGTGCAGCACGTCGATTGAAGAGCGTACCTCTAGCTCTTTCCAGTAGGGTAGGTCCCAAAATATATATTTCTTCTTCCACATGGGTGCGCGTCCCTCAGCGTCATTCGGAACAGCTAGTCCGTCGGGACCCTTTTCAAATATTATGTGTAAATGAGAGACCATAGCAAGTACATGATCACCGGTACGCATGGCGGGCTTCTTCCGGTGATCTGCCTTGCCTTTGAAATGCTTGCCTTTCTTTCGACGTTGATGGTTGGTCAGGAGAAATCGACGATGGCCCAGTTACACATTCTTCCTGCATCTGTCCAGGTATATACTTTCGGTGTCAGCTAAACAGTGCGTGCATGCATGGTATCCCTTGTTTGTCTGTCCTGAAAGGTTACTGAGAGCGAGCCAATCATTGATGGTCACGAACAGCAACGCCTTTAGGTCAAATTCTTCCCCCATGTGCTCATCCCACGCACGTACACCTATTCCATTCCATAGTTGTAAGAGTTCTTCAACTAATGGCCTTATGTACACATCAATGTCATTGCCGGGTTGCTTAGGGACTTGGATGAGAATTGGCATCATAATGAACTTCCGCTTCATGCACATCCAAGGAGGAAGGTTATACATACATAGAGTCATGGGCCAGGTGTTGTGATTGCTGCTCTGCTCTCCGAAAGAATTAATGACATCCGCGCTTAGAGCAAACCATACGTTCCTTGGGTCACTTGCAAACTCAGCCCAGAACTTTCTCTCGATTTTTCTCCACTGCGACCCATCAGCGGGTGCTCTCAACTTCCCGTCTTTCTTATGGTCCTCACTGTGCCATCGCATCAACTTGGCATGCTCTTTGTTTCTGAACAGTCATTTCAATCATGGTATTATAGGAGCATACCACATCACCTTCGCAGGAACCCTCTTCCTGCGGGGCTCACCCTCAACATCACCAGGGTCATCTCGTCTGATCTTGTATAGCAATGCACCGCATACCGGGCATTCGTTCAAATCCTTGTACGCATCGCGGCAGAGATGCAGTCATTAGGGCATGCATGTATCGTCTCCACCTCCAATCCTAGAGGGCATACGACCTTCTTTGCTGCGTATGTACTGTCGGGCAATTCGTTATCCTTTGGAAGCTTCTTCTTCAATATTTTCAGTAGCTTCTCAAATCCTTTGCCAGGCACAGCATTCTCTGCCTTCCACTTAGGGATGAAAATGGACTGGAAACTTTCCGTTTTTCCGGAGGAAAAATGGAAACGGAGAGGAAATATGAAAATGGAAACAGAAATTTACAAAAAGGAAGTGGAAATGGATTTTTTTATGCGGAAGCGGAAACAAAACGGAACGGTGTTTTCCGGTGGAACATGCATGGAAATGGAACTTTCCATTTCCGTGAATATGGAATTTCTGTTTTTACTATAGACCTATAGCTACTTTGTAGCCCAACCACCAAAGAGAACACAATAACACAATTAGTAGAATGGATCTAAGGCCGAACTTCTACTACCACACATGTACTCAGCTTGACCCTATACGCAATTGTCCGGTACTACTACAATACTACGCTAAGTTGCTAACATAATGATATTATTTTGTAGCCATGTTAACAACTCATTGAATTTGTTTGTTTTTGTGTGTATTTCTGTATGATTCAAGGGGTTTTTAAGTTCCGATCAATGCCTATTTCTGTTTCCGTATCCACTTTGTATTCGCTCTGTGTCTGTTTCCGGTAGTATCTATTTTCGTATTCATTTCCGGGGTTTCTGTATTCGTTTATGCTTCTGCAAAAAAATGTGAAAAGAAATATGGTAGCACTAAGTTCCGTCCGTTTTCGCTCCGTTTTCATCCCTACTTCCACTGCAGCAATTCCAGTACGGCACGGAGCTTTGTGTTGCCATCTTCGCAATTGGGGTACAACCGTTTTTTGTGATCCTCTAACATGCGATCGAACTTCAGCTTCTCCTTTTCACTTTCGCACTTTTCCCTTGCATCAACAATGACCCGGCGAAGATCATCATCGGGCACATCATCTGGTTCCTCTGGATCTTGAACTTCCTCTTGATCTTCAGCTTCCCCCGTTGCAGCATCACCGTATTCAGGGGGCACATGGTTGTCATCGTCCTCCTCTTCTTCGCTGTCTTCCATCATAACCCCTATTTCTCTGTGCTTCGTCCAAACATTATAGTGTGGCATGAAACCCTTATAAAGCGTGGGTGTGAAGGATTTTCTTGTCACAGTAAGACCTCGTATTCCCACAATTAGGGCATGGACAACACATAAAACCATTTTGCTTGTTTGCCTCAGCCACTTCGAGAAAATTATGCACACCCTTAATGTACTTAGAGGTGTGTCTGTCACCGTACATCCATTGTCAGTTCATCTGCGTGCATTATATATAATTATGTGTGTCAAAAGTAAGAAAATTAAACAAGTATGTATCTAAAGTAAGATTTTTTTCTTTTAGAAAGAAGATAAGAACAAGAGGCTCACCACGGTGGTGCCGGCGACGAGATCGGCGCGGGCGATCGACGGCGGTGAAGACGAGGACGGGGCGTGATGGACCGCTAAACCTAGACAAATCTCGGAAAAAATGGAGCTCGGAGGTTGATCTTCGAGAGGAGAAAGCTTAACTAATGTGGCTCGGGCATTTCATCGAACACCTCATGTGCATAGGAGGTGAGCTAGAGCACCCAATGCCCTCCCCCTCGCCGTGACGAGCAAAAAACAGAGCACTGTGGAGTGCTCTGCTCGCCGGCAATGGGGTATATATAGGCAACTCATTGGTCCCGGTTCGTGGCTGGAACCGGGACTAAAGGCCATCCTTCTGTCCTGGTTCCTGTCACGAACCGGGACCAATGGTTGTGGGCCAGGAGCGAGGCCCATTGGTCGCGGTTCGTGCCAAGAACCGGGACAAATGGGCCCAGACGAACCGGGACCAATGCCCACGAGGCCTCGGCCGGCCCCCTGGGCTCACGAACTGGGACAAATGCCTCCATTGGTCCCGGTTCGTGGCAGAACCGGGACTAATGGGCTGGCCAGGCCCGAATGAAAGCTCCTTTTTCTACTAGTGTATCCATGGCTCACGCTCATGTATTGCGTGAAAGTTCAAAAAAGTTTGAGATTACCAAAGTATGAAACAATTGCTTGGCTTGTCATCGGGGTTGTGCAAGATGAGAGCATTCTTGTGTGACGATAATGGATCATGACCAAACTATATGATTTTGTAGGGATGAACTTTCTTTTGCCATGCTATTTTGAGAAGACATGATTGCTTAGTTAGTATGCTTGAAGTATTATTATTTCTATGTCAATATTAAACTTTTGTCTTGAATCTTTCGGATCTGAACATTCATGCCAAAATAAAGAAAATTACATTGAGAATTATGCTAGGTAGCATTCCACATCAAAAATTCTGTTTTTATCATTTACCTACTCGAGGACGAGCAGGAATTAAGCTTGGGGATGCTTGATACGTCTCCAATGTATCTATAATTTTTTATTGTTCCATGCTATTATATTATCTGTTTTGGATGTTAATGGGCTTATTTATACACTTCTATATTATTTTTGGGACTAACCTACTAACCCAAGGCCTAGTGCAAATTGCTGTTTTTTTGCCTATTTCAGTGTTTCACGGAAAAGGAATATCAAACGGAATCCAAACGGAATGAAACCTTCGGGGGAGTTATTTCTTGAACAAACTTGATCCAGGGGACTTGGAGTGGACGTCAAGAAATCAACGAGAAGGCCACGATGCAGGGAGGTGCGCCCCCCACCCTCGTGGGCCCCATGTGACTCCACCGACCCACTTCTTCCTCCTATATATATCCATATACCCCAAAAACATCCAGGAGCACCACGAAACCCTATTTCCACCGCCGCAACCTTCTGTACCCAAGAGATCCCATCTTGGGGCCTTTTCCGGAGTTCCGACGGAGGGGGAATCAATCACGGAGGGCTTCTACGTCAACACCATAGCCTCTCCGATGATGTGTGAGTAGTTTACTTCAGACCTTCGGGTCCATAGTTATTAGCTAGACGGCTTCTTCTCTCTCTTTGGATCTCAATACAATGTTCTCCTCGATCTTCTTGGAGATCTATTTGATGTAACTCTTTTTGCGGTGTGTTTGTCGAGATCCGATGAATTGTGAGTTTATGATCAAGTTTATCTATGAACAATATTTGATTCTCTGAAATCTTTTATGTATGATTGGTTATCTTTGCAAGTCTCTTCGAATTATCAGTTTGGTTTGGCCTACTAGATTGATCTTTCTTGCAATGGGAGAAGTGCTTAGCTTTGGGTTCAATCTTGCGGTGTCCTTTCCCACTGACAGTAGGGGCAGCAAGGAACGTATTGTATTGTTGCCATCGAGGATAAAAAGATGGTGTTTATATCATATTGCTTGAGTTTATTCCTGTACATCATGTCATCTTGCCTAATGCATTACTCTGTTCTTATGAACTTAATACTCTAGATGCATGCTGGATAGCGGTTGATGTGTGGAGTAATAGTAGTAGATGCAGAATCGTTTCGGTCTACTTGTCGCGGACATGATGCCTATATACATGATCATGCCTAGATATTCTCATAATTATGCACTCTTCTGTCAATTGTCCGACAGTAATTTGTTCACCCACCGTAATACTTATGCCATCTTGAGAGAAGCCACTAGTGAAACCTATGGCCCCCGGGTCTATCTTTTATCATATAAAGTTTCCTATCTATTTTACTTTGCAATCTTTACTTTCAATCTATATCATAAAAATACCAAAAATATTTATTTATCTTATTATCTCTATCAGATCTCACTCTCGTAAGTGACCGTGAAGGGATTGACAACCCCTTTATCGCGTTGGTTGCGAGGTTCTTATTTGTTTGTGTAGGTACGAAGGACTTGCGTGTATTCTCCAACTGGATTGAGACCTTGGTTCTCAAAAACTGAGGGAAATACTTATGGTACTTTGCTGCATCACCCTTTCCTCTTCAAGGGAAAACCGACGCAGTGCTCAAGAGGTAGTAGGTAACAAGCTAAACGTCGAAGTCCATGCGGAACTACTAGCGGGACTGAAGTCTCTCTGCAAAACATAAATTAAGCAAACGTGAGTACAAATGTACCCAGCAAGACTTACATCAGAACTAGCTACATATGCATCAGTATCAACAAAGGGGTGGTGGATTTTAACTGCAGCAAGCCAGCTTTGAATCGGTGGCTATCCTAAGCTACAACCGTAAGTAACTCTTTTGAGGTGGCGCACACGAGTCCACATATTCACCAATCAATACACCACTATGGATCCGCTCCCGTCTCCCTATGAGAACGCCATCCATAGCACTCACGCTTATCTTGCGCATTTTAGAGTATCCACTTTCACTTGTCTATGAACTGTATAGGCAACCCAGAAGTCCTTTACTGCGGACGCGGCTATTTGAATAGATGATGTTAACCCTGCAGGGGTGTACTTCTTCACACACGCTCGCACCACTTATCACCGTTTACATGACATGTACTCAGCAACCTTCAAGCGGAAGCTCAGCGAAGGTGTCAGCCATGACCTGACTAACCACACAAGTCCCTAGTCCAGGTTTATTGCCTATTCAGGTTCCATCCGCAGGGAGTCCGGCCGAGGTTTCCACATACGGCCCCGAACGATGTGTACAGGGTTCCCGGGTCACCAAACGGGCGACTCGGTACACCGGGCCACGTGCCTACCGCATCACAGCCCAACCCTTGGGTTAGCCCTGCGCATGGCCTCTAGCATACCACAAACACCATAAACTACTTGCAACTCCCGGACAAAGGACAGGGGCGGTTAATAAGTCGAGAGGGTCGATTGGTTTCGGGCCCAATGCGTGGTAGTTGATGTTCATGGATCACAAACACAGAACTCAGTTCCTGAGGACGGTTTCAATGAGACAACCCACCATGTACTCCTACATGGCCTCTCACCGCTACCTTTACCAAATCGTGTTCACACACTTAGCTCACACACAGTAGGACATGTTCATCACCATTCCAATTCATCCTCGATGAATCAGACCTGACTCAACTCTAAGCAGTAGCAGGCATTACAAACAAACATGAATGAGTAGGCACATCAGGGCTCAAACAACTCCTACTCATACTAGTGGGTTTCATCTATTTACTGTGGCAATGACAGGTCATGCAGAGGAAAAGGGGTTCAACTACCGCAGCAAGTAACAGATGAATCGTTGTTGTCCTAATGCAGTAAAAGAGAGTAGGAGCGAGAGAGTGGGATTGTATCGAAATGAACAGGGGGGTCTTGCTTGCCTGGCACTTCTGAAGATAGTATAGTTCTTCCTTGGTGTCATTGATCTCATCGTCGGAACCACGTCTATCGAGAGGGGACAAATACCGGTAACAGAGAAGGAAGCACAATCAATGCAATGCACGATATGATGCATGACCATGAGATGGCAAAATGATTGTCTGGGGCTAATGCAACTACAACCAGATGGGTTTGAGTCATTTTGAACCAAAGGTTCAACCCCATACTCAAATTATGAACTTAAATAGTGATTTATCATGTTTTGAACTAAACATCAATGTTAAGTTGTTTAAACATGCATGAAACCAGTACAGATGGATAGATTAGATTTTTCTGATCATTTTTCATATATAAATCTTTACGTTTAGAGTTACAGATTAATTTCTATGAATTTTAGAAGTTTAAATCATTTTCTAGAATTTCCTGGATTAGTTTAAAGCCAGAAAATGATTAACTGCATCAGCATTGCGTCAGGGTGACGTCAGCAGGTCAACAGGGTTGTCCAGGTCAAACCTGACCAGTGGGGCCCAATGGTCAGTGACTCAGGGTTAACTGAGTTAATTAGCGCTAAACTAACCCTAACAAAATATCAGCAGGGCTGGGCCCACATGTCAGCGGCTCAACTAATTAACTAAGTTAATTAATGCTAATTAATCTAACACTTAACTAAATAGGGGCCTGGCCCACATGTCATTCAGACGGGGGGTCCATTGTGGTCAAACCCGGGTCAACTCGCCGGAGTTAACCCGTGGCTCGTCGCCGGCGGAGCCACAGATGGCGGAGGACGTCGGGTTTCGCCCTCCGGCAACCAAAAGAGCGGCGGAGGGGCTCTGCATGCTGCTGACGAACGCGCGCATCCAACGGGGAAAGTGGGAGCAGTTGAGGCGGCCGAAGCTCGCCGGAAATGAGCTCCTAGCGACGGCCGGAGTTTGGCCAATAGCGGTGTGGATGATGTGGGGCACCGGATAAGCCGTGGACGATCGTGTTCGACTCGTGGAAGTGCAGTGAGTGCGGCAGTGAGCTCGGACACGTGCTTGCACGACCGTAGCCGCGATGGCGACATGACCGGTGGCGAGGATCTATCGGCTCCGATGGCCACGGTGGCGAGGAGCTATTGGCTCTGATGGCCACTGATGGCCACGAGACCGGGGAGAGAGGGGAAAAGGGCAGGGGCTCACGGCGAATCTAGCAGAGGCAACGGCGAGGCCGGGGAGGGTCTGGAGCTCGCGAGTCCACGACAAGATTGCCGGTGGCCGGAGGTTGAAGATGAGGTCGGGGCGACGCTGCAAGGCTTTCGGCGGGGCGTGGCTCGGTGAGGGGTCGAGGACGACATCGCGGAGCTCGTGGACCAGTCGAGGAAGCGAGGGAGAGCCGGTGGTCGCGGCAACGACGAGCAGCGGTGACGGCTGCGCTCAGGCATGAGAGGGAGAGAGAGCAGAGGAGGAGGATGAGCTCGAGAGAGAGTGAGAGGCGACCAGGGGTGTGTGGCATCACGAGGGAGGTCCAGGGCGACGAGGGGGGAGCCAGGCAGGGTGGAGGTGGCCGCACGGCGGTGCACGCGCGTCGGGCACTGATACGTCTCCGTCGTATCTACTTTTCCAAACACTTTTGCCCTTGTTTTGGACTCTAACTTGTATGATTTGAATGGAACTAACCCAGACTGACGCTGTTTTCAGCAGAATTGCCATGGTGTTGTTTTATGTGCAGAAAACAAATATTCTCGGAATGACCTGAAACTCCACGGAACATCTTAGAAAACATAATAAAAAATCCTCGCCAAAGATGAAGACCAGGGGGCCCACACCCATCTCATGAGGGTGCCCCCCCCTAGGGCGCGCCCCCCTACCTCCTGGGCCCCCTGTATGCCCTCCGATGCCAACTCCAACTCTATATATTTGCTTTCGAAGAGAAAAAATTCAGAGAGAAAAGAAATCATCGCGTTTTACGATACGGAGCCGCCACCAAGCCCTAAAACCTCTCGGGAGGGCTAATCTGGAGTCCGTTCGGGGCTCCGGAGAGGGGGATTCGTCGCCGTCGTCATCATCAACCATCCTCCATCACCAATTTCATGATGCTCACCGCCGTGCGTGAGTAATTCCATCGTAGGCTTGTTGGACGGTGATGGGTTGGATGAGCTTTATCATGTAATCGAGTTAGTTTTGTTAGGGTTTGATCCCTAGTATCCACTATGTTCTAAGATTGATGTTGCTATGACTTTGCTATGCTTAATGCTTGTCACTAGGGCCCGAGTGCCATGATTTCAGATCTGAACCTATTATGTTTTCATGAATATATGTGAGTTCTTGATCCTATCTTGCAAGTCTATAGTCACCTACTATGTGTTATGATCCAGCAACCCCGAAGTGACAATAATCGGGACCACTCCCGGTGATGACCATAGTTTGAGGAGTTCATGTATTCACTATGTGCTAATGCTTTGTTCCGGTTCTCTATTAAAAGGAGGCCTTAATATCCCTTAGTTTCCAATAGGACCCCGCTGCCACGGGAGGGTAGGACAAAAGATGTCATGCAAGTTCTTTTCCATAAGCACATATGACTATATACGAAATACATGCCTACATTGAATTGGAGCTAGTTCTGTGTCACCCTATGTTATGACTGTTACATGATGAACCGCATCTGGCATAATTATCCATCACTGATCCGGTGCCTACGAGTTTTCCATATACTGGTTTACGCTTATTATTTTCCCGCTGCTACTGTTACAATCACTACAAAATACCAAAAACATTATGTTTGCTGTCTTTACTTTTGTTGCCGCTACCACCACTATCATATTACTTTGCTACTAAACACTTTGTTGCAGATACTAAGTTTCCAGGTGTGGTTGAATTGACAACTCAGCTGCTAATACTTGAGAATATTCTTTGGCTCCCCTTGTGTCGAATCAATAAATTTGGGTTGAATACTCTACCCTCGAAAGCTGTTGCGACCCCCTATACTTGTGGGTTATCAAGACTAATTTCTGGCGCCGTTGCCGGGGAGCATAGCTCTATTCTTTGAGTCACTTGGGATTTATATCTGCTTATCATTATGAAGAACTTGAGAGATCCAAAAACCAAGATCTATCCCTCAACTATGAGGGGAGGTAAGGAACTGCCATCTAGCTCTACACTTGATTCACCTTCTGTTATGAGTAAGTTTGCGACACCTACACCTACTTCTACTATTCGTTCTGATATGTCGTATGTTATTGATGATGCCACTTCTGCTATGCATGATACTTATGATGAAACTGCTTCTATGCCTGATACTACTGTGCCCCTTGGTGAATTTCATGATGAACAAATTGCTAGGGCTAGAGAAAAAAAATTATTGAATCTGAATACGATGATGATAGTGATGATGAAAATATGCTTGTTATTCCTGAGGGCTATCTTTTTGATATGGAATCTTCTGCTGCTATTTTAGCTTGCAGAGATAGATATGAGCTTAAGAGGTTATTAGTTAAATGGAACAAAGAATCACTTAGAGATAAAATGAAACCCGACCCTGCTTTCGCTACTTCACCTATTTGTGTTCCTGATAAGGATTATGAATTCTCTGTTGATCCTGATATAATTACTTTGGTGGAATCTGATCCGTTTTATGGCTATGAATCTGAAACTGTTGTGGCACATCTTACTAAGTTAAATGATATAGCTGCCCTGTTCACTAATGATGAGAGATCGCGTTTCTTCTATATACTCAAAATATTTCCGTTCTCGTTAAAGGGTGATGCTAAGATATGGTTTAATTCTCTTGATCCTGGTTGTGTGCGTAGTCCCCAGGATATGATTTATTACTTCTCTGCTAAATATTTCCCTGCTCATAAGAAACAAGCTGCTTTGAGGGAAATATACAACTTCGTGCAAATTAAAGAAGAGAGTCTCCCACAAGCTTGGGGGAGGCTTCTCAAGTTGCTTAATGCTTTACCTGATCATCCTCTTAAGAAACCTAAAATACTTGATATCTTTTATAATGGACTAATTGATGCTTCCAGAGATTACCTGAATAGTTGTGTTGGTTCTCTTTTCAGGGAAAGGACACCGGATGAAGCTGAAATTCTATTGAATAATATGTTGATAAATGAAAATAATTGGGCACCTCCTGAGCCAGCTCCAGCTCCAATTACTGAGCCTATTCTTAAACCAACTCCGAGGAAGAGAGGTGTTCTATTTCTCAGTCCCGAAGATATGCAAGAGGCAAAGAAATCTATGAAAGAAAAAGGTATTAAAGCTGAAGATGTTAAGAATTTACCTCCTATTGAAGAAATACATGGTCTTAATATACCGCCTATTGAAGAAACATATGATCTCAATTCTTTATTTACTGAAGAACCTCCTTATCCCGATATCCCGACACATGTAGTAAAGGTAAATTCTCTCTATAGATATGATAAAGTTGAGGTCCCTCCTACTAAAATTGCTAGTCAGTGCTTGGATGAGTTTGATAACTTTATGTTTAAGCAAGATGACTTCAATGCTTATTTTGGTAGACAATTAAAAGAAAATGCTTATATGATTAGACGCTTGGGTGATTATATGGCTAATATTAAAGGTGAACTTATACTTGTTAGCAAACATGCTTCTATGGTTACCACTCAAGTAGAACAAGTATTTAAGGCTCAAAACGAAGTGCTTGATGAAATGAATAGTAAGAAAAATGATTATGTTGTTAGAGTGGCTACTAGAACTGGTAGAATGACTCAAGAACCTTTGTATCCTGAAGGCCACCCTAAGAGAATCGAGCAAGATTCTCAAAGAAATAATATTGATGTTCCTAGTTCTTCTAAAAAGAAGAAGAAGAAAAATGATAGAACTATGCAAACTTCTAGTGAACCTATTGCAGAACCACCTGATAATCCAAATGATATATCTATGTCTGATGCTGAAACACAATCTGGTAATGAACATGAACCTAATGAAAATATTGATGATGATGTTCATAATGATGCTCAACCTAGTAATGACAATGATGTAGAAATTGAACCTGCTGTTGATCTTGATAACCCACAATCAAAGAATCAAAGTTATGATAAAAGAGATTTTGTTTCTAGGAAACATGGTAAAGAAAGGGAACCTTGGGTTCAGAAACCCATGCCTTTTCCTCTGAAACCATCCAAGAAAAAGGATGATGAGGATTTTGAGCGCTTTGCTGAAATGATTAGGCCTATCTTTTTGCGTATGGGATTAACTGATGTGCTCAAAACAAATCCTTATGCTAAATATATGAAGGATATCATCACTAATAAAAGAAAGATATCGGAAGCTGAGATTTCCACCATGCTTGGTAATTATACTTTTAAGGGTGGAATACCAAAGAAACTTGGAGACCCCGGAGTACCTACTATACCTTGCTCCATTAAAAGAAATAATATTAAAACTGCTTTATGTGATCTTGGAGCCGGTGTTAGTGTTATGTCTCTCTCTTTATATCGTAGACTTGACTTGAATAAGTTGACACCTACTGAAATATCTTTGCAAATGGCTGATAAATCAACTGCTATACCTGTCGTATTTGTGAGGATGTGCCTGTTGTGGTTGCAAACGTTACTATTTTAATGGACTTTGTTATTCTTGATATACCCGAGGATGATAGTATGTCTATTATTCTTGGAAGACCTTTTCTTAATACTGCAGGGGCTGTTATTGATTGCAACAAAGGCAATGTCACTTTTCATGTTAATGGTAATGAGCATACGGTACACTTTCCGAGGAAACAACCTCAAGTTCATAGTATCAACTCCATTGGAAAAATTCCATCGATTATAATTGGAGGTTTTGAATTTCCTCTTCCTACTGTCAAGAAGAAATATGATATACTTATTATTGGGGATGTGCATATCCCCGTTGAGGTAACTTAGTGTTATTCGAAATTTCTCTGGTTTCATGATTATCGGACTGAGTTTGTTAACAAGACTTGATCAACCTTGTTAGTGGATTCCTTTTGATGAGCATGAGATGGATGAAACTAGAAGCACAACCTTCTGTACCCCACTTTTACTTTCTGTTGTTTATATTAAATAAAGTAAAAATAGTATTTTTATGTCTGTTTCCTGACTTATCCATGCAACATAAAAATATCCCGAAAATAAAAGTCCTCAGAATGACATGGCAATTTAATATGATTTTTTCGGGAATATTTGAGGATTTACTGTGCAAAAATTACCGCGGGAGGAGCTGCCACCTGGCCATGAGGGTGGTGCCCCCCCCTTAGGGTGCGCCCACGGTGGCCCTCCTCCACTTATCCCAGCACCCATCTTATTCCTCTGTCTCACACAAACCCGAAAAACCAACTCAAGCACGAGTTCCAACCACTTTTGTTGTGATTTTCGATCTCCTTGCTCAAAGCACCTCTCGCAAAACTGCTTGGGGAGATTGTTCTTTGGTATGTGACTCCTCCATTGGTCCAATTAGTTTTTGTTCTAGTGCTTTATTCTTTGCAAATTTGTGCTGCATAGGTGACCATGTTCTTGAGCTTGCATGTCAAATTTATATGGTTCCAAGTAGTTCTAATGCTTGATTTAGGCTCTAGGCACTTGTAGGAGTAGTTGCTATCAGTTTTATTGAAGTTGGTTCACTTTTGTTTGAAGTTACTAAGAATTTCAGATTATTACAGAAAAATAATGAGGAGATTTTTGAGGGGCTCATCAAGCCAAAGCTCAAAGGAAAAGGCACCGAAGCCTAAGTATAATTTGCCGCGCGCCACGGAGATTCGGGCGTGTGAATGGCCTTCTGATGATTTCTTGAGAGCAGCCGGTATCTATGAAGATTTTCATGAATTGGATCACAATGCAGGCCTCACCGCTTTCCTCCACGACCAATGCGATCAGTATCTCTTACTCACAAATACTTTTGTGCAAAACTTTCATTTTCATTCTAGGAATTCACCACCTACGGTGGAGTTTCATTTATATGATGAGCATAAGGAGATGTCACTTTATGATTTCTGTCGGATTTGTTTAGTCCCTTTTGAGGGCAAGACAGAAGAACCACATCATGATGATGTGGCTGGGATTATTGATACCATCACTGTAGGAGAAACTAGGAAGGTTTCCGATGCACGAATCAATAGCATACATTTTCCTGTTTTACGTTACTTTGCATTATTTGCTAGTCGTTGTTTAATTGGACGCGGAAATTGTGGAAACCTTAGTATCCCTGATATAATTATTCTGCACCATGGTTTATACAGTGATAACACTTTTAGTATGGGCGGTATTATTGCTAGACGGTTAAGTATGAACTGTACTAAGGGTCCCATCTTTGGAGGCATCTATGCTACACGCCTAGCTCACATTTTAACATACCTATTAGGCATGCTGAGAACGAAGAAAAGGTGCTGCCCCATGTTTATCTAGATCATAAAAGTATGGTGGCACACGATTTTATTGTTAAGAATAGGGCAGGAGAGCTTAAATATCAATTGTTCTTTAACAAACATCATCCTGAGACTATTATCCTGCCTGCTCCTTCTTTGTTTGATTTGACTGCAGGCACGTACCTTGTTCCATTGACGGCTATTCACGCCTACCGGAACCCTGCACCAGCCGAGGAGCCAGAACCGGAACCACAATTTGATCCTTCACGGTAGTCTAACTATCAGTGGGATCCGGAGATGATTGCCAGCCAGTGGCAATCGGAGCCTTCTTCTTCCTCATCACAGTACGACCCCAACAACTATTATTATGGATATCCGTCAGGCCAGCCGTGGCCATAGACCAACTTAGGCCAAAAGCCTAAGCTTGGGGGAGTACGTATTTCTCACCGACATTACATTTATGTTCACACACACTCATTACTAGATGTCGGTGCTCATACTTTTTCACTGTAATGTCCATGCTAGTTTATTTTCTTTTTCCTGCTTTCTTCTTGTGTGTTTGTTAAACCTTAAGAAAAAACCAAAAAATAGTAGTAGTTTATTTTTCTGCTGTAGTAGTAATAATTAAAAATAAAACCCAAAAATATTTCCCGTTCTTCTTCTGCTTGTTGGGAGTTTTCCCATGTAAATAGTTTTATTTCTTTCCTTTTCTTTGGGGGTCAGTAGGAGAAGACCTTAATTAAATTGTTGAAGTGGCTCTTATATGCATTATTGTTGATTTAACCAAGAGCCCATATTGCCTTGTCTTCTCCTATTTATTGAATGCTCGCAGATTCCAGCTTAGTCCAATGCACGTACACTCTTATTATTATTCACACCATTCGGTCGTGCAAGTGAAAGGCAATTATGATGATATATGATGGGCTGACTGAGATGAGAAAAGCTGGTATGAACTCGACCTCTTTTGTTTTTGTAAATATGATGAGTCCCTCGTTCTTGATTCAGCTTATTATGAATAAACATGTTTGTAAGGACAATTAGAGATCATAGTTGCTTGTGCCATGCTTGATTAGCTAGAGTTATAATGATTTACCTCGTGTGCCAACATGCTATTGAGATGGTTATGATGTGGTATGATGGGGTGGTATCCTCCTCTGAATGATTTAAGTGACTTGACTTGGCGCATGTTCACGCATGTAGTTGAAACAAAATCAACATAGCCTTCACTATATTTATGTTCATGGTGGATTATATCCTACTCATGCTTGCATTCGGTGTTGATTAATTTTAATGCATGTTCATGACTGTTGCCGCTCTCTAGCTGGTCGCTTCCCAGTCTTTTGCTAGCCTTCACCTGTCCTAAGCGGGAATAATGCTTGTGCATCCAACACCATAAACCCCAAAGTTATTCCATATGAGTCCAACATATCTACCTATATACGGTATCTACCTGCCGTTCCAAGTAAATTTGTATGTGCCAAACTCTAGACCTTCAAAGAAACATTCTGTTTTGTATGCTCGAATAACTCATGTATCAACCAAGGTTGTCCTTATCTTCCGTGTTAGGCGAGTTATTCTCAAGAGGAGTGGACTCCGCTCCTCACTCACGAGAAAATGGATGGTCACCAGGATGCCCAGTCCCATGCTTTATGCACACTAAATCAAAATTAATTGCAAACAAAACTCCCCCTGGGACCTGATGTATGTTGGAGGCACTCGTTGTTTCGAGCAAGCCATGGATTGATGCTTGTTGGTGGAGGGGGAGTATAAACTTTACCATTCTGTTTGGGAACCGCCTATAATGTGTTTAGCATGGAAGATATCGCCATCTCTTAGTTGTTACGTTGACAATGAAAGTATAGCGCTCAAAATACAATTTATCTCTATTTCAAAACTGAGCTCTGGCACCTCTACAAATCCATGCTTCCCTCTGCGAAGGGCCTATCCATTTACTTTTATGTTGAGTCATCACCCTCTTATTAAAAAGCACTAGCTGGAGAGCACAGCCGTCATTTGCATTCATCACTGTTAATTTATATTAGGTATGACTATGATTGGATCTCTTTTACCATGAATTACAATGTCTAGTCAGTCCTTGATCTTTAAAGGTGCTCTGCATTTATGTTTTGCGGTCTCAGAAAGGGCTAGCGAGATACCATCTTGTTATATCATATTATGATTGTTTCGAGAAAGTGTTGTCATCCGAGATTTATTATTATGACTTGCTAGTTGATTATGCTATTGATATGAGTAATTATGAGACGTGAGAATTATTGCAAATGTGGTTAGTTATGATCTATGCTGAAAACTTGGATGCTGGCATGACATAGTTACAACAAGAGCAAACAGAGTTTGTAAAAGTTTTTATTTCTTTCTTTCAATTTGTCAACTGAATTGCTTGAGGACAAGCAAGGGTTTAAGCTTGGGGGAGTTGATACGTCTCCGTCGTATCTACTTTTCCAAACACTTTTGCCCTTGTTTTGGACTCTAACTTGTATGATTTGAATGGAACTAACCCAGACTGACGTTGTTTTTAGTAGAATTGCCATGGTGTTGTTTTATGTGCAGAAAACAAATATTCTCGGAATGACCTGAAAATCCACGAAACATCTTAGAAAAAATTAATAAAAAATCCTTGCCAAAGATGAAGACCAGGGGGGCCCACACCCTTCTCACGAGGGTGTGGGGCGCCCCCCCCCCCCTAGGGCGTGCCCCCCCTACCTCGTGGGCCCCCTGGATGCCCTCCGACGCCAACTCCAACTCTATATATTTGCTTTCGGAGAGAAAAGAAATCATCGCGTTTTACGATACGGAGCCGCCGCCAAGCCCTAAAACCTCTCGGGAGGGCTGATCTAGAGTCCGTTCGGGGCTCCGGAGAGGGGATTCGTCGCCATCGTCATCATCAACCATCCTCCATCACCAATTTCATGATGCTCACCGCCGTGCGTGAGTAATTCCATCGTAGGCTTGTTGAACGGTGATGGGTTGGATGAGATTTATCATGTAATCGAGTTAGTTTTGTTAGGGTTTGATCCCTAGTATCCACTATGTTCTGAGATTGATGTTGCTATGACTTTGCTATGCTTAATGCTTGTCACTAGGGCCCGAGTGCCATGATTTCAGATCTGAACCTATTATGTTTCCATGAATATATGTGAGTTCTTGATCCTATCTTGCAAGTCTATAGTCACCTACTATGTGTTATGATCCGGCAACCCCGAAGTGACAATAATCGGGACCACTCCCGGTGATGACCATAGTTTGAGGGGTTCATGTATTCACTATGTGCTAATGCTTTGTTTCGGTTCTCTATTAAAAGGAGGCCTTAATATCCCTTAGTTTCCAATAGGACCCCGCTGCCACGGGAGGGTAGGACAAAAGATGTCATGCAAGTTCTTTTCCATAAGCACGTATGACTATATACGGAATACATGCCTACATTACATTGATGAATTGGAGCTAGTTCTGTGTCACCCTATGTTATGACTGTTACATGATGAACCGCATCCGGCATAATTATCCATCACTGATCCGGTGCCTACGAGTTTTCCATATACTGGTTTACGCTTATTTATTTTCCCGCTGCTACTGTTACAATCACTACAAAATACCAAAAACATTACTTTTGTTGTCTTTACTTCTGTTGCCGCTACCACCACTATCATATTACTTTGCTACTAAACACTTTGCTGCAGATACTAAGTTTCCAGGTGTGGTTGAATTGACAACTCAGCTGCTAATACTTGAGAATATTCTTTGGCTCCCCTTGTGTCGAATCAATAAATTTGGGTTGAATACTCTACCCTCGAAAGCTGTTGCGATCCCCTATACTTGTGGGTTATCAGGCACGCGCTCGTCCTCCTGGCAAGGAGGTGGCCAGGTGGGCTGGGCCGCCAGCTGGGCTGCAGAGGACCTGGTCCAGCCAGGTAAGGCCAGGTAACTCTCTCTCTCTCTCTTTTATTTTTTTTCTATTTTCTGTAATTGTTTTGGATTAATAAAAATGCCAGAGCATTTTCAAAAATCCTGAAAATATTTGTGGGCTATGTTTGGATTATTTCCAACAGCCCTCATTTACTTTCAAGATCATTTGGACATTTAAAATTATTTATAGCATTTAAATGTCCAAGAACAAATAATGTATGATTCAATTCAATAACCCAGAGTGTCCTAGAAAAGTGCGCACCATTTTTGGCAGAGGTTCTAGACCAAGGAAAAGATGATGAACATTTTTAAGGGCATTTTAGGTTCATTGAAAAAGTATTTTAGTAACCCTAGTTGGATTCAGTGGTGCTGGGGGTTTCTATCATCCCCATTTCCAAGTTTCTGAGGAATTTAAACATGATGCAAATGCTCTAATGCATTCACTGACTAGGGTTGTGACAACTCACCCCACTAAACAAGAATCTCGTCCCGAGATTCAAGCGTAGGGTAAGATGAAGGCGGGACGCAAACTAACACAATCTTCACGATCCCGATTGCACTTCATAGGAACGTTGATTCGATCACCATCTTTGTCTCGATGTGTTGCTCTGAGAACTCCAACCCACATGACAACGAGAGGAAAGGAAAAACTCTAGAAGGATCGATCTTCTCGGATATCAAACAACTCAGGATCAACTCACGGAGTGAGACATAGAAACATCTCTGGAGCTGAGAGGCAAACATGCATCGGGAAGGATGGAGGAAACAATTTGACGAGGGTTTCAAAGTAGCGAGGAGAAATTGCCATGATCCCATAACGGGGCACCTTGGGAGAGGTGACTCGTAGAATTATTACCTTAAGTGGAAAAAATAATTACTTTTGACACATGGATCACTGAAACTTTCTAAACCAGCTTAAGGCAGTTCACCAACAATTGTTTGGCAGAGTGCGAAGGGATGGCATACCCAGACTAGAATGGATGATGTGGATCACCTTGTTGAAGACAACACAAGGAATGATTTTTTCTTATCATCGATAAATGGATGGTACCCGTGGTCGGACCACTTTGAAGATGATCCTGATCAATAATTATTGAGAAGGGTAGTCCATAGTAGGATGGCACAATGGCGGTGCAAGCTGGGAACAAGATGCAAATGTTGGGAATGATTCTAGTAACTGGGGAGAAACCCAACAGTAGAAAGTGAGTCCATTGTTTCAAAGGTTATAGCATAACCGAGGAAACTGAGAGAACTATGCAATTAATGCCGATGATAAAACCTAGTGCTTGTGTGTGCTCTCAAGAACTTGAGCATTTCCATATTCATCAAGGTTTTACCGACATCCGTGTCAAGGATGCCGGCAACACAACATACTACCATGATGGATATTGGTGGAGGATGCAGATGCAAAGGAAGATAACACCTTCTCAGCACTCACCTTAGCGAGGCCAAGGAAACAAAATTTGGATGATCGACCGAGAGACATTTAGCACTCCGCTTCTAATGTTCTCCTTGATGTGCTAGCGTAACCCATGTATAGATATGGTTTGGTATCTAGAACATCAAGTAAAAGGTCGGTCTTCGGGAGCACAAGAATCCATAAGGAACAATTACTGAAGTAAATCCTATGAAATCCTTATGGGGAGGTGGCCAACTTCCTAAATCAAGATACTACAATAATAGGCCATCCGGCTAGGTGTGTTGACCACGACATCCACTTTACCGGGTTACAAAGAGAACAATATTGTAGTTCTTGGGAGATGTTCCAACCATCATATCTGCCTGACATTCAGATCTGGTTGGTGTCAGGATAATCTGGACTCATTGGGTCTGGAAATAAAAAAAGAAATTTTGCAACACAAATCGATGAGATGGCGTTGCGAGATTCTCGGGAAATGGACTATGGTAGTAAGCTCCAAAACATGAGCTGGTTCTGCTACACACATGTGAACACGCTGTCCCAGAGAAGCATGATCAGATGGTAGTCTTGCAATAAAACACTATCGAGTTCTGATTGGGAACCATCATTGAGATAACGAAGTCTTGTGCATGTCCGTCCGAGCCCTTCAGGATTAGCGCATGAACTTCTTTTCTTTGAACAAATCAATCAGTGGCTTGGTGTGCTAGGAAATACCGATGGGATGGAGGTAGCTAATCTCTCAAGCCATAGTATACTTCACACGTGCATGACTGACTTGGGATGATTCCAAAGGAAGCAAAACTTACTCTCTCGAATTCATGATGGCAACTTGCACCTAATGCACGTGAACTTGGAGAAAGCCACTTCTTGCACCAAACATATACCTCATGAACACAACATGAAGGCAATGGTTACAAAGTTTCCAATACTAGCTGGATGTTCAACACGAATCATGGAAAAGATAACAATGTTGCTAATGGGCTCAACAACAATTCATCCAGGTTTCCATATAAGTGGAGTTCCACAATTATGTGAACAAGGTGATAGCATTAGTCAGACCCAAAAGATATAATGGTGTATGCTCGAGGGAACAACCACGAGTAAGACAACATTATGAATATCATTGGTTCTGATTTGATTTGATGATAGCCCATACTCAAATCAAAGATTGGATAAAATGATAGATCCATTAACTGATCACAAGGGTCAATCGATGAAAATATCATCTTTCCTCAACACACATACAAGATATCCCCTAAAATGAACTAAGCTAGGCAAGCGTTTATCTTCCAACTCTCCAAGTTGTTGTTTAGTGTATCCAACTAGTTCAGGGGTAACCAACATAGATTCTTGGAGAAGGGGTGGTTCATAAGAAACCAACCTGATCATGAACTCAACATAACAGTCAGGGAACAACCTGGTAATACTTCCGAGAAGATATACAGAAAATCACGGACCACCGATATGTCACTAAGCTCGAGAACAATCTTGCTTTTCAGGGCAAGCCAATATGATCAAATAAGCAAGGATTGACACTATCCTAACTCATTGATCGAAAAGTGCACCTGAAATAAGGACTAGGTAGCACGATCAACCTTAGGGTGATGATTCAATAATCAACACACTAAGGATAAGATTTTTGTCCATTAACTACCAAGCAACACAGTTGCTAGGAGTATTGATTTCATACATCACGATTCACTTGTCGGCATTCCGGTTGCGACAACACGGAACCGAGGAATGAATAATGATGGCGAGAAGTATCACAGCATCAAGAATTCATAAGAGGTGGTGCAATTCTCATGACAATCCCTACGTAAAGAGGGTAACACTCCAAGGTGGAACAGAACAAAAGCTGGATTAGCATTTAATCTATGGAGTACGACTGCTTGACCCAATCCTAGATATGGATAAGGTACTGGAGTTCGTTTTCCTAGTCATTCCAGAATAAAATGGCTTGACGGACCACAGAAATAATAGGCAACGATATCACGAATGCACAACTACTCATGTCTATCAATTGATAGACGAGGGCCAGAAAACAACTAAAGTGGGACAACCCAAAAGAACATATGATTTTCTGAGTTGTGGGTGCATAGATTAGCATGTCGAACAAGTTCAACATATTTCTTCTGAATAACCCATGCAGAAAAGGTAGAACTGGTAGGGTCACAACATAGATCGAGAACTCGTCAAGAGCACTCTGGTTGTGATCTTTCGGTTCAGCGAGGAACTTCTTCCATAAGCGGTTCATGGTATTGGAAGAATGAGATACCACGGACCTCGAGGACTATCGCAAAGGTTACTAATATCCTAAAGGTACGAGCAACACTATAAAAACGAGGTAAGTGGAGTAGATCTTGGGCTTAAGAACTCAGAAATAGAAGGCCTACTAACTAAATGGCAGCACAGGATGCTGATACGTCTCCGTCGTATCTACTTTTCCAAACACTTTTGCCCATGTTTTGGACTCTAACTTGCATGATTTGAATGGAACTAACCCGAACTGACGCTGTTTTCAGCAGAATTACCATGGTGTTATTTATGTGCAGAAACAGAAGTTCTCGGAATGACCTGAAACTTCACGGAACATCTTTTCGGAAATAATAAAAAATCCTTACAAAAGAAGAAGTCCAGGGGGGCCACACCCTAGCCACGAGGGTGGGGGCGCGCCCCCATACCTCGTGGGCCCCCTGGAGCTCCTCTGACCTCAACTCCAACTCTATATATTTGGTTTCGGGGAGAAAAAAATAAAGGAGAAGGATTCATCGCGTTTTACGATACGGAGCCGCCGCCAAGCCCTAAAACCTCTCGGGAGGGCTGATCTGGAGTCCGTTCGGGGCTCCAGAGAGGGGAATCTGTCGCCATCGTCATCATCAACCATCCTCCATCACCAATTTCATGATGCTCACCGCCGTGCGTGAGTAATTCCATAGGCTTGCTGGATGGTGATGGGTTGGATGAGATTTATCATGTAATCGAGTTAGTTTTGTTAGGGTTTGATCCCTACTATCCACTATGTTCTGAGATTGATGTTGCTATGACTTTGCTATGCTTAATGCTTGTCACTAGGGCCTGAGTGCCATGATTTCAGATCTGAACCTATTATGTTTTCATCAATATATGAGAGTTCTTGATCCTACCTTGCAAGTCTATAGTCACCTATTATGTGTTATGATCCGTTAACCCCGAAGTGACAATAATCGGGATACTTACTAGTGATGACCGTAGTTTGAGGAGTTCATGTATTCACTATGTGTTAATGCTTTGGTCTGGTACTCTATTAAAAGGAGGCCTTAATATCCCTTAGTTTCCGCTAGGACCCCTCTGCCACGGGAGGGTAGGACAAAAGATGTCATGCAAGTTCTTTTCCATAAGCACGTATGACTATATTCGGAATACATGCCTATATTACATTGATGAATTGGAGTTAGTTCTGTGTCACCTTAGGTTATGACTGTTACATGATGAACCGCATCCGGCGTAATTCTCCATCACTGATCCATTGCCTACGAGCTTTCCATATATTGTTCTTTGCTTATTTACTTTTCCGTTGCTATTGTTGCAATCACTACAAAATACCAAAAACACTACTTTTGCTACTGTTACCTTTTGCTACCGCTACCACTACTATCATATTACCTTGCTACTAAATACTTTGCTACAGATATTAAGTTTCCAGGTGTGTTTGAATTGACAACTCAGCTGCTAATACTTGAGAATATTCTTTGGCTCCCCTTGTGTCGAATCAATAAATTTGGGTTGAATACTCTACCCTCGAAAACTGTTGCGATCCCCTATACTTGTGGGTTATCAAGACTATTTTCTGGTGCCGTTGCCAGAGAGCATAGCTCTATTCTTTGAGTCACTTGGGATTTATATCTGCTTATCATTATGAAGAACTTGAGAGATCCAAAAACCAAGATTTATCCCTCAACTACGAGGGGAGGTAAGCAACAGCCATCTAGCTCTGTACTTGATTCACCTTCTGTTTTGAGTAAGCTTGCGACACCTAAACCTGCTTCTGCTATTCGTTCTGATATGTCGCATGTTATTGATGATGCCACTTCTGCTATGCATGATACTTATGATGAAACTACTTCTACACTTGATACTATTGTGCCACTTGGTGAATTTATTGATGAACAACTTGCTAGGGTTAGAGAGAATGAAATTATTGAAACTGATTATATTGAAGATAGTGATGATGAAGACTCTCCCCCTAATACTTATGAATTGCATGTTGTTCCTGAGGGTTATGTTCTGGATGAAGAATCTGCTAGAGCTATTCTTGCTTGTAATAATAGAAGTGATCTTAAGAAATTATTAGCTAAATGGATGCAGCAATCTCTTAATGCTAGAATGAAACCTGGCCCTGCTTTTGCTACTTCACCTATCTGTGTTACTAATAAGGATTATGAATTCTCTATTGATCCTGATATAATTACTTTGGTTGAATCTGATCCTTTTCATGGCTATGAATCTGAAACTGTTGTGGCACATCTTACTAAATTAAATGATATAGCCACCCTGTTCACTAATGATGAGAGAACTCGCTACTTTTATATCCTCAAAATATTTCCATTCTCATTAAAGGGTGATGCTAAGATGTGGTTTAATTCTCTTGATCCTGGTTGTGTGCGTAGTCCCCAGGATATGATTTATTACTTCTCTGCTAAATATTTCCCTGCTCATAAGAAACAAGCTGCTTTAAGGGATATATATAATTTTGTGCAAATTGAAGAAGAGAGTCTCCCACAAGCTTGGGGGAGGCTTCTCCAATTACTTAATGCTTTGCCTGATCATCCTCTTAAAAATGAAATACTTGATATCTTTTATAATGGATTAACCGATGCTTCCAGAGATTACCTGGATAGTTGTGTTGGTTCTGTTTTCAGGGAAAGAACACCGGATGAAGCTGAAATTCTATTGAATAATATGATGACAAATGAAAATAATTGGACACTTCCTGAGCCTATTCCTAAACCAACCCCGAAGAAGAGAGGTGTTCTATTTCTCAGTCCTGAAGATATGCAAGAGGCAAAGAAATCTATGAAAGAAAAAGGTATTAAAGCTGAAGATGTTAAGAATTTACCTCCTATTGAAGAAATACACGGTCTTAATTTACCGCATGTTGAAGAAACATATGATCTTAATCCTTCACCTATTGAAGAAACTCATGGTCTTGATAACCCGACACAGGTAGTAAAGTTAAATTCTCTCTATAGATATGATAAAGCTGAAATCCCATTTACTAAGTTTGCTAGCCCATGCTTAGATGAGTTTGATAAATTTATGGCTAAGCAAGAAGACTTTAATGCTTATTTTGGTAGACAATTGAAATACAATTCAAATATGCTTGAACACTTGGGTGATTATATGGCTAATGTTAAAGGTGAACTTAAACTTATTAGTAAACATGCTTCTATGGTTACCACTCAAGTAGAACAAGTACTTAAAGCTCAAAATGATTTGCTCAATGAATTGAATAGTAAGAATAATGATTATGCTGTTAGAGTGGCTACTAGAACTGGTAGAATGACTCAGGAACCTTTGTATCCTGAAGGCCACCCTAAGAGAATTGAGCAAGATTCTCAGAGAAATAATATAGATGCACCTAGTCCTTCTAAAAGGAAGAAAAAGAAAAATGATAGGACGTTGCATGCTTCTAGTGAACCTATTGCTGAAACACCTGAGAATCCAAATGATATTTCTATTTCTGATGCTGAAACACAATCTGGTAATGAACCTGAAACTAGTGATAATGTTAATAAAAATGTTCATGATGATGCTCAGCCTAGTAATGATAATGATGTAGAAATTGAACCTGCTATTGATCTTGATAACCCACAATCAACAAATCAACGTTATGATAAGAAAGACTTTGTTGCTAGGAAACATGGAAAGGAAAGAGAGCCTTGGGTTCAGAAACCCATGCATTTTCCTCCCAAACCATCCAAGAAAAAGGATGATGAGGATTTTGAGCGCTTTGCTGAAATGATTAGACCTATCTTTTTGCGTATGTGATTAACCGATATGCTTAAAATGAATCCTTATGCTAAGTATATGAAAGAAATTGTCACTAATAAAAGAAAGATACCGGATGCTGAAATTTCCACCATGCTTGCTAATTATACTTTTAAGGGTGGAATACCAAAGAAACTTGGAGATCCAGCAGTACCCACTATACCATGCTCCATTAAAACAAACTATGTTAAAACTGCTTTATGTGATCTTGGAGCCGGTGTTAGTGTTATGCCTCTCTCTTTATATCGTAGACTTGATTTGAATAAGTTGACACCTACTGAAATATCTTTGCAAATGGCTGATAATCAACTGCTATACATGTCGGTATTTGTGAGGATGTGCCTATTGTAGTTGCAAACGTTACTATTTTAACGGACTTTGTTATTCTTGATATTCTCGAGGACGATAGTATGTCTATTATTCTTGGAAGACCCTTTTTGAATACTGCACGGGCTGTTATTGATTGCACTAAAGGCAATGTCACTTTTCATGTTAATGGTAATGAGCATACGGTACACTTTCCGAGGAAACAACCTCAAGTTCATAGTATCAACTCTATTGGAAAAATTCCATCGATTATATTTGGAGGTTTTGAATTTCCTCTTCCTACTGTCAAGAAGAAATATGATATTCTTATTGTTGGGGGTGTGCATATCCCCGTTGAGGTAACATAGTGTTATTCGAAATTTCTCTGGTTCCATGTTATTCAGAATGAGTTCGTTAACGAGACTTAATCAACCTTGTTAGTGGATTCCTTTTGATGACCATGAGATGGATGAAACTAGAAGGCGCAACCTTCTGTACCCCACTTTTACTTTATGTTATTTATATTAAATAAAATAAAAATAGTATTTTCTGTTTGTTATCTGAATTATCCATGCAATATAAAAATACCCCGAAAATAAAAGTTCTCCAAATGCCCTGAAATTTAAATATGATTTTTTCTAGAATATTTGAGAATATTTGGCACTGAGAACACAGCAGGAGGAGCTGGCACCTGGCCACGAGGGTCAGGGGCGCGCCCTATCCCCTGGGCGCGCCCCCCTGCCTCGTGGGCCCACGGTGGCCCTCCTCCACTTATCCTTGCACTCACACACTCCTTCTTCCTCCCACAAACACGAATATCCAGCTCAAACCCGAGTCCAAGCTCATTTTGCTGCCATTTTTGATCTCCTTGCTCAAAGCACCTCTCACAGAACTGCTTGGGGAGATTGTTCCTTGGTATGTGACTCCTCCATTGGTCCAATTAGTTTTTGTTTTAGTGCTTTATTCATTGAAAATTTGTGCTGCCTAGGTGACCATGTTCTTGAGCTTGCATATCAAATTTATATGGTTCCAAGTAGTTTTGATGCATGATATAGGCTCTAGGCACTTGTAGGAGTAGTTGTTATCAATTTTGCTGAGTTTGGTTCACTTTTATTTTGAAGTTACTAAAAATTTCAGAATTTTTCGGAGGAAGAAATATGCTTAGGAAAATGTACCAAGGTGGTTCTTCAAGGAAGCAAGGGCCCAGGCTTGCAATGCGTGATGCTGATGAAGAGCCACCAAGAGACGCTCCAGTGTGTCCTTGTGAATGGCCTTCGGAAAACTTTATGGATCGAGCGGGAATTAAGGAAGAATTTAACGCATATTTGCGTAACGCTGATCTTGTGAGCTTCGAGGAAGAAAAGTGACGCCAGTACCACTATCTCACCAGTACCTTTGTGAGGAGGTTTGAATTTTCATCTTCACGTAATTCTCCAACTGTCATGTTTGATCTCTATGAAAAATCTTATACTATGGACTTAGAGGATTTTACCACTGCCTGCAAACTTCCACAATGGGGTAGTGCTAGTGAACCCCGCAAATCTGAATTTAGAGATTTTCTTGCTAGCATAACTGTGGGGGAATCTAGAGATATAACACAAGCTACCATAGGGAGCATTCACTTTCCTGCTATACATTATTTTGCTCTCTTCATAGGTAGGTGCATAAATGGTAAATATGAAGCATGTCATATGTGTGTCCCTAACCTCAATATTCTTAGGAGTGCTGTGTTAGGGGACAAATCCTATAATTTGGGAGCCATTGTTGCACGTAGGTTGCATAATAATAGATTTAATGGAGATTTCTTCGGTGGAATTTATGCAACCCGCTTAGCTGATTTTCTCGGTGTAACCATACGTGAGGATGATATTGAATTGCCTCCCGCTTACCTAGATTTTAATGATATGGTTCACCACCAGTTTGTTGAGAGGAGTGAATCACCTCTCCAGTATCAACTAATCTTTGACAGAGGCGTGATGTCCGTATTACTCTCCATGCTCATGCCTTCTTTGATTATCAGGCAAAAGGAAGATATGTTATTACCAGAGAGGAGGCAGATGAGTACGAGAGGAGGGCGGAGGCCGCTCGTCGCCACGCTGCAGCTCAGGAGGCGATAGCCGCTGCATCTCAGTACGACCCCAACTATTATTATGGATATCCGCCAGGCCAACCGTGGCCATAGACCAACTTAGGCCAAAAGCCTAAGCTTGGGGGAGTACGTATTTCCCACCGACATTACATTTATGTTCACACACTCATTGCTAGATGTCGGTGCTCATACTTTTTCATTGTATCATCCATGCTAGTTTATTTCCCTTTTTATGCTTTCTTCTTGTGTGTTTAATAAACCTTAAGAAAAACCAAAAATTTAGTTGTAGCTTTTAGCTAGTTTAAATTTACGTGCTTGTAGTAGTAATTAAAGAGAAAACCCAAAAAGATTTCATGTTCTTCTTTTGCTTGTTGGGAGCTTTCCCGTGTAAATAGTTTTATTTCTTTTCTTTCCTTTTGGGGGTCGATAGGAGAAGACCATGATTATATTGTTGAAGTGGCTCTTATATACATTATCATTGATCTGACAAAAGAGCCCATATTGCCTTGTCTTCTCCTGTTTATCGAATGCTTTCAGATTCCAGCTTAGTCCAATGCACGTGCACTATTATTATTATCCACGTCGTTCGGTTGTGCAAGTGAAAGGCAATTATGACGGTATATGATGGACTGACTGAGATGAGAAAAGCTGGTATGAACTCGACCTCTTTTGTTTTTGTAAATATGATTAGTTCATCGTTCCTGATTCAGCCTGTTATGAATAAACATGTTTGCAATGACAATTAGAGATCATAATTTCTTGTGCCATGCTTGATTAGCTAGGAGCTTATAATGGTTTACCTTGCGTGCCAACATGCTATTAAAATGGTTGTGATGTGGTATGATAGGGTGGTATCCTCCTCTGAATGATTTAAGTGACTTGACTTGGCGCATGTTCACGCATGTAGTTGAAACAAAATCAACATAGCCTTCACGATATTTATGTTCATGGTGGATTATATCCTACTCATGCTTGCATTCGGTGTTGATTAATTTTAATGCATGTTCATGACTGTTGCCGCTCTCTAGCTGGTCGCTTCCCAGTCTTTTGCTAGCCTTCACCTGTCCTAAGCGGGAATACTGCTTGTGCATCCAACACCATAAACCCCAAAGTTATTCCATATGAGTCCAACATATCTACCTATATACGGTATCTACCTACCGTTCCAAGTAAATTTGTATGTGCCAAACTCTAAACCTTCAAATAAATATCATGTTTTGTATACTCGAATAGCTCATGTATCAACTAGGGTTGTCCGTATCTTCCATGTTAGGCGGGTTATTCTCAAGAGGAGTGGACTCCGCTCCTCACTCACGAGAAAAGGGCTGGTCACCGGGATGCCCAGTCCCATGCTTTATGCAAATCAAATCAAAATAATTGCAAAAAAACTCCCCCTGGGACTCTTGTTAGTTGGAGGCACTCGTTGTTTCGAGCAAGCCATGGATTGATGCTTGTTGGTGGAGGGGGAGTATAAACTTTACCATTCTGTTTGGGAACCGCCTATAATGTGTGTAGCATGGTAGATATCGCCATCTTTTGGTTGTTATGTTGACAATGAATGTATACCACTCAAAATATTATTCACCTCTATTTCAAAAACGAGCTCTGGCACCTCTACAAATCCCTGCTTTCCTCTACGAAGGGTCTATCTATTTACTTTCATGTTGAGTCATCATCCTCTTATTAAAAAGCACCAGTTGGAGAGCACTGTTGTCATTTGCATTCATTACTGTTAGTTTACATTGAGCATGACTTGACTGGATCTCTTTTACCATGAATTACAATGTCTAGTCAGTCCTTGATCTTTAAAGGTGCTCTCCATTTATGTTTTGCGGTCTCAGAAAGGGCTAGCGAGATACCATCTTGTTATATCATATTATGATTGTTTTGAGAAAGTGTTGTCATCTGAGATTTATTATTATTGCTCGCTAGTTGATTATGCCATTGATATGAGTAAACATGAGACCTATGCGTTATTGTGAATATGGTTAGTTCATAATCTTTGCTGAAAACTTGAATGCTGGCTTTACATATTTATACCAACAAGAGCAAACAGAGTTTGTAAAAGTTTTTTCTTTATCACTTTCAGTTTGTCAACTGAATTGCTTGAGGACAAGCAAAGATTTAAGCTTGGGGGAGTTGATACGTCTCCATCGTATCTACTTTTCCAAACACTTTTGCCCTTGTTTTGGACTCTAACTTGCATGATTTGAATGGAACTAACCCGGACTGACGTTGTTTTCAGCAGAATTACCATGGTGTTATTTATGTGCAGAAAGAGAAGTTCTCGGAATGACCTGAAACTTCACGGAACATCTTTTTGGAAATAATAAAAAAATCCTTGCAAAAGATGAAGTCCAGCGGGCCCACACCCTAGCCATGAGGGTGGGGGTGCGCCTGCCCCCCTAGGGCGCGCCCCCCTACCTCGTGGGCCCCCTGGAGCTCCTCCGACCTCAACTACAACTCTATATATTTGGTTTCGGGGAGAAAAAATAAAGGAGAAGGATTCATCATGTTTTACGATATGGAGCCGCCGCCAAGCCCTAAAACCTCTCGAGAGGGCTGATCTGGGGTCCGTTTAGGGCTTCGGAGAGGGGAATCCGTCGCCATTGTCATCATCAACCATCCTCCATCACCAATTTCATGATGCTCACCGCCGTGCGTGAGTAATTCCATCATAGGCTTGTTGGACGGTGATGGGTTGGATGATATTTATCATGTAATCGAGTTAGTTTTGTTAGGGTTTGATCCCTAGTATCCACTATGTTCTGACATTGATGTTGCTATGACTTTGCTATGCTTAATGCTTGTCACTAGGGCCCGGGTGCCATGATTTCAGATCTGAACCTATTATGTTTTCATCAATATATGAGAGTTCTTGATCTTATCTTGCAAGTCTATAGTCACCTATTATGTGTTATGATCCGTTAACCCCGAAGTGACAATAATCAGGATACTTACCGGTGATGACCGTAGTTTGAGGAGTTCATGTATTCACTATGTGTTAATGCTTTGGTCCGGTACTCTATTAAAAGAAGGCCTTAATATCCCTTAGTTTCTGCTAGGACCCCGCTGCCACGGGAGGGTAGGACAAAAGATGTCATGCAAGTTCTTTTCCATAAGCACGTATGACTATATTCGGAATACATGCCTACATTACATTGATGAATTGGAGCTAGTTCTGTGTCACCCTATGTTATGACTATTACATGATGAACCGCATCCGGCGTAATTATCCATCACTGGTCCATTGCCTACAAGCTTTCCATATATTGGTCTTCGCTTATTTACTTTTCCGTTACTATTGTTACAATCACTACAAAATACCAAAAACACTACTTTTCCTACTGTTACCTTTTTCTACCATTACCACTACTATCATATTACCTTGCTACTAAATACTTTGCTGCAGATATTAAGTTTCCAGGTGTGGTTGAATTAACAACTCAGCTGCTAATACTTGAGAATATTCTTTGGCTCCCCTTGTGTCGAATCAATAAATTTGGGTTGAATACTCTACCCTCGAGAATTGTTGCGATCCCCTATACTTGTGGGTTATCAGATGCTTTCGAGAATAATGGCCAGAATCATCACACTAGGAACACCAAACATGGCTAGATTACTAGGTGGTTCTCTAAGGCACCTAGGGTCATAATAATAGCTCCAACATATATACCGAGGCAATAAAGTACCTCAACTCAGTAATTAGTGTGGTTAATCTTGCCCAAAGGAACATCGAAATGGGATAAAGGGAGTTGCAAATGTATCAGACTATTCAGAAACCTGGGATGACTCAGACAGCATAACAGCTGTAAATGCAAAAAAAAGATTTGAGACATCCTACAAATTGGTGGCATAACCACTTAACATCACCATATCAAGGTTCTGAGATCAATTGTCAGCACACGGAAGTAGTAGGAAACTGAACTGGGGCTTGAAACCATCAATCCTATAAGTCTACAGATTAGTAACATGTGATCCTGATAGAAAGATGAGAAGCCTAGTTCTTAATCCCCGTAGAAGAGAAGAGGATGACTCAGATTAGAAGGACATAAGGTAAAGGAGTAAAAAGAGCCTTACGTTCCCTTCCTCAATCAATTCCCTTATATAACTAAAGCATTTCTAGACACGACTTCAACCGGTTTGGCTTGGTAATCCTACAGGCAGTCGGGCTCTGATACCAAAGTTGTCAGGACCCCGATCCTAAGTCACACCGATCTAGCATGTAACACATCATATCACTTTGCGTCCTCACGCACGTACGGTATTCCCACGGGTTCCACCATACCTGGCCCAGGACTGTTTGCGCCCTTTGGCTCACGTATATGATAGTGTCGCTAGCATCCATATGACAGAGAACTCGGGCCAACATGACTAGTCGTAAACCCAAAATGGCACTAACTTACAGGGACAGGCATACATGACCTAGCAACGAACATGGCGGTTATCAACGTATGAACCCAAGTCGTAGCAAGCTAAAAGGACTTAAAGGAACAACACATGACATTTCCCCGAAGGAACAGACACAGGAACGAAGAAGGACACATGTCGGCCAGCCTAAGTGTTCTGGAGCAGTAGCAAGCTGCCATGGCTCAGTGGAAGCACTAGGAGACATTTCCCCATAAGAGAGGCTACCAAGAACAAACAACTAGGTTGTCGGATCCCACACATACCAAGCATTTCAATAACATACACACAATATGCTCGATATGTGCAAATACAACATGCCATCACAACAAAACTCTATGACTCAAAGTATTTATTCATTAGGCTATGAGGAGTCAGATATTACAAACATGGGTCTGATGACCCAGCATTCAAGTCATACAAGAAACAAGCACATGCGGAAGCTTAACTTGTCTGAGTAAAGACAACTACAAATCAAAAAGACTGAGAAGCCTGACTATCTACAAGACCCTGCCGAGGGAACAAGATCATAGCTGAGGTAACAAGCAAAACGTCGAAGTCCACGCGGAACTACTAGCGAGACTGAAGTCTCTCTGCAAAACATAAATTAAGAAAACATGAGTACAAATGTACCCGGCAATACTTACATCAGAACTAGCTACATATGCATCAGTATCAATAAAGGAGGTGGTGGAGTTTAACTGCAACAAGCCAGCTTTGACTCGGTGGCTATCCTAAACTACGACTGCAAGTAACTCTTTTGAGGTGGCACACACGAGTCCACATATTCACCAATCCATACACCAATATGGATCCGCTCCCGTCTCCCTATGAGAACGCCATCCATAGCACTCACGCTTATCTTGCGCATTTTAGAGTATCCACTTTCACTTGTCTATGAACTGTATAGGCGACCCAGAAGTCCTTTACCGCGGACGCGGCTATTCAGATAGATGATGTTAACCCTGCAGGGGTGTACTTCTTCACACACGCTCTCACCACTTATCGCCGTTTACACGACATGTACTCGGCAACCTTCAAGCGGAATCCCAGCGAGGGTGTCGGCCACGACCTGACTAACCACACAAGTCCCTAGTCCAGGTTTATCGCATATTCA
This sequence comes from Triticum urartu, assembly GCF_056163025.1. Lineage (NCBI taxonomy): Eukaryota > Viridiplantae > Streptophyta > Magnoliopsida > Poales > Poaceae > Triticum > Triticum urartu. The sequence continues at coordinate 598,517,132 of NC_141876.1, forward strand.
GGTTCCATCCGCAGGGAGTCCGGCTGAGGTTTCCACAAACGGCCCCGAACGATGTGTACAGGGTTCCCGGGTCACCAAACGGGCGAATCGGTACACCGGGCCATGTGCCTACCGCATCACAGCCCACCCCTCGGTTCAGCGCTGCGCACGGCCTCCAGCATACTACAAACACCAGAAACTACTTGCAACTCCCGGACAGAGGACAGGGGCGGTTAATAAGTCAAGAGGGTCCATTGGTTTCGGGCCCAATGCGTGGTAGTAGTTGTTCATGGATCACAAACACAGAACTCAGTTCCTGAGGACGATTTCAATGAGACAACCCACCATTTACTCCTACATGGCCTCTCACTGCTACCTTTACCAAATCATGTTCACACACTTAGCTCACACACAGTAGGACATGTTCATCACCATTCCAATTCATCCCCGATGAATCAGACCTGACTCAACTCTAAGCAGTAGCAGGCATGACAAACAAACATGAATGAGTAGGCACATTAGGGCTCAAACAACTCCTACTCATACTAGTGGGTTTCATCTATTTACTGTGGCAATGACAGGTCATGCAGAAGAAAAGGGGTTCAACTACCGCAGCAAGTAACAGATGAATCGTTGTTGTCCTAATGCAGTAAAAGAGAGCATGAGCGAAAGAGTGGGGTTGTATCGGAATGAACAAGGGGGTTTTGCTTGCCTAGCACTTCTGAAGATAGTATAGTTCGTCATCGGTGTCATCGATCTCATCGTCGGAACCACGTCTATCGACAGGGGACAAATACCGGTAATAGAGAAGGAAACACAATCAATGCAATGCACAATATGATACATGACCATGACATGGCAAAATGAGTGTTTCTGGCTAATGCAACTATAACCAGATGGGTTTGAGTCATTTTGAACTAAAGGTTCAACCCCAAACTCAAATTATGAACTTAAATAGTGCGTTATCATGTTTTAAACTAAACATCAAGGTTAAGTTGTTTGAACATGCATGAAACCAGTACAAATGGATAGATTGGATTTTTCTGATCATTTTTCATATATAAATCTTTGTGTTTCGAGTTACAGATTAATTTCTATGAATTTTAGAAGTTTAAACCATTTTCTAGAATTTCCTGGATTAGTTTAAAGCCAGGAAATGATTAACTGCGTCAGGGTGACGTCAGCGGGTCAACATGGCCGTCCAGGTCAAACCTGGCCAGTGGGGCCCACTGGTCAGTGACTCAGTTGGTTAACTGAGTTAATTAGCGCTAAACTAACCCTAACAAAATATCAGCAGGGCTGGGCCCACATGTCAGCGGCTCAACTAATTAACTAAGTTAATTAATGCTAATTAATCTAATACTTAACTAAACAGGGGCCTGGCCCACACGTCATTCAGCCAGGGGGTCAAATGCGGTCAAACCCGGGTCAACTTGCCGGAGTTGACCCGCGGCTCGTCGCCGGCGGAGCCAGAGACGGCGGAGGACGTCGGGTTTCGCCTTCCGGCGACCAAAAGAGCGGCGGAGGGGCTCTCCGTGCTGCTGACGAACGCGCGCATCCAACGGGGCAAGTGGGAGCAGCTGAGGTGGCCGGAGCTCGCCGGAAACGAGCTCCTGGTGACGGCCGGAGTTCAGCCAACAATGGTGTGGATGATGCGGGGCACGGGATAAGCCGTGGACGATCGTGTTCGACTTGCGGAAGTGCAGTCAGTGCGGTAGTGAGCTCGGACGCGTGCTTGCATGACCGTAGCCGCGGTGACGACATGACCGGCGGCGAGGAGCTATCGGCTCCGATGGCCATGGTGGTTAGAAGATGCGGACGAGCGCGGGGAGAGAGGAGAAAAGGGCAGGGGCTCACGGCGAATCCAGCAGAGGCAACGGCGAGGCCGGGTGACGGTGTCCTGAACTAGGGGGTACCCACCACGTCGTCCCCCGACCAGCTGGATCAGGCCGAGGACCTCCATGGCGGCTCATTCATGGGCCAGTTCGGACAGCCCCTGTCGCGTATAAGGAAGACTTCACAAGACTTGGCGCCCTCCCCTAAAAAAAATAAGACTTGGCGTCCAAGACAAGGACTCTCCTAAAACCCTAGGCCTACAGTGCATATATAAACCAAGGCCAGGCTAGTCAATAGACAATCTCATATTCATTAGAACCACCGCATGATAGATACATATACTCTATACTACATCACATATGAATACAATCAAAAGCAGGACATAGAGTTTTACCTCCATCAAGAGGGCCCGAACCTGAATAAAATTCAGTGTCCATGTTACCATCGCTTCAAGACACCTAGTTTAAGACCCCTACTACGAGATCCGTCGGTTTTAACACCGACATTGATGCTTTCATTGAGAGCCTGCTCGGCGCTCGCCGCGGAGCGATGGGGTGATCAGGTGCTATTTTTTCAATCAGATTCGTTTCGCATGAATTGATTTCTTCGAGAATTATTGTTGGCGGATTGCAATTTCGCAGGCTCGTCCGAGATTGATTTTGAGATCAAATCGGATCAGGGGAATTGTGCACGGCGTAGCCTCCAAGTATCAAGAGATCGGCGCGACCGAAGACAAATCAGCTTAGCGCCGGCCTCATGTTATCCCGGGTCCCGAGCGGCCACGGGAAGCCAGGAGCTGCCCTCCTCAGGCGGCACAGGCGCAGGGATGATCCTCTCTCTTCTTTTCCTTTTGTTTTTTAAGTAGCAACAGTGCCGCTGGTCGGATTGCTGGTTTGCAGGTTTTTTCCTCCGTAGCTGCTACCTCATGAAGGTTAAATCACCCTTGGAAGAGATGGAGCAGAGCAAGGACGTGGAGTACCAAAACGCTTTTGACTATTATAGTACTAATCCACTTGGAGTTCACGTGAAGGTTTTGTTCTCCTGGGGTCTCCACGCCTCGCTACCCGAACAAGCATATGAGGTTTTATTTTTCCAGTTACCGGCACAGTATATATCAAATACGCATTGGATATTGTTCCATTGGTTTGCATAATTTTTCCTGTGTAGACCTTTTAGCGACCGATTTAAAATTTGATCCGTCGATGCGGCAGCCCCATCCGGACATAAAGTCACATAAGGACATGATCCAGGGCAAGCACGTACGCATAGTATTTCTTGTCTGGAGCAGTAGACCAGGGGCGAGATGAATTCAGCCGCCGACCAGACTTCAGCTCGGTGGAGCAACATCAGGAAGATTCATTTCCTTCTTTTTTAATTGAGCTCCTAGTTCGGTCGCGGGTCATCTGCTATTTTTCTCTGAAAAGTGCAAAGCCAACAGTACCATGTTATCGCTTCTAAGTACTTCTTTTCCAAGCACGGCCTTCAAGATCTAGGCTACAAACACCACTCCACGTGTTGGTAAATACTACTAGCTCGATTAGTACTACTTCTTGGAAAGATCAAGACGATCTGGTGCTAGTTCATTTTGGATCAATTTCTTTTATTTGCCTTGATCTAGCTATAGCTCTGAAACTGTTACAGGCTCAAACATGCTTAATCTTTTTTAGCTACACGCGGAATATTTCTTGTTGGTTGTACTATATTAGTTTTGCAGGAATATTTTGTTGACGCTTATACAGATGTTTTCCGTCTACGTCGATCGGGCGAGCTGACCTATGCGTCAGAACCTTCGCCAAACCAGCATCCGCATTCAGATCGGTCGTTTCGTATGTTGGTCGGCCCTATGCAGTCTCAAGGCACTCTGGCCAGGATGTCCCTCGTCCATAATCATCTCGTCTGCCATTAGTATGGAGTCGTCGGATAAATCATCAGGTGCAGTCGTTCTAAGTTATTCACGATGTGCATGTTAATAATATTTCAGAAGGTATATTTTGTTGGTCAGCGACTCTCGATCCTGTAGATTTTGCAATCAGGTCTACACTTCGGCCACCGTTTCAGGGCGATCCGATATGCCGTCGCTGCCCCACGCGCATTGCGTCCGTAACTCGGGCGACCAGGCTTGCGAATCCGGATTTTGTCACCTCGTCACGCCAGCGCCCCGCATCGACATTGGCTTTGACTCCAGGCCACATTTCTTTAAAAAATATTTTGCGTAAATTAATTACGCGAGGATTTTTATATATTAATATTATTATTTTTCGGACTGCACTATTTTATATGTGTGGGTCATTGACTTCGACTGTGTCACGCGGTCAGTTCAACAAGCCGACGCCATCGTCCCAATCGGCGGGAATCGGCTCGCGTGATCATCTTGTTGGTCGAATTGCCATACCGACATGTTTGGTTGCCTCGTGGACTTCGGCATCGCTGAGAGAGCTCTACCTCATCGAGTGTTTGGCACTCGGGCCATATCTCTCTTATTACTCATTTTGCATAAATTATTTATTATACTACGATTTTTTAAATTTAATTTATTATTACTACTATTATCTTCGGCTTGCACTATTTTGTGTGCACAGATAAATGATCCGGGTTGGGCAGCGCTGTCACCTCGGCGTACCGACATACCACGTCACCTCGGCTGGACCGGGGGCTTCGTCATCACTTCATTAACCTACGCCAGGGACTTCGGCGTCATACTGCCGGCCTGCTATGTCGCCTCCGTCGGACTGGGGGTTCCACCTCGCCACATTGGACATGCTATGTCACCACTTCGGAATGCCGAGCTCTTTGCTCCGCCACCTCGGGACCGGCTTGGGGCCTAGGACCTCGTCCCGCCATAAGCTCGGACCGCGCATCGACACCGAGCTCATTAACCAGCTAAGTCGCTTCCACGCTCAGTTTTTTTAAAGAAAAAATTGTCCGGTTCGACCAAGCATTATACTTTTTTGGTAAAAAGTTGTTTGTGGAAAACTTCCTTGTCCAAACTTTGTTTATGACACACAAATTCAAATACCCCGTTTACTTGGGGGCTTCCTTTATGAAGCCTTTCCTCTTGCATATGATTATACTTATATGGCTTCGTTCCTTGTTCGTGTATTACGCCATAATATGCAGCATGTTGACTTAAGTGTTCCGCAAGCTGGGTTGCCTTGCTCCTGTGTTTACCCCTACATTCCCGATTGTTCGGCTAGGGAGTAAAGGGAGCACCTCTGTGATTGTCACGATCGGGTCATCCGAGCTCGGACCTCGGACTGGGTGAAACCGAAAGCTAGCGCTGTTATTGTTTTCAATCATGGTCGGCACACAACGGAACTCATGAGTACAAAAAATCTATTGCACAAGTCCCATAGTAACAATGAGCAACCGAAGAAAGGTATCGGTGGAGGTACTATTTTCTTCGAAGATGCTTCTTACACTTCGTCAGTAATATAGCATAAGTTCCCTGAGCGCGCTTTGTCTGTTATAGCCTTATGGCCTAATTACCTGGTTATCGGAAACACCGCCGATACTCTCGACAGGTGGAGTACATAACACTTTTCGGTCCTTGACCGAAGAGGGAGAAGCCGACGGTCGGTTAAGACGCGTTTAAAGTTCAGGTGAACACAGATATTATATAAGTACTTTAGTACATGCAATCATTATACATAAAATTCTTTTACCCAAGTCACTTGGGGGCTCTTAAATTAATATGAGCAGTTTTGTAATAGATGTTTTCTTCTTAGTCGTTGCAAAATCTTTTTTACCACTCCTTTATCAACTCAGGTGTATGATCAATAGCTGGGTAGCCTGGTTTCTCTCTAAAGCCGCTCGCGTTTAGTTCGCTAAGCTGGCCCGAGAAACACTTCGCCTTCGGGATAGGGAGGTTGAAGCCGAAGGCTGACCCACTTGAAGTCTAGAGATCAGATTTGTCATGTCAAAGCATGCCTAAAGTACAATTTTAAGACCAATTTCTTATTGGCACCAAAACAGCTTGATTCAATCTAGACGTAAAGTTTTTTACGCATGTTTTTGGCCTTCGAGCTTATAGCATCTTTTCACCTATTTTAGGTTTTCCTTTCAGGAGGCAGGACATTCTCTTGGTTGAGGTGTTCGGTGTGAAACTCTTTTCTAAAACTACAGTTCAGCATCTTTTCTACCGAACCCCACCTCAGTATTGTCAAAACATACATGACAGTTGAACTAGTTCCCGAGGAGGTACGATCCTAGGGTCAGCCATGTTGTCCAACTCAATTCTCGGGGGGCTACTGCATTGGCAATCCAATGCAGAAAATTTAAGTGCAATATAGTTTTCGAGGAGATTATGATACTCAAGTTGGTCGGCCGCACCCAACCTGAGTCTCGAGGACTTTGCACACCGCTTTTTGTGTCCCAAAGTATTCTGCCAAGCTAGGAGTTGATCCTCAGGCCGATTTTGCGAATCAACCTGAGTCTCAGGGGCTACTGGGATCAGCGGTCTTATGTCATCCTTCAGGTGCATCTCGGGTTTTAGACTGATACACACTTTGAGGGCTACTGGCTATATATCTCGGCAAAGAATAAATTGCATCAATCAAAAATATTGATAAAAAATCGGCCCGCAGTCGGGGTGGTGCACCACCTCGGAAGCAGTCCGGCATAAAGCTCGGGCGCCAGTGGCTGGCTCCATAGAGGGCATTTCCGGCATTAAGCTTGGCTCAACTCCTTCAACTTTTTTGAACCAAGGTGATTTATGACACCTCGGATATAGTCCGGCGTTGGAGCTTGGATACATTCCGGCGTTGGAGCTCGGATACAGTCCGACGTTGGAGCTTGGACATAGTCCGGCGTTGGAGCTCGGATACAGTTCGGCATTGGAGCTCGGCTGTAACAATACTCTTCGGATACATTCCGGCGTTGGAGCTCGGAAGCGGTCTGGCGTTGGTGCTCGGCTGCAAAAGATACCTCGAATGCAGTCCGGAGTTGTAGCTCAGATGCAAGAGGACGCCGTCGCATGAGAACAACTTCAAACCCGAGGTGTGGCGTAAAAATAATAAGGCATTGTTAAAGGCAGAAGACTCAAAGGGGCTCCTCGAATACCCGACGTGTAAACTCTTCGGATTCACTTCGGCGATCCTCAAGATTAAAGATGAGAAGATTTGTTGAACCAGTTTTCAAGACCGACGACCGAAGATGAAGAATAGTTCGGAAGAATCGAGGAGCGTCCCCAACTTGAAGACCGGTTCAAGGGGCTACTGACGGTGTCCTGGACTAGGGGGTACCCACCACGTCGTCCCCCGACCAGCTGGATCGGGCCGAAGACCCCCATGGCGGCTCATTCATGGGCCAGTTCGGACTGCCCCTGCCGCATACAAGGAAAACTCCACAAGACTTGGCGCCCAAGACAAGGACTCTCCTAAAACCCTAGGCCTACGGTGCATATATAAACCAAGGCTAGGATAGTCAATAGACAATCTCATATTCATTAGAACCACCTCATGGTAGATACATGTACTCTGTACTACACCCCATATGAATACAATCAAAACAAGGACGTAGGGTTTTACCTTCATCAAGAGGGCACGAACCTGGGTAAAATCCCGTGTCCATGTTACCATCGCTCCAAGACTCCTAGCTTAGGACCCCTACTACGAGATCCGTCGGTTTTGACACCGACAACGGGGAGGGTCTGGAGCTCGCGAATCCACAGCGAGGTTGCCGGCGGCCGGAGGTTGAAGATGAGGTCGGGGGCGACGTTGCAGGGCTTCCCGCGGGGCGTGGCTCGGTGAGGGGGTCGAGGACGACGTCTCAGAGCTCGTGGACCAGTCGGGAAAGCAAGGGAGGGCCGGTGGTCGCGGCAACGACGAACGGTGGCGACGGTTGTGCTCGGGCATGAGAGGGACAGAGAGCAGAGGAGGGGGATGAGCTCGAGAGAGAGTGAGAGGCGACCAGGGGTGCGTGGCGTCGCGAGGGAGGTCCAGGGTGACGAGGGGGCAGCCAGGCAGGGTGGAGGTGGCCGCACGGCGGTGCACGCGCGTCGGGCACGCGTCCGTCCTCCTAGCAAGGAGGAAGACGACAGGAGGAGGTGGCCAGGTGGGCTGGGCTGCACGGGACCTGGTCCAGCCAGGTAAGGCCAGGTAACTCTCTCTCTCTCTTTTATTTCTGTTTATCTATTTTCTGTAATTGTTTTGGCTTAATAAAAATGCCAGAGCATTTTCAAAAATACTGAAAATATTTGTGGTCTCTGTTTGGATTATTTCCAACAGCCCTCATTTACTTTCAACATCATTTGGACATTTAAAATTATTTATAGCATTTAAATGTCTAAGAACAAATAATGTATGATTTATTTCAATAACCCAGAGTGTCCTAGAAAAGTGCGCAACATTTTTGGCAGAGGTTCTAGACCAAGGCAAAGATGATGAACATTTTTAAAGGCATTTTAGGTTCATTGAAAAAGTATTTTAGTAACCCTAGTTGGATTCAGTGGTGCTGGGGGTTTCTATCATCCCCATTTCCAAGTTTTTGAGGAATTTAAACATGATGCAAACACTCTGATGCATGCACTGACTAGGGTTGTGACAGCCGCCCCTCCCCTCCTCCACTCCTTTATATATAGGGGAGGGTGGCACCCCATAGACGCACAAGTTGATCTCTTAGCCGCGTGTGGTGCCCCCCTCCACAGATTTCCACCTCGGTCATATCGTTGTAGTTCTTAGGCGAAGCCCTGCGTCGGTAACTTCATCATCACCGTCATCACACCGTCGTGCTGACGAAGCTCTCCCCGACACTCAGCTGGATCTAAAGTTCATGGGACGTCACCGAGCTGAACGTGTGTAGATCGCGGAGGTGTTGTACCTTTGGTGCTAGGATCGGTCAGATCGTAAAGACGTACGACTACATCAACCGCATTGTCATAACGCTTCCGCTTACGGTATACGAGGGTACGTGGACAACACTCTCCCCTCTCGTTGCTATGCATCACCTAGATGGATCTTGCGTGTGCATAGGATTTTTTTTGAAATTACTACATTCCCCAACAGTGATATCAGAGCCAGGTCTATGCATAGATGTTATATGCACAAGTAGAACACAAGGAGTTGTGGGCGTGGGTATATACATATTGCTTGCCGTCACAAGTTGATTCTTGATTCAGCGGTATTGTTGGATGAAGCGGCTCAGACCGACATTACACGTACGCTTATGCGAGACTGGTTCTACCGACGTGCTTCGCACACAGGTGGCTGGTGGGTGTCAGTTTCTCCAACTTTAGTTGAATCGGATTCAATTAACAGGGTTCTTTCTGAAGATCAAAAAGCAATCACTATATCGTGTTGTGATTTTTGATGCGTAGATAAGAACGGTTCTTGCTCAGCCCATAGCAGCCACGTAAAACTTGCAACAACAAAGTAGAGGACGTCTAACTTGTTTTTGCAGGGCATGTTGTGATGTGATATGGTCAAGACATGATGCTAAAGTTTATTGTATGAGAAGATCATGTTTTGTAACAGAGTTATCGGCAACTGGCAGGAGCCATATGGTTGTCGCTTTATTGTATGAAATGCAATCGCCATGTAAATTTCTTTACTTTATCACTAAGCGGTAGTGATAGTCGTAGAAGCAATAGTTGGCGAGACGACAATGATACTTCGATGGAGATCAAGGTGTCAAGCCGGTGAAGATGGTGATCATGACGGTGCTTTGAAGATGGAGATCAAAGGCACAAGATGATGATGGCGATATCATATCACTTATATTGATTGCATGTGATGTTTATCCTTTATGCATCTTATTTTGCTTAGTTTGGCGGTAGCATTATAAGATGATCTCTCACTAAATTTCAAGGTATAAGTGTTCTCCTAAGTATGCACTGTTGCTACAGTTTGTCGTGCCGAGACACCACGTGATGATCGGGTGTGACAAGCTCTATGTTCACATACAGCGGGTGCAAGCCAGTTTTGCACACGCGGAATACTCGGGTTAAACTTGACGAGCCTAGCATATGCAGATATGGCCTCGGAACACTGAGACCGAAAGGTCGAGCGTGAATCATATAGTAGATATGTTCAACATAGTGATGTTCACCATTGAAAACTACTCCATCTCATGTGATGATCGGACATAGTTTAGTTGATATGGATCATGTGATCACTTAGATGATTAGAGGGATGTCTATCTAAGTGGGAGTTCTTAAGTAATTTGATTAATTGAACTTTAATTTATCATGAACTTAGTACTTGATAGTATTTTGCATGTCTGTGTTGTTGTAGATAGATGGCTCGTGTTGTTGTTCCGTTGAATTTTAATGTGTTCCTAGAGAAAGCTAAGTTGAAAGATGATGGTAGCAATTACATGGACTGGGTCCGTAACTTGAGGATTATCCTCATTGCTACACAGAAGAATTACGTCCTAGAAGCACCGCTAGGTGACAAACCTACTGCAGGAGCAACACCAGATGTTATGAACGTCTGGCAGAGCAAAGCTGATGACTACTCGATAGTTCAGTGTGCCATGCTTTACGGCTTAGAACCGGGACTTCAACGATGTTTTGAACGTCATGGAGCATATGAGATGTTCCAAGAGTTGAAGTTAATATTTCAAGCAAATGCCCGGATTGAGAGATACGAAGTCTCCAATAAGTTCCACGGCTGCAAAATGGAGGAGAATAGTTCTGTCAGTGAACATATACTCAGAATGTCTGGGTACCACAACCACTTGACACAGCTGGGAGTTAATCTTCCTGATGATAGTGTCATTGACAAAGTTCTTCAATCACTGCCACCAAGTTATAAGAGCTTCGTGATGAACTATAATATGCAAGGGATGGATAAGACGATTCCCGAGCTCTTCGCAATGCTAAAGGCTGCGAAGGTAGAAATCAAGAAGGAGCATCAAGTGTTGATGGTCAACAAGACCACCAGTTTCAAGAAAAATGGTAAAGGAAGAAGGGGAACTTCAATAAGAACGGCAAGCAAGTTGCTGCTCAAGTGAAGAAGCCCAAGTCTGGACCTAAGCCTGAGACTGAGTGCTTCTACTGCAAAGGGACTGGTCACTGGAAGCGGAACTGCCCCAAGTATTTGGCGGAGAAGAAGGACGGCAAAGTGAAAGGTATATTTGATATACATGTTATTGATGTGTACCTTACTAATGCTTGCAGTAGCGCCTGGGTATTTGATACTGGTTCTGTTGCTAATATTTGCAACTCGAAACAGGGACTACGGATTAAGTGAAGATTGGCTAAGGACGAGGTGACGATGCGCGTGGGAAACGGTTCCAAAGTCGATGTGATCGCAGTCGGCACGCTACCTCTACATCTACCTTCGGGATTAGTTTTAGACCTAAATAATTGTTATTTGGTGCTAGCGTTGAGCATGAACATTATATCTGGATCTTGTTTAATGCGAGACAGTTATTCATTTAAATCAGACAATAATGGTTGTTCTATTTATATGAGTAATATCTTTTATGGTCATGCACGCTTGATGAGTGGTCTGTTTTTACTAAATCTTGATAGTAGTGATACACATATTCATAGTATTGAAGCCAAAAGATATAAGTTTAATAATGATAATGCAACTTATTTGTGGCACTGCCGTTTAGGTCATATTGGTGTAAAGCGCATGAAGAAACTCCATGTTGATGGGCTTTTGGAATCACTTGATTATGAATCACATGATGCTTGCGAACCATGCCTCATGGGCAAGATGACTAAAACTCCGTTCTCTGGAACAAAGGAGCGAGCAACAGACTTGTTGGAAATAATACATACTGATGTATGCGGTCCGATGAGTGTTGATGTTTGTGGCGGGTATCATTATTTTCTTACCTTCACAGATGATTTGAGCAGATATGGGTATATCTACTTAATGAAACATAAGTTTGAAACATTTGAAAAGTTCAAAGAATTTCAGAGTGGAGTGGAAAATCATCGTAACAAGAAAATTAAGTTTCTACGATCTGATCGTGGAGGTGAATATTTGAGTTACGAGTTTGGTCTTCATTTGAAACAATGCGGAATAGTTTCGCAACTCACGCCACCTGGAACACCCAAGTGTAATGGTGTGTTCGAACGTCGTAGCCGCACTTTATTAGATATGGTGCGATCTATGATGTCTCTCACCGATTTACCGCTATCATTTTGGGGTTATGCTTTAGAGACAGCTGCATTCACATTAAATAGGGCACCATCAAAATCCGTTGAGATGACACCTTATGAACTGTGGTTTGGCAAGAAACCCAAGTTGTTGTTTCTTAAAGTTTGGGGCTCCGATGCTTATGTGAAAAAGCTTCAACTTGATAAGCTCGAACCCAAATCGGAGAAATGTGTCTCCATAGGATACCCAAAGGAGACTGTTGGGTACACCTTCTTTCACAGATCCGAAGGCAAGATATTCGTTGCTAAGAATGGATCCTTTCTAGAGAAGGAGTTTCTCTCGAAAGAAGTGAGTAGGAGGGAAGTAGAACTTGACGAGGTAATTCTACCTACTCCCTTATTGGAAAGTAGTTCATCACAGAAATTAGTTCCAATGATTCCTACACCAGTAACTGAGGAAGCTAATGATGATGATCATGAAACTTCTAATCAAGTTACTACCGAACCTCATAGGTCAACCAGAGTAAGATCCACACCAGAGTGGTACGGTAATCCTATTCTGGAGGTCATGTTACTTGACCATGACGAACCTACGAACTGTGAGGAAGCGATGATGAGCCCAGATTCCGCAAAATGGCTTGAGGCCATCAAATCTGAGATGGGATCCATGTATGAGAACAAAGTATGGACTTTGGTTGACTTGCCCGATGATTTACAAGCCATAGAGAATAAATGGATCTTCAAGAAGAAGACTGACGCTGACGGTAATGTTACTGTCTACAAAGCTCGAATTGTTGCGAAAGGTTTTCGACAAGTTTAAGGAGTTGACTACGCTGAGACCTTCTCACCCGTAGAGATGCTTAAGTCTGTCTAAATCATGTTAGCAATTGCCGCATTTTATGATTATGAAATTTGGCAAATGGATGTGAAAACCGCATTCCTTAATGGATATCTTAAAGAAGAGTTGTATATGATGCAACCAGAAGGTTATGTCGATCCAAAAGGTGCTAACAAAGTATTGCAAGCTCTAGCGATCCATTTATGGACTAGTGCAAGCCTCTTGGAGTTGGAATATACGTTTTGATAGTGTGATCAAAGCATATGGTTTAATACAGACTTTTGGAGAAGTTTGTATTTACAAGAAAGTGAGTGGGAGCTCTGTAGCATTTCTGATATTATATGTGGATGACATATTGCTGATCGGAAATGATACTGAATTTCTGAATAGCATAAAAGGATACTTGAATAAGAATTTTTCAATGAAAGACCTCGGTGAAGCTGCTTATATATTGGGCATCAAGATCTATAGATATAGATCAAGACGCTTAATTGGACTTTCACAAAGCAAATACCTTGATAAAGTTTTGAAGAAGTTCAAAATGGATCAAGCAAAGAAAGGGTTCTTGCCTGTATTGCAAGGTGTGAAGTTGAGTCAGACTCAATGCCCGACCACTGCAAAAGATAGAGAGAAAATGAAAGTCATTCCCTATGCCTCAGCCATAGGTTCTATCATGTATGCAATGTTGTGTACCAGACCTGATGTGTGCCTTGCTATTAGTTTAGCAGGGAGGTACCAAAGTAATCCAGGAGTGGATCACTGAACAACGGTCAGGAACATCCTGAAATACCTAAAAGGGACTAAGGATATGTTTCTCGTTTATGGAGGTGACAAAGAGCTCGTCGTAAACGGTTACGTCGATGCAAGCTTTGGCACTGATCCGGATGACTCTAAGTCACAAACCAGATACGTATTTTTATTAAATGGTGGAACTGTCAGTTGGTGCAGTTCCAAGTAGAGCGTCGTGACGGGATCTACGTGTGAAGCGGAGTACATAGCTTCTTCGGAAGCATAAAATGAAGGAGTCTGGATGAAGGAGTTCATATCCGATCTAGGTGCATACCTAGTGCATCGGGTCCAATAAAAACCTTTTTGTGACAATACTGGTACAATTGCCTTGGCAGAGGAATCCAGATTTCACAAGAGAACCAAGCACATCAAGAGACGCTTCGATTCCATCCACGATCAAGTCAAGGAGGGTGACATAGAGATTTGCAAGATACATACGGATCTAAATGTTGCAGACCCGTTGACTAAGCCTCTCTCACGAGCAAAACATGATCAGCACCAAGACTCCATGGGTGTTAGAATCATTACAATGTAATCTAGATTATTGACTCTAGTGCAAGTGGGAGACTGAAGGAAATATGCCCTAGAGGCAATAATAAAGTTGTTATTGATATTTCCTTATATCATGATAAATGTTTATTATTCATGCTAGAATTGTATTAACCGGAAACTTAGTACATGTGTGAATACATAGACAAACTGAGTGTCACTAGTATGCCTCTACTTGACTAGCTCGTTAATCAAAGATGGTTAAGTTTCCTAGCCATGGACAAAGAGTTGTCATTTGATAAACAGGATCACATCACTAGAGAATGATGTGATTGACTTGACCCATCTGTTAGCTTAGCACTATGATCGTTTAGTTTACTGCTATTGCTTTCTCCATAACTTATACATGTTCCTATGACTATGATATTATGCAACTCTCGAATACCGGAGGAACACTTTATGTGCCATCAAATGTCACAACATAACTGGGTGACTATAAAGATGCTCTACAGGTGTCTCTGATGGTGTTTGTTGAGTTGGCATAGATCGAGATTAGGATTTGTCACTCCGTGTATCTGAGAGGTATCTCTGGGCCCTCTCGGTAATGCACATCACTATAAGCCTTGCAAGCAATGTGACTAATGAGTTACTTACAGGATGTTGCATTACGGAACAAGTAAAGAGACTTGCCGGTAACGAGATTGAACTAGGTATTGAGATTCCGACGATCGAATCTCGGGCAAGTAACATACCGATGACATAGGGAACAACGTATGTTGTTATGCGGTTTGACCGATAAAGATCTTCGTAGAATAATGTAGGAACCAATATGAGCATCCAGGTTCCGCTATTGGTTATTGACCGGAGATGAGTCTCGGTCATGTCTACATAGTTCTCGAACCCGTAGGGACCGCACGCTTAACGTTCGATGACGATCGGTATTATGAGTTTATGTGTTTTGATGTACCGAAGGTAGTTCGGATACCTGGATATGATCACGGACATGACGAGGAGTCTCGGAATAGTCGAGACATAAAGATCGATATATTGGAAGCCTATGTTTGGACATTGGAATGGTTTCGGGTGAGTTCGGGCATTTACCGGAGTACCGAGGGGTTACCGGAATCCCCTGGGGAGTATATGGGCCTTATTGGGCCTTAGTGGAATATAGGAGAGGAAGGGAAAGGTGGAGGGAGCGCCCCCCCCCCCCCCTAGCCCAATCCGAATTGGGTGCCCCCCCTTCCTCCCCTCTCTCTCCCCCTTCCTTCTCTCCTACTCCAACTAGGGAAAGGGGGAATCCTACTCCCGGTGGGAGTAGGACTCCCCCTAGGGCGTGCCATAGAGAGGGATGGCCCTCCCCTCCTCCACTCCTTTATATACGGGGGAGGGTGGCACCCCATAGACACACAAGTTGATCTCTTAGCTGTGTGCGGTTCCCCCCTCCACATATTTCCACCTCGGTCATATCGTTGTAGTGCTTAGGCGAAGCCCTGCGTTGGTAACTTCATCATCACCGTCATCACGCCGTCGTGCTGACGAAGCTCTCCCCTGACACTCAGCTGGATCTAGAGTTCGTGGGACGTCACCGAGCTAAACGTGTGCAGATCGCGGAGGTGTCGTATCTTCGGTGCTAGGATCGGTCGGATCGTGAAGACGTACGACTACATCAACCGCGTTGTCATAATGCTTCCGTTTACGGTCTACGAGGGTACGTGGACAACACTCTCCCCTCTCGTTGCTATGCATCACCTAGATGGATCTTGCGTGTGCGTAGGAAATTTTTTGAAATTACTGCGTTCCCCAACACAAAATACTATCAGGTACTAAGTTCATGATAAATTAAAGTTTAATTAATCATATTACTTAAGAACTCCCACTTAGATAGACATCCCTCTAGTCATCTAAATGATCACGTGATCCATATCAACTAAACCATGTCCGATCATCACGTGAGATGGAGAAGTTTTCAATGGTGAACATCACTATGTTGATCATATCTACTATATGATTCACGCTCGACCTTTCGGTCTCAGTGTTCCGAGGCCATATCTGCATATGCTAGGCTCGTCAAGTTTAACCTGAGTATTCTGCTTGTGCAAAACTGGCTTGCACCCGTTGTATGTGAACGTAGAGCTTATCACACCCGATCACCACGTGGTGTCTCGGCACGACGAATTGTAGCAACGGTGCATACTCAAGGAGAACACTTGTACCTTGAAATTTAGTAAGAGATCATCTTATAATGCCGCTGTCGTACTAAGCAAAATAAGATGCATAAAGGATAAACATCACATGCAATCAATATAAGTCATATGTGATGACCCACAAGTATAGGGGATCTATCGTAGTCCTTTCGATAAGTAAGAGTGTCAAACCCAACAAGGAGCAGAAGGAAATGATAAGCGGTTTTCAGCAAGGTATTCTCTGCAAGCACTGAAATTATAGGTAACAGATAGTTTTGTGATAAGATAATTGGTAACGAGAAACAAGTAACAAAAGTAAATAAAGTGCAGCAAGGTGGCCCAATCCCTTTTGTAGCAAAGGACAAGCCTGGAAAAATTCTTATATAGAGAAAAGCGCTCCCGAGGACACATGGGAATTATCGTCAAGCTAGTTTTCATCACGTTCATATGATTTGCGTTCGGTACTTTGATAATTTGGTATGTGGGTGGACCGGAGCTTGGGTACTGTCCTTACTTGGACAAGCATCCCACTTATGATTAACCTCTATTGCAAGAATCCGCAACTACAACAAAAGTATTAAGGTAAACCTAACCATAGCATGAAAAATATGGATCCAAATCAGCCCCTTACGAAGCAACGCATAAACTAGGGTTTAAGCTTCTGTCACTCTAGCAACCCATCATCTACTTATTACTTCCCAATGCCTTCCTCTAGGCCCAAATAATGGTGAAGTGTCATGTAGTCGACGTTCACATAACACCACTAGAGGAGAGACAACATACATCTCATCAAAATATCGAACGAATACCAAATTCACATGACTACTAATAGCAAGACTTCTCCCATGTCCTCAGGAACAAACTTAACTACTCATAAAGCATATTCATGTTCATAATCAGAGGGGTATTAATATGCATATAGGATCTGAACATATGATCTTCCACCAAATAAACCAACTAGCATCAACTACAAGGAGTAATTAACACTACTAGCAACCCACGGGTACCAATCCCAGACTTAGAGACAAGAATTGGATACAAGAGATGAACTAGGGTTTGAGAGGAGATGCTGCTGGTGAAGATGTTGATGGAGATTGACCCCCTCCCGATGAGAGGATCGTTGGTGATGACGATGGCGATGATTTCCCCCTCCCGGAGGGAAGTTTCCCTGGCAGAACAGCTCCGCCGAAGCCCTAGATTGGTTCCGCCAAGGTTCCGCCTCGTGGCAGCGGAGTCTCGTCCCGAAAGCTTGCTTATGATTTTTTTCCTCATTGAAAGACTCCATATAGCAGAAGATGGGCATCAGAGGGCCACCAGGGGGGCCACGAGGAAGGGGCGCGCGCCCAGGGGGTAGGGCGCCCCCCCCCCCCACCCTCGTGGGCAGGGTGTGGCCCCCCTCTAGAACTTCTTGTGCTCAGTATTTTTTATATATTCTGAAAATGACTTCCATGAAGTTTCAGGACTTTTGAAGCTGTGCAGAATAGGTCTCTAATATTTGCTCCTTTTCCAGCCCAAAATCCCAGCTGCCGGCATTCTCCCTCTTTATGTAAACCTTGTAAAATAAGAGAGAATAGGCATAAGTATTGTGACATAATGTGTAATAACAGCCCATAATGCAATAAATATCGATATAAAAGCATGATGCAAAATGGACGTATCAATATGATATGGCCATCATCATCTTGTGCCTTTGATCTCCATCTCCAAAGCACCGTCATGATCACCATCATCACCCGCTTGACACCTTGATCTCCATCGTAGCATCGTTGTCGTCTCGCCAACTATTGCTTCTACGACTATCGATACCGCTTAGTGATAAAGTAAAGCAATTACATGGCGATTGCATTTCATACAATAAAGCAACAACCATATGGCTCCTGCCAGTTGCCGATAACTTTGTTACAAAACATGATCATCTCATACAACAATTTATATAATCACGTCTTGACCATATCACATCACAACATGCTCTGCAAAAACAAGTTAGACGTCCTCTACTTTGTTTCGACCCAAGGTAAGTAATTAAGTAGTACTAGCTAGCTAGCTAGCTGCCATCTCTTTAATTATCATGCTTGATTAATTATTATCTGATCAAATTAAATTCCATTCTCGTAATAAAGGCCCTGAAGCAGGCGTAGGGGACTGATCTGTGTGCATTCTGCGTTTGCGAGAACATTCGCATGATGGCGTCCGAAAGGAGCAGATCTCAAAGACAGGAATGGGTACGCTTGTCAGAACACTATTCACAATTTTTACACCATTATCGATATCTAGTCACACAACTAATACACATGCATATTGATCTCCTTCTTAACAGTTCAAAGAGGTGTGGGACAAGCTCCTAGAAACGGAGCGCGTAGAAGCACTTCAAGAGGAAATAGCGGGATTTTTGCTCGACCAGGTCATAAATCCGAAGGGAGAATACTATTACCCACTACCGCCCCCATCGACCAGGTCATGAACCACTTCCAATTGTCATCGTGCTCCGAAGGCACCAATTAGGCTAATGCCACTGGCTCCGAAGGCAACATGCATATGTAGGAGAAATTGTATATAGCTATACATGTGTGTATATGTGAATTAATATGGTGGCTTGTGAGACATTGATGATATATATATGATTGGTTCTACTAGAAATTCTATTTATATATATATGCATAACGTGTACAATGTGTAGTATCGTAAAATACCAGCAAACGAAAAAGAATTAAAATGGAAAACACAAAATTAAATGAAAAAGAAATCATAAAACCAAAAACCCCCCAACATTTTAGTACCGGTTGGTAAAGGGCTCCCGGCCCCCGGAGCTGGCTCGTGCCACGTGGTTGCCCTTTAGCACCGGTTCGTGCTGAACCGGTACTAAAGGGGGGGCCTTTAGTGACCACACTTTAGTGCCGGTTAGGGAACCGGCACTAAAGGGCCTTACGAACCGGTGCTATTGCCCGGTTCTGCACTAGTATGTTGCAAGTTTTATGTGGCTGCTACGGGCTTAGCAAGAACCGTTCTTACCTACGCATCAAAACCACAACGGTTTTTTGTCAAGTGTGATGTTTTAACCTTCAACAAGGACCGGGCGTAGTCACACTTGATTCAAATAAAGTTGGAGAAACAGGCACCCATTAGCCACCTGTGTGTGAAGCACGTCGGTAGAACCAGTCTCATGAACACGGTCATGTAATGTTGGTCTGGGCCGCTTCATCCAACAATACCGCCGAATCAAAGTATGACATGCTGGTAAGCAGTATGACTATTATCGCCCACAACTCTTTGCGTTCTACTCGTGCATATAACATCTACGCATAGACCTGGCTCGGATGCCACTGTTGGGAAATGCAGTATTTAAAAAAATCCTATTATCATGCAAGATCTATCTAGGAGATGCATAGCAACGAGAGGGGAGAGTGTGTCTACGTACCCTCGTAGACTGAAAGCGGAAGCGTTTAGTAACGCGGTTGATGTAGTCGAACGTCTTCGCGATCCAACCGATCAAGTACCAAATGCACGGCACCTCCACGATTTGCACATGTTCAGCTCGGTGACGTCCCTCGTACTCTTGATCCAGCTGAGGCCGAGGGTGAGTTGCATCAGCACGACTATGTGTTGACGATGATGATGAAGTTACCGATGCAGGGCTTCGCCTAAGCACTACGACAATATGACCGAGGTAGAAAACTGTGGAGGGGGCACCGCACACGGCTAAAGATCAACTTGTGTGTCTATGGGGTGCCCCCCTCCCCGTATATAAAGGAGGGGAGGAGGAGGAGGGCCGGAATCAAGGGGCGCTCCCAAGGGGGGGATTCCTACTCCTAGTAGGAGTAGGTTTCCCCCTTTCCTAGTCCAAGTAGGAGAAGATGGAAGGAGAGGAAGAAGAGAAGGAAAGGGAGACCGGCCCCCCTAGCCCTAGTCCAATTTGGTTTGGGCTAGGGAGGGTGTGAGCCACCTCTTGGCCTGCCTCCTCTCTTCCACCACTACGCCCATAAGGCCCAATAACTTCCGGAGGGGTTCCGGTAACCCCCGGTACTCCGAAACTTATCCGAAACGACCCGAACCATTCCGGTGTCCGAATGTAGCCTTCCAATATATGAATCTTTATGTCTCGACCATTTCGAGACTCCTCGTCATGTTCGTGATCACATACGGGACTCTGAACAACCTTCAGTACATCAAATCACATAACTCATAATACATATCGTCATCGAACGTTAAGCATGCGGACCCTACGGGTTCGAGAACTATGTAGACATGACCGAGACTCATCTCCGGTCAATAACCAATAGAGGAACCTGGATTCTCCTATTGCTTCCTACATATTCTACAAAGATCTTTATTGGTCAAACCGCATAACAACATACGTTGTTCCCTTTGTCATCGGTATGTTACTTGCCTGAGATTCGATCGTCGGTATCATCATACCTAGTTCAATCTCGTTACCGACAAGTCTCTTTACTCGTTCCGTAATGCATCATCCCGTGAATAACTCATTAGTCACATTGCTTGCAAGGCTCATAGTGATGTGCATTACCGAGAGGGACCAGAGATACCTCTTCGATACACGGAGTGACAAATCCTAATCTCGATCTATGCCAACTCAACAAACACCATCGGAGACACCTGTAGAGCATCTTTATAATCACCCAGTTACGTTGTGACGTTTGATAACTAATAACCCACAAGTATAGGGGATCAATTTGTAGCTCTTTTTTGATAAGTAAGAGTGTCGAACCCAACGAGGAGCAGAAGGAAATGACAAGTAGTTTTCAGTAAGGTAGTGTCTGCAAGTAGCGAGTAGTTTGATAGAAAGGTAATTTGTAACGAGCAAGTAACGATAATTGTGACAAGTATGCAGCAAGGTAGCCCAATCCTTTTGAGGCAAAGGACAGGCCAAAACGATTTCTTATAATTAGCAAAGCGTTCTTGAGGGTACACGGGAATTTCATCTAGTCACTTTCATCATATTGGTTTGATTTGTGTTCGCTACTTTGATAATTTGATATGTGGGTGGACCGGTGCTTAGGTGTTGGTCTTACTTGAACAAACCTCCTACTTATGATTAACCCTTCCGCAAGCATCCGCAACTATGAGAAAAGTATTAAGAATAAATTCTAACCATAGCATTAAACTCTAGGATCCAATCGGTCCCTTACGGAATAGTGCATAAAGTAGGGTTTAAGTTCCTGTCACTCTCGCAACCCACCATCTATTTACTACTCCACAATGCATTCCCTTAGGCCCAAATATGGTGAAGTGTCATGTAGTCGACGTTCACGTGACACCACTAAGGGAATTAGAACATACATACTATCAAAATATCGAACACATATCAAATTCACATGATTACTTGCAACATGATTTATCCCATGACCTCAAGAACAAAGGTAACTACTCACAAACAACAAACATGCTCATGATCAGAGGGGTATTAATATGCATAATGGATCTGGCCATACAATCTTCCACCAAATAAACCATATAGTAATCAACTACAAGACGTAATCAACACTACTAGTCACCCCCTACCAACAATCTATAGTTCCGGTAACAAGATTGAATATAAGAGATGAACTAGGGTTTAAGATGAGATGGTGCTAGTGAAGATGTTGATGGAGATTGCCCTCCCCAAGATGGGAGAGTTGTTGGTGATGATGATGACGATGATTTCCCCCTCCGGGAGGGAAGTTCCCCCGGCAGAATCGCTCCGCTGGAGGGCAAAAGTGCTCCTGCACAAGTTCCGCCTCCAGGCGGCGGTGCTCCATCCCGAAAGTATTATTGTGATTTTTTTTCTAGGTCAAAACCACTTATATACCAGAAGATGGGCACCGGAGGTGGGTCGAGGAGGCCACAACCCACCAGGGCGCGCCAGGGGGGCCTGGCGCGCCTAGGTGGGTTGTGCCCACCTGGTGGCCCCCCTCTGGTACTTATTGGCTCCAATATTTATTATATATTCCATAAAAAATCTCCGTAAAGTTTCATCCCATTTGGAGTTGTGCAGAATAGGTGGCCTGACGTAGCTTTTCCAGGTCCAGATTTCCAGCTGCTGGAATTCTCCCTCTTGGTGTGTTCCTTGCAAATTATGAGAGAAAAGGCATTAAAATTACTCCAAAAAGCATTATTATGGATAAAAACATTGTAAATAACAGTAAGAAAATATGATGCAAAATGGACGTATCAATAGCACACAAGGTGTTCCTCCGGTATTCGGGAGTTGCATAATCTCATAGTCATAGGAACATGTATAAGTCATGAAGAAGGCAATAGCAATAAACTAAAGGATCGTAGTGCTAAGCTAACTGATGGGTCTAGTCCATCACATCATTCTCTAATGATGTGATCCCATTCATCAAATGACAACACATGTCTATGGCTAGGAAACTTAACCATCTTTGATTAACGAGCTAGTCAAGTAGAGGCATATTAGGGACACTCTGTTTGTCTATGTATTCACACATGTACTAAGTTTCCGGTTAATACAATTCTAGCATGAATAATAAACATTTATCATGATATAAGGAAATATAAATAACAACTTTATTATTGCCTCTAGGGCATATTTCCTTCAGAAATCTCTAAAAAATACTTATATTTAGAAATGGAGGGAGTAGTATTTTACTAGTATGAGCAATTGAACCACGTTTTTTATTCTGTTGAGTGGATTGTACCATCCAATGTTCAAGCGGCATACCCGCACACATCAAAGGTTGATAACGATTTTGCTTCTGGAGGGATTGATGAAGATGTTGGATTATGCAAGCTCTAGTACCTTATTCCTCAGCTTAAAGGCGGGTGGCCCAGTAATTCTGGCCAATTTATGATCTTGTGAAAAATTTATGTATACTTCAATAGTTGAGATATTTACTTAAATGAATATAAGCATAGTTTAGTTGGTTAGGTTCTATGTGTCGAGCGTCCACCAGGCGCCACCACAACCCTGAAAACTTACTCGTGGACATGCATTTACTTGCCAACCAACTTGCATCAAAAGCCACTACAGCTCGCACGTCCGGTGACACCCGATGCCTCCTCGGCGTCGAGTGTGGCTCCCCTTCCGGCGGTCACAGTTTCGGCTTATGCCCGACTTCCGCTTCTCTGTCTCATACTCAGATGGCTTGGGATTGCTCGGTACATGGTTAGGGAGAAATAACTTCATCTAATGCTGGTAGTGGCGACACCCATGGGTGTTGTCTCCTTCTTGAAGGCGCTGCCATGGCCGTTATCCATGCCCCACTTCGAGCATCAGGGGAAACTCTAGGTCTGATTTTTCAGACCGGACGACGATGGTGTCTTGGTGTCGTTCTTCTTCGTGAAGGCGTTGTCTTGTTTGGTCGCGGTGTCCTCAGTGCTAGATGTGGAGATATTGGTCGTCTAGTTGTTGCTTGGGCTGCTTTCCTAGTTGGCGAGTTTAGCTGTGTTTTTCTTTGTTTGGGTCAAGCATCTCATGTCTCTCTGCTTCGGCAACCATGTTCACGCCTCTTGTGTTCGTGCCATGGGTTGTACCATCCCGTGTACTCACTCTAACTTATTCTATGAATGAAATGATACTCAAGCTTTGTGTATTCGTGAAAAAAAAGTATTGTTGTGCCACTTCATCCATCCCACTCAAATCCGTGAAAGTGATTTGGCACTCCTCGACTTTATCCTTTTTTATTTGCTCATTGACCTTGATTGCAAGACTTTGCTCCTCCGCATTGCACCTTCCTCTCTTCAACATTCATTAAGCAAGCTTCTGTCACTACCTTCTCTCTCAACCTCTACTCCTCCAACATTTTGAGCTCCATCCACCTCACCATCTTCTCTTGCTTATGTTCGGCTGCCAACACTTTCTTTGTCTCGATCATCGCACCGTTTTCTTCTGTGAGGTGCCAACTTCACCATTCTTCTTCTTCTCATTTGCTATATTCGTCTCATTTGGCCAAGAGCTTGGAGTGAAGCCACCCTCTTCCCCCTCACCATGATCGCCCACATCAAACGAGTTGGAGATCCTCAATCTTAACCCCCTCAATATTGTTTCTTAATTTTCCTAGCCCGCTTCTATTCTTTTTGGAGAACTTTGAATCAATGGTGCAAAGTGAAAGGTTTGTTTCCCACCCATTTTGCTTCGTTGCTCATACAGAACTTGAATGATGGTTACATACTCGATGGTTAGCAATCCACTCGGCGGTGAGTTGTTCACTTAGTCAACAATTGGGCCACCGGTTACAACCATGTTGGATGACACTCCATCATTGAGCGAGAGAACCTTGTGTCCGGTTGGAGGGAACCGAAACATTACGTGTATAGTCTTCCTTAACAATTCTCTTCAAAAAAATCCTTGGTTTGATCAGCTCCAATTGTGTCATCAAGGGAGATGCTCATCTAAGCATTTCCCAAAGTCTCACCCTCCTCAGCCTTGTAGTTCACCGACCTTGTTAGCTTCTTCATAATATGTGGGTCCATCTCCTCCACTTTGGGACTATATTGTCTCGCCACTTGGATTTCATCCGTCATTGACAAGGCAATGTCCTCGAGGCCGTTGGTGTTAGTTTCATCCAACACAACCATGAAATTTCCATGTCCTTCAAGACGGTTTGCCCACTACAACGGTGACATGGCCTACTTCCTCACTGTCGCCTCTTTCATCACCTTAGCCGTCAGGCGGCGATGCCTCTTGCCTCTGTCTGGTAGGAACAATCACAATTGTGTTGTAACTTAGAACTTCATTTATTTATATCAAACACTTTGAATTAATTAAATAATTCGAGTGAAATCCACGAGACAATTTCTGCACTAGGTAATATCCTTGTACTGCATGTTTTTTTAGTTTGTTTTTAGAATATCAAAATATAGTAAAAAATATTGATAGTATCCTGTCGTCTCCCGGGTAGATGGGCTAGGTCGAGGACCCCCCTAAGATAATTTACCAGTGGACCATGATTCGTCGGGCCTAGGAGCGCCAAAGATGGTTTGTTTCCGAAGACTTGGCACTTACTCCAAGACTTAGAGGCTGTCTGCACCACGATTTCCCCTAGATGTATCCTATGTACACCCTGGTATCTATCTAAACCGAGGGGTGAAACCTGTAGACGATACCTGATGCACACATAGATCTCACGGTAGATCAACATGTAACTTGTACTTCCTCGAAATCAATACAACCAAAGTAGGACGTAGGGGTATTATTTCTTTGGGAGAGCCCGAAGCTCCCGAACATCCCATAATCGTTGTTCAAAATTCAAATGGGATTTTAGAAAACCAGTGGGGGTGAGATTTGAAAAGAAACACGCATTTGAATTCAAGTGCAGGCCGCTTGCCCCTATCCTTATCTATCCACGGGACTCCACTATCCCGCACTGCCTCCTCCCCTCTCCCTCCCCCGCCCGCTCCAATGCCGCCGCCCATGGCGCTCTCCGTCTCCTCCTCCGCCGCGGCCTTCGCCCCGCGCCACCGCCTCCCCGCACCCCGTAGCCTCACCCGCACCGCCCGCGCCTTCTCCACGGGCTACGCCGCGAGCTTCTACGGAGGCGCGGCGTCCGCGACCCGCACCCGCGGCCGCGACGAGGAGGAGGTCGGGGACGAGGATGGGTCGTCGTCGGGGTTCGGCGGGATGTCGGCCTCGGAGGCGGCGATGGCGCTGGAGGAGCGCGAGATGCCGCCCTGCCCGCCCGGCCTCCGCCAGTACGAGACCATGGTCGTGCTCCGCCCCGACATGTCCGAGGAGGAGCGCCTGGCCCTCATCCAGCGCTACGAGGAGGTAACCCTAACCCCCGCCCGCGCAGTGTCTCTTATTCCAACGGATTCGGTCATCTCCTCCCTGCAATTCACAGATGGACTCCTGCGAAAATCTAGTCTAGTGTAGCAGATAATGTGACATTGCATATCTTGAATCGCTGCTTAGTTCACTAGGATTGTCCAGCTGCAATTCACACATGAATTCCAGTGAAAATTCAGTGTAATGGCCAATGTGACAGTCTTGGCTTCAGTCTTCAAGGCTTGGATGAAATGCGGTGCATGAACAGGATATATATCTTTACCAGTTAAATGAACCTAGTAGGTTGAGCGCATAATCAATATTTACCCTTGTTCATCGATTTTTCCGCCTGTCAGTTAATGGTCTATCAATTGGCAGAGAAAAGGATTAGAGAATAGCATCTTGCCACTGACGATCATCCGGCTGCAATTTACACAGGAATTCCTGTGAGAATTCAGGGTGGTGGTGGCCACTGTGACAGTATTGGCTTGAGTCTCCAATCATTGTACTGATGTTTTGCTAATCTGAAGGCCTTGGGTAAAATGTGATGCATGAAAAGGTTATCTTTATTTACCAGTTTAAGATGAACTGAGTAGGTTGATTGAGTGCATGATCGCTATTTACACCACCTGATCGAAACAATGCCCTCTTATTGTTCTCTTGGTCATCAGCGTTCCACCTATGAGTTAGATGTTCTCTCTGCCAATTGGGAGAGAATAACATCTCACCACTGATGATAATGGTGTTCTAGCATCGCACATTGCTGCATTAAACATGTTGGGTACAATAATAGCCTTTCATATAACTTATAATGACAAACTGTGGTTCCATTAACCCCACAAATCCCGACAGATTCAGGGGAATGGGGTTCAGACTCACGTAAGCAAGCGTGCCATGAACCATGCGGTAAATGGTGTTCTAGCATGCACATTGTTGTATTAAAAAAGTTGGATACAATTATAGCCTTCAAAACTTTACTGACTAATGATGGTCCCTTTAAAACCCACAAATTTCAAGCCTGATTTGTCAAACCCGAACAATTTCAGGAGAATGGGGTTCAGGTTCACTGGGATTCGGAAACAGTGTGCCGCGAACTCTAGTACAATTGTATCAAATCTGTTGGCATTTGTCATTCTGCGTACTGATGGAGCTCCTCCCTCGCTGAACTGTTATTGCAGCTGCTCGTGGCCGGGGGTGCCATGTACGTGGAGGTGTTCAACAGAGGGGTCATCCCACTGGCCTACAGCATCAGGAAGAGGAACAGCAGGACCGGGCTGCCCTTCACCTACTACGATGGCATCTACCTCCTCTGGACCTACTTCACCAAGCCCGAGTCGGTGGACACCCTGCAGATGAAGCTCAACGCTGATGACGACGTCATCCGCTCGACCAGCTTCAAGGTCCGCAAGAGGAGAGTCTACTAGAAAGGACGGTTGTGTAAGATTGATTTCATCTCAACTTGGGACTGGATTGAAGAAAGCTCCAGGTTTTGGTTTATGTTTATATAATACGAGAATGCTGCTGCCTTGGGTGTAGATGTATGCCTCCTTTTGAAATTGCTGTTGAGAGAAAATGTTCATCTGTCTTGTTTATATTTGTACAAATTCATGATTGCCCATGACTTTGTGCTAGTTATGGCGATTGTCGAGCAGGAGAGAGACCGAGAGATAGGACTACAGGTCTGTAGAAGACTCATTTTTAGTGCATTTCACCAGAGGATAACATAAAATGATCTTGGGCTGAGCCTGATTTTCAAAAAAAAAAACTGAAATTGTCTACACAGGTGTACATATACAGAACAAGATAACTATGTACCTGTAAAATTTCACAAAGAAAATATGTCAATTTGTGGGACAAAAGATATGATTCTATCGACATGTTTTGTTCCTTTTGAGCACATAAATGAATGTACTCATAAGTATGCAGATCACATCTTGCTGTATATATGTGCGGTTTTCTATTTTAAAAGCTGGAACTTCCAAATATGCTATGTACTCCCTCCGTTTCTTTTTACTTCGCATATAAGATTTGGTCAAAGTCAAACTATACAAAGTTTGACCAAATTTATATAAAAAATATGAACATCTACAATACTAAAACTATATAGTATGAAAATATGTTTCATGGTGTATCTGATAATATTGATTTCATATTGTGAATGTTTATATTTTTTAATATAAAGTTAGTCAAACTCTACAAAGCTTGACTTTGACCAAATCTTATATGCAAACTAAAAAGAAAGGAGGGAGTACTGCTCCCTCTATAAACAACTATAAGACGTTTTAGATCACTATTAATATATTTATTCACAGAGGGAGTAGTTCTTAATTTTAACCACCTTTCAATTCACAAACTGATAAAATAGTCCCTTGATTCTAATAGTTGAAGTTCTAGGATTGTCCCAAGTCAAACATTTTAAGTTTGGCCAAGTGCCAAATCTATAGAAAAAACTGCAAAGATCTATGATACCAAATATATGTGATACGAAAACATATCTCATAATGAATCAAATAAAGCAAATTTTGGTGTTCAAGGTGTTGAAATATTTATAGCTTGACTTAAGACAAACCTAGAGCTTCAATTATTAGGATCGGAGAGAGTAATCACTAATCAGGCATGGAAAATTCTTTAGGCCACGAACCACCTGAGGAGTAGAGCCTTAACAAGACGGAGAAAATTAGCTCCATACCATCATAAGATAAGCAAATTACAAATACCGTCACATGTGAGTTTGACAACCGGGCCAAGGAGGCTTGAGTAACACAAAACTCATACATTGTTGGTAACATATAAAACAGTATAAGTACACAACATCAGGTCAGATAGACAGAAAAGATGCATAACAGGAGCACAGGGTTTGTGACTAACAATCCAGCAGCGAAGACAAACATCAAGACTATCTTCCTTTCTCCAGTACAAAGCGCAACCTCACCATATATCTTAAAAAGCACCATCACTATCATGCAGGAAGACGAGAGTATCCCCCAGGGGAATCAGCCAGCCATGGAGCAACAGACTCAGTATCTTTCATGGCGCCTGAGAATCAAAACAACTGTCAGGATTGGCCTATGATAGTAGCAAGCCTCTGAAATCAAACAGGAAATAAAAAAACATTCAGCAATACCTGCTGCGGTCCCTGGATCGAGAGCGTTCCCTTCTCCTATCACGGTCATGCTCTCTACCACGGGAGGAGCGGTCATGGTCTCTATCACGGTCGCGGTCATGGCGACGGTCCCTGTCATGGCGCCTATCACGATCCCTATCGTGGTCTCTTCTGCTATCTCGGGGCTCAACCCTGTCCTTTCTTTCTGCATCTCTATCCCTGGATGCCCGCCCATTGCGGTCCCTGCTGTTTTCCCTTGATCTAGGAAAACCAAGTATGAACTTTCAAATTACGTCGCTTAAGAATAATCGCCATGATAGAACAAAGCAAAGCTGGGAAAGACCATACCGTCTGTCATCTTCAGGTTTCTCGGTCCTTTTTTTGGTCCTCTCCTCCTAAAAGGCAAATATGACATGGTTTTAGAATAACATTATTCACAATATAGAGATGCTTACCGAGTGGAGATAGCTCGATTCATACGACGACGGAATGAAAAGGGCAAGGGATACATTACAGTTGAGATTTTCTGACAATGACAACTTACATATTTATGGAGCAGGCAGCATATTGAACAGGTTGTAACTTACAGGAAAAGATGGCAAAAGGGTGCGCTTTCAGGGTAACTTAACCGGTACTATTTATCACCAGCTCTACAAAATATGGATCACCAAGCAGAAAGCAAGCTCCAGCTTCTGATCAGTATATATGAGAAAGCTGACACAATTAAGTAAACATGATTCTCCATACCATGTTCTGCTCACTCTTATGCTTACATTTGTCAACATACAGTTGGCAGCTGTTGTTGCCATGGGAAGGAGGACGATTGTCACATGAGATTCCGCTTATGCAACATTGACTAATTCCTGTAATGACTATCGTAACAACCATGGCGCCCTCCAATGTGAGATAAAATTAACATATAGAGAAGGCAAGAACCTGAAGGCTCTTCCTTGAGATGAGAAAACTCACAGATGCCAAAAGGCCCAAAACAGAGTAACTCTTTAAAGCAGAAAATGGGACATTACATTCAGCACCTGATAAAGACGTTCAAAATTTGCAACTTAACAAACTTAGAAAAACGGCAAAAAAATAAAATAGCCACAAACTATTTTGAAAAACAGAATGCAAGTGTTAACAGAATCATGTAGATTTATTGGTTTTAATGTGTATAATATCTGAAATACTACTTTGTTCAATCGCTCCCACCATCGTATTTGTACTCTGGGCATGCAAGAATGTACCTGGAGTTCTTTCAGTTTCTCACGAATCAACATATAACCCAAGTGTAGCTTCCCTCCAAAATGGTCAGCAAGACGTCGATCACTGTATATAATATGGCATGAGATACATTTCCATCTGAAAGATCCAATTTGAATCAACATTTTACAAGTGAGAGATAAAAGGCATTACTTGTCATAGACACTCAAAAATGCTCCACAGATGTCACAGAGGCGCAACTTCTGATCAGTCTATAGAATGAACAGAAGATACGATTAGCAATGCTGGGCGTATGAGCAGTAGTATGAGATGTTTATTCAGATATAAATAAAAGGAAAAGAATAGATAACCCTCAGAAATAATGCAGACCATAGCGGTGACCAAATTCTTAAGAGCACATTACATATGATGCAATTCCTAATTCACCACATTCATGAACATGAAGAATGCACAATGCATCTATACCAATTACAGCACAAAAGAACAAGCTCATAAATCAAAATATGCGACACACAGGAATTCATTCTTCATTGTATAACAACAAAAATCTAATTATGATGAAGAATGAAGGAGTTAGTTCCAAAGTTTAATAGTGTGGGATGGTACAGAAAATAATACAGGAAAACATTAGCACAAAAAATTATAAATATATGTATCCAATATCATCTATTCTGACGATATAGTTACACAAAGTTCATGCAGCCACTTGTGGAACAACTACAAATTCCTGCATAACACTTTATATTCCATTACTCGCTAGCTAATTTGAGAACCATGCAAGTAATAATATACAAAAGGAACATAGATATCCTAATGCACAAGAGTCGAGCTGTCACTTCAATGAGTTTTAAACTGATACAAGAAGTGAATTATAGTACAATATAAGATCAATTTTATCAGAAATTTCAACTTATGCAAAATACAGCCTTTTTCCTAACGCCAATGGCTGGGAAATGCATGAGTTTAATTAGTATTCGAAACTATAGAGAGAAATCACATCAAATACCAAGGTTGCAGAAAACCTTTGCATGTAAGACTTGGTAATAAATACCATTGGATAGTAAAATGGCTGAAAAATACTAGGAATCAAGGAAACTACTAATGTTGGAAGCATTTCTGCAGCATGTACGAAAAACTAACATATGCTACTAACTAAACGATCATCAACGTACATTTAAGCAGAAAAACCTAGTGTGCTAGCAATGTGTAAATTAATGCAGTAACACAAATAAGAAAAAAGAAATGGCCCTTCATAACTCACAATTCGGACATCAGCAACACTGTATTTAGAAGGATCAGCAACTGGCTCCTGCCGTGCCGCTGCCAACTGGTGATAATAAAGTCAAGGAAAGGAGATAAGTGATGGTTCATACAAAACAAAGAAAAGAATGGAAGTATCAGTGACCTAACAGTGCCAAGTTATCTCTACCATATTCTGCAAAGGTAGTGCTAAAAATATATAAATTAACCTTCCACAATTGAGTAATTTACAGATGAAAAGCTAGACATGATAAAATTAGGTAATGATGGCAACAGCTACCTTTTTGAGAGCTTCTGCTTCTTCTAAAGCCTTCTGCGCTTCTTCTACCATCCCTTGTTCACCTACCGAATGGACAAACATGAAAACATCACTGCATACTTTTTTGTGCTTAGATAAACTATCCAGAAAAACTTAATTATCCAACTATTGAAGAAACTGATGTGCAATGTACCAATAAGTAAAGATCTATATAATACCGCAAACCTAATACATGACCCCGACAGGCACTGAGGTCAAAAACATCAAGTCACGCCTAAATGATCCAGATAAAAAAAACTAAAAGCAATGATAAGTTTACAATTCTCCAATAAAACCTTTTAGTTTCTCACCTTTAAAAGAACAAATATATCAAACTAAAATTTCCAGCATATATCAATACAAAATATCTTACTGGTGTGTCAACTGTCAAGTAATCAACTAATTGAGTGGTTGAATTCAAAGCTAGAATGTATTGGAGAAAATTCACACAACTTGGTCCCAATTACTCACACAAATATATGCTTTCAAAAGAATATAAACCCTATAGATGTACTTTGTAAAGAAAAAAGGTAAAAAAAAAACATACCAAGGGCTTCAGCTTTACTTAGCTTCTCATTGATCAGTTCTTGAGTACGAGCATCAGGAGGAGGAGGTGCTGGCAGTGTTGCCATTTGAGGAGGTGGAATAGGTTGAGGTATTGCAGCTCGGTCCTTGTTAAAGGCATCAAGCAAGAGGGTAGCCTGCAATGAAGTGGAAAAAAGAACCTATCGTATTAAAACTAAAACATTACCTGTTTAGTAACATGCGCTTGCAAGATATATGAGAACTGATAACACAGATATTCAAAATTCTAAATAATACATACCTGCAGGTCAGCCCTTTTAGATCTTAATTCTTCGACCAATTCCATGGTCTTGATTTTATCATCAGTCTTCCCTTCAAAATCTGTTTGGGAAGTGTTGACGAGAAGAAACATTTAGTAACATTTCAATTCCTCTGTTTTTCCAACTCCTGCGGTTTCCTATCCTATGTTGTTGGCCCGTAATAAAGAAACCATATAATCAGCTCTAAAACCAGTGCTCGTTTTGTTAGTTTATGAAAACTATGCTGAGAGACTAATTATACCATCTCCCATCCATAGTACTGGTTGAGAATATATATTAGAGACAGGTATGTTTTTTCAGTGTAGTTTCATGCTGTGTCTGCTGAAGAGTGTGTTAAACTTAAGACAGCTACAGTACCGTGAACCCGCTGGACTACCGTGAACAGAAACACTACAACGAACTGGGCATAATATGAATGAGGTGGGCATTACCGAAGATATCAGCTTCTTTCATCTTCTCCTTGATTTCCTTTGACAGCTGCGCAACTTCTTCAGACTGCAAAATCAACAGGAACGCAGGCAATTTAGCTGAAGCCATTAGCCTCTGACAAGAAGATGGGCCTTCATAACACAGGGGTGTCTAAATACCTGAGTGACCTCGGACACAGATATCGCGATAGCAGCCTTGGCATCCTCGTCGGCGAGGCGCTTCAGCGCCCTCTGGATTTTCCGCTCACACTCCACGATGAGCCTGTCTATCATGTCCTCGAGCTCCCTGTCGAAATTCTCCGACCCCTTTGCTTTTACCTCTTCATAGCTACCAGGAGCTCAGGAAGGCAATCGATGAACAAACACTAGCACGCGTGGGAAGAAAAAATTGCTGAAGCGAAACATGCTGAGCCGCATAACAGAGGTGGTTAAATGAAACGAAGGATACTCTTTCCGCAGCTGAAGCGAGTGGACCTTGGGGCAGGGTCCGAGATCCATTTTCTGTCATGAGCGAAATTGGCTGGTTAGATCACAGCATAACAGAAGAGAAACTAATTGCTTTAGATAATCTCAAAGCAGACCACACGCCATACACCAGTTTTTTGTTCTGTGGATGAATTCCACTAACAAACGCAATAGCACAGGGGCCAATTTGAAACCAAATCTACTGCAGGCAGCCTGACGGCAACAGTCGCTCCTCCACCGACCGGAATCAGGCGCCAGGAGAGAGGGAGGGGCGCGGGGACTGGGGGGACGGGGACGGATGGGAAGTACCGTGAGCTGGAAGAGGTCGTGGGGGCAGAGGCCGGCGAGGAAGAGGCGGCAGACGTCGCGGTCGAAGTACTTGCGGTTGACCTCCCGCACGTCGCCGTTGCGGTTGGCCCCCATCAGCACGTCCAGCTGCTTCCGCATCGCGTCCATGGCGGCCGGCGCCTCCGGCTGCTGCCGCCGCTCCGGCGAGGCGGGGGGTTTGGGTTTATACGAAGCTAGGGTTTCTACCCGACGAGCGAGACGAGTCGGGGCGCTCTCCTCTCCAGCCCCAAGCCTAAAGACGGAGAGAGACAAGGGGAGACGGAACGGGACACTGGGAGGATTCGGCCGGGCCGGGCCTCTTGCTTTGTGTAGATGGGCCTCCGTGTCGGTCCGAGGTACCGGCCCGTGGGCTTCTTTCCAGCCCGGCCCGCCAGCTGGCTCCTACACACACATTCTGTTTTGCCTCCACTAAAAAAAACACACACTCTGCTTTGCCTTTAAAAAAAAAACATCCATACTGTACGTGTGCAAGACGAATGCAGAGGCTGGCTATTCTGCGGTGCCCTTGAACTGAATCATGCAGATTCCTTCCTCCTTCAGCCCATGCATAACAGGCAGAGCCTCTGCGTGTTCCTCGCAGCAAGATAGGCATGTGATGACTCCAAGAACAGGCCGCGTTTGGAATCTCAGACCCGTCGACAAATTCGTATTCGAACAGCAATGGATTCTGATGTCCGTTTACATCTCGGAAAAAATGCCAGGCCGGGTTTGTAACAGTTACTCTGAATTCTTGAAGAACCTTATAAAGTTCAGGATATGTATTGCGAAGGGAATGTGCAGTGCCTTCTTAATTCACCCCCGCAAACAGAGGCTCGCTGTTAACCTACGCGCAGTGCAATTCCAGTTCTCGGAAGCCTGCCATGCACTCCTCTGCTATTCATTCTGAATCCGTAATAGTAAATTCCTTTAAGGTAACATCTGAAATCATAAGTACTTATCTAGCACCAGCCTTACATGTTAAGTCAGCTGGGCCTTGTTTTTCCACACTTTTTTTAACTGATCATTAAGTTTTCTACGAATGAACTAAAGCATGCACAGTTCTTGGCCTTCTAATATACTACTACTCCCGCCGTTCTTAAATATAAGTCTTTGAAGAGATTTCACTATGGACCACGTACGGAGCAAAATGAGTGAATCTATACTTTAAAATGCATCTAGATACATCCGTATGTGGTTCATAGTGAAATCTCTACAAAGACTTATATTTAGGAACGGAGGGAGTAACAGGCATGGTAGGCATCGGTTTGGTCATTCTGGTCTTTATATAAAGCGGGGCAGAAGCCTGTTCCGAGAGAAAGCTCTTTTGCTTGTTCATCACAGCAAGGTAGGCATGACTTGGATACAAATCGCGATTAGAGTTCTCATGTTCAATCAACAATGGATGCTGATGTTTATACAAAAAATGCAGATGAATCACAGCAGAAACGTATTTCGATTGCTAATGCTAACACTTTGGTAAATCATTTGAATGATATAGGAGCATATTACTAGTATAGTTGGAAGCATACAATTACAGAGACTGAGCTGTAAATGCCCATTTTTCTTCTCTAAATTCTGGTAATCATCATTTCAATTACAGAAGAGAAACTACGCTCCTGGCGCCTCCGCCCTCCGGTCTTGGCGATCCACACCTTCTCTTGAAGCTACGGTCCTGTTGCCTCCGGTCTTCAAGATCCGCCCTCTTCCTCCCATGGTGGCGATGCAAGGTAGCCCGATGTGCTTCATGGTCACTCTGTGCGTTCGGTTTATTCGGTTTACATGGTTCGGTTTATACGGTTTTTTGATTTGTATGGTATTAATACTTTGATAAATACGGTATAAAATTAAAATACGGTTCGGTTTTGGTATATACCAAATTATTTCGGTATGATTTCGGTATATACCATAAAAACCAAACCTAACGCGAATTTGAAAATGACGTAATAATAACTTACAAATTTATGACTCAAAACACATACTATTTTACACAAATAGTATATAACTATATATATAAGTGTATATGCTTGCATTGATTCATCTGTTGATGGTTATGGACGTGTTTAGCATTTTAAAAAGAGAAAAATAACTATGCTATAAGAAAAAATTACGTGCTTAGTAGTGAATTTGACTCATGTACAAGAAAAATGACAGCTTGTATGGTTGTTTATCTCAAGAAATATAAATTTAGTTTTTACTTCGGTTTATTCGGTTAACCGTTCGGTTTTTCGGTATATATCATATAAACCAAAGTTCAAAACGGTATGAAAAGTTTATACCATACCGAAATCAAAAACTATAAAAACCATAAATCGGTTCGATTTGGTTTATTTTCGGTATGGTTTTTTGGTTCGGTTTTCAAATGCACAGAGTGACTTCATGGTTTTCCATGGTCGTCGTCGCCGCGGTCTTGGATGTGGGCGATGAGCTGCTGCCATCGCCATCTCTGTGCTTGGACGACACGGCGCCGGGTTTCTTGTGTGGAGCGTCCTGCGGAGGCGGCGTCGCGTTCTCCGTTGCGTCCAGCGCGGCGAGCAGGTTGGCGATGGTCTTGCGGACCGCCGGGTTGCGGACGAGCTCGTCGGCGCGCGCCGGCGCTCCGCACGCGCACCTGGACGTCTCGGCGATCCGGCCCCTGACGCAGCGGTCGCAGTAGCTCCAGAAGCAGCAGTTGCTGGCGACCACTGCGTCGGCCATGACGTTGCCGCAGATCCTGCAGTGGAGGTCCGCCGGGATCGAGGGCGGCGGGGCCGGGGCGAGAACCGGAGCAGCAGCAGGTGACGACGTCGCGGCCGGGGACGTCGCAGACTAAGACGAAGAGCCATGCCGCCGCTCCTGCACCGATTTCGGGATTATAGGGGACGAAGGGGTGCCCCTGACGATGAGCTCGGCGGGCGGGCCAGGTGGGACGCGCGGCACACGATCACCGTGGAGTGGAGGGGCACGGGCTGGGCGTCGTCGTCATACTCATCGTCACAGGCCATCGACTTGTAGAGCCTGACGACGCTCTGCCCGTGCCGACGATTGCTGTAGCGGGGCGAGGCCAGGATGAGGCGCTTCAGCTCGCGGACGGTGACCGTGCCGCCCGCCGGCACCGAGAACGTCTTCACCTCGCTCCTGTATCTGTAGTACACGACCGCCATGGATCGGGGCCCCTCTAGTCTAGTCGTTGATCGCTCGATCGAAAGGAGACGGCGGGTGTGGTGGCAATGGCATACTATATAAAAGCCCGCATTGCTGCGCCCGTCTACGTTGAAGAAAGAATGGTATAAGTATTTGACAAATTTGAATTAACCAAGAATTTGGATCAAATACGCTCTACCCATATATTCAGCATTCATGCAATAAGAGTAATACGAATCGGTCTAAACTGAAACACGGAATGTTTTTTGGATTAAGGAGAAAGACAGGGAGAGGGGTGACCAATGGCAATCTTCTGTTGTCTACAATATCCAGATCAAATGCAGCAACACCAGCAGTTTACCAGCAGCGGCAAGGGCCACAACCATAACATGGATTTTGTAGCAGGGTAGGTTGATCATCTATCTAGCAGTAAAAATAGGATCGGCATCAGCGCTTGGTTGCGTTCTTCTTGCGTACTTGATCAGCAACCCTTCTGAAGACGCACCAGGTACGCGCAGGTCCCTGAACCATAGAACATTGGGAAACATGTTTGAGTGAGAAAGATGTGAGAATTACACTACAGGGTTTCTACACACAAAAATGAAGTATAAATTATACCTGATGAAGGGCTGCAGGTCTTTCCATTCCCACCTTGGCCGCTCCCGGAATAGTGCCGCAAACCTCTCAGCTGGAGTCAACGGCAGATCGGCGACACTGAAAGCATGCACCCAGGTCTCAGCCCCAAGCCTTTCGTACAGCACTTCCCCTTCAAGCATCTGAAGATCTGGACGCATTCCTGAAGGGATGCTTCGTTCCCATTTATCCATGAAGCTGTTGAGCTTCATCTTTCCCGTGCTGAGCGCTCTTCGGGCAAACTGCAAGCAGACCAGTCTCTCATCAAGCCTCCAACAACTTCCTCCTTCTTGCTCAACCTTCGTGCCGAATCTGCTGAGGCAGTGGGTTACAATCTTATGGATAAAACCGTCAGATTCCATGACAGATAGCACACCATTTTCCGGCAAAGCATTTAGCAGCCAGTCATGCAACACGGAGTTGTGCAGAATCATGTCCAGAACCGTGTTCACGGAACCGACATCCACGGTCCTCCAGAACCCATCAATCTCGACAGCCGAGAGGGAATTCAGCCCCTCCAGCAGCTCGCTGTCACTGGACTGAACAAGCACACATAGGTCTTGCCACGTGTACAGCCCCTTCTTGTCTTCAGAGCCATCTCCAAGATCCTCATCAAGCACGTATGGCCTCTCCCTGAGAAGGCTCCTGAGTTTGTCGAGCCGCGGAGCCGTTCGGACTAATTCGATGCTCCCTGGTGCAACCTTGATGATCGAAGCGGCCGCATCGCTGGCAACGGTAGCATCCTCATTGGTATGGTCGGGTCTTAGGCTTGCCGCGACAGCTTCACCGGGTGGTATGAGGAACATGGAGTTGGATGTGCCCACAAACTTCATAGCGTAGGTCGCCGATGGTGTGCACAGAACAGCTTCTTCTTCAGGGCGGCCCCTTACTGTCACCCTGCATCAAGAGAGTTCTTCATCAAATTTTCTCAGATGGAAACACCGTGTGTGTGCCCACTGTACAACAATAGCATGACAGATAATGATCTCTCAGTTGAAGCTGGACTAGTGGTGCAAAGATCTGATTAATAACATAGCTGTGGCAAATTTCACTGTTTATTTAACAGGCCTCAGCCTTCGGCTCAGGAACAGTCAACGAACTAAGTTTTTCCATGGTGATGCTCTTTGCCACAGCCCACAGATCGTGTACTCATCTGACTGAAGGGCTAAGAATCAAGAACTACTGTACATATCAACTAAGATATTACATCGACTGGTCTAGGGATTTCACAGCTAAATGGCCCAAATCGAAGATCTGAAAAAAGAGCTCGGCTCTGAATAAAGAGGACCGATTGGATCAGAAGCTTGGTAATCTCGAGGAGAGGGGCTTACCGGCCTTGCAGGAGGTCGGGGAGGAGGTCGTCGGCGGCCTCGAGGAGGATGAGGTCGGCGTGGGGGCCGAAGGCCTCGTGGTAGCACACCGACAGCGAGGCGCCGGCGCCGGCGAGGCCCAGCACCGCGTCGGCCCCGCCGCTGCCGCGGTCCCACTCGCTCCCCGCGTCCTCCATCGCCGCGTCCATGGATCGGATCGAGGCGGCTGAGTTTGGTCGCTCCTCTTTCTTCCTCGCGGGATCTTTTTCCTCGGCGCGTGCTGTGTCGACTGATTTTGGCGCGCGTTATACTTTCGCGGGCGCGTTTCGCGCGGGAATGGCTCTGGTTTGGTGGGGTCAGGCGGTCAGCCTGTGTACACGGTGTGGCAACGAATATTCTCACTTTTATCTTTTTCCCCGAAAACACATGTTAGGCTCAGTTTGCCGGTGTTGAACTTTTTTAGTCTGCTGTGGAAGAATACACACACAAAACTAAAAAAGGTCGTGACTTTAGTTGAGCTTTAGTTCGAACTAAAACCTCGAAACATATTTTCACCCTGCTTTATAACTAAAACAACACTCGAAGAAGTACATAGCTGAATGATACAAGATGATGAGGTAGTCCTCTTACAAAGCAGATCCCGAGACATCCGAAACACCCAAAACGCATATGCGACTACGCTACCCATAACGAGCACGGGAAGAACTGGGCACCCCACTGTACGATCCTAGCACACCTAACCTCCACAGCAACGCCCCCTCCCAGAGGAGAACGGTGCAGAGTGTGGTTGTTGCCAAGTCCACACTGGACAAAAAGTCTTCATCCGGAGCCCTGACATGGAGAGAAGAACCATAACAACTTCTTCAAGAAGAGCGCGACACCCACGGGTGTCGCCGCCGTCAACGCGAAGGCACTGAGCTTTCACTCGGCAACTCACCTGTGCCACCACCTGGCCACCAGGGAAAGCGCGAGATGTCAGAGCCTCAGATATGGATCAAGATGCCGCCCCTCCGGAGAGAGGGCACGTCCGAGCTACTGGCCGCAATGCCTCCAGTTGCCCACACAATCCGGGAGGAGAGCAACCACCACTGTGATGATGTCTACCGTATAGCAACCATGCAGACCGTCATCCGGTGTCGCCGCCCTGACACCCCCATCGCAAGATACTGTACACTTCTCACATCACAACGCACTCAACTAAGATAGGAAGAGCAACGGCCATCCATCTACTTCTAGCCCGACATCAGTCCCCAAGTTTGGATAGGCGCCTCCACCGTAGGAGGTACCCACACCCGTGTGCCCCAGCCAATGCCCGATGGATTAGAGGGGGTCACGACTTAGAGACTGCCGCCGGCACCGGCGAGCCAACCCCGAGCCCTTGGCCAGGCGAGCTCACATGACGCCATGTCCGTGGTCACCGGCGCCGATCCGTGCACCGATGCAACGGTAACACGACCACCACCACCGAGCACCATACCCACGAGGGGAACACGAGCACCGCCCACGAGCATGTCCCAGCAAAAGAAAGGAAGGAAAGGGCTGGAAATGCATAAGCTTTGGTCCAGTGTGGAGGATGGGCCGTGTTGATCATGTTGGCCGAGCCGAGGCCGTGCTTGGCCCAACAAAATAAATCACATTAAGGCCCAACGACCCCTTGAAAAAAATTAAGGCCCAACGATCAAGCATGCGAAGCTACGAAGCGGTTGTGTATTCTCAAAAAAGAAAAAGGAAGCGGTTGTGTCATCCCTAAAAAAAAAGGAAGAAGAGCGAGAGAGAGAGAGAAGGGAAAGCAGTTGAGAGAGCAGCAGCCATGGAGATGATGGAGGCGCGCGGCGACCTGCGATCGATCCCGGTGGTGCCGCGCGGCGGGGCGCTCTTCTGGCCGGCGGCAGCGCAGGAGCAGATGAGGGCGCTGTCCCCCGGCCCCGACGTCAGCCGGGTCGCGTCCGGCGCGCTCCACGACCTCCGGCAGGCCCTCGCCCTCCCGGCGCTCCCCGCGCGCGCCGCCGAGGGATTCGCGCTCACGATCCTGCCTTAGCACCGCGCTCCCGGCGCTCCCCTTCTTCGACGACCTCCTCTTGCGGGCCCACAC
Source organism: Triticum urartu (assembly GCF_056163025.1). NCBI lineage: Eukaryota > Viridiplantae > Streptophyta > Magnoliopsida > Poales > Poaceae > Triticum > Triticum urartu. The sequence goes on from NC_141876.1 coordinate 598,558,117, forward strand.
GCGGGACTGGTTCGCCGACGTGCTCCCCCGCCTCCTCCTCCGCCTCCCGAAGCTGCTCGAGGACCACTACGCCGGCGCCCGGGCCACGCTCGGGCTCCGCCTCCTGGGCTCCCAGGGCGCGGGCGTCGTGCTCTTCGGCCAGGAGCTCGCCACCGTACTCTTCTGCTTGTTCCCCGCCGCCAGCCGTGACAAGGCCCGCCTCCCGGCCATCAATTTCGACGCCTTGCTCTCGTATGCCGCTTGGCTCATTATTTACACTTTGCAGGAGTAAAAGCGATTAGCTGTTCTTACTGATCTCCAGGGCACTTACCAACAATGTGAGGTGCCGGTTTTGTGTCGTCTGACAGTGATGCTTGGATGAAAGCTAGCGCACCCTTCTCTGCCCATTCCGGGTAAGTGGCTTCATCTGTTCCATCTTATTGCTTCTGCACAGTTCCTCTGAAATTAACTAGCACACAACTTAGATGGGTTCACCTGTTTCAGTTGTGAATCAAAGGTTGGCTTGTATACCAACATTGTTTCAGACCATATGCCTCTTTACATGAGACGATATAGCTTACAGAAAGTTGATTAATTAGTTAGTAATCTGGTCGCATCCATCCTAGAATGTGATACCTCCGGGTAGCATACATACTGGATTGCTTATTGAGATTTAGCTGCTCAAGCAATATCAGGACGACAATCTGGTCTTGTAACAACGTAGAACAGCTAGGTACTTATCTTCATATTTCACATTTCCATTAATATTAAGATATCACCCCTTTTTAGGTGATCCCTCCCATTGCCCTAGGCATCCCCAGGGGCATCTTCGGATTTATGCTCAAAACAGGCAACTGCTGTATGTTACACTTACATCAAGTTCAACTTGCTCATAGTACCATGCCTATGGTAGAAAAGTGTCAAGAAAATATCAACAGCTAAACCATAACAGCCTGTTTGTTTCGGGGAAAGTAGTATTAGGGAATGGGAATTAGTAGGGCGTAGTGTTTAAATTCCCTTGTTTGATTGGAGGACATGGGAATTGATGATGGACGGGGAAAGGGAGTTGCCGGTCAAACTCCCACATATCTCTTCCCACGCGGGGCCTAGTAATTGGATGAGGGAATGGGAAATGAGTGAGAGAAAGCCGATCGCCATGTTTGTTGCTCCCACTCCGCAAGCTACGGAAACAAGATTCCCACGACTAACTCCCACCTCCAAACCAAACGTGGGATTGGGATTAACAGTCTACTTTTCATGCCTAATCGTTCAGCTAACTCCCACTTAAAAATTCCCATGCCTTTTCCCTCAAACTGCCAAACACGTTGTAAGGGTGAAGATGTATTCAAAGAGATGGGGGTAGTTTCTAGATTGGCATCTGAGGATTGCCGAGCAAATTTGTCAAAACTGTTTCAATTCAGTGTTGTATCTTTTACGAAGGCCTATTTAGAATATTCATTTGTTTTCAAATTTGCATCCCCTGGCAGGCATGCTTTGGGTCCATACTCATACCAGTTGCATGAGCTATCATAAATTAGGTAAAAATGCACTTCAAGGTGAGCCCATGAACTGCTTTCATGTAATATACTACTTTTGGGTTGTGTAGACCATTCTTGGATTCTTTTAAAGGGCCCTGATTCGTGAAATGTTCTCTAGTATGAGCCTAAGCATAGGTTGGTCTACCATGCTCCACAACATAATGAGCTCAATTTTGGGCATGTCGATTCTTCTTTCTGAGAACCGTTTTGCTAACACTAGATGGTTACCGCTATTTGACCAGTTCTCCAAAATGCATAACATATGAAAAGGGAATAAAGCTAGATATGGTTAAAACTTAGAACATGGAAGTAAATACTTGCAAAGAAAGTGGACACAAGGCAAGACAGTAGTTAAAAATGGAAATAAAAATAGAAGAAGAAAAGGGCCCAACCGGGTTCGAACCGGTGACCTATTGATCTGCAGTCAATTGCTCTACCACTGAGCTATGGACCCATTAATATTATTTAAGTTGACCCTTGTAGATATATAATTAGAGAAGCAATTAGACGGTCACTCTATCCTTGTGTTTAAATATTAATTGGTTCACTCTGTATGATGAATGCAAATTGAATATCATTTTGTATCCTTACAGATTTAGATGCGCATTAGAATGCTAGTTAGGAACTTACACATACTCATATCAGTTGTATGCGCCATCATAAATTAGGTACACATACTTCAAGCTGTGCTCATGGTTCGCGGACGTGCTCCCCTGCCTCGCCCGCCTCCTCCTCCGCCTCCCCACGCTGCTCGAGGACCACTACGCCGGTGTCCGGGCCGCGCTTGGGCTCCGCCTCCTGGGCTCCCAGGGCGCGGGCATTGTGCTCTTCGGCCAGGAAGCTGACCCCCCGTGCTCTTCTGCCTGTTCCCCACCGCGACGTGGCGAAGCCCGCTTCCCGGCCATCAATTTTGACACCTTGTTCGTGTATGCCCCTTGACTCATTATTTACACCTTGTAGGGGTAAAAGCGATAGCTGTTCTTACTGATCTCCAGGGTTTTATCGGCAGGGCACTGACCAACAATGTGAGGTGCCGGTTTTTGTGTCGTCTGACAGTGATGCTTGGATGAAAGCTAGCGTGCCCCTCTCTGCCCATTCCGGGTAAGTGGTTTCATCTGTTCCATCTTATTGATTCTGCACAGTCCCTCTGAAATTAACTATTAGCACACAACTTAGTTGGGTTCACCTGTTTCAGTTGTGAATCAAAGGCGAGCTTGTATACCAATATTGTTTCACACCATATGGTTTCATTTGTTCCATCTTATTGCTTCTGCACAGTTCCTCTGAAATTAAGTATTAGCACACAACTTACTTGGGTTCACCTGTTTCAGTTGTGAATCAAAGGCGAGCTTGTATACCAATATTGTTTCACGCCATATGCCTCTTTACACGAGATGATGTATAGCTTACAAAAATTTGATTAATTAGTTAGTACTCCTTCTATAAAGAAATATAAGAGCATCTGGTATACTGGATTGCTTATTGAGATTTAGCTGCTCAAGCAATATCAGGGCAACAATCTGCTCTTGTAACAACATAGAATAGCTTCTTGTCTTCCTATTTCACAGTTCCATCAATATTTTGGTCTATAAAGAAGTGAAGATATCACATGTGGGGGCATCTTGGGATTTTATGAACTCAAAACAGGGAACTGGTGTATGTTACATCAAGTTCAGCTTGCTCATACTACCATACCACTTTTGGGTTGTGTAGACCATTCTTAGATTCTTTTTAAAGGGCCCTGATTTGTGAAATGTTCCTTGCTACATGTCTAACAATGCGTAGATTGCTCTTCCATGCTCCACACAATAATAAGCTCAATTTTGGAGTACTTGAGAACTGGTCGAATAGCAGTAACCATCTAGTGTAAGCACAACGGTTCTTAGAAAGAAGAATCAACACACACTTAGAACATTACTTGCGAAGAAAGTGGAGAAGGCCAAGACAGTAGTTGAAAAAGGAAATAAAAAATAGAATAGAACAAGGGCCCAACCGGGTTTGAACCGGTGACCTATTGATCTGCAGTCAATTGCTCTACCACAGAGATATGGACCCATTAGTATTATTTCATTTTACCCTAGTATATATATATTTACACAAACAATAAGATTGGCTATGGGTTAGTATCCTTGTGTTTGAATATTAATTGGTTCACTATGTATTGTTAATGCAAATTGAATATTAGCTTGCATCCTTAGAGATTTAGATATGGATTAGAATGCTAGTGTTTATTTTTGCTTGGTAGTACGTGTCTTATTTATATCATAAGGACCATAGTACAAGCCACGTACGTACTGACCTGCCAAAGCTGAAAATAATAGAACGCTAGCCTTTGAACAAAGAAACACTAGCCTTTGAACAAAGAAACACTAGCCATGGAGTAAAATTACAAACAAGACCGAAGAAATCTTTGACCTTGGCACCAACGCCCGACACCTGTCTCTGGCACCACCACAACAGCCATCAAACAAAAAATTGACGGATCACCTCCACACCCTGAGCTCGACGTGGCTCCATCATTGATATGCAGCTTTACAGACCTCCAAGGTGGCTCGCCAAAGGCGAAACCATTACCGTTGAATAAATCAGATTGAGGCAACACCTGGACACGCCATCGAACTCCAGATCTGGCACCCCCACATGACTAAGACGTCGGAGGAGGAAATCATACCTATCATCCACGTACCACAAAGCTAGCATACGACCCACCATCTTCCAGATGCCGTCGATGCAGACCACAATCTGCATCCGTCCTTGGACTACCTCCCAAGCTCCGCGCCGACGCTGGAGAAAACGCCGTCACAATGGCGAAGCCCGAGGACATAGGTTCACCGCGAGGATGCCACCGTCGTACCATCCTTACTTGAACAAACTGGATTCCAAATCCAACCCCAACCATAGGCCCGATCGCCTTCTCGGAGTAGGATCTGAAGAAACTTTATTCCCCGACGCTGAAGCCAAGACGATGAACAACCTTGAAACTAAGCTACTTTGGCCTAAAACTATCCACACACGTGGGTCCGGTGACCCCCCTCACCACTGACGACCGAGGTCATTAACGAAGGGGAGCCGCCGGAGGAACTCCCTGACAAGGGCGCGAGCAAGATCACGTCTAACTTGTAGAGGATGAAAGAACGGCATTGGAACGGTAGTTAGGAACTTACACATATGCATATCAACCGTAGTGCCATCGCAAATTAGGTGCACGTACTTTACGGCTGTGCTCATGGATTGCCAGTTCCTGGGTTATGAAAACTATTTTTAGATTGAAGGGGCTTCATTGGATAAATGGTCTTCCTACATGTCTAAAAATACGTAATATTAGTCTATCATGCTGCACATAATATACATAATTGCCTTAATTTTGAAGTATTTGAGAACTATTCAAATAGCAATAGTGGTAACCATCTAATGTATGTAACCATAACAATTCTCTCAAGGAAGAATCGACATGGCAAACATGCATAACGGATCAGAAGGAATTAAGTATATGGCAAAGAAGGAGTAAAACACTTGAGAAGAAAGTGTGGAGGGGCAAGACAGTATATAGAAATTAAAAAAAAAGGAAAAAACATAGAGGGCCCAACCGGGTTCAAACCGGTGACCTATTGATCTGCAATCAATTGCTCTACCACTGAGCTATGGACCCATTGATATTGTTGCATTTGACCCTAATAAACATATAATTACACAAGCAATAAGATGGACGGTGCATGCACACATATCCTTGTGTTTAAATATTATTTGGTTCACTCTGTATTATGAATGGAAATTGAACATCAGTTTGTATATGGATATAATGGATTAGAACGCTAGTTATGAACTTACACATGCTCATATCAGTTCCATGTGCCAAGCTTTTATGTAACAAGCTATTTTTGGGTTTGCCTATTCTTAGATTCTTTTGAAGGGGCCTAATTGGAGAAATGTTCTTCCTACATGTCTAAAAGTACATATATCAGTCTATCATGCTCCACAGAGTATAATACATAATCGCCTTAATTTTGAAGTAATTGATAACTATTCAAACAGTGGTAACCATCTAAATTCTAATGTAAGCATAACAATCCTGTGAAAGAATTGACATGCACAAAAATACATAATGAATGAAAAGGAATAAAGCTAGATATATGGTAAAAAAAAGAAGTAATACTTGCGAAGAAAGTGTGGAAGGACAAGACAGTAGTTGAAAAAGAAAATAAAAATATAAAGAAAAAAACAATAGGGCCCAACCGGGTTCGAACCGGTGACCTATTGATCTGCAGTCAATTGCTCTACCACTGAGCTATGGACCCTTTGTTATTGTTTAACTCGAGCCTAAATATTTGTAAGACCGTCGATGAGCTGTGAGTATCATTGTATCAATATTGGGTGCTAATGGTCTCGTGTCATATTTGACTGTCTCTGTTGCATATTTTCACTGATATTCTGTTGCAATGTACTCCCTCCGTCCCTTAATATAAAAGATGTTTAACTTGCAAAAACGTCTTATATTGTGGGACGGAGGGGGTATTTGGAAAAATGGTTTAGAATTTTTATGCTACTGCTCGTCTCATCTTGCCTTTTTACTGACATGAATTTTTTTTCTGAGTCTTTTCTTCCGGATTAATAATAAAACAATGATCTGATATGACTGCATCTCCCATTTTCTATGCTTGCATGTTTATCGGTGCAGGGTACCAAAAAGGGTGTGCCATTGCCCACAAAAATGGCGAGAATACGTGAAAACAAGGATTGTTCCGAGACCCAAAACGGTGTACTATAACCGACGAAAACGGTAAAGAACACAAAAATGGGGAGTTTTCAGGACATCCTAGTAACTCTGTACCCGGATCCACTGGATATGCCTAACACTGTAGTAACCATTTACTAGGATCTGTCGGACCTTGAATGTCTTGAGATCTCAAAACGGTGTGCCTTCATAGTTATACCTCCTGAAAAGGATGAAACAATGGCATTTGTACTGGTAGGAGGATCTTAGGACCAAAGCTGATCAGACTAGAGAAGAAAAGCTTAAATTCTTGTCATTTGGACAAGACACGTTACAAAGTAGAAGCAAATGGGCATCTTGGTACCCAACGCAGTATTTTTCAACTTTCTCCATATTTGCAGCGGATGTCGCTTGTATTATTCCACGTATTAGCAAGTTCACATTTATTCACAAAAAAAGCAAGTTAACATCACAGTTATGAAATAGACTGTTTTGACCTGATTCTCACTCCTGAAGCCGGGTCAATTCCTTTGAGTGTTAAGTACAAAAATATCAATACAAAGCACATCAGCTTAGCTGTACATGGATAAGGGAGACCCCACCCTGATTGAGAGTTATAAGCCTGGTACATTGTCTTCATTCATCTGTCCAAGATGTGTCATTCTCCTTGAGGACTTTTCATCAAGCTTGGCGGCCGCAAAAGTCGAACTTGGTCTACTTGCATTGAAAAGCTCTTGTCTGTTGACATGGGTGACACTGAAGCACTCTGTATGCACTCACCTAGAAATTTATGGTATACAAGTAGTACTTGTGCTGCCATAGCTGAAACCATCTCTGCAACCATGGCTCCTACTCTTTCACTTCTGCTTGCCACCACTTCCATAGCTCTGCTCTTATTTTCAAGAGCTATGGCACATGACGCTCTGTCGTTGGGATCCTCTCTAGCCGTCGAAGCCTTCCAAACCGACGTGCTGCAATCACCGGATGGCACCTTCTCCTGCGGCTTCTACAGCATCTACACCAACGCCTTCACATTTTCGATATGGTACTCCAAGGCGGCAGACAAAACTGTCGTGTGGAGTGCAAATCGCGACCGCCCTGTCCATGTCAAAAGGTCAGTCCTGACCTTGCAGAGAGATGGCAATATGTTCCTGATAGATTATGATGGCACAATTGTGTGGCAAGCTGGTGGCAACTTCACAAATGTTCAGCATGCTCAGCTGTTGAATACTGGGAATTTTATCTTGAAGGCTACCAATGGTAAGACAATATGGCAGAGTTTTGATTCACCCACGGACACTATACTGCCGACGCAACACTTCACTGCTTCTACAAAGTTAGTGCCTACAACCCGGTCACATGATTCTGGTAACTACATATTCCGTTTCAGCGATCTTTCGGTACTGTCACTTATATATGACATTCCTGAAGTTTCGGATATATACTGGCCAGACCCTGACCAGACTCTCTATGAGGATAATAGAAACCAGTATAACAATACTAGACTGGGGATTTTGGACAGTAATGGGAGTTTTGGGTCGAGTGATTTTGCTGATGGCCAGCCACTGGTGGCCTGTGATGCAGGACCAGGGATTAAGAGAAGGCTAACTCTAGATCCTGATGGTAATCTCCGGTTATATAGCTTGAATGACTTAGATGGGTCATGGTCAGTTTCAATGGCAGCAATGTCTCAACCTTGCAACGTCCACGGCTTATGCGGTCCTAATGGAATCTGTCACTACTCACCTAAACCTACATGTTCGTGTGCACCAGGCTATGTGATGAGCAACCCGGGTAATTGGACTGAAGGCTGCAGCGCTATTGTCAACATAACATGTGATCATCAGGAACCTATGAAGTTTGTGAAACTCAAGCATACAGATTTTTGGGGCTCTGATCAGAAACATTTGCTCTCGGTTTCCTTTTATTATTGTAGGAATATCTGCATGAATGACTGCACCTGCAAAGGCTTTCAGTACCAGGAAGATACATCCTCATGCTATCCAAAAGCTAGTCTTTTCAGTGGACGGACCTACCCAACAAATGATGCGCGGACAATATATCTCAAGCTTCCTGCCAGGGTAAATGTTTCGAACACAATTTTCCCTCGCTCCGATGTGTTTGATCCTGCACCACCTCATCTTGACTGCAATCAAATGAGCATACCACCAATTCTAGAAGCGCATAACACCGATGTGGAAGAACCAAAGTGGCTCTACTTCTACGGTTTCATAGTTGCATTTTTTGTCGTTGAGGTTTCCTTCATAGCATTCACATGGTTCTTTGTTTTGAGAAGAGAGCTTAGGCCATCAGAAGTATGGGCGACCGAGGAAGGATACAAGGTGATGACCAGTCATTTCAGAAGATACAGTTACAGAGAACTTGTGAAGGCAACAATGAATTTCAAAGTTGAGCTGGGAAGGGGAAGCTCGGGCCTGGTGTACAAAGGTGTCTTAGAAGATGAAAGACCAGTTGCTCTGAAGAAGCTGAAGCATGTAAGTCGGGGCAAAGAAGAGTTCCAAGCTGAGCTGAGTGTGATTGCTAGGATTAACCACATGAATCTAGTGAGAATATGGGGGTTTTGTTCGGAAGGATCTCACCGGCTGTTGGTTTGTGAATATGTCCAGAATGGCTCACTGGCTAGCATTTTGTTCAGTGACAACATCTTGTTGGACTGGAAGCAACGGTTCAATATTGCATTAGGTGTTGCGAAAGGGTTAGCCTACCTTCATCATGAGTGCCTAGAATGGGTCATTCACTGTGATGTGAAACCCGAGAATATACTCTTGGACCAAAACTTTGAGCCTAAGATCACCGACTTTGGGTTGGCAAAGTTACTAAACCGAGGTGTGTCCAACCAGAACACATCTCATGTCCGAGGAACCACAGGCTACATTGCTCCTGAGTGGATCTCCGGCCGCCCTATCACGTCGAAAGTCGACGTGTATAGCTACGGGGTCATGCTTCTTGAGCTTTTATCTGGAAGCAGAGTATCGGAGTTGACCGTCGGTTCAGATGCAGAGGTGCACATGGTGCTCAGGAAGCTTGTGACAATGCTTGCAGATAAACTGGAAGGAAGTGATGAATCTTGGATCGATGAATTTGTGGACTGCAAATTGGGTGGGCAATTCAGCTATGTGCAGGCTAGAACGTTAATAAAATTGGTCGTTTCTTGTTTGGAGGAAGATACAAGAAAGAGGTCGACCATGGAATCTGTTGTTCAGACTCTCCTATCATTACATGAAGATGATAAGTCGTAGTAGTAATTTTTTTTGCGCAAAAGTAGTACTAGTAATTTGATTTTGTTAGTATGTTTTAAATAAAGTGATGATATTTTATTGTAAGGTCAAGGATGTATGTGTGCAACAATGTGGAACAACTATGATATTTTTTCTAATCGTAGTCATTGATTAAAAAGATGTAATAGATCGATGCTAATACATAAGTGTGGGACAGATTTAGTAAGCAATAAAGTGAAAGACGGGGTAGTTGCACATGTGAGGCCATGTGTATGATTGCCATCAGTGTGTTGTATCTTGATTTCCAGCCTTAAGAGTAAAAGGTGGTTAGGCCATGAGTTACATTTTGAAGATGTCAAGATCGCGTCCAGCTTTGTTCGCCTTTAATAGCATTACTTATGTGTATCCTAATTAGATTATTTTAAATTGATTTTTTATGGAGGGTTTGCAAAAAAGATTACATCAGAGATAATGTAGACTTTACGGTTCAATTGAAGAATTTTATTTTGTTTCTCTAAAGTTTATGCAAAGCATATATATTTGGTCCTTCAAAAAAAATGTTGTGCTACATTTCCCTCATGTTTTCAAACAGGACATGGGCCGTCCAAAACAAGACATAGGGCTGATGTATCCCCAGTTTTGAATCTCACTTTGCCTTGCCAAATGGCGGTCAAAGTCAGCTCCAATGCCACGTCATATCTTCTTCTTCTCTCTCCGTGGCAGGCATTTTGTCGAGCACCTTGTGAGCCGCGACGACCCTGCACATTTCCCTTGCCGCCGGCGGGGAGAGCAGGGGTACTCGATGAGATCAGCCAGATACAGCGACGGGTTTTTCTTAAACACAGTACAGACGCAATCGCTCATATACACACGCATACACTCACCTCTATAAACGCACACACGCACACCCTATCCCTATGAGCACCTTCGAAAAACCGAGCTGGCATTTCATCTTGAAATTTATGAAGTCACCGTAGGCACCTCGTCGTCGACGGGAACGTTTCCTCTTACTGAATGCGCATTGCCGAAAATTCTGAAATAAATGCGAGCACCAGAATTTGAACCCTGATGGGCTGGAGATACTACAGTCCCATTAAACATCCAACCACATGTTGGTTGGCAACACAACGACGGGTTGATGCAGTCTGGCCCGGGTGGAAGGTGTGGCAGCAAGCCGGGAGGACCCGTGCTCGTGCTTGTTCATGAACCCGGAGTTCCTGCACATCCGAAGCGAACGAGCGCATGTAGGATCGGAAGTATGTCTAGAGGGGGGGGGTGATTAGACTACTTGACCAAATAAAAATCTAGCCTTTTCCCAATTTTAAATCTTGGCAGATTTTAGCAACTTAGCACTAGTCAAGCAATCAACCTACACATGCAAATCTAAGAGTATAGCAGCGGAATGTAAAACGTTGCACATGAAGGTAAATGGAGGAGTTTGGAGGGAGCAAACACAATGTAGACACGGAGATTTTTGGCGTGGTTCCGATAGGTGGTGCTATCGTACATTGGTGAAGACTTCAACCCATGAAGGGTAACGGTTACACGAGTCCACGGAGGGCTCCACCCACGAAGGGTCCACGAAGAAGCAACCTTGTCTATTCCACTGTTACGCCCTCGATGCGGCTATATCTCCCATGTGTCGAGGCACGACTTAGAGGCATAACCGCATTGAAAGCAATGTCGCAAGTCAGGAAATCATCACACATCCCATGTACATAAATAATATAAAGGGGAGGTACATAGTTGGCTTACACTCGCCACGTCACATCAAAGTACATAAATAACATCCATCAAGCAAACACTCATGGCCCGACTACTGCGCCAAAACAGAAAAGAACCCAACATGCGACAAGGCCCTGAATCGATAACCCCAACTAGGCACCACTACTGATCGTCGGGAAAGGAAACATAATAACGCTGAGAGTCTTCGTCGAACTCCCACTTGAGCTCGTACTCGTCACCTGGACCTGCATCTGAAATTATAGTATCTGTGAGCCACAGAGACTCAGCAATCTCGCACCCTCGCGATCAAAACTATTTAAGCTTATAGGAAGGATAATCAAGTATATGTGGAGCTGCAGCAAGCGACTAGCATATGTGGTGGCTAACTTATCCGCAAAAGAGGGCGAGAAGAGGAGGCAAGGCGCGAGCGAGAAACTAGAGGAACAACCTGCGCAAGCATAACTCCAACACCGTGTCCACTTCCCGGACTCCGCCGAGAAGAGGCCATCACGGCAACACACGCAGTTGATTCATTTTAATTAATTAAGGTTTAAGTTATCTACAACCGGACATTAACAAATTCCCATCTGCCCATAACCGCAGGCACGGTTTTCGAAAGTTCAATCCCTGCAGGGGAGTCCCAACTTAGCCCATGACAAGCTCTCACGGTCAACGAAGGAATAGACCTCCTCCCAAGACGTTCCGATCAGACTCGGTATCTCGGTAACTCAAGACACTTCGACAGGTTAAAACAAGACCAGCAACACCGCCCGAATGTGCCGACAAATCCCGATAGGAGCTGCACATATCTCTTTCTCAGGGCACACTCAGATAGGTCAAGCTACGAGTAAAACCAACCCTCAAGTTTCCCTGAGGTGGCCCCGCAGGCTGCCCAGTTCGGACCAACACTCAGAGGAGCACTGGCCCGGGGGGGGGGGGGGTTAAAATAAGATGACCCTTGAGTCTGCAGAACCCAAGGGAAAGAAAAGGACTAGGTGGCAAATGGTAAAACCAAGGTTGGGCATTGCTGGAAAAGCTTTAATCAAGGCGAAATATCAAGGGGTTCCCATTATAACCCAACCGCGTAAGGAACGCAAAATCCGGGAACATAACACCGATATGACGGAAACTAGGGCGGCAAGAGTGGAACAAAACACTAGGCGAGAGGCCGAGCCTTCCACCCTTTACCAAGTATATAGATGCATTAAGATAACATAGCAATATAGTGATATCCCAACAAGCAAATAAAAGATGTTCCAATAGGAACGGCTCCAATCTTCACCTGCAACTAGTAACGCTATAAGAGGGGCTGAGCAAAGCGGTAACATAGCCACTCAACGGTTTGCTAGGACAATGGTAGGTTAGAGGTTCAATCATGCAATTGGGAGGCTGACAAGCAAGTGGTAGGCATCGTAGCAGTGGCAAAGCAAAAGAGCGAGCAAACTAGCATAGCAAAGATAGTAGTGATTTCGAGGGTATGATCATCTTGCCTGCACAGTTGTCAGAGTTGACTGGATCCTCACAAGCAAACTCAACGGGCTCCTCGGTAGCGAACTCGTCTCCCGGCTCTACCCAAACAAGACAAACAAGCAACAAGGATACAATCAACCACGTGCAAGACCAAGCAATGTGATGAAATGATGACATGCTATGCGGGATGCGATGCGGGATGCAAAATGCAAGATATGACAGGAAATGCATGAACCTGGCCTCAACTTGGAAAACCAAGTGTGCCACTGGATAGAGGGGATGAAATCGCTTGAAAATGATATAAAGATCATTGGAATCGGAGTTACGGTTTGGAAATGGCAAGCGTTTTGAGATATGACACCGGTCTGCGATTTACAGCAAGTAGGCATCTAAATGCAACGAAATAAACATGCTACAGCCACCAAACATGAAAACAAAATACATGGCAGTGATTTACACAAGATGCTTAACAAATCACTAGCACTGAGCCATAGGCAAATTCATCCATTAAGGGGTTCAAACAAGCATGGCAAAAATGAATATGCAAAACAGATTCCAGACTTAGTGAAATTCACACTAGCCTGAAATTTCAGATCACGAAGCCCTCTTCGGAGCAGCAAAACAACATGATACATGACCTGAACATGACAAGTGAGAACATGGCATGGAGCTACCCAACAAGCTTAACAAAACACCCAAAGTGACCTGGGGCCAAAAGGGTTCACAAAATGCTCTACCGAGCTCACGAACATAGCTCGAACACAATCAGTTTTCAGACTTAGTGAAAACTGAGACATGCTGAAATAATAGCTCACGAAGGCATGTAAACGAGCTCGATGCACTCACTACGGTGCAAGTCATGGCAAGGCAAGCATATATCCAGAAAGAATACACAATATTCTAGCTACACATGGCAAGAACAAAGGCATAGCATGCATGGAACACTAACGGTAGCATCGGCAAAATCGCAAACAAGTTGACGATCTGCCCAGATTAACAACGAAGCAAAAGTTGAGCTCGATTGAGTCAACCTAGAGCACTCCACATATGCAAAAAAAGACATGGATGGATAGAGCATAACATAAATATCAAAACTCCCTTACTGATCATCCTCAAAAGAGGCACGGATCACTAGGAAACAAGCTGGACATATAGCATCACGAACTAAAATATCCCAGACTTAGTGAAAATCACTAAGTCCCTGAAATCAGCAATCTCAGGTACCTCTCTTCGCAAGTTTGCACAAGACAACACACACATCCTAAAAATGCATGGGTGGCACCTCCGGAAAGAAGACAAAATGCTTAACAATTCATCCCAAAGGGGCACAGGCATATCATGCACGGATTAAACATGGCAAAAATGACAAAAGTGCATGATGAACTAACGGATCTGCAATTTAACTCACGAAGCCTCCTTCTAACAGCATTTTTGGCATCAAGATGACCTCAAATGCTAATGATGCAATGGAATGAAATGATGTACATGTCGAGACGAAGATTTTGATATATTATACGCCCAAAACGGAGCTACGGATGCAAAGATACGGGTCCTCGAACAGGTCAACTTTGATCAAGAGTTTCAGGACTTAGACAAAAAAAACGAGGTTAGGGTTTACTGTAGCACCCGCGGATCTGGATCGGGGCGCCTCCCGAGGCTGGATCCGGCGAGGTCGCTCGCCGGCGACGAGGCCGGAGGCGGCCGGAGCGGGGAGGAGGTCGCCGGGGGGGGGGGGGGGCGGCGCCGGCGAGGAGGCGGCGGAGGGCGCGGTGAGGAGGCGGCGGCGGGCGCGGTGAGGAGGCGGCGGCGGGCGCGGCGGCGGACGGCGGGGCCGCGGCTCGGGGCGCCGGCGACGATGGCGGTCGGCGACGGCCCGCCGGAGGAGGAGAAGAAGGGCGGCGGCGGCGGAGCTCGGCCACGGGCGCCTCTGGCCCGGGCGGAGGAGGGGGGCCGGCGCTGGTCCTCGGGCCCGCGTCGGTGGCGGCGGCGAACTGGTCCCGCCCCAGGGACAGGTGGCGGCGGCCGATTGGCTGGCGGCGGCGGGGCGGACGGTGTCCGGTCCGATCCGGACACGTCCGTCGGTGGCGGGGTCGATCTCTTTTTTTTAGGAGGACGGGGAGAATCTGAGATTTGGAATGGGGGGTGTTTAAATAGGCAGAAGTGGAGTTAGGAGAGTCCAAATGAGGTGCGGTTTTCGCCCACGCGATCGTGATTGAACGCTCTAGGTCATGGAGCAGAGTTTGGTGGGTTTTGGGACAAATTTGGGGGGTGTTGGGCTGCAACACACACGAGGCCTTTTCGGTCCCTCGGTTAACCGTTGGAGTATCAAACGAAGTCCAAATGACCCGAAACTTGACATGCGGTCTACCGGTAGTAAACCAAGGCCGCATGACAAGTCTCGGTCCAATCCGGAAATGTTTAATCCCCACACACGAAAGAAAGCTAGAAATGGCCACCGGAGGAGAACGAAGCGCCGGAATGCCAAACGGACAACGGGGAAAATGCTCGGATGCATGAGATGAACATGTATGCAAATGCAATGCACGAGATGACATGATATGCGATGCACGAAAAACGAAAACAACACACGGAGGCAAAGACCCGAACCCGAAAAATAAATATAACTTAACACCGGAAACGGCAAGAGTTGGATACAAATATGGAAAGTATATCTGGGGCGTTACATCCACCATGACCATCGCCCATGAAGGACTTGCCTCACTAGGGTAGATCTTCACGAAGTAGGCGATCTCCTTGCCCGTACAAACTTCTTGGTTCAACTCCACAATCTTGACGGAGGCTCCCAAGTGACACCTAACCAATCTAGGAGACACCACTCTCCAAAAGGTAATAAATGGTGTGTTGATGATGAACTCCTTGCTCTTGTGTTTCAAATGATAGTCTCCCCAACACTCAACTCTCTCTCACTGATTTGTATTTGGTGGAAAGAAGATTTGAGTGGAGATCAACTTGGAGAAGACTAGAGATCAAGATTCATATGGTTGGAATGGAATATCTTTGTCTCAACACATGA
This sequence comes from Triticum urartu, assembly GCF_056163025.1. Taxonomy (NCBI): domain Eukaryota; kingdom Viridiplantae; phylum Streptophyta; class Magnoliopsida; order Poales; family Poaceae; genus Triticum; species Triticum urartu. The sequence goes on from NC_141876.1 coordinate 598,573,813, forward strand.
GTAGGTGGTTCTCTCTCAGAAAATGAATGTTGGAAGTGTAGGCATGTTCTGATGGCTCTCTCCACGAATGAAGAGTGGGTGGAGGGGTATATATAGCCTCCACATAAAATCTAACCGTTACACACAAATCACCAAACTCGGTGGGACCGAATAATGAAACTCGGTCAGACCGATTTAGTTCAAAATGTGAACGTTAGGGTTTTCGGTGGGACCGACATGTCAACTCGGTGGGACCGATTTCATTAGAGTTAGGGCATAACGTAATCTCGGTGAGACCGATTACACAAACTCGGTGGGACCGGTTTTGGTAATAGGCTAACCAAAGAGTTGGTCAGGCAAACTCGATGGGACCGATTTGCTCATCTCGGTGAGACCGAAACGTTACGAAGGGGAAGCAGAGAGTTTGCATTGCGAACTCGGTGGGACCGATCGCTCATCTCGGTTGGACCTAAACGTTACGAAGGGAAAAATAGAGTTTGCAATCCCATCTCGGTGAGACCGAGATCCCTGTCGGTGAGACCGAAATGACTAGGGTTTGTGGCAGTGGCTATGTCAAGAGAACTCAGTGGCGCCGGATGGAATGTTTCGGCGGGGCCGAGTTTGACTTTTGGTTTGGGACACATGTGGATATGAGAAAGTGGTTGAGAGTTTTTGAGCGTATCACTAAACATTTTGAGTAAGCAACCCATTAAGCAACACCTCATACCCTTTTAATAGTATTGGCTTTTTCTATGAACTCAATGTGATCTTGGATCACTAAAAGTAAAATGTAGAGTCTTGAGCTTTAGAGCTTGAGTCAATCTTTTGTCCTTAGCATTTTGAGGGGTCCACATTCTTAATCCATGGCATGCCAATCATTGAATTTTCCTGAAATATTTATCTTGAAATAGCATTAGCTCAATGAATTATATGTTGTTAATAATTACCAAAACCACTCAGGAATAGTTGCACTTTCAGCATACCGGTACCAGCTCTTTCAGGGTGACTTCACACCCAAGTCCTGTAAACTACCATGATCAATTGATTGAACGCATTTGCTATCTTCTCCCTACTTAATATATAAATGCCAACGATACGCTGGTTCTTTCAAAAAGGTACCATATGAATGCCAGCGATACGTTGGTTCTTTCAAAAAGGTACCAGTCCTCACTATCAGTGAAACTTAAGCGGCAGGACACGAGCTTGCTTGGAGATTCGTTCATGAAAGAGAGACTAAAAATGTGCAGTGTGCTTATGCATGATGGAAGCACATCGACATGGCTCAGCCCCGTTCGCTCCTTCTACATCCAGATCACAGGCACTGCTGGCCAAGACACCATTCAAGTTGAGTAAATAGCAAAAAGTAAAATAAAATACCACATTTGGGGCTAGCGTTAGTACAAAATTACCACTTACTTTAGTTTCTCAAAAATACACTGCTATTTTGGTTTACTGTTTGAAAAAAACACTAGTGACTGAAGCGTTAACATTTAACCGCGATTATGACAAGGTTGGCCCCCGCCTGACATGGCATAAAAGTCAACACCGTCAGCTTTGACTGTTATGACATGGGAAGCACACATGTAGGCCCCTTTCAAAAACAAGCAACCGGGTCCATGTAACTTTTTAAACAAAGCAATCAGGTCCATCTAACTTTTTCGAAAAAAACAATAGAGTCCCTTGAATAAGAGTTTTTCAATGAAAGACCTCGGTGAAGCTGCTTACATATTAGGCATTAAGATCTATAGAGATAGATCAAGACGCTTAATTGGACTTTCACAAAGCACATACCTTGATAAAGTTTTGAAGAAGTTCAAAATGGATCAAGCAAAGAAAGGGTTCTTGCCTGTGTTACAAGGTGTGAAATTGAGTAAGACTCAATGCCCGACCACTGCAGAAGATAGAGAGAAAATGAAAGATGTTCCCTATGCTTCAGCCATAGGCTCTATCATGTATGCAATGCTGTGTACCAGACCTGATGTGTGCCTTGCCATAAGTCTAGCAGGGAGATACCAAACTGATCCAGGAGTGGATCACTGGACAATGGTCAAGAACATCCTGAAATACCTGAAAAGGACTAAGGATATGTTTCTCATATATGGAGGTGACAAAGAGCTCATCGTAAAAGGTTACGTTGATGCAAGCTTTGACACTGATCCGGACGATTCTAAATCACAAACCGGATACATGTTTACATTAAACGGTGGAGCTGTCAGTTGTTGCAGTTCTAAACAAAGCGTCGTAGCGGGATCTACATGTGAAGCGGAGTACATAGCTGCTTCGGAAGCAGCAAATGAAGGAGTCTGGATGAAGGAGTTCATATCCGATCTAGGTGTCATACCTAGTGCATCGGGACCAATGAAAATCTTTTGTGACAATACTGGTGCAATTGCCTTGGCAAAGGAATCCAGATTTCACAAGAGAACCAAGCACATCAAGAGACGCTTCAATTCCATCCGGGATCTAGTCCAGGTGGGAGACATAGAGATTTGCAAGATACATACGGATCTGAATGTTGCAGACCCGTTGACTAAGCCTCTTCCACGAGCAAAACATGATCAGCACCAAAGCTCCATGGGTGTTAGAATCATTACTGTGTAATCTAGATTATTGACTCTAGTGCAAGTGGGAGACTGAAGGAAATATGCCCTAGAGGCAATAATAAAGTTATTATTTTATTTCCTTATATCATGATAAATGTTTATTATTCATGCTAGAATTGTATTAACCGGAAACATAATACATGTGTGAATACATAGACAAACAGAGTGTCACTAGTATGCCTCTACCTGACTAGCTCGTTAATCAAAGATGGTTATGTTTCCTAACCATGAACAAAGAGTTGTTATTTGATTAACGGGATCACATCATTAGGTGAATGATCTGATTGACATGACCCATTCCATTAGCTTAGCACCCGATCGTTTAGTATGTTGCTATTGCTTTCATCATGACTTATACATGTTCCTATGACTATGAGATTATGCAACTCCCGTTTGCTGGAGGAACACTTTGTGTGCTACCAAACGTCACAACGTAAATGGGTGATTATAAAGGTGCTCTACAGGTGTCTCCAAAGGTACATGTTGGGTTGGCGTATTTCGAGATTAGGATTTGTCACTCCGATTGTCGGAGAGGTATCTCTGGGCCCTCTCGGTAATACACATCACATAAGCCTTGCAAACATTGCAACTAATGAGTTAGTTGTGAGATGATGTATTACGGAACGAGTAAAGAGACTTGCTGGTAACAAGATTGAACTAGGTATGGGATACTGACGATCGAATCTCGGGCAAGTAACATACCGATGACAAAGGGAACAACGTATGTTGTTATGCGGTCTGACCGATAAAGATCTTCGTAGAATATGTAGGAGCCAATATGAGCATCCAGGTGCCGCTATTGGTTATTGACCGGAGACGTGTCTCGGTCATGTCTACATTGTTCTCGAACCCATAGGGTCCGCACGCTTAAGGTTTCGATGACAGTTATATTATGAGTTTATGAGTTTTGATGTACCGAAGTTAGTTCGGAGTCCTGGATGTGATCACGGACATGACGAGGAGTCTCGAAATGATCGAGACATAAAGATTGATATATTGGACGGCTATATTCGGACACCGGAAGTGTTCCGGGTGATTTCGGAGAAAACCGGAGAGCCGGAGGGTTACCGGAACCCCCCCCCCGGGAGAAGTAATGGGCCATATGGGCCTTAGTGGAGAGAGAGAGAGGGGCAGCCAGAGGTGGGCTGCGCGCCTCCTCCCCCCTGGTCCGAATTGGACTAGGAGAGGGGGGCGGCGCCCCCCCTTTCCCTCTCCCTCCCTACTTCTTTCCCCCTCCTAGTAGGAGTCCTACTCCTACTAGGAGGAGGACTCCTCCTTGGTGCGCCTATAGGGCCGGCCGGCCTCCTTCCCTTGCTCCTTTATATACGGGGGCAGGGGGCACCCCTAGACACACAAGTTGATCCAGGTGATCATATTCTTAGCCGTGTGCGGTGCCCCCTTCCACCATAGTCCTCGATAATATTGTAGCGGTGCTTAGGCGAAGCCCTGCGACGGTAGTGCATCAAGATCGTCCCCACGCCGTCGTGCTGACGGAACTCTTCCCCGACACTTTGCTGGATCGGAGCCCTGGGATCGTCATCGAGCTGAACGTGTGCTAGAACTCGGAGGTGCCGTAGTTTCAGTGCTTGATCGGTCGGGCCGTGGAGACGTACGACTACATCAACCAAACGCTTCCGTTGTCGATCTACAAGGGTACGTAGATCACACTCTCCCCTCTCGTTGCTATGCATCACCATGATCTTGCGTGTGCGTAGGAAATTTTTTGAAATTACTACGAAACCCAACAGTGGTATCCGAGCCAGGTTTTATATGTTGATGTTATATGCACGAGTAGAACACAAGTGAGTTGTGGGCGATATAAGTCATACTGCTTACCAGCATGTCATACTTTGGTTCGGCGGTATTGTTGGACGAAGCAGCCCGGACCGACATTACGCGTACGCTTACGCGAGACCGGTTCTCCCGACGTGCTTTGCACATAGGTGGCTTGCGGGTGACAGTTCCTCCAACTTTAGTTGAACCGAGTGTGGCTACGCCCGGTCCTTGCGAAGGTTAAAACAGCACCAACTTGACAAACTATCGTTGTGGTTTTGATGCGTAGGTAAGATTGGTTCTTGCTTAAGCCCGTAGCAGCCACGTAAAACTTGCAACAACAAAGTAGAGGACGTCTAACTTGTTTTTGCAGGGCATGTTGTGATGTGATATGGTCAAGACATGATGCTAAATTTTATTGTATGAGATGATCATGTTTTGTAACCGAGTTATCGGCAACTGGCAGGAGCCATATGGTTGTCGCTTTATTGTATGGAATGCAATCACGCTGTAATGCTTTACTTTATCACTAAGCGGTAGCGATAGTCATGGAAGCATAAGATTGGCGAGACGACAACGATGCTACGATGGAGATCAAGGTGTCGCGCCGGTGACGATGGTGATCACGACGGTGCTTCGAAGATGGAGATCACAAGCACAAGATGATGATGGCCATATCATATCACTTATATTGATTGCATGTGATGTTTATCTTTTATGCATCTTATCTTGCTTTGATTGACGGTAGCATTATAAGATGATCTCTCACTAATTATCAAGAAGTGTTCTCCCTGAGTATGCACCGTTGCGAAAGTTCTTCGTACTGAGACACCACGTGATGATCGGGTGTGATAGGCTCTACGTTCAAATACAACGGGTGCAAAACAGTTGCACACGCGGAATACTCAGGTTATACTTGACGAGCCAAGCATATACAGATATGGCCTCGGAACACGGAGACCGAAAGGTCGAGCGTGAATCATATAGTAGATATGATCAACATAGTGATATTCACCAATGAAACTACTCCATCTCACGTGATGATCGGACATTGTTTAGTTGATTTGGATCACGTAATCACTTAGAGGATTAGAGGGATGTCTATCTAAGTGGGAGTTCTTTAAGTAAATTAATTGAACCTAAATTTATCATGAAACTTAGTACCTGATAGTATCTTGCTTGTTTATGCTTGATTGTAGATAGATGGCTCGTGCTGTTGTTCCGTTGAATTTTAATGCGTTCCTTGAGAAAGCAAAGTTGAAAGATGATGGTAGCAATTACACGGACTGGGTCCGTAACTTGAGGATTATCCTCATTGTTGCACAGAAGAATTACGTCCTGGAAGCACCGCTGGGTTCCAGGCCTGCTGCTGGAGCAACACCAGATGTTATGAACGTCTGGCAGAGCAAAGCTGATGACTACTCGATAGTTCAGTGTGCCATGCTTTACGGCTTAGAATCGGGACTTCAACGACGTTTTGAACGTCATGAAGCATATGAGATGTTCCAGGAGTTGAAGTTAATATTTCAAGAATGCCCGGATTGAGAGATATGAAGTCTCCAATAAGTTCTATAGCTGCAAGATGGAGGAGAATAGTTCTGTCAGTGAGCATATACTCAAAATGTCTGGGTATAATAATCATTTGATTCAATTGGGAGTTAATCTTCTAGATGATTGCGTCATTGACAGAATTCTCCAATCACTGCCACCAAGCTACAAGAGCTTCGTGATGAACTATAATATGCAAGGGATGAATAAGACTATTCCCGAGCTCTTCGCAATGCTGAAAGCTGCGGAGGTAGAAATCAAGAAGGAGCATCAAGTGTTGATGGTCAACAAGACCACTAGTTTCAAGAAAAAGGGCAAAGGGAAGAAGAAGGGGAACTTCAAAAAGAACGGCAAGCAAGTTGCTACTCAAGAGAAGAAACCCAAACCTGGACCTAAGCCTGAAACTGAGTGCTTCTACTGCAAGCAGACTGGTCACTGGAAGCGAAACTGCCCCAAGTATTTGGCGGATAAGAAGGATGGCAAGGTGAACAAAGGTATATGTGATATACATGTTATTGATGTGTACCTTACTAATGCTCGCAGTAGCACCTGGGTATTTGATACTGGTTCTGTTGCTAATATTTGCAACTCGAAACAGGGACTACGGATTAAGCGAAGATTGGCTAAGGACGAGGTGACGATGCGCGTGAGAAACGGTTCCAAAATCGATGTGATCGCAGTCGGCACGCTACCTCTACATCTACCTTCGGGATTAATATTAGACCTAAATAATTGTTATTTGGTGCCAGCGTTAAGCATGAACATTATATCTGGATCTTGTTTGATGCGAGACGGTTATTCATTTAAATCTAAGAATAATGGTTGTTCTATTTATATGAGTAATATCTTTTATGGTCATGCACCCTTAAAAAGTGGTCTATTTTTGATGAATCTCGATAGTACTGACACACATATTCATAGTGTTGAAGCCAAAAGATGCAGAGTTGATAATGATAGTGCAACTTATTTGTGGCACTGCCGTTTAGGTCATATCAGTGTAAAGCGCATGAAGAAACTCCATACTGATGGACTTTTGGAACCACTTGATTATGAATCACTTGGTACTTGCGAACCGTGCCTCATGGGCAAGATGACTAAAACACCGTTCTCCGGTACTATGGAGAGAGCAATAGATTTGTTGGAAATTATACATACAGATGTATGTGGTCCGATGAATATTGAGGCTCGTGGCGGATATCGTTATTTTCTCACCTTCACAAATGACTTAAGAAGATATGGGTATATCTACTTAATGAAACACAAGTCTGAAACATTTGAAAAGTTCAAAGAATTTCAGAGTGAAGTAGAAAATCATCGTAACAAGAAAATAAAATTCCTACGATCTGATCGTGGAGGAGAATATTTGAGTTACGAGTTTGGTGTACATTTGAAAAATTGTGGAATAGTTTCGCAACTCACGCCACCCGGAACACCACAGCGTAATGGTGTGTCCGAACGTCGTAATCGTACTTTACTAGATATGGTGCGATCTATGATGTCTCTTAATGATTTACCGCTATCGTTTTGGGGATACGCTCTAGAGACGGCCGCATTCACGTTAAATAGGGCACCATCAAAATCCGTTGAGACGACGCCTTATGAACTGTGGTTTGGCAAGAAACCAAAGTTGTCGTTTCTGAAAGTTTGGGGCTGCGATGCTTATGTGAAAAAGCTTCAACATGATAAGCTCAAACCCAAATCGGAGAAATGTGTCTTCATAGGATATCCAAAGGAAACTATTGGATACACCTTCTATCACAGATCCGAAGGCAAGACTTTTGTTGCTAAATTCGGAAACTTTCTGGAGAAGGAGTTTCTCTCGAAAGAAGTGAGTGGGAGGAAAGTAGAACTTGACGAGGTAACTGTACCTGCTCCCTTATTGGAAAGTAGTGCATCACAGAAAACTGTTTCAGTGACACCTACACCAGTTAGTGAGGAAGCTAATGATGATGATCATGAAACTTCAGAACAAGATACTACCGAACCTCGTAGATCAACCAGAGTGAGATCCGCGCCAGAGTGGTACGGTAATCCTGTTCTGGAAGTCATGCTACTAGATCATGATGAACCTACGAACTATGAAGAAGCGATGGTGAGCCCAGATTCCGCAAAATGGCTTGAAGCCATGAAATCTGAGATGGGATCCATGTATGAGAACAAAGTATGGACTTTGGTTGACTTGCCCGATGATCGGCAAGCAATTGAGAATAAATGGATCTTCAAGAAGAAGACTGACGCTGACGGTAATATTACTGTCTACAAAGCTCGACTTGTCGCAAAAGGTTTTTGGCAAGTTCAAGGGATTGACTACGATGAGACCTTCTCACCCATAGCGATGCTTAAGTCTGTCCGAATCATGTTAGCAATTGCCGCATTTTATGATTATGAAATTTGGCAGATGGATGTCAAAACTGCATTCTTGAATGGATTTTTGGAAGAAGAGTTGTATATGATGCAACCAGAAAGTTTTGTCGATCCAAAGGGAGCTAACAAAGTGTGCAAGCTCCAGCGATCCATTTATGAACTGGTGCAAGCCTCTCGGAGTTGGAATAAACGCTTTGATAGTGTGATCAAAGCATTTGGTTTTATACAGACTTTTGAAGAAGCCTGTATTTACAAGAAAGTGAGTGGGAGCTCTGTAGCATTTCTGATATTATATGTGGATGACATATTACTAATTGGAAATGATATAGAATTTCTGGATAGCATAAAGGGATACTTGAATAAGAGTTTTTCAATGAAAGACCTCGGTGAAGCTGCTTACATATTAGGCATTAAGATCTATAGAGATAGATCAAGACGCTTAATTGGAATTTCACAAAGCACATACCTTGATAAAGTTTTGAAGAAGTTCAAAATGGATCAAGCAAAGAAAGGGTTCTTGCCTGTGTTACAAGGTGTGAAATTGAGTAAGACTCAATGCCCGACCACTGCAGAAGATAGAGAGAAAATGAAAGATGTTCCCTATGCTTCAGCCATAGGCTCTATCATGTATGCAATGCTGTGTACCAGACCTGATGTGTGCCTTGCCATAAGTCTAGCAGGGAGATACCAAACTGATCCAGGAGTGGATCACTGGACAACGGTCAAGAACATCCTGAAATACCTGAAAAGGACTAAGGATATGTTTCTCATATATGGAGGTGACAAAGAGCTCATCGTAAAAGGTTACGTTGATGCAAGCTTTGACACTGATCCGGACGATTCTAAATCACAAACCGGATACATGTTTACATTAAACGGTGGAGCTGTCAGTTGGTGCAGTTCTAAACAAAGCGTCGTAGCGGGATCTACATGTGAAGCGGAGTACATAGCTGCTTCAGAAGCAGCAAATGAAGGAGTCTGGATGAAGGAGTTCATATCCGATCTAGGTGTCATACCTAGTGCATCGGGACCAATGAAAATCTTTTGTGACAATACTGGTGCAATTGCCTTGGCAAAGGAATCCAGATTTCACAAGAGAACCAAGCACATCAAGAGACGCTTCAATTCCATCCGGGATCTAGTCCAGGTGGGAGACATAGAGATTTGCAAGATACATACGGATCTGAATGTTGCAGACCCGTTGACTAAGCCTCTTCCACGAGCAAAACATGATCAGCACCAAAGCTCCATGGGTGTTAGAACCATTACTGTGTAATCTAGATTATTGACTCTAGTGCAAGTGGGAGACTGAAGGAAATATGCCCTAGAGGCAATAATAAAGTTATTATTTTATTTCCTTATATCATGATAAATGTTTATTATTCATGCTAGAATTGTATTAACCGGAAACATAATACATGTGTGAATACATAGACAAACAGAGTGTCACTAGTATGCCTCTACTTGACTGGCTCGTTAATCAAAGATGGTTATGTTTCCTAACCATGAACAAAGAGTTGTTATTTGATTAACGGGATCACATCATTAGGTGAATGATCTGATTGACATGACCCATTCCATTAGCTTAGCACCCGATCGTTTAGTATGTTGCTATTGCTTTCATCATGACTTATACATGTTCCTATGACTATGAGATTATGCAACTCCCGTTTGCTGGAGGAACACTTTGTGTGCTACCAAACGTCACAACGTAAATGGGTGATTATAAAGGTGCTCTACAGGTGTCTCCAAAGGTACATGTTGGGTTGGCGTATTTCGAGATTAGGATTTGTCACTCCGATTGTCGGAGAGGTATCTCTGGGCCCTCTCGGTAATACACATCACATAAGCCTTGCAAGCATTGCAACTAATGAGTTAGTTGTGAGATGATGTATTACGGAACGAGTAAAGAGACTTGCCGGTAACGAGATTGAACTAGGTATGGGATACCGACGATCGAATCTCGGGCAAGTAACATACCGATGACAAAGGGAACAACGTATGTTGTTATGCGGTCTGACGATAAAGATCTTTGTAGAATATGTAGGAGCCAATATGAGCATCCAGGTTCCGCTATTGGTTATTGACCGGAGACGTGTCTCGGTCATGTCTACATTGTTCTCGAACCCGTAGGGTCCGCACGCTTAAGGTTTCGATGACAGTTATATTATGAGTTTATGAGTTTTGATGTACCGAAGTTAGTTCGGAGTCCCGGATGTGATCACGGACATGACGAGGAGTCTCGAAATGATCGAGACATAAAGATTGATATATTGGACGGCTATATTCGGACACTGGAAGTGTTCCGGGTGATTTCGGAGAAAACCGGAGAGCCGGAGGGTTACCGGAACCCCCCCCGGGAGAAGTAATGGGCCATATGGGCCTTAGTGGAGAGAGAGAGGGGCAGCCAGAGGTGGGCTGCGCGCCTCCTCCCCCCTGGTCCGAATTGGACTAGGAGAGGGGGGCGGCGCCCCCCTTTCCCTCTCCCTCCCTACTTCTTTCCCCCTCCTAGTAGGAGTCCTACTCCTACTAGGAGGAGGACTCCTCCTTGGCGCGCCTATAGGGCCGGCCGGCCTCCTTCCCTTGCTCCTTTATATACGGGGGCAGGGGGCACCCCTAGACACACAAGTTGATCCAGGTGATCATATTCTTAGCCGTGTGCGGTGCCCCCTTCCACCATAGTCCTCGATAATATTGTAGCGGTGCTTAGACGAAGCCCTGCGACGGTAGTGCATCAAGATCGTCCCCACGCCGTCGTGCTGACGGAACTCTTCCCCGACACTTTGCTGGATCGGAGCCCTGGGATCGTCATCGAGCTGAACGTGTGCTAGAACTCGGAGGTGCCGTAGTTTCAGTGCTTGATCGGTCGGGCCGTGGAGACGTACGACTACATCAACCAAACGCTTCCCTTGTCGATCTACAAGGGTACGTAGATCACACTCTCCCCTCTCGTTGCTATGCATCACCATGATCTTGCGTGTGCGTAGGAAATTTTTTGAAATTACTACGAAACCCAACAAGTACACTATAATAAGAAAACTTATCCAGTCAAAGTAACTTGTCTAGAGAGGAAATCATAGGGGGTGGCTAGAGATCACGGTCAGGATATTTTTTTCTTGTGTGCTAAATAAGTCTAAGGTGAGCATTGATTGATATTGGCAAAGTTGGGGGTACTGGTTTCAAGGACTATCGGGTAGGGATTGATTCAACTCAGTCTACCACTACAAAGTTAAGATTTAAGATATCAAATTGTAGATCATACTAGTTCTTGGACATATGTTTCTCTGCAAGCCATGCATGTCATGTGGAATAAACACATGTTTTTTATATTATGAACTAACATGCATATTCGAAAAAGCAATGCACAAACATGCTTTGTTTTAAAGGTTAAGTCAGAACGACAAACTTTATGTTTAAATCTGAACTCATTTGTAATACTTTTGTGTGAAGATGTTGGAACCATGTGCCACCGGGAAGGAACACATACTGATCTAATGATTTACTTGATAAACTTTACCTAGTTGGTGATTATTATAAACAATATCACCTCAATGCAAGCCGCTAATTATTGATCCCACCGAAACATGTTAGACATTTGATAGAAAAAATCACTAACGGAATGGTCAACAATTCGATAGAAGTCCTTATAAACACAATATGCACTCTAGAATTTACTATATTTGCTTAGACCTAATCATGTGCTGCTATCAAGATATTTGTTAGATTGTATGCTTTTTAGGTCTCTACCAATATTTTTATAAATATTATCCCCCCCCCCCTACACACACACACTATAGTTCATGAAAAGTAGCATACATTATTCATTGAAGCATGCATTTTGTCCTACTTCATTTTTCACATTAAAACATGATTTGTTATAAAGATGCAAACCTTCTAAAAAATAAAGTGCTAACCTAAGTTTTCTTAAAACATATGGCAACATCACATAATATTACAATTTAATGGCATACATTGGAACCATATAAGTAAAGACACTATAGTCCACATTAATAATATTTTTATGTGATTAATTATACTCCTAAGTAATCAAAGTTGATATGCGTTTTGATATAAGTAAATAATGACAAAGTATAAAAGTTTGATATAAATAGTATTTATTTTAACTAGACTCGACCTAAAATTTGTTTAGAAATAATAAAAAAAGGTTTTTAGTCCGTTAATTTTAAAATACACAATCTTGAATCTTTATATGCAATTTAATATTGACAACAAAAAGAAGTATTATGTAGAGCGTTGATGCACCCATGACTTGTTATATACATGTAGCACAATTGACACTTTATTAAGGATAAATGAGCATTAAGCCTCAATCATTTTGTTATATTTTTCATTTTTTTATATTTTATTTTGATGATTTTCATAAGCTGAATCATCTTTATGAACCGGAGGCAATCTTTCGACATTGGAAGTTATAAAGTTTTTAATGATTGAAATTATTATGATATCTCCTTGGACCAAAACACATTTTACATAAATATTGTCTCGAGCAATTTTTGGATAAAGATCAATAAGGCATGTGAAAAAATATAACAACAGTCATGCGATGTTTTTATTATCTTCTCTATGCAATGTCGTTTCTTTTCTCTTTCTCCTCACAATTGAAACTAAAATACCCTATTTTTCTCAATCATATGCAAATTCGAGGTAAAAATTATTAGTTTTGTCATTGAAGTGTTAATGATTTACTAGACTATTTTTTGTGCAGTCTGAATTTTGAACCCAAAAATGAACTTAGAACTAAAATACCAAGTTTGTCTAGAATCGTATGTTAAATTTAGTTGAAATATGGCCACATTGGCGAGTGAAGTTATTCCAGTTTTACTGGAATTGTTTCATAGATCCGAGTTACAACCCACAAATTAAAACTAAAACTAAAAAATATATGTTTCTCAGAAACAACATGCCAAATTTAGCTAAAGTTCTAGCAATTTCATCATTGAATTATTTTTTGATTTATTTGAATAATTTCAATTTTCTATAGAACCCAATTTTTGCAAGTTTTATAGCTAGGAGTGGAGAGATGAAAAGATGTGCCAGATAATATAAGGTTTTCAAGATGGTCACGTTATCTAAATAAATATAAATGTAATGTTTAAACAAGTTTTAAAAAATGTAAAGTTTAAACACACCATAGACACCGTGTCCAGCTGATTGAAAATTTAGAAAAACCAAAACAAAATTCTAAATTTTAACCTCTGGGCCTGCAAGTCAACGACAAGGGAGGAATTATTCCACCCAACCGAACATGCGGCAACCCAACAAACCCCAACGAACCCAACGACATCCCTTTCCATCTCATCAAAAAACGAAAATAAATAAATAAATAACGACATCCCTTGCCTCGCCCCCACTCCTCAGCGCCGGGATACCGAGAATGCCCCTGGACCCCGACCACTCGCCGTCGCCGCCGCCGCAGCCGCCGCACCGCGACTGGTTCTTCCCGCCGGCGCCGCCCTTCCTCCCCTCCTCCTCCAGGTCCCTCGCCCCCAGGGCCCCCTTCCCCTCCACCTCCCGCTCCTACAAGCCCTACTCGCCCGCCGACCGCCGCCCGCTCCCGCCCCCCCGCTCCCGCTCCCCACACCCCTCGCCGGAGCAGCAGTCGCCGCAGCCCCCCTCCGCGCCGCGCCTCCGGGGCTGGGACCCCCGCTACGCGGGCGTCCGCCGCGGCGATGCGCCCGCAGCTGCTGCCGCGCCGCCGGCTGCCCCGCCGGCGGTGCCCGAGAGGAAGTCGCCCCCGGCGTCGGCGCTCACCCTTCGGTGGTCCGGGATGCTCTCCGCGGCGGTGAGTCACGGTGAACTCCGGGGGTTTGACTTTTGTTGACTGCCTACAGTTGTCTGATCATTCTGCTCTGCTTCCATTCCAGGCCATTCTCCTCTGCTTCGCCTCCCTCCTCCACAGGAACTTCTCGCTGCACGACCAGGTCCACCATTTGCGGGTAAAATCCTAACCCATTTCACCCTGCGCACATTATGCAAGAGGGCGGCAGCCTTACCGCCGCTCGTTTCGATTCTACCAGGGACAGCTTGGTGCGGCCACCGCGAAGTTGCAGTCATGTATCGTCGTCATGGACTCGTCGCTGGACATGAGCAGCGTGTTTTCGTACGAGAGCAACGACGAGTTTGTGCCCAGCAGAAGCCTGAAGAATTTCTCCCTGCTGCTCTCGCTGTCCGCGCTGTATGCGCCGATAGTTATTCTCAAGTACATCGACATTCTGTCCAAGCTGAGGAGATCACGACACTCTGAAGATGTCGCCTTCAACAAGCGGTTGGCGTACAGAGTAGATATATTTTTGTCGCTTCATCCATACGCTAAACCCTTGGTTCTTCTTGTCGGTACAATGTTGCTTATCGGTCTTGGTGGACTCGCTCTTTATGGGGTTACTGATGATAGCTTATCGGATTGCCTCTGGTTATCGTGGACCTTTGTGGCTGATGCGGGAAACCATGCAAATGCCGTTGGCGTTGGACCTAAGTTGGTTTCAGTTTCAATCAGTATTGGTGGGATGTTGGTTTTTGCCATGATGCTTGGTCTTGTGACTGATTCAATCTCAGAGAAGTTTGATTCTTTGAGGAAAGGAAGGAGCGAGGTCATAGAGCAGAGTCACACCCTGATCCTTGGGTGGAGTGACAAGTTGGTAATCTTGGAATCAAACCTTTGCTGATTTCTTTCGTGCAGCATTTTCTGTTATTTTTCTTATTATTCAAATATGAGTGTCATATCAATAGCGAATAGCTGAACATGATTGTTAGAGCGCTTCTTATTGCATAAGTACACTCTTTTAACTACTTCCTGGAGCTTCAAGTGTAGAGGCATGTTACAGAAAGATGATCAGATCTCCAGTTTACAGTGTGAATGTTACATGAAGTGTGGTCTTTTTTATTTTTATTTTCTTGCATCTGATTTGTTGTCATTTTGGTGAGGGGTGAAACGCTTAAAATAGCCAGTTACGGAGACAGATGGGACCTTTAAAATCAAGAGTGTAATGCAGATGTAATATTTCCTCTCACATTGTGTTTTCTGTTGTCAGTTCCTATTAGCAGTATGGTAGGTACTAGATACTGATACTTAGTTGTATTATGCATATGGATTTATAGCTGTTTCTTGCGTTTCTCCAGACTAACCTATTTCCCGTTACGTCAATAGGGATCTTTACTGAACCAAATTTGTATTGCTAACGAAAGTTTGGGAGGAGGGACTATCGTAGTGATGGCCGAGAGAGACAAAGAGGAAATGGAAGCAGATATTGCTAAAATGGAGTTTGACTTGAAAGGAACGGCTGTAATATGCAGAAGTGGAAGCCCTTTGATTCTGGCTGACTTGAAAAAGGTAAGAAATATGGTTACTGATTCAGAGACATACTTTGATTTTCCTCTGTTTGCTACATCTGTTAATGTTAATGCCACTGTGGTATCTTTAGATAGGTCGATTACTGTGATGTTATTAATTTATTCTGTCTCTGTTCTCCTATTTTTGGACTAAATCTACCATAATGCTCAAGGTCTCAGTTTCTAAGGCGCGTGCAATTGTGGTTTTAGCTGAAGAAGGAAATGCTGACCAGGTTTGTTCTGCTGATCAAATTGCACCGTTTAATATGAAATCCGTGCTTACATTAGTTGTCCCTTCTCCAGAGTGATGCCCGAGCACTGCGAATAGTCTTGAGTTTAACTGGAGTTAAAGAAGGACTAAGAGGTCACATTGTCGTTGAGCTTAGTGATCTTGACAATGAAGTGCTAGTCAAACTTGTTGGTGGAGACCTTGTGGAAACTGTTGTTGCACATGATGTAATAGGTCGGTTGATGATACAATGCGCGCGTCAGCCGGGCCTTGCTCAGGTTTTTCCTATCCAGCAGTTCTGAATATATCTCGCTCCTTAAAAAGGAACTCCTCTTGAGCATTCTGATTGATTCATTCTATTTATTATTGCATTGTGGAATTGCATGTAGGAGACCTTTCTAGTACAAAGTCTGTTTTCTTCAGAAACTTTATTGCACTAAGCTTATGATCTTCGCTTGATTTTAGATGTACATAAGCTAGTTGTTCTGTTTAATTCCACTATGCTGTTCCTCCGCACTGCCAATTACTGGCTCACTTCCACACTGCATTTTTTAGCTTGCGGCTGCAGATTTTATGAAACTAAAGTAGGAGCTTGTCCTACATTTGCAACCTGCACACACTGACAGGTTTACCTACATCATGCTGGTTATAATTCCCTTTCTGGTTGAGTATTTTATAGACTTCAGTAACTATATTTAGTCTTTCTAATTTCTGAATGTACCTTCAAAGACTAATTGAGTATACATTCACAGATATGGGAAGATATCCTTGGCTTCGAGAACTGCGAGTTCTACATTAAAAGATGGCCTCAGTTGGTCGGAATGCAATTTGAAGATGTGCTGATTAGTTTTCCTGATGCTGTTCCATGTGGAATAAAGATGGCATCTTACGGGGGGAAGATTATTTTAAATCCTGATGATTGTTATGTCTTGCAAGAGGGCGATGAGGTGATAGTAATTGCAGAGGATGATGATACATATACCCCAGCACCGTTACCCAAGGTAAACTATTTATCTTTATAACCAAGTGCATCAACTGAATTTTGCCCATACAGAGCTAGCTTCAAATGTTCCTTTTGGGCTTACGCTTATCAGTAGCTGTAATAGTCCATGGTGTGGTCAGTGCCATCTAACGTCATAGTGTGCCTACTGTATTGAACCTTTTATGTTAATCTTGAAAATTGGATTTTGTCTGAATGTGGGCCATCGAATGCCATATTGTGCCTACTTTATTGAACCTAATGGATTAATCTAAAAAATCGGATTTTGTTTGAATGTGGGCCATTAACTTGTGTCATAGAATGTCCTCCAATATTTCAAATAAATTATTCCTATGCACCTTCTGGAAATATTTCCCTCAGAGAAGTTCTTCTATCAGGATACATGAAATTAAACACAGCTTGATTGCTTTTGCATTAAGATTTGAGAAGTATCCTTTCCCCCTTGTGTTCAGTGAGCACCAAACATCAACTGCATGATACCATTTTATGCTTTACAGATGTCATCTATGGGGCTTGTCTTCACTTTCTTAAACTATAAAAACTACTTATGTTAGCTTCCTAAGAAAGCGTAGTATTGACACTGCACATATATATAGAACATCCTGTAATGAAGTTTACAAAAGCAAAGTCAATTTTATTATTCAGGTTAAAGAAGCTGTTTACATAGACATTGTTCGCCATGAAAGAAACTCCCAGAAGATTCTTCTTTGTGGAATGCGACGGGATATAGATGATATGATTGTGGTAAGCCCTTTCTTCAAGCCCCTAATTACCTTTTTTCTGTAAACTTGTGCAGGTTAGGAGAGGCTACCCGCCTAAAGATTTTGTTGGTCCAAAGTCTCCTGAAAGAATATTATTTTGTGGTTGGCGACGTGATATGGAGGATATGATAATGGTAAATTGATTATGGATACAAACTGGCATTCTCACCCTCTTCTGGAATATTCATGTGGATGTAATGCAGTCATTTGGAGCATTTCAAGGCAAAATTTGACCGTCCTGAACATCTTGAAACTATTAAAAATATATTAGTTTTTCCTGCTTTATACCTTCCTTATGTCTAATGGTGCTCCTTAAATATGTTGTCTTGCCGTACTTTTGAATCCAATGTTTCTTACATCATACTGTCTTCTCTAACTTTTGATGCACATGGCTAACTCTAGTTGGGAAATTCTCGCATCTTCTGCATGACTCCTATATGCGATGCACTCTAATTTGGCATATATGCAGATATGGGCCACCATAACATAGGCATAAATTCTTACTTATGGTGTGCTTGGAGTCTCACATTAGTTGTCCATTTAGGCTTGACTTCTACTTTTATGCGGTATGACTACATTGATGCATGTGCGACAACAAACTCGTGCATTTAGCAAACAGCTCATAATTTTCAAGTGTTGGTTGAACAAAATTGTACACAAAGAAGATAAAATCTGCTAAATTTATAACTTTGTCATAATAATAATATGAACATGCTGTACTGACTGTAGCTCAAAGTTGTAAGTACTGTAAGAATTGCTTATATGGCTGTAATCGATCCGACCTGTTTTTCTCCCCTTTTTGTTTGCTGGGTCTTGGCCTGTCTTAGGCTTGTAGCCTTGTACCATAAACCCTTCTTTCTATTAATGCATTGAGACACGAACTTCTGCATTTTCTCAAAAAAGAATAATAATAATTGTTTATACATCAACATATCATGCCATAATTAAACAATATACAGATATGCAACACCAGGCCTTTTGTTTGTCTCAATTGCACGCACGGTGCATTTACTTGGTGCACAGCAAGTCAACAGCATATTGTAACTTGGTTTTAGATATTCAGGTACTGGATGCTTTCCTAGCTCCAGGGTCAGAGTTGTGGATGTTCAATGATGTCGCTGAGATAGATAGAGAAAGAAAGCTAATTGAAGGAGGTCTGGACTTTAGTCGTCTTGAAAATATTACATTGGTTCATCGAGAAGGAAATGCTGTTATTCGCCGTCACTTGGAGAGCCTCCCTTTAGAGTCGTTTGATTCTGTAAGTTCTGCAAAAATAAGAATGTTTTCCTGGATAAAAGGAAGTATTGAGCTTCCTATGAGTTTGATTTCTTGTTTTTTCCATTTGACTGAGTTTCCTATGATTTCAATTGTAGATATTGATTTTGGCAGATGAATCTGTAGAAGATTCAGCAATCCAAGCTGATTCGAGGTCTCTTGCAACGTTACTGTTGATCAGAGATATTCAGGTTCTTCTAGAAATGCAAAATCATCTGGACTTTTCTTTTGACTTAAGTCATTATCACTGCAGATTATGTCGTTTTCTAATAGTGATTATCTTGGTTATGTGCTATTTTTGTTTTTGGTTATCTATTTATCTTTCCTGATGCTATAAACCTATACTATGATTCTGTACACATACTTATTATTATTCTTGCACTTGTAACTACTGCAGGCAAAACGGCTTCCATACAAGGAAGCGATTGGTTCAGATGGTTTCCGAAGAAGCTTATCAGAAGGTTCTTGGATGGGAGAGATGCAACAAGCATCTGATAAATCTGTTATAATCAGTGAGATATTGGATCCTAGGACTAAAAATTTGTTATACATGTCAAAAATAAGTGACTATGTTCTTTCAAATGAACTCGTGAGCATGGCATTGGCAATGGTCGCAGAAGATCGCCAAATAAATTATGTGTTGGAGGAGCTCTTTGCTGAACAGGTATGATTCTTGTATTATTCTCAGTTTTTTTTCCTCAATGAACGTCAAGCTTTTACCATCATCATATAACATGTTTCTTGTCAACATATATGTTAACTGATACATACATATACCTGTCTTTGTAGAGTCTTGAAGTTTTGAACCTGATGTTACTATATAGAGTACTAGGTTAACTTTACCTATAGATCATTACCTCCAGAAAAGGGAATTTTGTAAGAATACTTGACAAGTTTGCCACTGTACACATACATGTTCTCCCCAGGTTAAAGATGTCGACAGTAAGCACTCTTGTCAGGTTTAGGTATCAGTATCGCTAATACCTTGCATTTGTACTCTTCTGCAGGGGAATGAACTGCAAATACGACAATCTGACCTGTACCTTCGAGAAGACGAGGAGCTAAACTTCTTCGAGGTCATGCTACGAGCTAGGCAGAGGAAAGAGGTTGTCATCGGGTACCGTCTCGAGGACGCCGAGCGTGCCATAATCAATCCACCAGACAAAGTTTCAAGGAGAAGGTGGTCACCCAAGGATGTTTTTGTCGCTATAGCCGAGAAAGAATGAAATATCATCAGACAAAATATTACAATTAAAATACACGCCTCGCTGATAACTCGGATGAAACCAACAGTAACAGCGGATGGCTGTTGCATGGCGTGCCGCCACATCCGAAAGATGAACAAGGGCTGAGTGTGGAGGTAGCAAAGCAGGAAGTATATACTGGGGCAAATCTAGAGTCTAGATGCACCAAGCCACCTTTGCGTATAGATTCAGTTTATAGTATATTCCTGTGTGAGAAACTTTGGGAGCATCATTTCCAGAGTCCTAGGTAAAGGCCACATAGAGATGAACATTCATGTGGCATGTGGGATCTGGAGTTTTTAGGGGCTGTAGTTTAATTTGTTGTACTCTGGGTATAGACTTCAGTGTTCGTTAAACGGACCAATTGTATACCAAGTGTACATTTGAGAAAAAAAAACATGTTCTATTGTCACAAATTAACAACTCCCATGTCCTTGTTCATGCATGCATGAATAGAGGAAGCTGCCGTTACACAATGAAAAGGACAGAAAGTCTGAAAAGATAAGCTTGTATCCGTCATAGCAAGAGTTCAGTGCATTATTATTTTGCTAAGTTTTTTTTATCTTTTACCTCTTTCCACCTATTTTTTTATTGTATTTTGCATCATAAAAAGTGGGGCAAAATAACTAAAAGGCATACCCCAAAGGACAGATCATCAACTATATACGGGAAAAACAAATATTAAATAGATTACAATAATGAACTTATGGATTTTTTGCCTCATTTTTGCGTTCTTTTTGTTTGCTTGTTTATGGCAACATGACTCAAAATATATGATTTTGACAACCCATGTGTTTGCCTAGTTTAACGATGGTAGAGCTAACCTTAACCTAGCCGATATCACTGCATCTCTCAAAATTTTGGCTCTAACATATAGCCTTGTTTAGAAGACTAATGAAAGTGCATCTAGTGCCCCCTTAGTGGGTTTTGATGATTAATGACAAACGATTAAGGAACTAATGACTTTTACCGAGTACACACAAATACATATATAGTCCCAAAGATATTGTTTAAACAAACTGGTTTCAACCCCTAATTATTTGAAGTTGAAGAAAGGATGGGATCTAGAAGATCAAAGGAGGTTTCTATTTCCTTTTGTGGTTTAATGAATCAAAATGTGAATAGGACAAGCCATACTATAATGATGGGAATGATAACTATGTTTCTAGAAGAATCTTGATGATTGCTTAGTCATAGCTTAGAAGAATTCCTTTGAAAATCTCCTTTGATGTTTCTGGAAAAATCTTGATGATTGCTCAATCATACCTTAGAAGACTTTTTTTTTAAATCTCCTTTGAGACATAGACAGTGATTCTCGGTGATACCGATTTTGAGACGGTAAGTACTGAGATTGGCCTCCGTTGTAAGGGCTGAAAACTTAGCCGTCCACGGTCTCGAAGAGCTTCAATGTCATTACGACTAGTTTCCATCCCGATGTTGCTCAAAATGGCCTGTGTATCAGAGTGTTAAGAGAGCCATGCCTCTAGGGGTTGCCCTAAATGCTTGACCTATGAATCCGGCACGACCAATTTGGAAGCCATGCTCTATATTGATCTGGTTCTTTCAGTTTCATTTCAAGTCTTCCCAAGAATCTCGTTCGGACTCGTGGCTTCAAGTCATGTTCTGTATCGATATCAACTCTTCCAGTTTTGATTTCGTTCATTCCGAAATTCTTATCTTGACTTATGAATTCTGTGATATGTACTTACTTGGTTCAAATATTATTTGCAGCAAGTCATGGGTCCGCACTACCAGGATTTGGTACTGGATATGACTCTTCAAAGAAATTCATCAATCCCGGTGAGATTGTATGGAGTCTACCTTCCAAAATTAATGACCCCTAGTTGAAGAACTTCATTGTCTCTCATGTATCTTTAGTATATGCCAGTTGACTTGAATCGTAGTTCTTCCGGTATGGAATACAAAAGTATAGACGACTATATGGACGCGGAGTTTCTGCACCCGAGCTCAAATGAGCTCGGGTGAACAGTAAAATCAAAACTAAATCAATTTTTTTAAAAAAAATCCAAATTTTTTTTGGGAGAAACATTGACAAAAGTTCTAAGTGCTTGCAAAAATTCGCCATGAAATCACATTTCTAGAAGGCGTGGCAAAAAAAAAACAAAATCAGTACTCTGAAAAAGCTACTTTCAAAAGCATTTTGGAGTACTGAATTTGTTTTTTTGCCACACTTTACAGGAATGTGATTTCATGATGAATTTTTGCAAGCACTTAGAACTTTTGTCAATGTTTCTACCAAAAAAAATCTGGAATTTTTTGAATTTTTTTCGATTTTACTGTTCACCGAGCTCAAATGAGCTCGGGAGCGGAAAGGCACTTTCACGACTATATCCTAAAATGAGCCTATATATAGACATTGCCCCTTATTGAGCTAGGGTGGGCACTTGGACTAATCCCCCCCCCCCCACATGTTCTCCTTGTTCCTCTCACATATGAGGTCTAGTCTTTCCGAGGAAACATTTAGTGAGTTGAGATTTGAATCAAAACTTGAGCACGAATTCTCTTCAAGCATTATTTTTCTAACCTATTACTCTTGAAGATTTGGGATCTCCGAGCCGTCTAGGTGTTGGATGAGAACTCAAACAAGTTTGTGAATGTTTGGAGGTCACCTAAATACCTAATGCTAGTAGAGTGAGCTCATACTTGTGTGGCGGGGCTCATGGAGATGAATGTGAGACTTTGTGTCGTTGAGGGTACTTTGTTTTCTTCACACCTCTCCAACAGAGATTAGCGCCCCAAGAAAATGAATGGCATGTTACATCTTTGCCTCCGTGTCTTTGGGTTTTTTCCCACATTGTGCTTGAATAATTAGCCTGGTAGTTATTCTTCATATAGAGTGGTATACTTAGCTGCATATCTAGAGAACTTACTTTATTAGCATTTTGCTAAATTTGCTAAGATTAAAAAAAATAGTTGCCAACTCACCCTGGAAATCTTTGATCCTTCAACTTTTGGATATCAACTTTGTTGAGAGATATTTAAGTGAGACACGAAGCTAGCTCTTGAACATGACTTCTTTCTGTTCATGGTTTTATGAAATAAAAATCTACCAATGTTACTGATACATGGGTTCTCCTCGCCCGTCCATCCAACCATTTTTATTTTCTCTTTCTCTTTCCCTCACCCATAACCTCTTTCCCTCTCCCCGCTGCAACCTCTCCATCGGGCAATCCCTGCCACCAAACTGGATATTCTCCTCGATTTCTTCTAGCGGCGAGGTGACAACTTTTAACTTGCTTGGATTTTATAGTAGCATTATTATGTTCTTGCTGCAAGCAAAAATCTAATCGTTGTTGCATGGCGGTGGAGGTTCAAGTAGCCACGTGTGATTTCTGAAAAATTGGAGAGTGGCAAAACATGATAGAGATGTGAACTCTCCAGATGAGAGAGGGTTGGCTTTCGGTAGCAACCAACACGACAATGAAGCAAAGAACATATCGAGCAAGACCATGTTTTACTCGAGATAGAAAGTGTACTTTCGTGAGCCTAGTGGTGAGCTGAAAGTGTACTTTCTATCTAGAGTTAATTTTCACTTTTTACCCCTATTTTTGTCATTTTTGACAAGTATTACCCAATTTGAGATATTTTCATCCGTTATACTCCATTTAAAAAAAATTATACCCTATTTTTAGCACATTTGGTCAAGCTAGTCTACTTGTCAGTGCACACGTGCCACCATAGTGATGGGTTTTCT
This sequence comes from Triticum urartu, assembly GCF_056163025.1. Taxonomy (NCBI): domain Eukaryota; kingdom Viridiplantae; phylum Streptophyta; class Magnoliopsida; order Poales; family Poaceae; genus Triticum; species Triticum urartu. The sequence goes on from NC_141876.1 coordinate 598,597,651, forward strand.
TTAGCACCGGTTTCTCCACCAACAGGGCATCTGTCCTCAAGTACTAGTTGGTGCAATAGCTTGGCATGTCGATGAAGAAGACAAAACCCAAAGGTGCGATGATGTTGGAAAACAAAAAGAAAGCAGACTAATATGACAAGACGGGGTCATCAGACGGCGGAATGTGCCACGGGTAGAACTTGATGGGGTGCAATCGACCTTTTAGCTAAGGCCCTCATCATATGTTGCTGCGATGAAATTCCATCACGAATGCACGTACACGTCGGCCAAGATGACTTCCCAAACAAGATGACCGATTCTTGCAAAATGCCCTAGTATGTGAGGTGAGCCAACCAATTGCTTCTTGGCGAAGTACACACACATACACATATAACACAAATCGTTTTTTTACGGCAATGAGCACATGCAAGTCCAATTCAAACAAGACAACACGGTTAATTCCAACATGCCTGAACCTCTGGGCTCCACCAATTAGCTGAAGGTCTCCATGGTTCCTCTATATCATAGTTTGTCCGTGGCACTACTAAGCCGACTATGTACCGCAGGACATGAACATATTGCTGTTGGAAATATGCCTTAGAGGCAATAATAAAAGCATTATTATTATATTTCCTTGTTCATGATAATTGTCTTTATTCATGCTATAATTGTATTATCCGGAAATCGTAATACATGTGTGAATAATAGACACCAACATGTCCCTAGTAAGTCTCTAGTTGACTAGCTCGTTGATCAACAGATAGTCATGGTTTCCTGACTATGGACATTGGATGTCATTGATAACGAGATCACATCATTAGGAGAATGATGTGATGGACAAGACCCAATCCTAAACATAGCACAAGATCGTATAGTTCGTTTGCTAGAGTTTTCCAATGTCAAGTATCTTTTCCTTAGACCATGAGATCGTGTAACTCCCGGATACCGAAGGAGTGCTTTGGGTGTACCAAACGTCACAACGTAACTGGGTGACTATAAAGGTATACTACGGGTATCTCCGAAAGTGTCTGTTGGGTTGACACGGATCAAGACTAGGATTTGTCACTCCGTATGACGGAGAGGTATCACTGGGCCCACTCGCTAATGCATCATCATAATGAGCTCAAAGTGATCAAGTGTCTGGTCACGGGATCATGCATTACGGTACGAGTAAAGTGACTTGCCGGTAACGAGATTGAACGAGGTATTGGGATACCGACGATCGAATCTCGGGCAAGTAACATACCGATTGACGAAGGGAATTGTATACGGGGTTGCTTGAATCCTCGACATCGTGGTTCATCCGATGAGATCATCGAGGAGCATGTGGGAGCCAACATGGGTATCCAGATCCCGCTGTTGGTTATTGACCGGAGAGCGATCTCGGTCATGTCTACATGTCTCCCGAACCCGTAGGGTCTACACACTTAAGGTTCGGTGACGCTAGGGTTGTAGGGATATGTATATGTAGTAACCCGAATGTTGTTCGGAGTCCCGGATGAGATCCCGGACGTCACGAGGAGTTCCGGAATGGTCCGGAGGTAAAGATTTATATATGGGAAGTCTTGTTTTGGTTGCCGGAAAAGTTTCGTGCATTATCGGTATTGTACCGGGAGTGCCGAAAGGGGTCCGGGGGTCCACCTGCCCCGGGGGGCCACATGGGCTGTAGGGGTATGCGCCTTGGCCTATATGGGACAAGGGCACCAGCCCCAAGAGGCTCATGCGCCAAGAGATAAGGGAAAGGAAGAGTCCTAAAGGGGGAAGGCACCTCCGAGGTGCCTTGGGGAGGATGGACTCCTCCCTGGCCGCACCCTTCCTTGGAGGAAGGGCCAAGGCTGCACCCTCCTCTCTCCCTTGGCCCTATATATAGTGGGGGAAAGGGAGGGCAGCAACACCTAAGCCCTGGCGCCTCCCTCTCCCTCTCCAACACCTCCTCCTCCTCCGTAGAGCTTGACGAAGCCCTGACGGAGTACTGCAGCTCAACCACCACCACGCCGTCGTGCTGCTGCTGGAGCCATCTTCCTCAACCTCTCCTTCCCCTTACTGGATCAAGAAGGAGGAGACGTCACGCTGACCGTACGTGTGTTGAACGCGGAGGTGCCGTCCGTTCGGCGCTAGGATCTCCGGTGATTTGGATCACGTCGAGTACGGCTTCCTCATCCCCGTTCTTTGAACGCTTCCGCGCGTGATCTACAAAGGTATGTAGATGCAATCCAATCACTCGTTGCTAGATGAACTCCTAGATGGATCTTGGTGAAACCGTAGGAATTTTTTTTGTTTTCTGCAACGTTCCCCAACAGTGGCATCATGAGCTAGGTCTATGCGTAGTTCTCTTTGCACGAGTAGAACACAATTTGTTGTGGGCGTAGATGTTGTCAATTTTCTTGCCGCTACTAGTATTATCTTGCTTCAACGGTATTGTGGGATGAAGCGGCCCGGACCAACCTTACACGTACGCTTCGTGAGACCGGTTCCACCGACAGACATGCACTAGTTGCATAAGGTGGCTGACGGGTGTCTGTCTCTCCCACTTTAGTTGGAGCGGATTTGATGAAAAGGGTCCTTATGAACGGTAAATAGAAGTTGACAAATCACGTTGTGGCTTTCACGTAGGTAAGAAAACGTTCTTGCTAGAACCCTATTTCAGCCACGTAAAACTTGCAACAACAATTAGAGGACGTCTAACTTGTTTTTGCAGCAAGTGTTCTGTGATGTGATATGGCCAAAGTTGTGATGAATGATGAATCATATATATGTGATATATGAGATGTTCATGCTATTGTAATAAGAATCACGACTTGCATGTCGATGAGTATGACAATCGGCAGGAGCCATAGGAGTTGTCTTTATTTTTTGTATGACCTACGTGTCATTGAGAAACGCCATGTAAATTACTTTACTTTATTGCTAAACGCGTTAGCCGTAGTAGTAGAAGTAATAGTTGGCGAGCAACTTCATGGAGACACGATGATGGAGATCATGATGATGGAGATCATGGTGTCATGCCGGTGACAAGATGATCATGGAGCCCCAAGATGGAGATCAAAGGAGCTATGTGATATTAGCCATATCATGTCACTATTATTGTTTGATTGCATGTGATGTTTATCATGTTTCTGCATCTTGTTTACTTAGAACGACGGTAGTAAATAAGATGATCCCTCATAATAATTTCAAGAAAGTGTTCCCCCTAACTGTGCACCGTTGCGACAGTTCGTTGTTTCGAAGCACCACGTGATGATCGGGTGTTAGATTCTAACGTTCACATACAACGGGTGTAAGACAGATTTACACATGCAAACACTTAGATTGACTTGATGAGCCTAGCATGTACAGACATGGCCTCGGAACACAGAAGACTGAAAGGTCGAGCATGAGTCGTATAGAAGATACGATCAACATGAAGATGTTCACCGATGTTGACTAGTCCGTCTCACGTGATGATCGGACACGGCCTAGTTAACTCGGATCATGTTATACTTAGATTACAGGAGGGATGTCTATCTAAGTGGGAGTTCATTGAATAATTTGATTAGATGAACTTAATTATCATGAACTTAGTCTAAATTTTTTTACAATATGTCTTGTAGATCAAATGGCCAACGTAGTCCTCAACTTCAACGCGTTCCTAGAGAAAACCAAGATGAAAGACGATGGCAGCAACTACACAGACTGGGTCCGGAACCTGAGGATCATCCTCATAGCTACCAAGAAAGATTATGTCCTACAAGCACCGCTAGGTGACGCACCTGTTCTCCCTGCAGAACAAGACGTTATGAACGCTTGGCAGGCACGTACCGATGACTACTCCCTCGTTCAGTGCGGCATGCTTTACAGCTTAGAGCCGGGGCTCCAAAAGCGTTTTGAGAGACACGGAGCATATCAGATGTTCGAAGAGCTGAAAATGGTTTTCCAAGCTCATGCCCGGGTCGAGAGATATCAAGTCTCCGACAAGTTCTTCAGCTGTAAGATGGAGGAAAACAGTTCTGTCAGTGAGCACATACTCACTATGTCTGGGTTTCATAACCGCTTGACTCAGCTGGGAGTTAATCTCCCGGATGACGCGGTCATTGACAGAATCCTTCAGTCGCTTCCACCGAACTACAAGAGCTTTGTGATGAACTTCAATATGCAGGGGATGGAAAAGACCATTCCTGAAGTATTTGCAATGCTGAAATCAGCAGAGGTAGAAGTCAAAAAGGAACATCAAGTGTTGATGGTGAATAAAACCACTAAGTTCAAGAAGGGCAAGGGTAAGAAAGCCTTCAAGAAGGACGGCAAGGGAGTTGCCGCGCCCAGCAAGCAAGCTGCCGGGAAGAAGCCAAAGAATGGACCCAAGCCCGAGACTGAGTGCTTTTATTGCAAGGGAAGTGGTCACTGGAAGCGGAACTGCCCCAAATACTTAGCGGACAAGAAGGCCGGCATCACGAAAGGTATATGTGATATACATGTAATTGATGTGTACCTTACAAGTACTCGTAGTAGCTCCTGGGTATTTGATACCGGTGCGGTTGCTCACATTTGTAACTCAAAACAGGAGCTGCGGATAAGCGGAGACTGGCGAAGGACGAGGTGACGATGCGCGTCGGGAATGGTTCCAAGGTCAATGTGATCGCCGTCGGCACGCTACCTCTACATTTACCTTCGGGATTTGTTTTAAACCTTAATAATTGTTATTTAGTGCCAGCTTTGAGCATGAACATTGTATCAGGATCTCGTTTAATTCGAGATGGCTACTCATTTAAATCCAAGAATAATGGTTGTTCTATTTATATGAGAGATATATTTTATGGTCATGCTCCGATGGTGAATGGTTTATTCTTAATGAATCTCGAGCGTAATGCTACACATGTTCATAGTGTGAGTACCAAAAGATGTAAGATTGATAATGATAGTCCCACATACTTGTGGCACTGCCGCCTTGGTCACATAGGTGTCAAACGCATGAAGAAGCTCCATGTTGATGGACTTTTAGAGTCTCTTGATTACGAATCATTTGACACATGCGAACCATGCCTCATGGATAAAATGACCAAGACTCCGTTCTCAGGAACAATGGAGCGAGCAACCAACTTATTGGAAATCATACATACTGATGTGTGCGGTCCAATGAGTGTTGAGGCTCGCGGTGGCTATCGTTATGTTCTTACCCTCACTGATGACTTGAGTAGATATGGGTATGTCTACTTAATGAAACACAAGTCTGAGACCTTTGAAAAGTTCAAGGAATTTCAGAGTGAGGTTGAGAATCAACGTGACAGGAAAATCAAGTTCCTGCGATCAGATCGTGGAGGAGAATACTTGAGTCACGAGTTTGGCACACACTTAAGAAAATGTGGAATAGTTTCACAAGTCACGCCGCCTGGAACACCTCAGCGTAATGGTGTGTCCGAACGTCGTAATCACACTCTATTAGATATGGTGCGATCTATGATGTCTTTTACCGATTTACCGCTATCTTTTTGGGGCTATGCTTTAGAGACTGCCGCATTCACTTTAAATAGGGCTCCGTCGAAATCCGTTGAGACGACACCGTATGAATTATGGTTTGGGAAGAAACCTAAGCTGTCGTTTCTAAAAGTTTGGGGATGTGATGCTTATGTCAAGAAACTACAACCTGAAAAGCTCGAACCCAAGTCGGAAAAATGCGTCTTCATAGGATACCCTAAAGAAACTATTGGGTATACCTTCTACCTCAGATCCGAAGGCAAGATCTTTGTTGCCAGGAATGGATCCTTTCTAGAGAACGAGTTTCTCTCGAAAGAAGTAAGTGGGAGGAAAGTAGAACTTGATGAAGTATTACCTCTTGAACCGGAAAATGGCGCAGCTCAAGAAAATTTTTCTGAGGTGCCTGCACCGACTAGAGAGGAAATTAATGATGATGATCAAGATACTTCTGATCAAGCTCCTACTGAAATTCGAAGGTCCACAAGGACACGTTCCGCACCAGAGTGGTACGGCAACCCTGTCTTGGAAATCATGTTGTTAGACAACGGTGAACCTTCGAACTATGAAGAAGCGATGGCGGGCCTGGATTCCGACAAATGGCTGGAAGCCATGAAATCCGAGATAGGATCCATGTATGAAAACGAAGTATGGACTTTGACTGACTTGCCCGAAGAGCGGCAAGCCATAGAAAATAAATGGATCTTTAAGAAGAAGACAGACCCGGATGGTAATGTGACCATCTATAAAGCTCGGCTTGTCGCTAAGGGTTATCGACAAGTTCAAGGGGTTGACTACGATGAGACTTTCTCACCGGTAGCGAAGCTAAAGTCCGTCCGAATCATGTTAGCAATTGCCGCATTCTACGATTATGAGATATGGCAAATGGACGTCAAAACGGCATTCCTTAATGGTTTCCTTAAGGAAGAATTGTATATGATGCAGCCGGAAGGTTTTGTCGATCCTAAGAATGCTAATAAGGTGTGCAAGCTCCAACGCTCGATTTATGGGCTGGTGCAAGCATCTCGGAGTTGGAACATTCGCTTTGATGAGATGATCAAAGCGTTTGGGTTTACACAGACTTATGGAGAAGCATGCGTTTACAAGAAAGTGAGTGGGAGCTCTGTAGCATTTCTCATATTATATGTAGATGACATACTTTTGATGGGAAATGATATAGAACTCTTGGATAGCATTAAGGCCTACTTGAATAAGAGTTTTTCCATGAAGGACCTTGGAGAAGCTGCATATATATTAGGCATCAAGATCTACAGAGATAGATCAAGACGCCTCATAGGTCTTTCACAAAGCACATACCTTGACAAGATAGTGAAGAAGTTCAATATGGATCAGTCTAAGAAGGGGTTCTTGCCTGTATTGCAAGGTGTGAAATTGAGCTCAGCTCAATGTCCGACCACGGCAGAAGATATAGAAGAGATGAGTGTCATCCCCTATGCCTCAGCCATAGGGTCTATTATGTATGCCATGCTGTGTACCAGACCTGATGTAAACCTTGCCGTAAGTTTGGTAGGAAGGTACCAAAGTAATCCCGGCAAGGAACACTGGACAGCGGTCAAGAATATCCTGAAGTACCTGAAAAGGACTAAGGAAATGTTTCTCGTTTATGGAGGTGACGAAGAGCTCGTCGTAAAGGGTTACGTCGACGCTAGCTTCGACACAGATCTGGATGACTCTAAGTCACAAACCGGATACGTGTATATTTTGAATGGTGGGGCAGTAAGCTGGTGCAGTTGCAAGCAGAGCGTCGTGGCGGGATCTACATGTGAAGCGGAGTACATGGCAGCCTCGGAGGCAGCACACGAAGCAATTTGGATGAAGGAGTTCATCACCGACCTAGGAGTCATACCCAATGCGTCGGGGCCGATCAAGCTCTTCTGTGACAACACTGGAGCTATTGCTCTTGCCAAGGAGCCCAGGTTTCACAAGAAGACAAGGCACATCAAGCGTCGCTTCAACTCCATTCGTGAAAATGTTCAAAATGGAGACATAGATATTTGTAAGGTACATACGGACCTGAATGTAGCAGATCCGTTGACTAAACCTCTCCCTAGAGCAAAACATGATCAACACCAGAATTCCATGGGTGTTCGATTCATCACAATGTAACTAGATTATTGACTCTAGTGCAAGTGGGAGACTGTTGGAAATATGCCCTAGAGGCAATAATAAAAGCATTATTATTATATTTCCTTGTTCATGATAATTGTCTTTATTCATGCTATAATTGTGTTATCCGGAAATCGTAATACATGTGTGAATAATAGACACCAACATGTCCCTAGTAAGCCTCTAGTTGACTAGCTCGTTGATCAACAGATAGTCATGGTTTCCTGACTATGGACATTGGATGTCATTGATAACGAGATCACATCATTAGGAGAATGATGTGATGGACAAGACCCAATCCTAAACATAGCACAAGATCGTATAGTTCGTTTGCTAGAGTTTTCCAATGTCAAGTATCTTTTCCTTAGACCATGAGATCGTGTAACTCCCGGATACCATAGGAGTGCTTTGGGTGTACCAAACGTCACAACGTAACTGGGTGACTATAAAGGTATACTACGGGTATCTCCGAAAGTGTCTGTTGGGTTGACACGGATCAAGACTGGGATTTGTCACTCCGTATGCCGGAGAGGTATCACTGGGCCCACTCGGTAATGCATCATCATAATGAGCTCAAAGTGACCAAGTGTCTGGTCACGGGATCATGCATTACGGTACGAGTAAAGTGACTTGCCGGTAACGAGATTGAACAAGGTATTGGGATACCGACGATCGAATCTCGGGCAAGTAACATACCGATTGACGAAGGGAATTGTATACGGGGTTGCTTGAATCCTCGACATCGTGGTTCATCCGATGAGATCGTCGAGGAGCATGTGGGAGCCAACATGGGTATCCAGATCCCGCTGTTGGTTATTGACCGGAGAGCGATCTCGGTCATGTCTACATGTCTCCCGAACCCGTAGGGTCTACACACTTAAGGTTCGGTGACGCTAGGGTTGTAGGGATATGTATATGCAGTAACCCGAATGTTGTTCGGAGTCCCGGATGAGATCCCAGACGTCACGAGGAGTTCCGGAATGGTCCAGAGGTAAAGATTTATATATGGGAAGTCTTGTTTTGGTCGCCGGAAAAGTTTCGTGCATTATCGGTATTGTACCGGGAGTGCCGAAAGGGGTCCGAGGGTCCACCTGCCCCGGGGGGCCACATGGGCTATAGGGGTATGCGCCTTGGCCTATATGGGCCAAGGGCACCAGCGCCAAGAGGCCCATGCGCCAAGAGATAAGGGAAAGGAAGAGTCCTAAAGGGGGAAGGCACCTCCGAGGTGCCTTGGGGAGGATGGACTCCTCCCTGGCCGCACCCTTCCTTGGAGGAAGGGCCAAGGCTGCGCCCCCCCTCTCTCCCTTGGCCCTATATATAGTGGGGGGAAGGGAGGGCAGCAACACCTAAGCCCTGGCGCCTCCCTCTCCCTCTCCAACACCTCCTCCTCCTCCGTAGAGCTTGGCGAATCCCTGACGGAGTACTGCAGCTCCACCACCACCACGCCGTCGTGCTGCTGCTGGAGCCATCTTCCTCAACCTCTCCTTCCCCTTGCTGGATCAAGAAGGAGGAGACGTCACGCTGACCGTACGTGTGTTGAACGCGGAGGTGCCGTCCGTTCGGCGCTAGGATCTCCGGTGATTTGGATCACGTCGAGTACGGCTTCCTCATCCCCGTTCTTTGAACGCTTCCGCGCGTGATCTACAAAGGTATGTAGATGCAATCCAATCACTCGTTGCTAGATGAACTCCTAGATGGATCTTGGTGAAACCGTAGGAAATTTTTTTGTTTTCTGCAACGTTCCCCAACAATTGCGGGTTTAGAGGTGAAACATAAAAAAAATTGTAGCACAAGTTTGGTTAAATAGGGTAAAATGGATAAAGGTTGCTTAAATGAGGTAACCCAATCGAAAATGACAGAAACAAGGGTAAAACTTGAATGAACTCTTTTACCTAATAGTAAATGTGCACGTGCAACACACGTCTTGACTAATATTACAATCATGTATAAAAATTCACTTGTGTATGTTAGAGTATTCAATGTGGACCAGTGAGCCAGTCATGTGAAAGCAACGAATAGACATTGAGATTTATAAATCGATCTAACAGATCAAACATTAACATGTTTATAGCGTCGTTTCAACTTGTAGTGCAACAAGCTCTTCATCTTCAGTTGCTTTCGATGGAGCAGGATAACTGCTTGCCTATTTACCACACACATGCTACTCCCTCTAATTCTTCAAGTTCATCCTCTGGTTAATCCTGCAAGGTTTCTTTGTGCAATAGTATAGATGATGATAAGTGATTCAGATAAAACAATAAAATGCAAGATTGTAATAAATCTTAAATATTACCATGTTGAAATTAGCATAAGCTCCAAGAGGAGCTGACAAACCAGTAAGTGTTTGTAAATGTCACTATAGATCAACTAAGAGTGCATCGAAGAGCAGTGCAACGTGCAAGTTCAAAAACATCATAATGAAATGCAACAAGAGATACAAAATAACCCAATGGCCAAAGCCCTGAATTAATCCTAAAGACATCTTGCACACAAAAAAACCATTCTCACACTTACATGTACAAAGGACGTCCCAGAAAAATGTTGTTCTTGGAAAGAGTAGGTAACAAGTATCATGAACAGATTGAGAAGAATAACTCAGATGTTGGTTATGAAATAACACAATCAGTGGCTCAGAAGAGATTGAAGTCTGACGAAGGCACTCTTACATTCTAAACAAGTAGCGGGTATTTTTTCACACCTGCCAGGTACCCAATGAGAATCGATTGCAGGTGCCACCCTATCAGTATATCTGATGCCGTATCTTTAATCTGTCACCCGAGCCATCGTACTACAAACTGCACAAAGTGGCTTCCCAACTCATGACACCTCGGTGCCGCGTCGAATCGAGTAGCTGGGTTACCAAAGAACGATAAGTTGGATACTTATCAAGCTCACGTGAGCCTCTCACCAGCGACAACCCGGGCGACCATGATAACGATCCCTGGCGCCCGTGGGAGAGGCTGGCCCCCGGCATGCGACCGCCGACGAGGAGGAATGCATTTGCCGCTCTGATCTTGCGCCTCAGCCGTCCATCAAACCGCGCTTCTTTCCTCGCCTCCTCCCATTCCTCTCCCCTCTCCTCCTGCCGCTAGTGAGGAGGTCTTGCAGTCGCCACCGATCTCGTGCGTCCGCTGCCCCTTCTCCCTCGTGCGGACGTGGGATGACAGAGTTTTTAGTCCACTCTATAAAACTGGTAAACGTACCTCTAAGGAGGGTTAGTTGTTATATGCACGATTAGATCCAAATCGCTGGACCTGATCATGAGACTCTAATTGTTCACGTTTGTTGTGTGTAATGTTAAATGGGGTGCGATTAGTGAATATAATATTTGGTCTTTTAATAATAGTAGAGATTTATACTAAACTTTTAAACCTCGGCGTGAGCCATCTAGCCGTTAATATATTTTGTTACATATAATCATTTTTTATGCATGACTATCAACATTTAAATCTAAAAATACTAATCATTATAAATATTTTTCAGTGCTAACTGAAACTGTGCAAAAAATGCTTGTATTATTTAGTTTTGGTTGTTTAAGGCAAACTTTTGTTACATGGGCATGACCATAAATCTGACCAAAGCAATATTTTCATAATATCAATGTTATTTATATTGTTGATGTATTATATAATTCATGTGTACTTGTACATTTTCCATTGTGTTGAAAACAAAGCTTCATATGTGCCTTTAGAGTATATGGGTCTAGCAAATAACTTGGTGTATATATAGTTCAAAACTATGAAGTTTAGGTCAAACTATGTAGATATTTCTAGAGGTATGTCCTCAAATCCATGGGTCCAAAAGTGTCAATAGTAGTTTTTCCTCAAATTTTTCTTTTGGCTCCCGTTTCCCTAGTGGTGTGGCCTATGATCAGTGACATACAGAGCATAGACCATATGTGGCAATGATACTTTGTTGAAGGCATTGCTCGGATGTGCTCTGGACTCGTTCTTCGGGGGTGAAAACCTAGATTCTAACATTTGGTTGTTGAATCCGGCAACGACAATGCTTGAGCGTCATTCCTTCTTGAAGGTGTTGCTGCTGAAGAACCTCGGTGTTCTTGTGGTGCCAAGACATGATTGGTGCGGATATGGTCGTTGTTGTAGTTTGTCAATCGTTGTTTTGGAGGGTTTTCTTTATCTCGCTTAGGCATAGCTTTGGTCTTGTATGACTTTGCTATTTGTCGACCTGTTTTTTTGCGTGTGTGGCGTTCGTGTTGGCTGTGTACATTCTAGCTATGTAGAGGCCGAGTTTGTGCTCGTATTTACTCTATACTTCATTTTAAGTCAATAAAATCCACCCTTTGTCGAAAAGTTAGCCATGGTACATGTGTTATATGTATTTTATATTAAAATCATGCTATACATAACATGCATACATATTTAGAATTCAAAGTTCAATAAGCTATAATATTGTGCATCTGAAGTTTACATTCTCCCTAAAAATTAGTTGGACATGCCTAAACATTGTACCCATTTCAATGATATACTCGTTCAAAACCAATCCAACTCGACATGATTTGTATTTCACGGGTTAATTCTGAAATCATATATCAAAAGATAAAATTATGTATGCAAAACAATATTAGTTTATTATTATATGCAAATGTCCCGGGAATCCGTTGGTGCTCCCGGGAGTGCGCGCTCCTGCGTGTGAAAATATTTTTGAAATGCCAAAAAAGTCCAATAAAAATTCTTTACCACATCCAAATGCTACATACAAATTTGTAAGCAAAAAGATTAAAAATTATGGCATGTGCATAAACAAAAACAAAATAAACACCAAATGCTACCCCCAAAAATGTCACTCTAAATTTGTTTTTTCACCGGCGAAACACCGCTGCTCCGTTTTGCATGAAAATTTTCATGAACGCTTGCGATACTAACACGGACATGTACAAAAAAATAGATTTTTTTAAAACATTTACCGTATATTTTTGTTTACTATTCACGCAGGAGCGCGTGTTCCCCGGAGCCAAAATACTATTCTCGCAAATGGCCTCTTTTTAAAAAAACTTTCTTAACATCTTTGGCCGGGGTTGTAGCCTAAAACCAAAAGAATACAAAGTCGTGGAGAGGACTAAGGATTAGACTAGCAACCCACTGGTCCAATGTGGTCAGGATTCACGGGAGAGATGTATTTGTGCACCCCCATCCCTCCCTTGAACCGCGACCCACATTCTTGGGGGGGGGGGTTGGAAATATGCCCTAGAGGCAATAATAAAAGGATTATTATTATATTTCCTTGTTCATGATAATTGTCTTTTATTCATGCTATAATTGTGTTATCCGGAAATCGTAATACATGTGTGAATACACAGACACCAACATGTCCCTAGTAAGCCTCTAGTTGACTACCTCGTTGATCAACAGATAGTCATGGTTTCCTGACTATGGACATGGGGATGTCATTGATAACGGGATCACATCATTAGGAGAATGATGCGATGGACAAGACCCAATCCTAAACATAGCACAAGATCGTATAGTTCGTTTGCTAGACTTTTTCCAATGTCAAGTATCTTTTCCTTAGACCATGAGATCGTGTAACTCTCGGATACCGTAGGAGTGCTCTGGGTATACCAAACGTCACAAGGTAACTGGGTGACTATAAATGTATACTACGGGTATCTCCGAAAGTGTCTGTTGGGTTGACACGGATCAAGACTGGGATTTGTCACTCCGTATGACGGAGAGGTATCTCTGGGCCCACTCGGTAATGCATCATCATAATGAGCTCAAAGTGACCAAGTGTCTGGTCACGGGATCATGCATTACGGTACGAGTAAAGTGACTTGCCGGTAACGAGATTGAACGAGGTATTGGGATACCGACGATCGAATCTCGGGCAAGTAACGTACCGATTGACAAAGGGAATTGTATACGGGGTTGCTTGAATCCTCGACATCGTGGTTCATCCGATGAGATCATCGAGGAGCATGTGGGAGCCAACATGGGTATCCAGATCCCGCTGTTGGTTATTGACCGGAGAGCCGTCTCGGTCATGTCTACATGTCTCCCGAACCCGTAGGGTCTACACACTTAAGGTTCGGTGACGCTAGGGTTGTAGAGATATGAATATGCAGTAACCCGAAAGTTGTTCGGAGTCCCTGATGAGATCCTGGACGTCACGAGGAGTTCCGGAATGGTCCGGAGGTGAAGAATTATATATAGAAAGTGCAGTTTCGGCCATCGGGAGAGTTTCAGGGTCACCGGTATTGTACCGGGACCACCGGAAGGGTCCCGGGGGTCCACCGGGTGGGGCCACCCATCCCGGAGGGCCCCATGGGCCAAAGTGGGGAGGGGAACCAGCCCATAGTGGGCTGGTGCGCCCCCTAGGCCCACCCCATGCGCCTAGGGTTGGAACCCTAGGGGTGGGGGGCGCCCCACCTTGCCTTGGGGGCTACTCCACCCTTGGCCGCCGCCCCCTAGGAGATCCCATCTCCTAGGGCCGGCGCCCCCCCTAGGGGAGCCTATATAAAGGGGGGGAGGGAGGGGGCAGCCATACCTTGAGTCTTGGCGCCTCCCTCTCCCCTGCTACACCTCTCTCTCTATCGCAGTATACGGCGAAGCCCTGCTACGGTGACGCCCTGCATCCACCACCACGCCGTCGTGCTGCTGGATCTTCATCAACCTCTCCTCCCCCTTGCTGGATCAAGAAGGAGGAGACGTCACGCTGACCGTACGTGTGTTGAACACGGAGGTGCCGTCCGTTCGGCGCTAGGATCTCCGGTGATTTGGATCACGTCGAGTACGTCTTCCTCATCCCCGTTCTTTGAACGCTTCCGCGCGTGATCTACAAAGGTATGTAGATGCAATCCAATCACTCGTTGCTAGATGAACTCATAGATGGATCTTGGTGAAACCGTAGGAAAATTTTTGTTTTCTGCAACGTTCCCCAACAGTGGCATCATGAGCTAGGTCTATGCGTAGTTCTCCTTGCACGAGTAGAACACAATTTGTTGTGGGCGTAGATGTTGTCAACTTTCTTGCCGCTACTAGTCTTATCTTGCTTCAGCGGTATTGTGGGATGAAGCGGCCCGGACCGACCTTACATGTACGCTTACGTGAGACTGGTTCCACCGACTGACATGCACTAGTTGCATAAGGTGGCTAGCGGGTGTCTGTCTCTCCCACTTTAGTTGGAGCGGATTCGATGAAAAGGGTCCTTATGAAGGGTAAATAGAAGTTGACAAATCACGTTGTGGCTATTACGTAGGTAAGAAAACGTTCTTGCTAGAACCCTTTTGCAGCCACGTAAAACTTGCAACAACAATTAGAGGACGTCTAACTTGTTTTTGCAGCAAGTGATTTGTGATGTGATATGGCCAAAGTTGTGATGAATGATGAATGATATATATGTGATGTATGAGATCATGTTCTTGTAATAGGAATCACGACTTGCATGTCGATGAGTATGACAACCGGCAGGAGCCATAGGAGTTGTCTTTATTTTTTGTATGACCTGCGTGTCATTGAGAAACGCCATGTAAATTACTTTACTTTATTGTAAACGCGTT
The DNA here is from genome assembly GCF_056163025.1 of Triticum urartu. Lineage (NCBI taxonomy): Eukaryota > Viridiplantae > Streptophyta > Magnoliopsida > Poales > Poaceae > Triticum > Triticum urartu. The sequence continues at coordinate 598,612,721 of NC_141876.1, forward strand.
AGCCATAGTAGTAGTAATAGTTGGCGAGCAACTTCATGGAGACACGATGATGGAGATCATGATGATGGAGATCATGGTGTCATGCTGGTGACAAGATGATCATGGAGCCCCAGGATGGAGATCAAAGGAGCTATGTGATATTGGCCATATCATGTCACTATTATTGTTTGATTGCATGTGATGTTTATCATGTTTCTGCATCTTGTTTACTTAGAACGACGGTAGTAAATAAGATGATCCCTCATAATAATTTCAAGAAAGTGTTCCCCCTAACTGTGCACCGTTGCGACAGTTCGTTGTTTCGAAGCACCACGTGATGATCGGGTGTGATAGATTCCAACGTTCACATACAATGGGTGTAAGACAGATTTACACACTCAATACACTTAGGTTGACTTGACGAGCCTAGCATGTACAGACATGGCCTCGGAACACAGAAGACCGAAAGGTCGAGCATGAGTCGTATAGAAGATACGATCAACATGAAGATGTTCACCGATGTTGACTAGTCCGTCTCACGTGATGATCGGACACGGCCTAGTTAACTCGGATCATGTTATACTTAGATTACAGGAGGGATGTCTATCTAAGTGGGAGTTCATTGAATAATTTGATTAGATGAACTTAATTATCATGAACTTAGTCTAAATTTTTTTACAATATGTCTTGTAGATCAAATGGCCAACGTAGTCCTCAACTTCAACGCGTTCCTAGAGAAAACCAAGCTGAAAGACGATGGCAGCAACTACACAGACTGGGTCCGGAACCTGAGGATCATCCTCATAGCTACCAAGAAAGATTATGTCCTACAAGCACCGCTAGGTGACGCACCTGTTCTCCCTGCAGAACAAGACGTTATGAACGCTTGGCAGGCACGTACCGATGACTACTCCCTCGTTCAGTGCGGCATGCTTTACAGCTTAGAGCCGGGGCTCCAAAAGCGTTTTGAGCGACACGGAGCATATGAGATGTTCGAAGAGCTGAAAATGGTTTTCCAAGCTCATGCCCGGGTCGAGAGATATCAAGTCTCCGACAAGTTCTTCAGCTGTAAGATGGAGGAAAACAGTTCTGTCAGTGAGCACATACTCACTATGTCTGGGTTTCATAACCGCTTGACTCAGCTGGGAGTTAATCTCCCGGATGACGCGGTCATTGACAGAATCCTTCAGTCGCTTCCACCGAACTACAAGAGCTTTGTGATGAACTTCAATATGCAGGGGATGGAAAAGACCATTCCTGAAGTATTTGCAATGCTGAAATCAGCAGAGGTAGAAGTCAAAAAGGAACATCAAGTGTTGATGGTGAATAAAACCACTAAGTTCAAGAAGGGCAAGGGTAAGAAAGCCTTCAAGAAGGACGGCAAGGGAGTTGCCGCGCCCAGCAAGCAAGCTGCCGGGAAGAAGCCAAAGAATGGACCCAAGCCCGAGACTGAGTGCTTTTATTGCAAGGGAAGTGGTCACTGGAAGCGGAACTGCCCCAAATACTTAGCGGACAAGAAGGCCGGCATCACGAAAGGTATATGTGATATACATGTAATTGATGTGTACCTTACAAGTACTCGTAGTAGCTCCTGGGTATTTGATACCGGTGCGGTTGCTCACATTTGTAACTCAAAACAGGAGCTGCGGATAAGCGGAGACTGGCGAAGGACGAGGTGACGATGCGCGTCGGGAATGGTTCCAAGGTCAATGTGATCGCCGTCGGCACGCTACCTCTACATTTACCTTCGGGATTTGTTTTAAACCTTAATAATTGTTATTTAGTGCCAGCTTTGAGCATGAACATTGTATCAGGATCTCGTTTAATTCGAGATGGCTACTCATTTAAATCCAAGAATAATGGTTGTTCTATTTATATGAGAGATATATTTTATGGTCATGCTCCGATGGTGAATGGTTTATTCTTAATGAATCTCGAGCGTAATGCTACACATGTTCATAGTGTGAGTACCAAAAGATGTAAGATTGATAATGATAGTCCCACATACTTGTGGCACTGCCGCCTTGGTCACATAGGTGTCAAACGCATGAAGAAGCTCCATGTTGATGGACTTTTAGAGTCTCTTGATTACGAATCATTTGACACATGCGAACCATGCCTCATGGATAAAATGACCAAGACTCCGTTCTCAGGAACAATGGAGCGAGCAACCAACCTATTAGAAATCATACATACTGATGTGTGCGGTCCAATGAGTGTTGAGGCTCGCGGTGGCTATCGTTATGTTCTTACCCTCACTGATGACTTGAGTAGATATGGGTATGTCTACTTAATGAAACACAAGTCTGAGACCTTTGAAAAGTTCAAGGAATTTCAGAGTGAGGTTGAGAATCAACGTGACAGGAAAATCAAGTTCCTGCGATCAGATCGTGGAGGAGAATACTTGAGTCACGAGTTTGGCACACACTTAAGAAAATGTGGAATAGTTTCACAAGTCACGCCGCCTGGAACACCTCAGCGTAATGGTGTGTCCGAACGTCGTAATCACACTCTATTAGATATGGTGCGATCTATGATGTCTTTTACCGATTTACCGCTATCTTTTTGGGGCTATGCTTTAGAGACTGCCGCATTCACTTTAAATAGGGCTCCGTCGAAATCCGTTGAGACGACACCGTATGAATTATGGTTTGGGAAGAAACCTAAGCTGTCGTTTCTAAAAGTTTGGGGATGTGATGCTTATGTCAAGAAACTACAACCTGAAAAGCTCGAACCCAAGTCGGAAAAATGCGTCTTCATAGGATACCCTAAAGAAACTATTGGGTATACCTTCTACCTCAGATCCGAAGGCAAGATCTTTGTTGCCAGGAATGGATCCTTTCTAGAGAACGAGTTTCTCTCGAAAGAAGTAAGTGGGAGGAAAGTAGAACTTGATGAAGTATTACCTCTTGAACCGGAAAATGGCGCAGCTCAAGAAAATTTTTCTGAGGTGCCTGCACCGACTAGAGAGGAAATTAATGATGATGATCAAGATACTTCTGATCAAGCTCCTACTGAAATTCGAAGGTCCACAAGGACACGTTCCGCACCAGAGTGGTACGGCAACCCTGTCTTGGAAATCATGTTGTTAGACAACGGTGAACCTTCGAACTATGAAGAAGCGATGGCGGGCCTGGATTCCGACAAATGGCTGGAAGCCATGAAATCCGAGATAGGATCCATGTATGAAAACGAAGTATGGACTTTGACTGACTTGCCCGAAGAGCGGCAAGCCATAGAAAATAAATGGATCTTTAAGAAGAAGACAGACCCGGATGGTAATGTGACCATCTATAAAGCTCGGCTTGTCGCTAAGGGTTATCGACAAGTTCAAGGGGTTGACTACGATGAGACTTTCTCACCGGTAGCGAAGCTAAAGTCCGTCCGAATCATGTTAGCAATTGCCGCATTCTACGATTATGAGATATGGCAAATGGACGTCAAAACGGCATTCCTTAATGGTTTCCTTAAGGAAGAATTGTATATGATGCAGCCGGAAGGTTTTGTCGATCCTAAGAATGCTAATAAGGTGTGCAAGCTCCAACGCTCGATTTATGGGCTGGTGCAAGCATCTCGGAGTTGGAACATTCGCTTTGATGAGATGATCAAAGCGTTTGGGTTTACACAGACTTATGGAGAAGCATGCGTTTACAAGAAAGTGAGTGGGAGCTCTGTAGCATTTCTCATATTATATGTAGATGACATACTTTTGATGGGAAATGATATAGAACTCTTGGAGAGCATTAAGGCCTACTTGAATAAGAGTTTTTCCATGAAGGACCTTGGAGAAGCTGCATATATATTAGGCATCAAGATCTACAGAGATAGATCAAGACGCCTCATAGGTCTTTCACAAAGCACATACCTTGATAAGATATTGAAGAAGTTCAATATGGATCAGTCTAAGAAGGGGTTCTTGCCTGTGTTGCAAGGTGTGAAATTGAGCTCAGCTCAATGTCCGACCACGACAGAAGATATAGAAGAGATGAGTGTCATCCCCTATGCCTCAGCCATAGGTTCTATTATGTATGTCATGCTGTGTACCAGACCTGATGTAAACCTTGCCGTAAGTTTGGTAGGAAGGTACCAAAGTAATCCCGGCAAGGAACACTGGACAGCGGTCAAGAATATCCTGAAGTACCTGAAAAGGACTAAGGAAATGTTTCTCGTTTATGGAGGTGACGAAGAGCTCGTCGTAAAGGGTTACGTCGACGCTAGCTTCGACACAGATCTGGATGACTCTAAGTCACAAACCGGATACGTGTATATTTTGAATGGTGGGGCAGTAAGCTGGTGCAGTTGCAAGCAGAGCGTCGTGGCGGGATCTACATGTGAAGCGGAGTACATGGCAGCCTCGGAGGCAGCACATGAAGCAATTTGGGTGAAGGAGTTCATCACCGACCTAGGAGTCATACCCAATGCGTCGGGGCCAATCAAACTCTTCTGTGACAACATTGGAGCTATTGCACTTGCCAAGGAGCCCAGGTTTCACAAGAAGACCAGGCACATCAAGCGTCGCTTCAACTCCATTCGTGAAAATGTTCAAGATGGAGACATAGATATTTGTAAAGTGCATACGGACCTGAATGTAGCAGATCCATTGACTAAACCTCTCCTAGAGCAAAACATGATCAACACCAGCATTCCATGGGTGTTCGATTCATCACAATGTAACTAGATTATTGACTCTAGTGCAAGTGGGAGACTGTTGGAAATATGCCCTAGAGGCAATAATAAAAGCATTATTATTATATTTCCTTGTTCATGATAATTGTCTTTTATTCATGCTATAATTGTGTTATCCGGAAATCGTAATACATGTGTGAATACACAGACACCAACATGTCCCTAGTAAGCCTCTAGTTGACTAGCTCGTTGATCAACAGATAGTCATGGTTTCCTGACTACGGACATGGGGATGTCATTGATAACGGGATCCTAAACATAGCACAAGATCGTATAGTTCGTTTGCTAGAGTTTTTCCAATGTCAAGTATCTTTTCCTTAGACCATGAGATCGTGTAACTCCCGGATACCGTAGGAGTGCTCTGGGTATACCAAACGTCACAACGTAACTGGGTGACTATAAAGATATACTACGGGTATCTCCGAAAGTGTCTGTTGGGTTAACACGGATCAAGACTGGGATTTGTCACTCCGTATGACGGAGAGGTATCTCTGGGCCCACTCGGTAATGCATCATCATAATGAGCTCAAAGTGACCAAGTGTCTGGTCACGAGATCATGCATTACGGTACGAGTAAAGTGACTTGCCGGTAACGAGATTGAACGAGGTATTGGGATACCGACGATCGAATCTCGGGCAAGTAACGTACCGATTGACAAAGGGAATTGTATACGGGGTTGCTTGAATCCTCGACATCGTGGTTCATCCGATGAGATCATCGAGGAGCATGTGGGAGCCAACATGGGTATCCAGATCCCGCTGTTGGTTATTGACCGGAGAGCCGTCTCGGTCATGTCTACATGTCTCCCGAACCCGTAGGGTCTACACACTTAAGGTTCGGTGACGCTAGGGTTGTAGAGATATGAATATGCAGTAACCCGAAAGTTGTTCGGAGTCCCCGATGAGATCCTGGACGTCACGAGGAGTTCCGGAATGGTCCGGAGGTGAAGAATTATATATAGGAAGTGCAGTTTCGGCCATCGGGAGAGTTTCGGAGTCACCGGTATTGTACCGGGACCACCGGAAGGGTCCCGGGGGTCCACCGGGTGGGGCCACCCATACCGGAGGGCCCCATGGGCCAAAGTGGGGAGGGGAACCAGCCCATAGTGGGCTGGTGCGCCCCCTAGGCCCACCCCATGCGCCTAGGGTTGGAACCCTAGGGGTGGGGGGCGCCCCACCTTGCCTTGGGGGCTACTCCACCCTTGGCCGCCGCCCCCCCTAGGAGATCCCATCTCCTAGGGCCGGCGCCCCCCTAGGGGAGCCTATATAAAGGGAGGGGAGGGAGGAGGCAGCCATACCTTGAGTCTTGGCGCCTCCCTCTCCCCTGCTACACCTCTCTCTCTATCGCAGTATACGGCGAAGCCCTGCTACTGTGACGCCCTGCATCCACCACCACGCCATCGTGCTGCTGGATCTTCATCAACCTCTCCTTCCCCCTTGCTGGATCAAGAAGGAGGAGACGTCACGCTGACCGTACGTGTGTTGAACACGGAGGTGCCGTCCGTTCGGCGCTAGGATCTTCGGTGATTTGGATCACGTCGAGTACGTCTTCCTCATCCCCGTTCTTTGAACGCTTCCGCGCGTGATCTACAAAGGTATGTAGATGCAATCCAATCACTCGTTGCTAGATGAACTCATAGATGGATCTTGGTGAAACCGTAGGAAAATTTTTGTTTTCCGCAACGTACCCCAACAGGGGGGGGGGTTTCCAAAAATACACTTTTCCTTAATCATGTGTGCTTTCAAATATGTTGTCAGTGTTCACTTCATATCCAACTCAGAGATACTATTACTACCATGTATACTTATAAGTGGTGATATCACATTTTTTTGCCATATTTCCTTTTCATTCCATAAAATCACACTTTCAACACTAAAAGACATGTTCCATAGTTTTAGTCCAAAATTTCATGAAGCACCATCATGATGTGCTTCTTATATTCGTACCATGTGTTTCAAAACAGTGCTTGAATGTTTATCACATATGTTACATTGATATATCCCATATGTTTTCACTTTTGATTATTGTCACATCGATTTTCATTAGGTTCTATTTTTATTCTTCATATATGCTTCCACGTGCTACATGTGTAATATTTTTTTATTGACATGCTTAGTACATAATATAATAGAGGTTCATGACTTCTCATCCCGTGCATATTTCATTTCCTCCTTGTTCAACACTGCTAGGCTACATGTGTAGTACAAACTCATATTAGTTGTTTTGTCATAATATCGGTGTAGTTTCAAAACTCATGAATTGGCTTCTTCATTTCTAGACCATCGCCTCCTACAAAGTGTTGATGGAGCAGCAACTGTGGATGGAGTTATGGTGGAGATGGAGGAAGCTAGGGAGGGTGTGTCGATGAAATGTCAAGGGGAGTCATGGGTGCAGAAGGAGTCATCCATAAAGGAAAAGAGGCCAATTGGGATGAGCTCAACACCTGACGATGGCGGACGAGAGTGATACATCGACAAGATTTCGGAGGTGTCGGTCGATGTACGTCTCGTCAAATCGAAAGCCTTGTTGGATGGTGTTCTGTGCCATTGATTGGCAAATGCCACGAGAAACATGGAGCGGGAGATAATCCGAGACGCCCGACACGTTGCTTGCCATAGGCGTTGTTAGATCGCCGGCATGGGCAAATCTCGGTACTTATCATTGGTCTCGTTGGATAAGTGGCGGGAGGCGGAATAGAGGTTATATATATAGCCTAAACTCAGGCCGTTGGATTGGATGCACGGTGGCGATTGACCGTCCGTTCTAAAAGGGTTCATTCCCCCTTTTCAGAAAATGCTCCTCACTGTGCCGAGAAATTACCTTCGCCTGCCACCACCCTCTGCTGGCTCGAATCGTTGCTGCCTCTCTCCCGTGCGGCTAGGTTTCCCCGCCGCCGCCGCCGTCGCCTCCCGCCTCCCATCCCCACCCGCGCGGCCGCTTCTCGCCCCGTCCACGGACACGTTCTCTGCCGCCGTCCTCGTCTTACCGAGCTCCTACGCCAGCAGATCGACACCGCCGGACCCGTCCCCCCGTCTCGCCGCCGTCCAGCTCGTCCTCGTCCTCCGGCTCGCCACCAACTAGCTTCCGGACAAGAGCTCAGTATTGCCCCCCTACACATAGCTTAGGGCCGGCCCCGGTCTCGCCCGTCAGCAAGGGGCTCGCCGCGATGGCGGACCTGATTCCGGGCGAGGGAGAGCTGGCTTTCGGCGGCAACCAGGACGACGACGACGCGGAGGACGCCTCGCCGGGCAGCAAGGAGCTGGCCGCCATGGTGGAGGCGGCGGCGGCGGCGAGCGTGGAGCTGGACGCGGCCGCCGACCGGGCGCCGCCGTACGGGGACGACCGGACGCCGAGGGACGGGATGGTGTTCAAGTCGTACGAGGAGGTGCTCAACTTCTACAAGCGCTACGCCCTGCGCACCGGCTTCGGCGTCTGCGTCAAGAAGTCCTCCTTCACCAAGGCCGGCCTCTGCCGCCGCCTCCTGCTCGTCTGCAACAGGTGGGGGAACGGCAAGGAGGACGCCTGCTACCAGGCCAGGCCCACGGCCAAGACCAACTGCCAGGCCACCGTTGTCGCCAGGCTCTGGGGGGACGGCATGCTGCACCTCACCGACGTCAGCCTCGACCACAACCACCCGCTCAACCCCTCGGCAGCGCGCTTCCTGCGGTGCTACAAGACGCTTCCCAGCGGGATGAGCAAGGACCTGGTGGTGAGGGCTGCCAGAGGTGAATGCGCCACCTCCGGTGGCGACGTCGAGGCCCCCCCGATGTTTGATGACTGGGGGCGACTCAAGATCAGGGAGGGTGATGTTCAGGCTATCAATGGCTTCTTTGCGGAGATGCAGGCCAAGCAGCCAAACTTCTTCTATGTCATGGATTTCTATGTGGAGGGTCACCTGAGGAGTGTTCTTTGGGCTGATTCAAGATCCAGGGAAGCATACCAGTATTTTAGCGACGCTATTTGGGTCGATACCACCTGCTTGAGGAGTAAGTTCAATGTGCCCCTGGTTTTGTTTCTCGGGGTGAACCATCATGGCCAGCTTGTTTTGTTAGGGTGTGGCTTGCTTTCGGATGAGAGTACAGAGAGCTTCCTGTGGCTGTTCAAAGCATGGCTAACTTGTATGAAGGGAAGGCTTCCAGGCGCCATGATTACGGATGAGTCTGTGGCGATAAAAGCTGCGGTTCGAGAAGTGTTTCCCAAAACGCGCCATAGGATAAGTGATTGGCATATAGTGAGAAGTATTGCTGAGAAGTTAGGAGAGTTGCCAGAATATGAATCAATAAAAGTCCAAATGGAGGCAGTAATATATGGTTCCTTGAAGGATGATCAGTTTGAGACAAGGTGGAAGAACTTGATCAATAGGTTTAGCCTTCAGGATAATGAATGGATCATCTTTCTGTATGAAAATCGACACTTGTGGGTCCCTTCCTTTCTGAAAGACGCCTTCTGGGCTGGACTGTCTGTTAACCACCGGGAAAGCCCAGGTGCATTCTTTGATGGTTCAGTGAGCCATGAAACCACATTGGTGTCGTTCCTTAGCAACTACATGATTCTTGTACAGTACAAGCACAAAATGGAGCAACAGGATGATTTTGAGTCATTAACCAGCGGCAGGGTCCTTGTATCAAAGTTCCCTATGGAAGAGCAGATATCCAAATTGTACACCCTGAACATGTTTGTGAAATTCCAGGATGAGCTAAAATCAACGCTGGACTGCCAAGTTCAACAAGTATCGCCATCTTCTTTTGTAGTTATTGACTTAGCTGAACAAGGCACAGGATTAGTGACTAGAAAGTATGAGGTTGTTCACTGTATGGAGACCAACAGGATGGAATGTAACTGTGGCCTATTTCAGTTTAGTGGAATTGTTTGTCGGCATGCGTTATCGGTGCTTAAATGGCAGCAAGTGTATGATATCCCCCCTTGCTATGTACTTAACAGGTGGAGGAGTGATTTTAAGCAGCTGCACGCTCTGGATAATCCACTCAAGGATCCTTTAGTATCGAGTAATCATGTTGAGCGTTATGACCATATTTCCTTGCAGTGCCTCCGTCTTGTTGAGATTGGAATGGTTTCAGATGACAAGTATCAGCATGCATTAAAACTAATCAGCGACATGAAAAGGACCCTTCTTGATGATAATTTGTGCCGCGAGTTGGAGCAGAAAATGTCACCTCCTGAACGCGCAATTGTTGTGAATGGTGATAGCCATGCACAGCCTGGTTCATCTGAGGGGGGTCCAGCCAAAAAACGCCGCGGCCGTCCTCCCAAAAAGAGTAAAGAGATAAGCGCGGAGTCTGTGTCAAATCAATGTGGAAACAAGGTGCCTCCTTATTCATAGATTATTCATCGACTCCTTCCATTTGATTTGCTGTTGGTGCTAATCAAGTTTAAATTGTTGTGTGGCAGGAGTCTTTACTGGTATCTTCAGATGTAAGTCAGAAGGGTGCTTTACATTCTTCTTCGACTGCCTCCAACCTTGGTACTCATGTCAGAGCACATGGCGTTGATGATCTTATGGTAGTGTCTATCATCAATATTTGGTTATTAAATTCCTTATCAGATATGAGAATCTTGACAATGACCTTATTTTAACCGTATAACTTCCAGGAAGAAGTTAACGCTAATGAGGTATCATTTGAGAGCCGTTATGGGGTGCAATCTAGCCATCCAAATCATTATGGTGACCAGCTGCATCCAGGCCACACATTGCAGGTTTTTCTTTTCAGCTACACTACATGACCACATTTCATTTACATTTTTTTTACCATGTGCCACCAAGGAAAATCTTTTACTGGTTTCTTCATAATGGACAGTTTGGCCAACACATGCCATCCGCAGAGCAATCTAGGGGAGTCGAGTGGGTGTATCCGACTATATATCAGGTGAATGGGTACTTTGCATCTGTCTAGTATTTTTTTTCAGAGGGTTTGCGTGAGTCAAGCTGTGTTATGAAATTTTAGTGATATGCATATGTGCTGATGCATCATAATCAATGTAGGATGATCAAGTGCCTTATGGCAGGCGGACATCTTGAATCGTAGAACAGGAGAATGATTTCAGGTTTATCTCTCACTAAATTTTCTCCTTTTGTGTTACTGAGCTCTAACTGAGAAATAACCCAGCATCAGAATGGAACACTTCAGACTTTGATGAGCAAAACTTGACAAAATTTGATAAAGAAAATTCACCAGCACTTTGAATTAATCCCTTTTCCAGTTCCCTGCTGCTGTTGAATCTTTTTCATGGGTATACTCGATACATATTTCGATAATAAGCCAATCGAGCACATAGCTGTGCAACCAGCAAGAACTTCACCATTCCACTTTCACGTGTGAACTACCTTTCAAAGCACATACCGTTATGTCAGGCATTCCGGAATTATCCTTTTTTGGCACTGTCCGATCGGGCATTGTGTAGATTGTGGACTTATGTACTGTTTCATTTTTTTGCGGGGGACTCAAAGTACTTGTAGTTAACATTAGGAAACCTGACATTTGAAGGTTGATACGGTCCAAACTGAAAGATGAGAATGCTATGCATTTATTGCAGTAATACTACTAACCCCAACTGTTAAGGTCATTAATTTTCACCCTTTTTTATATATGTTATATATGTAGGTGCCATTCGATGTTAATTCTGTAGAGTAGTTTCTCTTCAAGATATATTCCTCGTCTTAAGCAAGGACGCGTTCCTACTCGATTAGCCGTTAATCATAAGAGCATCACAATTCTTAATCGTAGCAGGCTCATCAGAAGATATAGAACTTAGCGTTCAGAATGGACAGACCTGTGCGTAATTAATTCAGCCATTTCTTGAACTTTATTATTGTATTACCTTATTATTTTTGTCATGAATAGCAACAGATTGCTCGTGAACCAATAGCGCACAGTACATGCTGTGTATTTTCAGTGATGCAGCTTTCAGTTTTTTCATATATAAAAGCACCTGCTTTTGAGAATTATTAGGAGGAAACTCTGTCTGCTTGATCAGGAGGCATTCTTCCTCCCTGGCACACGTGAAGAGTCTGGCCTGTTTCAGGACATGCTCGCCAAGTCGTCCATTCTGTAACGGGGTTCCGTCTTATGCTTGCAGGTTCCTGATGAGATGTACAGAGGGGACCGGGAAGCTGCCAGCTGGCGTCGGCCCCCACCCCAGGATGTGTTAGCTTCATCCATCTAACATCGGAGGCGAGGCGGCGTGATGAGAGCGTCGGCGCGTGTCGGCACAAGTCTGGGCATGTGGTTTGATTCTTTGGCCTGCATAGAGACCGGCAGGAAGGAATGTGGCAATGTGCCTTGGCTGGCCTTGATGGTGCTAGCAACTGCTAAGATGTAGTGTACTGCGCCTGATCCTGACAAGAACTCAAATATAGCTCTCTTCAAATCCTGCTCTCTTTTTGACTGCTGGCTCTGACCTATGTGAATACATGGTTCGGCTTTTTTTCTTTCTGAAAAAACACCGTCGTTTTTTTTCTCGCTTCAATGTGACACGGTGCTGCTGCGTGTCTGTATATGTTTTGAAGGTTATATAAAAGAAAAACGAGACCAACCCGGGCTAGACTAGCCTGTTGGTTTTGAAGGTTATCAGATAAATGAAATAAGCCACCGTGAGGGCATCACTCACAGCACAGCAACCAGCTACTGCTACTCGTACAATGCATTACTCAGCACAGCAGCATGAGTGAAAAGAAGTAAACTACTGCACATTAGGAAGAGATCAGTTGCCTTGTTGCATAACGATGTTGCGTCGATTGGATTATGTTGGGCCGCCGTTGTCGCCTGATCGGAGTACTTTAGAAGAATGATGAGTGCTGGGTTGCCTTGATCAAATATCATCTGTCTCTAGACCTTGTAGGGGTCAGATAGATAGGTCCTGATTTCATCAAGGCTAATAACTGATTAAGTGCAGACAATAACTTTCTCAAGCCTTTGGAATTTCCAGCAAGATCAAATGGTAATCTTTGTATCAGACATTGTAATGATTTCATTATTGTGCTTGTGGAGATTTGAAGGTTCAAAACGTTATTACATATACAGGGCGGGCGTATCTGCAATATCAAATAATTGAAGGCATGTGGCTCCAAGTTTGAAATGGCAGTTTTGAAAAACCCAAGGACCTTTCTGTAAGAGAGAAGAGCAGTACGCATGAGGATAGGCCGGTGGCTTCAAGTTAAGAACGGCAGTCGTGAGGGCACTTCTGGCAGAGAATGAAAACATCGAGGCCCTTTCTGTAAGAAGCGCACTACATGCGAGGGGCATAAAAGAAGACCTCCAGGGACCTGCGCGCGAAATCTCAAAAAATTTGGACCATTTCTCGATTTATGCGTGTCATCCTACAGGTTCGTCGTTTCCTCGCTAGCCGATGTGGGACTAAACAAACTAGCGTCTGTTTTACTACTCCCCCCGCTGTCCAGCCGGGAGCCGTCGGACGCGGGGTGGGCCGAAAGCAGTCGGCTGTATCTCTCTCGCTGTGGCCCAAATTAATGGACGAGCGTAACGGGCCTTCGTGTTCTTCCGCCGAGCGGACGTGATAACATGCGTACTGACTGTCCTTTTTTTTTGCGCGTGCTAATCTTTTTTTTTTGCGGGTACTGTCTGTTCTTTTTTTTTTTGCGAAAATAAAACTTTTCATTCATCAATCAGGGTTGTCACACTCAAGGTTACACAATGGACTAATTTCCACAGGTGCATGACGGGCTGAAAATGGAAATGGAAGTACATCCACATCCCGTTCCCGTGGACTGCTTTGCTAGGCTGCTCCATTTGAACTGCATTGCATGCACGTACGTACGTACAACTCGTGCTTTCAATTGTACTAATAGACCCGTTACGCCAAATGGCGCAGAGGCATGCTAAATCCATGTGCGCGATGAAATAAATATCCATGGTTTAATCCTCTCTAATAGGCAGCATGTTGGATTGTTCTCTATAATGAGATGTATATACACATTTTAATTTGATAGCACAAAATACTTGCTATCATGTCCGCAGAGACCCACTTGAAATCATGTTCGCATTGAAACATTTGCATTTTTCAATGACTTTGTGTTTGAGAAAAATATACATTGACTTTTAAAAATATATGTATCTTTAAAATCATGATTGCTTTCAAAATATTTTCATTAGTTAGGAGCTTTAGGTTTGAGCAAACATGTATGATTGGAGCTTTAGCCCTTCTGTATACAAATAATGAAGGAGCATCAAACATTGAATAGCAGATGAACAATAGTTCAAAGCGTCTCCATAATAGCAATAGCTATCGTTTGACATTTGTTTTATAACTATCAAGCATGCCGAATACATCATTCAATTGAATCCGCGTAACAAGTATATATGGTAAGGGGCACCATCACATAGATTAAAGATAAAAGAGGGATTAATCAATAGTTCAACACTAAAGCATCGACTACTTGCATTGTGATAGGAGCCAATGGCAATGTGTAAGTCTGTAAGTTGCCGTACATATCCTCAAGACTTGGAGTGCTCCATGGTCAGCAATGCATCGTTATACGTACAACTTCGCTACAACCGATACATGCACCTCAAACAACATGCTGGTGTTTTTACCTGATAAAATAGGTAGTGATTCAAATTTATTTGCCAGGTGCAGATTGTACCAGCAACTTGTATAAAAAATGCAATGTTTCACTATGATCACCATCCGACTATTTTTACAAAAAACACTGAATCTAGAAAACAAATGTTGTTTTCCGATGTAATACCTGAATGAGCTAGTTAATAAATTTAATCTAAATTTGACATCAAAAGCATTAAATTTTGTGAGCTTCTCTATGAAATTATACTGTCATGCCATGTATACAACAGAGAACACTAGTAGAAAAAGGGTCATTAGTCCCGGTTCATAAGGGCCTTTAGTCCCGGTTTTCGAACCAGGACTAAAGGGTCGTTACTAAAGCCCCCCCCCCCCCTTTTAGTCCTGGTTCTTACACGAACCCACCTTTAGTCCCGGTTGATGTTACCAACCGGGACTAAAGGTATTTTTTTGAATTTTTTCTCGATTTTCAAATTTCTGAATTATTTTATAATTTAATCTCTAATCATCCACCCCTCCTCACTGCTCAATTTAATCTCTAATCTCTAATCACCCCTCATCATTCCAAATCATCTAACTTCCCGACCGGTCACCCATCCCTCTCACTACTTCAGCCCGAGCACGCTTAACTTTCGGGTTCTATTCTCCTTCGTTTCCAAGTCTGCACTTGTTGTTTTCCTGACAATAGTAAGATGTCAATCCTATTAACCCTCGGGAGTTTAGCTTGAGCATGAAGTCACACATTTCACTGTTTGAGTTTGAAACTATTATTGTACAAAACAATAATTATTTAGTAACACTAATATTTCTTGAATAAATAGTTTGACCAGATTTGACCAAAATTCAAAAAATCAAAATAATAATTTAGTAACACTAATATTTCTTGAATAAGTAGTTTGACCATTGTTGGACCACAATTTGACCAGATTTGACAAAAATTCAAAAAAACTGAAATAATTATTTAGTAACACTAATATTCTTGAATAATTATTTAATAACACTAATACTTCTTGAATAAATAGTTTGACCAGATTTAACGAAAATACAAAAAAAACTGAAAAAAATTGAGCATAACTTTTTTTCCTTTTAGAATTTGAGGATTCTAAAAATTTGCAAACAGGCCGTAACCGGGACTAAAGATCTAATCTTTAGTCCCGGTTTGAGACATAAACCGGGACTAAAGGGCATCACACCCTTTAGTCTCGGTTCGTGTCTCAAACCGGGACTAATGCCTTAACCGTACGAACCGGGACCAATGCTCACATTAGTCTCGGTTTAGTCCCGGTTCGTGACTGAACCGGGACTAATGTGAATATTGCCCTGTGACCAAAGCCCTGTTTTCTACTAGTGGAAGTATCACATGGATTTCATAGAGAACTGAAGAAACAAAATTCATGTATTAGTAATTTCATAGAGAAGTATCTAATCTGAACAATCCAATTAGATATACAAGCAACTATATATACAACAGAGAAGTAGAGGCATGACAGTATAATAAACACTATCGATCTCTTGGGTTGTACATTGTAGGTTACCATCCTAAGTTAACTTGGCAACAACCTAGATTGCAAGCTATGTCGTGGACTGGCGGGAGACACGGAGGTGACCTACAAGCCAAGACGATGGGAGGGGGGCAGTTAGAGAGAGAGAGACACGACGACGACTTGCAAGCATGTGAATTATAGTCCAGTAAATATCACATGACATTGGGAGAAAAACAAAAATTAAGGCACTGACAATTAGTAGAACCCAATACCCAGATATTGAATAAGGTGTGACGCTAAAGTTAGTCCAAGAATCTCTCTGTCAGAACATCCACAACATTTCACCTCTAAAGTTCACCTCTGCATACTTTTTTACTAAATAATGTTTCGCCAAAATGTCATAAACCTTTTAAGCACAACAATCCTTTTTTATATACAAAGCAATGTGAACAGAAACTAACCTTAGTGAAGTAAAAGTTATTCTCCATGCTAATAAAAAGAGTCAATCAGACATCATAGAAGAGCATATTGCCACCGTAAGACATTTCCCGTTGTGGTCATAGCAAGAGGAATCGAATACCATATAAAGAATCTCATTTTGAGTATATCAAAACCCTGTAGCTTGGAAAGCGAAAACAACGCAAGACACATGGGACTTGCAGGACGTATATTTCACAAAGAACACAGCTGAACCTTAGTCTGCAAAGATCGTAGGGTTCGAAAACTCGTCAATCCTTGAACAGGTTACAGTATAAACAAAATTAATCCTGTCGTAGAATAAAACCATTATGACCTACTAAATCCAACCTGACAAAATGATCCATTTCAATACGGAACATTTGATGTGTCGTTAATTGTTAATTGTCAGTTGTTAAAAAAATTGGAATAGAATCATGGCGCAAACATAGCTTGTATTGCCGTTTACAAAACGAAGGAAATTCAAACAATATTTTAACATTAATTGTCTTCCATCCTAATATAGCCTCATACAACACTACATATCTAACCTTGAGCTTTTTGAAACATACCATACAAATATGTTAGATAGATACAAATGCTTCTATACTTCTTGTTAATTTGTTGCAATGTAAATTTGTAAGATATACATGCAATTTTAGCTAGAAATACACTAACAAATTGCCAGCGAAATCACTATGGGAAATCAAGAAATTACATGAAGCCACTATACAGGTCCTCTTGAGCTAATCAAGAGGAGGTCCATTCTCTTTGCATTTGTTACTACGTCGATCTGTTACTACATCCGGTATCTTTGACATAAGGACTAAGATAAATCAGGGCACAGAGGAAAAAATACGCATATACATGTGATTTTCTCAACGTCACATGAGAGACGGCAATTGAAACCATATGAACAAGGAATGCAGATTTTGTGAGCTTATGCACCCGGGCCTCACTATCCTAACACTCCAATGTTGCTTTGAGATCTGTGCTACACAACTACCTTATTACATGAAATTTTCTCTTTTTTGTTCCTCTCATATAAAACATGTCTTGAACTTCAAACTTTGCAGTACAACATAACTTTGTAACTAGAATGTGAGATAAAACTTTCAGATTTTTTTGTCCGACATAAATATGAAAAATAAGATTTTTTAATCAAATAAATCTCATTTTGTATATTTATGTTGGACCAAAAAATCTGTAAGTTTTATCTCACATTCTACATAGAAAGCTTTGTTGTGCTGCAAAGTTGAAGTACAAATACATGTTCTATATGAGAGAAACAAAAAAGAGAAAATTATTTGCACGAATCGTGATGCAGGAATGAGTGGTTGGATAAGGAGTACCCGGGTGCATAGGCTCTAAAACATGTTTTCCTATGAACAAGTAAGGCTCAGAACTGGAATAGGTCAAATCTAGACTGAGAATTGGTCAAATTTGCTTCCGTGTACAACAGAGAGATAGATCAAGGGAGAGAGAGAGAGAGAGAGAGAGAGAGAGAGAGAGAGCACGGAAAGGAGCGAGGAAGTACCTGCGCTTGGAGGGGAGGCTGGCCTCGCTAGCGTCTAGCCGTGGGGGTGAGGAGGAACACATGAACGACGGCGGCCTCGACAAAAGAACGGTGATGGTGACAGATCTGACGACCTCGGCTGCCATTGTGAACACCTACCTCGCCATCCTCGTTGGGCGGGGAAGCATCTACCTGCGGCGCTGCTCGTGTAGGCACGGCCTGGGGCGACTGGATTTTGGGCATGAAGCTCATGTCCATCCCCTTCCCCGTCGTTCCTCTACCTCCCTTCCTCCTCTCTGCTGTTCATCCCCTTCCCCGTCGTTCTACCTCCCTTCCTCCTCTCTGCTACCCTGTATCCGAGACGAGATAGGGAGGAGCCCAGCGGCGTCCGACGCGGGAGGATGCGAGAGAAAAGAGATGGAGGGGTGCGGCAGCTGTGGCGGGTGACAGGCGAGGAAGGAAGGAAGGAGAGGGGTGTGGGAGGCGGCTGTGGGAACTGGGGGAAAAGAACGCACTGTGCAAGAGACAAACAATTTGACATCGTCGCACGTCCGGTTGTCTCCGCCTTTCCTCGACCACCACGCGTAGCAACCGGATAGGTTGACTTTTATCAACGATCCAATTCACCCACGAAGGACCAGGCGAACCTCACCCAAGAAGGGCTACAAGTCACTCAAACGTGAAAAACAAGCACGGGTCAAATTTATTACCACGCAGTCAACCGATCCAATGGTCAGCAGAGAAAGTCAAAGCCCATCCGACGCCCATGAGCGATGCGCACGGGAGGAGCTCCGTGGAGGAGGGTCGGCTAGCATCCTTATAGGTTAGAATCTCTGCATACAATGTCAACGCTCGACTGAATTCAAATCATGTACGTTATGTATGTAACCCAAGCGTGCCGATGTGCACCGTGTGCGTGGGACTAGGTCTAGGTTGTTGGCGAGTCGCGTGGCGTTATCAAGGGTGCTGCCGTTGGAGCTCGCCGTGGGCCGCGCGCGTCGGAGCGCGACGCGGGCACGAGCAGAGCGGGCGAAGCGTGAGCGATCGAGAGGGAGTGGAGGCGTGGGTTGGTGCCTGGTGCGCTGGCTCGTGTATAAAGCCACGCGATGGCCGTTGTAACATGGAGTGGGCTCGAGTTCGTGCTCGAGGGAAAACAATGCCGTCTGTGCGGCGGGCGTTCGTGCGGCAGAACTCCACCGTGTCCCCCTTCTCCTCATGCTTTCTTCTTCCTTGATACGGCTTGAGCTAGAGCGAGGTGAGAGAGAGAGGGGGGTAGGTTATATTAGAGGGAGAGCTAGGGCAGGGTTTAGCAACATCACCTTCGTCTTAAACTAGCTTGTAAACAGTGCTGATCAGAAGACAAACAACAAATGATCTTGAACTTTATAGTACAATCCGATCAATGCTGCTTCCTATATATCAATATGCATGAACTCAAAAAGATCGAAATTAAGATGCACACTGCAGCCTAAATCAATAGTACTACACAGTAGACAGTACACACTAGTTACAAACTGCGCGCATGTTGAATTACTAAATAAGCAGTGCCAACGAGCAACTAGTAGCTAATGTAACCCTAGAAGGCTTGTACAGCAGGAACAACTCCCGGTCCCGGGTTCCGCGAGCGAAAGAAGGCCGGCGGCATTGGAAGCATGCTTGGGTCAGGCGACGCGACGAAGCTCGGGCCAGAGAACATGGGGCCAATGCGCGGCGCTGTCGGTTTCAGAACCATCGCCGTTGTGTCTTCCCCCTGGTCCTCTTTGTCGCCTGTCCGGCTCCGGCTCACGACGGCAGCTTGTGCGGGGCAAGGCTTCTTGTGCGTGTCCCAGCGATCAGCGGAGGTCGTGCGGCTGGGCGGCAGCTGCTTGTTGCTATCCCACCTCCCGCACGGCGAGGACCCGACGGAGCTCGTGCTGCTTCGCCGGCTTGACGACGATGACGTGCAGCTGCTGCCGGAGATGTGCTTGTTTATGTCCCAACGCTGGCAGGAGGAGGCTCGGCCGGGGCTTGAGCCGCTGGAGCACGACGAGGCTGGGCTCGTGGGCTTCTTGTCCTTCTTGTGCGCGTCCCACCTCTCGACGGAGTCGGCGCGGCCGGGCTTGGGCTTGGAGGCGAACGAAGCTGGCAGGATGATGAGGCACGGCCTCGTCGGCGGGGTCGGGAGAAGACCCGGGAGAAGCGACGCGGCGGCTTTGGCCATTGCTCGCTCAACGGAATACATTGCTGATCTCTCTCGATCCAAGAAACACCAAGCGCTTTGCCTTTCAGAGAGAGAAGGCGCCTTGGCCGGAGAAGGAACAGACGATCGATCTGATGGTATGGAGTTGGGTGGGTGCGTGGGTATATATAATAGACATCTCCCGCAGTGACGGACTCCATTTCGAATTAGGGGCGGGCCAAGACCGTCTTCGACTGCCAGTCGGCCAGGACGCCACGTACGAGACTCCATTTCGAATTACCAATCGGCAATCCGGCCGGCGGCGGCGTTGAATTGACACGTATCAGTCAGATTCGAATCGTAGTTTAATTTGAGATATTTGGTTCAACACTGTCACTTATTCGTAATGCTACAAACGATCTCCTACATTTCGGAGTATCAGTCAGATTAGACAGAGTAAACTGCATAGAACCACCCCTTTCGCCTCTTAACTCTAAAAAAATCATCACTTTACAAAACGTGACACTTTACACCGCGCCGAGAAAATGACAGTGACAAAAAACGCTGACGGCACATGCTAAGCGATTTGATGACAGTCACTAACCAACCAACTTGTCAGGCTGAGTTGGCACGGAAAAAACGCCACGTAGGAAAATTGACTTGGTCTTCTTCTCCTTTCTCTCCCTCTCTCTTTAAAGCATTTTATCAAACACCTTCAGAATGCCATGAGGTGGAGCACCCGCAGCCACAGTTGCATGAGATACGCCGCCCCTGATAGCCCTCCTCCTCCCTCCCCGCTCTCCCTCCTTTGGGTCCGGCCACATTTGAGGCGTGGACCTAGTACCCAACGCTAGTACTACCACTCAGTCCTAGCACCGAGACTGTTGCAAGTCGTTGATAATTTTTTGTATACTTGTGCCAATTAAAGTTTGAATTTTTAAATTTAAAATGTTGGTATGACATTTTAAGGAAGGACCGAGTCCGGAATGATGATATATGAGATAGAGTTGGGATAGCGCCTATTGAAGAGAAGCTTGTCCAACATCGTCTGAGATGGTTTGGGCATATTCAACGCAGGCCTCCAGAAGCGCTAGTGCATAGAGAATCTAAAGTGTGCTGATAATGTCAAGAGAGGTCCGGGTGGACCGAACTTGACATGAGAGGAGTCCGTAAAAAGGGATTTGAAGGACTGGGGTATCACTAGAGAACTAGTCATGGACGGGGGTGCGTGGAAGCTTGATATCGATGTGCCAGAATCATGAGTTGGTTGCGAGATCTTATGGGTTTCACCTCTAGCCTACCCCAACTTGTTTGAGGCTAAAGGCTATGTTCTTGTTGTTGTTGGTATGACCTTTCAAGGAAATGGTAAAACTTTTAGAGTTACGCACCCAAGTTCTCACATAATCTGACCCCAGATCAGTTAGCGCGCAAGGCACGGGCAGCATCGGCCGGAGACTGGTCCCAGATCAGATCAACTCGACCTTTCGTGGCCTCCCGTCGGAAGAAAGCCTAACTTTCGGCTCCTTCATCTTCACTACGGACAGGACGGGCCAGATCAACGTCAACCCACCAGCCCCCCTTTCCCGCACCGTCTTCTTTGGCGCATTGGCATTCGTCATCGACCGCCACGATGGCTTCCACGTGTGCGTCCCGCCACTCCAGCAGATCGCATCAGCGGTCCCATCAGGGACCGCAACGCCTTCAACATCTACCTCTAGCGTTGGGGGTATCTTCTGGCTCCAGAACGCTGGGGCTGCATACCAACGGGCGATGCAGACACACCTGTGCGGCCGGATCAGCAGCAACACTGACTGGATGGACTCGTCGTCCATTAGGACCTTGGGGAGCTGGCAGCTGTCGATGATTGGGTCTACGACAAGGGCGAATTTGCCGGGGTTTGAGATGTAATCTGGGCGATATGTTCTGCCGAAGGAGATTGTACAATATGACCGGTCTATGTACTGGAGGACGTCGGGGACACCTCCTTGATAGTTTGCTTCTATGTGCATTTGTACTCATGCTCACGGAAAAATCGGAGACTACGTTGGCGACTCTGAATTTAGGCATAACCTTCACAATCTCCAGAAATTGTAAAGGGCACTTTATACCGATTTTGTTGAGGATATGACGCATCCGTCCATTTCATATCCTCTTGAATTATCAAAAAGAGGGAGCCGCGACGCGCTGTACCACAACGTTCATAAAATTTTGGGTACCAAGCTCGATGGAGGGGGCGACTATGGTGATGGCGGCGATGTCCAGTAACTAGGGGGTTAGGCGCCGCATGCCTTTACTATAGCGGGAAGATGAAGCGGAAGGATGTGATAGGTATGTCGATTTCAGTTGTTTTGGCACTCAACAAAAGTGACCCGCCGTCACCGGTAGACAGTAAGGGCGGTTTTGATTTATCAAAAAGTGCGGCGCTTACTATCTCCCCCGAGTACTTACCTTTTTGATAAATCAAGAGGATATGAACACTATATAGGCCTCCCCCGAGTAGTTACCTTTTGTTGAGTTTTTTTTAGAAAGGCTCTCGACAAAAGCCGTCCTCAGTTGAGTCCCAGTCCGCAAAGGCGAGGTTTACCAACACCCCGTGAATGGGAACTCGGCAAGGACAGTGTTACTAGGCAAACAACATTTTCCAGTAGTGATACTAGAATCCAACTCGCAAAGAGTGATGCATGGTGGCACTGCTGCCCCATACCTCTTAATTTGTAGCAATTTTCATGCTAACGCACAAAGAGTGATGCATGGTGGCACTGCTGCCCCATACCCCTTAATTTGTAGCAATTTTCATGATCATCTCTCTTACAGTTGTTGGATGAGCTCGCTAGATGGTTGCGTAATCGAATAAACTAATGGAACATGTTTCTGCATTATGAGCAAAGCACACAGTTGCGACTGAGAGATAATCCCTTAAAACAAATTAAGGAGCAAAATCATATATGTGAGGACATGGCAACAAAAGAATGACCATGAAACTTAATTAATATTAGACTGGTATATATATAGATAAAAGACAGAAATAAGATTGAGTAGACTAGAAAACAAAAGGTTAAAAAGTTATTACACAGAGGATGTATTTTGTAATACCAGAGAACAAAAGGCCCGTGGCTTCAAGTTTGAAATGGCAGTCGTGAGGGCACTTCTGGCAGATAATGAAAACACCAAGGACCTTTATATAAGATAAGAAGTGCAGTGCACGGCTGCACGTGAGGGGCTAGAAAAGAAGATCTCCAGGGACCTGCGCGCGAAATCTCAAAAAAATTTGGACCATTTCTCGATTTGTGCGTGTCATCCTTGCGCAAGGGCCATGCTAATCTTCTCTGTATCGTTCCAATTTTATCAGATGTCCCCGAAGGGACGATGCAGCTGCCTCGCTTACACTTATAAACAGGTTCGTCGTTTCCTCGCTAGCCGATGTGGGACTAAACAAACTAGCGTCTGCCTTTACTCCCCGTGCTGTCCAGCCGGGAGCCATCGGACGCGTGGTGGGCTGCAAGCAGTCGGCTGGATCTCCTTTGGCGTGGCCCAAATTAACAGAAGAGCGTAATGGGCCTTCGTGTTTTCTTACGGAAGAACGAGCCTGGTTTTCTTTTTTAGATTGAGCCTTGGTGTTATATTGAGCTGACCTGATAATGTGTGTTGTACCTCTAAAAATGAAACGAAGATATATCTATGAGCCCGTCCGTGAGTCCATGTGGTTTCTCCTAGATACTAGAAACTAGTAGATGATGCTATGAACTACTAACATTTTTTTTTGCGTGACTATGAACTACTAGCATTTACATCTCGTACTGTGTCATGTGACATGGCACCTTGAAGCTTTCTTCTTTTAACCGCTGATCAATATTTTTCCCGGATCATGAAATTTGACTTCTTAGCTTTTTTCTAAAAAAAAAAATCGACTTCTCACTATGTGAATGCGCAGTTCGGCTTATTTCTCGTGTAAATAAATGTAAATATCTGTGCTGATGATGAGCATTGGAGGTTTTGTTTTTGTTGTTGGTGAATTTAGAATGTGGCTAGTCATCAGGTCTGCCCTTCCCCGGCACGGACGAAAACCTGGCGTAGGTGTCTCACTCTCTGGTTGTCACTGTTTCATGGATGCACAAAATTTATGGATCATGATTTTGGCTGCAGTTGTTTCTATTTGTGATGATAAACGCATACTGGTACGTCTGAGGTTTTCGTTCTGAAGAGGAACAAGAGGCCTGCAGCCACGGGCCAGTCGCTCTCTTTTACCCTTTCTTTATCTCCTTATAAGCAAATCATTCTAGAGTGAATTCGTGGCAAATTGTCTGATTTTCGCAGAGATTTGTATTTGTAAATAAAAAAGGAAACCAAACACGTATGCAGTGACGTACTTGAGGGTAAAGCGACAGTATACGGTGTATGTCTGGAGTTCTTTTCAAGGTCTGTACACCTGTTATTATTACTGTAGCGAGTTTCAGTTAAGGTACATAGGTTAGGTACAAGACAATGGCGTCGACGGCCGTGGCAGACGCGAACGCCGGGGGATTCGGTGTCGGGGCCGCCGGAGTCGGGCAGGTCCTCGACGGCTCCAACCCGGCCATCGTCCGGCTCCGGCAGCTCGTCGACGGGCCCCAGTCCTCAGGTGCTGCTACTGGCACGCTCACTCGGCATGCAATGCAATCCACTGTCGGTATATCCGTTACTAGACTGATGAAATAGCGGCGCGTGTTTGCAGAGGGGTGGAGGCGGTGCTGGGAGCAGGGCGTGACGCCGTGGGACCTGGGCCAGCCCACGCCGGTCGTCGTCAAGCTGGTGCAGTCCGGCACCCTCCCCGCCGGCGGCGCCACCGTCCTCGTCCCCGGCTGCGGCGGGGTACGTTACGTAGCACACGCTCTACTCGTTCAATTGTAAGAGAGATAATAACTGGCAACCTCATGCACGCACGCGCCCTGCAGGGATACGACGCGGTGGCCCTGTCCGGCGGCGGCCGCTCCGTGGTGGGCCTCGACGTCTGCGACGCCGTCATCCAGAAGGCCAGTCAGCGGTCATCGTCGTCGCCCGACGTGGCCTTCATTACCGCCGACTTCTTCACCTGGGCGCCGCCGGAGCCCTTCCACCTCATCTTCGACTACACGTACCTTACCGACGGAACCTTACAAGCTCTCCTACTGATCAACACTTAATTAATTAAATTCCCATTTAAAAACACTTAATAACTCGATTACTAATGTTTCAGATTCTTCTGCGCCCTTGACCCGTCGCTGAGGCCGGCGTGGGCGGCGAGGATGGAGGAGCTGCTGCGGCCGGACGGAGAGCTCATCACCCTCATGTACCTGGTAATCACCCCCACTAATCCTCCTGCCACTAAGGGCAATATATATACAAGTGCTACTAATTATCGGCACTGTAATGATCATGCATGGATGCATTTCAGCCTCAAGACCAAGACTCGGGGCCACCGTACAACACGACAGTGCTCGAGTAAGCATCACATCCCTGCTAGTATATTTTTCCTACTAGTAATACAATCCATCACAATGTTGAGAGAGACAGAAATGCCAATTCTTCATCTCACTGTCTCTTGTCAATCATCTATGCATATGCAGCTACGAGGAGGTGCTCAAACCCCTGGGTTTCTTCATCGAATCCATCGAGGACAATGACGTGGCGGTCGAGCCGCGCAAGGTATACTGGACAGCAGTTTCTATTGTTAGCCTTATTATAGCATACGTACTAGTAACAATTACAGGCTGTAGAAAACAGTGCGTGTTAGTTTCAGTCAGTTAGTTCAAAACATGTCCAGTAGTTTTGTCATGTAACTAACTTCAGGTGGCAATTTAACTATTCTCAGGGGCTGGAGAAGATCGCAAGGTGGAAGAAGACAGCCAGCCGGGGCAGAAACGCCGATATGATATCAGATCTGCCCTCTGATAATCTCTAGTTTCCTTAAAAGATTGAAATGTTTAAAAGATTAATTTTAAGGTTTTTCCCTTGAGAGGTTACAGTGGAGAGGCATGGCATGACATGCAAAATAGTATATCGATGCACACAACCCTTTCTATTATAATAATTATTTATAAAACCAATGTATGGTTATCATGTTAGTGGCACATTTTAAACAATATGTGTGTGTGTGTTTATTTCTATTGAGCAGATATCCTTCATCGATCGTGAATCGTGTGGCTGATTCATGGAAATTCTGAATTGGTCTCACACATTGCTAGTTTCTGGTCAGGGAAACAAATATCCGAGTAATGTTTTTGCAAGTTACTGTTCACACATCACACAGATGCTAACCTCACGAAACTGGGCTACTCGCACATGTAATCCACATCATTATTGGCGCTGTCTTCTGGAAGTAACCAAGTCAAAAAGCCGTCGAAAGTTTCTCTTTTGAGCCTCTGGGATGAATACTCGACAATCATGTGCCACAACTCGCCGACAGTCCATCCGTGGCGTAATACCCACTGGATCACCTGTCACAGCAGAATGATGCAAAAATTATAAGCTGAAGAGAACAAAAAAGGAAAGCTTGACAGCATGGGATTAGGACCGACTCGATTCGGTGGAGAAAAGAAAAAGGAGGGTCCCTGCCTCCATCTAGAACCATCCATCATATCTAGTTTTAGGCTTTAGTGTGCAAATAAGTTATTCTCTCCTTTCCGGTTTATTAGGCTCATCTTAGAAATCACATCACCTTCAATCATTGGTTGAGTCACACTGAAAACCAAAATTTAACAGAATTTAATGTAGGATTGCTATATTTGCCAATCCCAAGACAATTCAGTGAGTGGCCGTGGAACCATGAACACCGCTAGACAGGCAAAACTACTACAACTTCGAAAATCGGCTATATTTTAGTCGTTCTACTTCTGTGCATAACTGCATACGCAAAAAATGTGAAAAGGTTTTCATAGTATTGTGGTACCTCTTCTAATCTTCTAAGTGACGCATCCTCAAAAGTATAGTAATTAACAAAAGGTCGGTGTGCCTGCAAAATAAGAACCGCCAAATATATTTTGATCACTCCAACAATGTTCATAGTTGAATTTACCGGTATAGACATTTAACCTTCTTTAAAAAAAATGAGGTATAGATATTTAATTGGGAACAAACAGATGAACTCCTATTCCTGAAAATTCCATTGTGTAATAACATTTTTCCTGTACCTGTGATGCGCCAAGCCACTGAATCATGCTCTTAATTTCAGGGTTTCCACCAAAAGCCCCACAACCCCAGTTTCCGGTTGAAACTCCTACACAGTCAACTGAGTTGACACTTGGATGATTATCCTTGGAATTAGAATCCTGGAACCATGTGTTAAAAGTTAAAAAAATGATCAAAAGTTCAGAACATATAGACACCACCTTCTAATGGCGTGCATGTGTTTTAGGTATTTTAGGCCACTACTTATCATGTTAGACCTCATTTGAAATTATATACACATGCAGCAGAACTTCATTCCGACAGTTTATTACTTTATTGGTCGACGGACATAAAATAAATGATAGGGGCAAATACATGCTATCAAGTCATTTTCTGAACCTTAGCAGAGATGGAGATGATAATGTTTGCCACTTGTGTTTGAAATTAGGTAATTCATAGAAGGATTCAATTAACAGAAACTTCATGGCTTGTTAGGTAAACACCTGGAAAGGCTTCACATCGAACTGATGCTTTGATTGATCCAAAAAACCAACAAATGCTTTGTTCACTTCCCTGCAGAGATGTAGTACCGATGAAAATGAATTAGGAAAACAAACAAGTATACAACTATATTTCGTTTACGAAGGATAGCGACCACAACAAGCTACCAATAAATCATGAAATACTGTGATACATTGCTCTGAAGTGAAACATGAACAAGACATACCTTAAAAGACCACTAGTTTCATACTGTAACTTAGTTGGGCAGTCCAAGGCATCAATTGCTACAATCCTAGTTTTTCGTCGACCCATTGCATCAAGGGGCTTCGTATCTAAATAATCACCGACAAAGCGGAATGAGGAGCCGTACCTGAAAGAAGCAAATGAAGTGTCCATTTACAATGTAAAAATCATGCTGGAAATGCCATAGCTAATTAGTATTGTCAGACTTTTTCTTTTCATTTATGAACTAAATCAAGCGAAGGGTGGAAAGATTTAAACTAACCCCATATACTGTGAGAACCTTTCAGCACCGACAATTTCTATAGCCTCATTATCTTCCATTGAAGCCATGAAGAGCATGCCTACAATCAGTTCTGGATTTATCATGAAACGGATCTCTTCCTGTACCATAGAATAGATATAGCATCTATGAGAAAACCATAAAAAACTTGCATCATTGTAATTTATCTTAACTAATCAACTTGCACAACATCAAGGTGTACTATCCAGCAGATTGATGACATAGCATGAAGGTACTTCAATTTGCATCAGACACCCATGAAGTCTTATAAAACTGGTCTTAAGATAGTGACACAACAATAATTTTCTATGTACTCCGTAGCATAGAAGATGATGGATAAGTGACATACAATTCATACAGAACGAATGTAGGAATATATTCTAAAACTAGTGCTAAACAAATAACGCCTCATAATTATTGCAATCCCAAATGGGCACATTTCTTATGAAACTGAAAAAGGAGACCTGCACACAACCCCTGGAAAGTGCACCTCCTCCCAGATATTTATTAGCAAAATCAACTTCGAGGGCTTCTTCTTCCTCATCTTCTATCAAACCCGAGGAAATTACCTACTAATGAAAAGAAAACAAACAATTAGCACTTCATAATAATTGTAAAGAACATGAGGCATTTTGATAACATTATGATAAAAGATAACCCTAGCTGTTGTACTCCAGTGTCACAGAGTTATCCATTCCTACTAGCCTTATTTCCATTATCGTGCAATAACAGGATACAGATAATTTATCACGCCGCATAGCATCATCTAAATGCTCATAAATTAATAACTCAATATTGCAGCATACAATTCTCCCAGGATGAAGACACATGATGGAGAACAAACGGATAATAACATAAAAAAAGACAAACACATTTACTTTTCCAGTGTGTCCAAAGCATGCCTGCCAGGTCATGCTAATTTAAAAACAAACGACTATTCTAAACAGACCTTCATAGAATGACAGAAGATTACAAAACTCAATTTAATAGCCATGGCGAATTTGCTCAGTACTCCTAAGATCTCATTACAGGAAACTACTCACATTTAATTGAATACACCTTCACCCTTATGGTTTAGCTGCAATATTTTCTTGACACTTGGAAAAAAATAACCACAGGCATGTACAATGAGCAAGTTGAACTTCATGTAACATACACCGGTTGCCTGTTTTGAGTTCCCAAATCCCAAAATGACCACACATGTCTGAGATTGGAAAATGTCGTTTCCGAGGATGCCTAGGGCAATGGTAATAGACTGAAATATGACTGTAAATGTGAAATATGTAGACAAGTAGCTATTCTATGTTGTTAGAAGACCAGATTGTTGTCTTGATATTGCTTGAGCAGCTAAATCTCTGCTACCTGATGGTATCACCTTCTAGGATGGTTGTTAATAGATACAAATTAATCGACTTCCTGCAAGCTATGTCACATCATGTACAGAGGCATATGCTCTGAAACAATGCTGGCTAGAAGTTCAGCTTTGATTTAACCAACGCAGGTGAACCCAAATAACTTGCACACTACATAATTTCAGAGGAGCCCTGCATAAGGGCTAAAATTGAGCATATGAAGCCACTTACCCGGAATGGGCAGAGGGGCACGCTAGATTTAATCCAGGCATCACTGTCAGGGTAGGTAACATCACCGGAGAGGGAGCCGCGCGGAAGAACCTTGCGCTCAAACGACACAAAACCGGCAGGTGTAGACGCAGTCACCCTCTCGAAATAGTGAGCAATGCACCTCACTTTGTGCTCCTGGCTCTGCCTCGCATTGTTAGTCAATGCCCTGCCAAACCATAGAAGCATAGGAGATCAGTAAGAACAGCTAGTCAATTTGACACTACAAGGTTTAATTAAACCCTACGATGCCCAAATGAACCGAAATTGATGGCATACGAGAACAAGGCGTCGAAATTGATGGCCGGGAGGCGGGCCTCGCCGCGGCCGGCGGTGGGGAACAGGCAGAAGAGCGCGCAGGCGAGCAGCGCGGCGGCGAGCTCCTGGCCGAGGAGCACGAGGCCCGCGTCCTGAGACGCCAGGAGACGGAGCCCGGTCGCGGCCCGGGCGCCGGCGTAGTGGTCCTCGAGCAGCGCGGGGAGGCGGAGGAGGAGGCGCGCGAGGCGCGGGAGCACGTCGGAGAACCAGTCCCGCGCGTGGGCCCGCGAGAGGAGGTCGTCGAAGAAGAGCGCGTAGCCCTCGGCGGCCCGCGCGGGGAGGGCCCGGAGGGCCAGGGCCTGGCGGAGGTCGCTGAGCGCGTCGGCGAGGACGTCGCCGGATGTGACCCGGCTCACGTCGGGGCCGAGGGACAGCGCCCTCAGCTGCTCCTGCGCCGCCGCCGGCCAGAAGAGCGCCCCGCCGCGCAGCACCACCGGCAGCAGCGGCAGGATCGACCGCAGGTCGCCGCGCGCCTCCATCTCCATTGCTGCTCTCTCTCTCTCTCTCTCTCTCTCTCCTTCTCTCTCTACAGCTTTCCCTTCTCTCTCTAGCTTCGCTTGCGTCGCCGTTGGGCCTCAATGTGTATTCTTTTGTTGGGCCGAACACGGGCTCGTACCGGCCCACGAGAGCATTGCGGCCCAATTGCCACACTGGGCTGAAGCTTATCCATTTCCAGCTTGTTGGTTCCTCTGCGGCTCAAGCTCTCTGCTGCCATGGGAGTGGACACGGCCGAGCAATGGCCGCGCCGCACGCCACGCTGCCCCCGGCGACAGCAAGCCCGCCGCCGCGCCGCGGCCTCCGGCGCGAGACGGCGGAGGTGGTGCGCGACTGCAAGAGGCTGGACGGGC
This sequence comes from Triticum urartu, assembly GCF_056163025.1. Taxonomy (NCBI): domain Eukaryota; kingdom Viridiplantae; phylum Streptophyta; class Magnoliopsida; order Poales; family Poaceae; genus Triticum; species Triticum urartu. Next base: position 598,643,487 of record NC_141876.1, read on the forward strand.
TCATGAAGGCCGGCAGGCTGGCGGACGCCCTGGACCTGTTCGACCGGATGCCGCGCAAGAACGTCGTGGCCTGGACCTCGGCCGTGTCCGGGCTGGCACGCAACGGGCGCCCCGAGGCCGCGGTCGAGATGTTCGCGGACATGGCGGAGTCCGGCGTCGCGCCGAACGACTTCGCGTGCAACGCGGCGCTGGCGGCGTGCGCGGCCGCGGGCGCGCTCCGCGCCGGGGAGCAGCTGCACTCGCTCGCCGTGCGTGCGGGGCTCGCCGGGGACGCGTGGGTTGGGAGCTGCCTGGTCGAGCTCTACGCGCGGTGCGGCTCCACGCGAGCGGCCGAGGCCGTGCTGGCCCGGATGGAGTCGCCGGACGTCGTGGCGTACACCTCGCTCGTCTCGGCCTTCTGCCGGAGCGGCGAGTTCAAGCGAGCAGCGGAGGCACTCAGCCAGATGATGGAGCGGGGAGTGGAGCCGAACGAGCACACGGTGACGAGCATCCTGGCGGCGGCGTGCTGCCCGCTGGTTCTCGGCGTGCAGATACATGGCTACATGATCAAGGCGATGGGCTCGTCACAGAGCGTCTACGCGTGGAGCGCGCTGATCGATTTCTACTCAAGAAATGGTGAGCTCGACATGGCAAAGACGGTGTTCGACAGCCTCCAGTGCAAGAACGTGGTCACCTGGTGCACCATGATGCAGCTGCACATCAGAGATGGTAGGCCGGAGGATGCACTGCAGCTGTTCGACGAAATGATCTCGGAGGGCATTGTTGATCCAAACGAGTTTGCATTCTCGATCGCTCTTGGTGCCTGTGAGTCCATCGCTCTGGGGAGTCAGCTTCACTCTTTGGCCATCAAACGTGACCTGGCGAGTGATCTCCGGGTGTCGAATGCCCTGCTTTCCATGTATGGCAGGAGCGGCCTCGTCGAAGAGCTCGAGGCCGTGCTCCGCAGCATCGAGGATCCAGACATTGTCAGCTGGACAGCAGCAATCTCTGCATACTTCCAGAACGGCCATGGTGAGAAGGCCATAGCACTGCTCTCCCAGATGCACTCACAAGGTCTCATGCCAAACGACTATGCCTTCTCCAGCGTGCTAAGCTCCTGCGCAGACCTGGCATTGCTGGACCAAGGGAGTCAGTTCCATTGCCTAGCCCTGAAGCTAGGGTGCGACATGAAGATCTGCACGGGGAACGCGTTGATCAACATGTACTCCAAGTGCGGCCAGATCGTGCCCGCGAGGCTCGTGTTCAACGTCATGGATCACCGTGATGTGACGTCCTGGAACTCGCTGATCCACGGGTACGCGCAGCACGGTGAGGTGGACATGGCATTGAAGGCGTTCAGCGAGATGTGTTCCATTGGCGGTGAGCCCAATGAGTCGACGCTCCTGGGAATCCTAGCAGCTTGCAACCACGCCGGGATGGTGGATGAAGGTGTGGCATTCTTCAGATCAGCAATGGCCGGCCGGTATGGCGCCTTCCTGACACCCTCACACTATGCCTGCGCGGTCGACATGCTGGGCCGTAGTGGCAGGTTCGACGACGCCCTCTGCCTGATCGAGGAGATGCCTTTTGAGCCCGACGTCCTAGTGTGGAAGACGATGTTGGCGTCATGCAGGCTGCACGGCAACCTGGAGACGGGGAGGCTCGCCGCCGAAAAGCTCGTGGGGCTCTCAGGCCAGGACTCGGCAAGCTACGTGCTGATGTCTGGCATACATGCGATGCACGGGGAGTGGCGCGACGCCGACATGGTGCGGCGCAGGATGGACGAGGCTGGGGTGAAGAAGGAGGCCGGGATCAGCTGGGTGGAGGTCAGGAACGAGGTGCACGCCTTCGTAGCCCAGGACGCGTCTCACCCGGACTCGCCGTCCATCTACCGAATGCTCTGGGAATTGTCTAATGCCATGCGAGATACAGCCTATGATGAAGATGTTGAATTGTTGGATGTACATATGCAGATTTAGATGTGAAAAAAGTAGTGCATATCCTACTAGGTTCCTCCATTTCTGACAAGGTAACTGAGTCTTTCTTCTTTTCCAATTGTCACTTGCATTACACTGTTCTTTGTAGCTACTGGTATAAGCTTACAAATATGTGAATGATAGGTGCTGTATGCTATGTAGGCATGTAGCAATATGAAATTATCAATAGCATATTGTTTTCAGTCTGTAACAATTAAAATGTGCTGCAGAAAGTTGATTAAAACACCTTTCAGTGTGACATCGACGATTGCTATGCTTTAGTTTTATTTACTTACCCCATTTGGCAGTAGACTCACTAGTAAACTGGGTTTATAACTTCCAAGGAACCATCCTGTATTTTGATATTCTTAGACTCAGGTATGGCTGTAGCATGGCCTTCTCAAGTACTCCAGGTGTGGCACTACACTAACTAATCACATGAACAGAACAGACACTTAGCTACGGGTTACACTCACAGTTTGGACTGTGACTTAAAAGATTGCCTCGGAACGTCAACCAAATGAGCTAATTTCTCTAGATAGTTGAAGTGAATGAGGGAAGAAGCTTGTATTCTCAGAGGAGAGAATTTTCTTAACAAGTTCTCAAGAAGATTGGTGATACATATGATGGAATTGTCCGTTCAGTGTTCCACTATGGTGTATTGGTTCACCTGCAATTTTCTGATGCCACTGGCCATACCTTTGGTCATTTTTGTTGTAAATATTCCAGAGTTTGACAGCAATGATGCTGAAACAGCAAGTTATTTATCTTACTGATCTTGTACATATCTCTGGGATCTCTTGGTATCTTGTCCAAGATTTTGTAAATGAAGGTGATAGCATCAAGATCAAGATCATATTGATATGTAAGTGTCAAGGTATCTAGGTGATCAAATATTGAATTTATGTTACAGAACATTTTCTAGATTCTACAAACCAAAAGTAGTTAAGGTATCCAGGAGTATGTGTTTTCTCCTGGAAATTATTAGTAAAATCATATGCATTCAAGTGCACACCTAGTTTGTTTGCAGCAATTATATATTTGCATTTATGGAAGAGTGAACTAATGCTGTGGCATTTATACAATACACAGAGCTTTTAAGGGTTAGTTGAATAAAATCAAATTAATCTAATTCAGGCATGCACTCCATTGGTGCTGATAAGGGAAATCAGGAAGCACTGGGTTTCTCTATCTTGAACCAGAAAATCATGTTAAATGATCTGACATGCTTGCATTCCATACACAAACAGGGAGAAATCAAGGATAGCTTTACAATCAGGCAATTGGAGGAAGATCCTCTACTGGAGCCGATCCTCTACTGAAGCCATTGGACAAAATTATTCCTTTGGTTGGTTGTTGAATAAAACTGTGTCCCAGTGGTGCGTTATCAGCTACTATGTTCTTGTAAAAGTGGACTCATGTAACAATCATGTTTTGTAGGGAACTGATATATCACCTGATGCTCAGATCAGGTCATTACCTACAGAAAAGAAGTTGAACTTCTTTCAATACTTGATGGCGTATGTAATGAACTTTTTACAGGAGGAAGGTAATGGTTTGTATTTTTGTCTAGTATCCAGTTTCTAGTTTGTGTATTAGAGTACGTCATTAGTCATTACTACGTATATCCTGGGGTCATATTTGGTATCATGTGGGAGTGAAGATATGGCCCATTACATGGGGCGTGGTCAAGAAATTGTTCCACAATGATGGCCCCAGTGGCTCCAGTAGTAACAGGATAGAAGAGAAAGACAAGTTCACTGGTGCTATGTCGAACACTTTCGGACAGGTATATACTACTACTTGTATCTGCTTGAACTTAAACATCTTATTCGGATTTAGAACAATATATCAAGTACCACTTTGGCCTCGCATGTTTCAGGACATGCCCCCCGATCACATTACGAACCAGCTGACTCATTCTTATCATATGTGCGGAACTCCACTTGCGCATGAGCTTCTACGCATGGAATCGGGCACACCCACCGATTTGTTGCAGGTGATTTTCGAGGTATGGCATGAAATGTTGTGTTATGCTGCCAACCGCTGCAGCAGAGATTCTCATGACAGGCACCTCAGCAGTGTTGGCGAGTTCATTACAGTTGTATGGTTATTGGCACGGCAAATCCATGGATTTCAGCAGCCTAGAGGAAAAGGCGGACACTCTTCTGTTTGTATAGATAGAAAATTTATGTGCAAATGACTTTTGAGAATGAAAAACATTTGGAGGAGTAATTCTGAGAATTCCAAAGGGGCACATCAGGCGCATTTTCTTGTCAGGTGGTTGTGGAAATGTGCTAGGAGATTGAGACATAAAATCTTCTTCTTTTGGTTCTTGCTGTATGCACCAGGAACCCGCTCAAAAGAAAGACTTTCCGTGTGCCGACCTATGTATGATTGTGTTCTCTGTGATGAACAAGTGGAGGAGACTGCTCTTCATCTTTCTTTGGATTCTTCAGTTGCTCAAAATTGCTGGAATTCCATCATACTCCCTCTGTTCCGAATTACTTGTCGCAGATATGGATGTATCTAGATGTATTTTAGTTCTAGATACATCCATTTCTGCGACGAGTAATTTAGAACGGAGGGAGTACCTGCTAAGCGCAGAGGTGTCTCCCTCTTTGATGAAGTCGGCTTAGTCATTCAAGTTTTTCCTAGAAACATTTCCATGTACATCATAATCATGGGATGTTCGATCATATGGATGCAAAGAAATAGGCAGATTTTCATAATTGAAACCCCTCGGCTTATCTTCTGGACACACTTTCTCAAGCAACATCTTCTGCCAAAGGGCAGAGGGTGAAGAACAGACATGACAATTCTAGGACATCAACTGTAGGAGGGGAAATATCTGGAGCGGGTTTCAAAGATTTCTGCTTGCCTGGTGAAAAACATAAAAAATGTAGGAGAAATCACTAAGGAAGAATAAAAATCATGTCAGCAAAAAGACTAATTACCACTGCTTAGCTTTCAATTTGCCTCTGACCATCAAATTAAATGTGAATAACCCGTCCTCCTCTCTTTGAAACAAGGGGCGCTTCGGGTTCTGTGCGTGCTTCAAACAATTTTGAGACAAGATGAACATAAGAGTTTGAAACCATTTCTCCAAATACAATGCAACAGAATTCGTTAAGACATATCAGTGAAAATATGCAACAGAGAAAGTCAAATATGAAAGGAGACCATTAGTTCCCACTATTGATAATCATAGCTCATAGATAGTTTAGATAAAGGTAATATCAAGTAAAACGTCAACAAAGGGTCCATAGCTCAGTGGTAGAGCAATTGACTGCAGATCAATAGGTCACCGGTTCGAACCCGGTTGGGCCCTCTATATTTTTTTCCTTTTCTATATACTGTCTTGCCCCTCCACACTTTCTTCTCAAGTGTTTTACTCCTTCTTTGCCATATGCTTAATTCCTTCTGATCCGTTATGCATTTTTGCCATGTCGATTCTTCCTTGAGAGAATTGTTATGGTTACATACATTAGATGGTTACCACTATTGCTATTTGAATAGTTCTCAAATACTTCAAAATTAAGGCAATTATGTATATTATGTGCAGCATGATAGACTAATATTACGTATTTTTAGACATGTAGGAAGACCATTTATCCAATGAAGCCCCTTCAATCTAAAAATAGTTTTCATAACCCAGGAACTGGCAATCCATGAGCACAGCCGTAAAGTACGTGCACCTAATTTGCGATGGCACTACGGTTGATATGCATATGTGTAAGTTCCTAACTACCGTTCCAATGCCGTTCTTTCATCCCCTACAAGTTAGACGTGATCTTGCCCGCGCCCTTGTCAGGGAGTTCCTCCGGCGGCTCCCCTTTGTTAAAGACCTCGATCGTCAGTGGTGAGGGGGGTCACCGGACCCACGTGTGTGGATAGTTTTAGGCCAAAGTAGCTTAGTTTCAAGGTTGTTCATCGTCTTGGCTTCAGCGTCGGTGAATAAAGTTTCTTCAGATCCTACTCCGAGAAGGCGATCGGGCCTATGGTTGGGGTTGGATTTGGAATCCAGTTTGTTCAAGTAAGGATGGTACGACGGTGGCATCCTCGCGGTGAACCTATGTCCTCGGGCTTCGCCATTGTGACGGCGTTTTCTCCAGCGTCGGCGCGGAGCTTGGGAGGTAGTCCAAGGACGGATGCAGATTGTGGTCTGCATCGACGGCATCTGGAAGATGGTGGGTCGTATGCTAGCTTTGTGGTACGTGGATGACAGGTATGATTTCCTCCTCCGACGTCTTAGTCATGTGGGGGTGCCAGATCTGGAGTTCGATGGCGTGTCCAGGTGTTGCCTCAATCTGATTTATTCAACGGTAATGGTTTCGCCTTTGGCGAGCCACCTTGGAGGTCTGTAAAGCTGCATATCAATGATGGAGCCACGTCGAGCTCGGGGTGTGGAGGTGATCCGTCAATTTTTTGTTTGATGGCTGTTGTGGTGGTGCCAGAGACAGGTGTCGGGCGTTGGTGCCAAGGTCAAAGATTTCTTCGGTCTTGTTTGTAATTTTACTCCATGGCTAGTGTTTCTTTGTTCAAAGGCTAGTGTTTCTTTGTTCAAAGGCTAGCGTTCTATTATTTTCAGCTTTGGCAGGTCAGTACGTACGTGGCTTGTACTATGGTCCTTATGATATAAATAAGACACGTACTACCAAGCAAAAATAAACACTAGCATTCTAATCCATATCTAAATCTCTAAGGATGCAAGCTAATATTCAATTTGCATTAACAATACATAGTGAACCAATTAATATTCAAACACAAGGATACTAACCCATAGCCAATCTTATTGTTTGTGTAAATATATATATACTAGGGTAAAATGAAATAATACTAATGGGTCCATATCTCTGTGGTAGAGCAATTGACTGCAGATCAATAGGTCACCGGTTCGAACCCGGTTGGGCCCTTGTTCTATTCTATTTTTTATTTCCTTTTTCAACTACTGTCTTGGCCTTCTCCACTTTCTTCGCAAGTAATGTTCTAAGTGCGTGTTGATTCTTCTTTCTGAGAACCGTTGTGCTTACACTAGATGGTTACTGCTATTCGACCAGTTCTCAAGTACTCCAAAATTGAGCTTATTATTGTGTGGAGCATGGAAGAGCAATCTACGCATTGTTAGACATGTAGCAAGGAACATTTCACAAATCAGGGCCCTTTAAAAAGAATCTAAGAATGGTCTACACAACCCAAAAGTGGTATGGTAGTATGAGCAAGTTGAACTTGATGTAACATACACCAGTTCCCTGTTTTGAGTTCATAAAATCCCAAGATGCCCCCACATGTGATATCTTCACTTCTTTATAGACCAAAATATTGATGGAACTGTGAAATAGGAAGACAAGAAGCTATTCTATGTTGTTACAAGAGCAGATTGTTGCCCTGATATTGCTTGAGCAGCTAAATCTCAATAAGCAATCCAGTATACCAGATGCTCTTATATTTCTTTATAGAAGGAGTACTAACTAATTAATCAAATTTTTGTAAGCTATACATCATCTCGTGTAAAGAGGCATATGGCGTGAAACAATATTGGTATCAAATTTTTTCCTTTTCTATATACTGTCTTGCCCCTCCACACTTTCTTCTCAAGTGTTTTACTCCTTCTTTGCCATATGCTTAATTCCTTTTGATCCGTTATGCATGTTTGCCATGTCGATTCTTCCTTGAGAGAATTGTTATGGTTACATACATTAGATGGTTACCACTATTGCTATTTGAATAGTTCTCAAATACTTCAAAATTAAGGCAATTATGTATATTATGTGCAGCATGATAGACTAATATTACGTATTTTTAGACATGTAGGAAGACCATTTATCCAATGAAGCCCCTTCAATCTAAAAATAGTTTTCATAACTCAGGAACTGGCAATCCATGAGCACAGTCGTAAAGTACGTGCACCTAATTTGCGATGGCACATACGGTTGATATGCATATGTGTAAGTTCCTAACTAGTGTTCCAATGCCGTTCTTTCATCCTCTACAAGTTGGACGTGATCTTGCCCGCGCCCTCGTCAGGGAGTTCCTCCGGCGGCTCCCCTTCGTTAATGACCTCGGTCGTCAGTGGTGAGGGGGGTCACCGGACCCACGTGTGTGGATAGTTTTAGGCCAAAGTAGCTTAGTTTCAAAGTTGTTCATCGTCTTGGCTTCAGCGGTGGTGATGGCGTCAGTGAATAAAGTTTCTTCAGATCTTACTCCGAGAAGGCGATCGGGCCTATGGTTGGGGTTGGATTTGGAATCCAGTTTGTTCAAGTAAGGATGATACGACGGTGGCATCCTCGCGGTGAACCTATGTCCTCAGGCTACGCCATTGTGACGGTGTTTTGTCCAGCGTCGGCGCGGAGCTTGGGAGGTAGTCCAGGGACGGATGCAGATTGTGGTCTGCATCGACGGCATCTGGAAGATGGTGGGTCGTATGCTAGCTTTGTGGTACGTGGATGACAGGTATGATTTCCTCCTCTACGTCTTAGTCATGTGGGGGTGCCAGATCTGGAGTTCAATGGCGTGTCCAGGTGTTGCCTCAATCTGATTTATTCAACGGTAATGGTTTCGCCTTTGGCGAGCCACCTTCGAGGTCCGTAAAGCTGCATATCAACGATGGAGCCACGTCGAGCTCGGGGTGTGGAGGTGATCCGTCAATTTTTTGTTTGATGGCTGTTGTGGTGGTGCCAGAGACAGGTGCCAGGCGTTGGTGCCAAGGTCAAAGATTTCTTCGGTCTTGTTTGTAATTTTACTCCATGGCTAATGTTTCTTTGTTCAAAGGCTAGCGTTCTATTATTTTCAGTTTTGCCAGGTCGGTACGTACGTGGCTTGTACTATGGTCCTTATGATATAAAAATAAGACATGTACTACCATGCAAAAATAAACACTAGCATTCTAATCCATATCTAAATCTCTAAGGATGCAAGCTAATATTCAATTTGCATTAACAATACATAGTGAACCAATTAATATTCAAACACAAGGATACTAACCCATAGCCAATCTTATTGTTTGTGTAAATATATATATACTAGGGTAAAATGAAATAATATTAATGGGTCCATAGCTCAGTGGTAGAGCAATTGACTGCAGATCAATAGGTCACCGGTTTGAACCCGGTTGGGCCCTATAGTTTTTTCGTTCTATTTTTCTTTCCTTTTTCAACTACTGTCTTGGCCTTTCACACTTTTTCTCAAGTATTTAGTATTTACTCTTTCTTTTTTACCATATTAGCTTTATTCCTTCTCAATCCCATTGTGCATTTTTTTGGCATGATGATTATTCTTTGAGAGAATCGTTATGCTTGCATTACCGAAAAAGGCTTTCGCCCCGCTTTATATATAAAGCAAACCACACATTACAACCGGCCATACAACAAGAAACAAGAAAATACATCGACAAGATACACAACTCCACGGAACAGCTAACGAGCTCCGAAGGACCAGTAGGACATCGGAGCCCACGACGGCCTCTGATCATGACATCAACGACTGCGACAAGGGAGCTATTCTCCACAGGAGGAAAGCCACACTCTGTCCCTCCCATGATTATTGCTATTCCAATATGCTTGCATTACATGGTTACTGCTATTCCAATAGATTAGTTACTTATAAATTCAGAAAATTGTGTATTATATTCTGTAGAGCATGATAGAGTGATATACGTATTTTTAGACATCTAGGGCCCTATAGTTTCGGGAAAGTTTCAGGTGATACCAAGTCTTAGGTGATACCATGATACAGACTTCTGGACCGTTGGATCTCAGATCCTACGGTTTCTGAGGAGCTCTAGTACCCGCATGTAATTTTGAGACTCTTGAATGATTCTTTTGCAAAATATTGAAGAGCCTCTAGGAGCCGTCAGATCTGAGATCCAACGGCTCATAGAAGCCTGTATCATGGTATCACCTAAAACTTGGTATCACCTGATATTTTCCCTGTAGTTCCCTATAGTTTTTTTCCTTCTATTTTTCTTTCCTTTTTCAACTACTGTCTTGGCCTTCCACACTTTTTCGCAAGTATTTAGTATTTACTCTTTCTTTTTTACCATATTAGCTTTATTCCTTCTCAATCCCATTGTGCATTTTTTGGCATGATGATTATTCTTTGAGAGAATCGTTATGCTTGCATTACATGGTTACTACTATTCCAATAGATTAGCTACTTAAAAATTCAGAAAATTGTGTATTATATTCTGTAGAGCATGATAGAGTGATATACGTATTTTTAGACATCTAGGAAGAACATCTATCCAATTAGTCCCCTTCAAGAGAATCTAAGAATAGTTCATCAAACTTGTTTAAAAAAAGCCAAATCATGTTTTGTGCATGACGTGCACACCTTGTGTTTATGTGTTGCCTTTCTCATTGTGTGTGACTTGCCTGATATAATTTGTGTCACTGTGTCGATCTTGTGTGCTGCTTATGTTATGAGTTTCAGTTGCTAGTGTTTCTTGTATGACTTGTCTGGAAATTATGTCTGTGATTACCCCTGACAAATGTTTGTATGATATTTACCTATGCTATGCATGGGAATTGCCTGGACTACCTTTAAGGAGTTTGCCATGGTTTGATGCAACAAATGATGTTGAGTAAAAAAAACTACTGCGTAACTTTCCGTAATCCCTTGGCCAGGGGCAACTCTAGTGGAGGGGTGTGTGTGCCATGGCCCCCCTCCAAAATTGTGAAATAAATTTTATTATATACTTACCACTAAATATTCATCAAGTTGTTGCTATTCTAAAATTATTTTTTTGAAATTATGATGATGTTTAGTGTAAACTTTGAACTGTGCTCCCCCCTCCAAACATGAAATTCTAGGTCTGCCACTGCCCTTGGCCGCCTTTTGTCTTTCTTCATTACCTTGGTTATGAGATCATAATTCTAAATGGACGCTCTTGGGCTCACGCCAGGTATTGGCTCATCAACATTCAGTGAGTCAAGGTCTCAAGTGCGGTTGATACAAATAGTTATCAAGTCGAACAGTTAAAACCGATGCAACTACATCAATGGCATGCAAGTTATATGAAGAGAACCATTAGACAAGTTAAACATTTAAACTGAGGCAACTACTTACCAATGGCGTGCAAGTTGTGTGAAGAGACGCAAAACACACTCATATATCAGATCTGGCAACTACTATCCTATATCTTGGCTTCGGGCATCGCCCACAGTGAGATTGAAGGCTATCTCTAGCGGGGAATCATGAGGCTGCCCCATGTCCCAGGGGATAATGACCAAGAGCAACCCTACCTCGAGCGGTGGTCATGAGAAGGAGTTAGAGAGATGGAGGGCTACTGGACATATATCTCTTTGCCCCTATTGTTCGAAAGTGCCCTTCTACACCCGAGCTCAAATGAGCTCGGGATGAACAGTAACTTTAAAAATATTTTAAAAAGTTCAAAAAATTTGATTCTTCTTAGGCAAACTTTGACAAATGTTCTAAGAGTTTGCAAAATTTCAGCATGAAATCACATCTGTGGAAGTTGTGGCAAAAAAAAAGTAGTGCTCCAAAATGCTTTCGAAAGTAGCATTTTCAGAGTTTTGATTTTGTTTTTTTCCATGAGTTCTACTAGTACAAATGCCCGTGCATTGCAACGGGCGAAATTGCTCAAAAAGTGCAATGGGCGAAAAACACTTCAAACCTGTTCGGTGCGCCATTACGCGCCATTTCCTATATTAATTTCTGATAAACATCGGTAATAAGGTTACATTATTATCGTTTTTCGGAGCATGAGTTGTGGACGTGAAGAACCCACCTAAACATCTTTCATTCGGTTTTATTTTATGCTTTTTGGAAAACCATGAATATTTCTTTGTTTTCTTAAAAAATGAACAGATTTTAATTTGTGTGTTCTTGTTAGAACTGAAACATATTTTGAAGACGAACATTTTGAACAAATGAATTTTTTGGAACACAATTAATATGGATCGGGGGAGTATTAAGATTTTAAATTCTTTGAACAATTTTGAATGTATTTTTAGAAATGGACTATCTTTTGGAAATTTTGAGATTTTTTTAAAGCATGAACATGTTGAAAATTGTGAATATTTTTTGAAAGCAAGAACAAAGTGAAACACTATTTTTTTAAATGCACTCTCGGTGTCCGTATTAAAAAGGATTTTTGGTGTCCACTTGATCACAAACCATCCCCAAGATGGCAACCTAAGACAATGAGCTCGGCGAGAAAAATGTAAAACTAATTTGTAATTCCACAGAAATGACCCTTGCAGAATCCATACAAAACGCAATCGAGCCAACCATTTTATAATGATATATTTAGAAGAAACTGAATGATGCTGCATGTTGTTTCAGAATCACGTTTATATTATCTCCCATAGAAGAATTACTTCAGTTCTTTCAAGACAGAACCATACAACAAAATGTTTCAGATGTCAGAATACTCTGAATCAGTTTATACACTCTGAAATATAAATTCAGGCCATATACATCCCGCTTCTGCAGCTAACCTAGCAAGTATTACACTTCTAGAACCAAACTTGAAAGTGGAATAGCACATAATTAGTAAAGAAGTAACCTCCATTTGAAGGCAATTGCATGCATTTGTGAATCCAAGCATAGTTATCTTGAAGAAATAATTCTGCAAATACAATATGGATAAAAAATTCAGAGATCTCATGAGAGGTGGACTGATGCCCAATATATCGGGAAACAATATGCATGATTCACCATGTAGCTAGAACTGAAGCAAATTATCTAGAAGGAATAGAAAGAGAAATTAGTTCATGATCAAGGGACCAAATTGGTAAACAATACTATTATATTGAAAATAAACATCAACATCCGTAAATTTCACAATGACACAACTATAGTCTTGTGCCACATTCGGTTACACGCCATGAAATGGAAGAGAACCGCACATAGTGGTGAACAGTTGGCTTTGCCTGACCGAGCAGCCGGAAACAAAATTTGCAAATTTCAATTTTTTTGAAGTAAACATCGGAGCTTCAAAAACATAGTACAATGAAATGGATAGAAGAAGATTGCCAGCTAACTTTAAGGATCTTGTCAACTGCAGCATAAAACCACAGTTGCAATAAGCTAAATTACGTAAAATAAAGATAAAAGTAACCAAAGTAACATGTTCCTTTCTAATCCCTATTTATAAGTTTAGTCACATCTTGCTACTGGCAAGGAGGGTGGGATTTCCAGAACTCAGCTGCACTACTGCTTATAAGGCAATTAAGCAGAGACCATATGTGGCTTCGGTCCAGGATTTGGTTTAGCGCCAAAACAACACTTGGATCCGTGAAACAAACAATTCATCTCAGCAAAAAGCAGCTACAAATATTTTATTGGGTCATGTAAAGAGAATGGGCAGATAACACCAATCAGTTCAGGATTGATCCAAGGCCACACAGACCTTTCCCGAGATTCACTGCTGCCAGAATGGAGCACATGCATTTAGTTAAGCATGAATATTTGCCGTGTGATTCCACAGTATGCAGTGTACGTACTTTAGTTAAGTATGGATATATATCTGAACTTGCAGAATATACATTGGTCAGTGCTATTATTTTTTATTCAAATTTTGTGTTCCACCATGATATAGAAATTGCATATAAAATACAGTTCAAAACAGGTGATGTAAATGAAATTACATATATTTATCACCGTTGTATGTTCAGTAAGTGTTCATAAATATATTTTATTTACCATATATTTTTACACAAACACAACACGACAACATCCGGTTGGTGCCGCCCGGTGGCGAGGAGGCAGCGTTTTCGTTAGCACCAATAACTGGAGATGCACACTAAGGCGTGGATTGAGCTACAATGGGTGTGGGATCCAGGAGAGAGGATGAATGGGAGCAGTAAGGAGGGAGCGTGTGGGAGTGGGGGACCCGTGAGGAGCGATGGAATAGAGGAAGAAAATCCTTTTAATATAATCACTGTTGCTCCTTATATAGGTGCAGCTACTACCCATGCACACCTAATGCTAGGTTACAGACAAAATCATGGTATAAGCACAGGGGTTCTTATAGAGCAGACATGTCCAGTTTTTAAAGATTGCTTCTATTTTATCCTTAAGATGTTTAGTGCCATTGGAATTTAGAGCATATCCGTTCTGTGACATAAAGAAAAGCATGATCTTTGGTATACTATAGAACAAACATAATCACTATTCAGAGCTTGAAAAACATCATCTTGAAGAATGATTTTTTTTCTTCAAGAATTCGCCACAAGAATCCTGTAGAAAACATTCCGATCCAACATGAGGTCGGTGGAACTACATACATGACATGACAAAGAACAGATCACTCACCTAGGATTGCTTTTAAGTAGCCTCGCTCATGAGCAGGATAAGCGGTCTTCAGCGGGATGTAGTCCAATTCGTCACCAAAGAATCTAAAATCGACACAACACAGGTTGTTATCGTGGTGGACGGCAACAACACCCTCCCTAACGTAGATATCGCCGCAAGGTGCATTGGTCTGTCCGCTGCCGCCACCCATCGTGGCAACATCGGGATGATGGTGACTCGGGCCTGGTTGCCCCTGGACTGGAAGAGCCTGATGGCGTGCGCCTAGAAAAATATCAAACTACATCTTAAGCAATGTCTACATTCCACCAAAATGGAAAAAGGATGCAAACAGAAATTTAGTATAATTGCAAGGAAATATGTGCTAACGAATTTTATGCAGACTAAGTGCACAATTAGGAAATAAAAAATACAAGCAGTCAAATACATGACCAAATAGCCGTCAAGTTCATTGACAAGAAAACTTGTAGAAATGAAGATAAATTTTAGACAATCTAAGCAGCGTGGACCCCATATATAATACATGAAAGAAGAGCAAGCCCATGTAAGTTCCTGACCCCTGAACCATAGAGGCAAGCTATTGTTGTAGCAAGACAAAATGGAGCTGCAAAGCAGGTTAAATTGCAACTCCACATCCAAACTTAGCATGGCACTACATCTTTCTTGTTCAGAAGTAATTGAAAGATATCCAAACATTGGCTAACATACTTTCAGAAAAGCGCAGTCCCGATCATACTCACAAATAGAAGTTTTAGTTTCCAACTGGCAGTGATTTTCCCCTACCACAAGCCTCTGCCTACAGCTTTAAACTGAACCAACAAGTTATCATGTCATTTATTTACAAAGTAATGCTTAGAAGACTAATTTCCCGAGGGCAAGAGTCCAATATACTTTCAGAATGTGCAGTTTAGATTATCTTTTCTGGTACCAATTCTGAACATAGCACGACAGTTTAGCTCCTGTTATTTAAGCTCACAGTATTTAAACCGAGAATTGCTTGCATGTCATGAATTTTTTTTGTAGTCGTAATCCCAGTAGTATTTACTTGCGCATTTAGGAATATCATAGTTAAAGCTAAAGAGGAATTGTCCTAGCATAATTTACATTTCAGAAGCTTACAGTAGTAATGTAAATACAGATGGTTGAGAAGGAAGGAAGGAGCAGATGCTGCGCTGCTCCAGACCGAATCAAATCAAGGTGGTGCATTGTAGACCCTACAATCTATCCATCCATTCAATTCATATACAATCAAGTATTTGCACAGAAGGTGCAAACAGTCCACTGTAGACACTGCAGCAGAGAATAGATAGAGCTTCATCTGCAGAGCAGAGAATCGAATAGAATCCAACAAAGAGGGGAAGAAAAGAAGAAAGACATGCAGATGGTGGAGGCCTCAAGGATGACGACCTGAAGATGGTGAGGGAACCCCATCACCATCAGGAAGAAGAATGCTTGAGCTACTGGTCCATGGCGATGTTGGGTGTGTGCCTGCGTGAGGGAGAGATGTAACGGCCCGAGAATCATGCTACAGGAATCCCCTGCTGATGGTGCCATGTCATCACTCTTACTGTTGCTAATCCTCATTTGTATTCAAACACAATTCAACTTCGAATCTATAGTCAAAATTTAGAAACTTGTCAAACATGAAAACAAAAATGTTCATCATGTGGCAAATCTTCACTTGTTAATATTGGTGGTGAACCAACCTTTTTGTAAAATGTTTTAATGCCCAAACTGTTTAAAACAGTAGCCATTTTATTAAAAAAATGATGACCATATACATTTTGGCCCACTTGTAAAAGGGGCCACAACCTCCCTGTCCTCTGGGCCTCGCCCAGCCCACACCCCCGCTGCTAACCCTAGCTCCTCCCGTCCTGATCCCCAACTCCCCCTCGTTCCCCGCTCCCCACTCCTCCCTCTCCCCGCACCGTTTCTGGATCGAGGGGCGATCCCCCCCCCCCCCCGACCGCGCCACGCCGCCACTCCGGATGGCGGGCTCCCTGGCGCGAGCGGCCGTCCTTGACGCCCGACCTCCCTTCCGCTCGCGCTCCTTCAGCACCGCCGCCCTTCCATGATGCAGGCGCACGCCAACGCCTTGGCACTGCCGCGGCGCCCGGAGCCACCTCGCCGTGTTGGAAATACTGTAATATGTCTTGTGTAACGTATGTGGTAGCCTTGAGCTTCACGTATAGGATTAGGAGAGTAGTTAGAGGATCCTTTTATCCTTTTATCTTTCTATCCTTTCTTCTCTCTCTCGTGTAATCCTCCTCCACGGTTGGAGATCTCAACCGCACCATGTATTCCTACGAGACTAATCCCCTCGTCCCAATCAATATATACCTCGCGGGCTCTCTGTATGAGAGTTGAGACGCTTTACCAATCTTAACATGGTATTCAGAGCCATCTTCTTCCTCCACATCTAGCTCTCCACCAGATTAAACCTAGCCGCCATCAAAAACCTCCTTCAGATCAGAACCTAGCACCATGTCTTCTTCCTCCAGTTCGGCTTCCTTCTCTAGCTTGAACAACACAATCTCTGAACCTCTTAGCCGCACCAACTACATCCTATGGCGTGCCCAGGCTCGCTCTCAGATCATGGGAGCCGGTCTCTACGGGTACCTTAACCAAACAACTCCTGAACCTACCAAAACAATCACGTCCAAAAACTCTGAAGGAAAGGAACAGATTGTTCCAAATCCCGACTATGCCCCTTGGTTAATCCAAGACCAGCAGATCGTAGCCTACCTGCTGAGAAACCTCTCCAAAGAAATCCTAGTTCAGGTTGCCTCGATGGAGACATCGCATGCGATCTGGACATCCCTTGCAAACATGTTCGCAGCCCAGTCCGCATCTCGTGTGAATAACCTCAGAATCTCTCTGACCAATGCCCACAAAGGTTCTCAATCTGCTGCTGCTTATTTTGGTCATATGAGATCTCTTTCGGATGAACTTGCAGCTGCAGGAAGGCCCATCGGAGAACCGGAGCTACTGTCCTTCATCATCGCGGGGCTGGACATGGATTATCAGCCCATCATCTCGGCCCTGGATGTCCGCGTCGAGCCCGTCTCTGTTGATGAGCTGTTCGCGATGGTGGCGAACTTTGACCAGCGGGTCGAGCTTTTCCATGGCTCAGGTGCGGGCGGCTTCAAATCCTCGGCCAACATGGCTGCGAGGAATCGCGGCGGCGGCAAAAACAACTACTGTGGCTCGCCCAAACCCACCAATGGTGGTAGTGGCGGGTACCGCGGTGGTGGCGGAGGCAACAACGGCGGCAACGGCTACAACAACCCCAACTACAACAAAGGCGGCAATGGTGGTGGTCCTGCCTACCACAACAACGGTGGCCACGGTCACCACTACAACAACAACGACCAAGGGCGCCCCTTCTACAACAACAACCAGGGGCGCCAAGGTGGCTACGGCGGTGGCTACCGTGGTGGCTATGGCAGTGGCAACAACTTCCAAGGGTACGATGAGTATGAGGGCAAATGCCAAATTTGTAAAAAAAAACTAACCACATAGCAAAAGATTGTCTTTGGCGCTATGAAGAAAATTCGCAGAAGAAGAAAGTTGCAGCCGCCGCAGATGTGTCCTATGGCGTGGACACGAATTGGTATGCCGATACCGGTGCTACTGAACATCTCACCCCCGACATGGAAAGGTTGACCATGCAAGAGAAGTACCACGGCCATGATCAAATCAACACCGCAGAAAACGGTCAAGGTATGATGATAACTCACGTTGGTCAATCTACTATTAAAACCCCTCATAGTGATATTCGTCTCAATGATGTCCTACTTGTTCCACATGCATCCAAAAGTCTTGCTTCTGTTCATAAAATCACTCTTGATAATGGGGTCTTCATAGAGTTTCATCCGTTTTTCTTTTTGATCAAGGATCAGGCAACGCGGAAGGTCCTTTATCGCGGTAGATGCGTGGATGACCTCTACCCATTGATTCCTACACTTTGCAAGTTCAATAAACAAGCCTTTGGAGCCATTAGAGTTTCTTCAGAAAGGTGGCACAATCGCTTAGGCCACCCGTCTTTTTCCACTGTTTATCAAATTCTTAGCAAGAATAAACTCCCATTTGTTGGTGAGCGAAATTGTGAAACTATTTGTGATTCATGCCAGCGTGCAAAAAGTCATCAATTACCATATTCTATTTCTACTAGTGTGTCTGTTAAACCCTTGCAATTGATCTTTTCTGATGTGTGGGGTCCAGCACCCTCTTCCATCGGTAGACACACTTATTATGTGAGCTTTATTGATGACTACAGTAAATACACATGGATTTATCTCCTTAAGAAACGTTCAGATGTCTTTCAAGTTTTCCATAACTTTCAAGCTCTAGTCGAGAGAAAATTTGATTGTAAAATTATTGCCATGCAATCAGACTGGGGTGGTGAGTACGAGAAACTAAACTCGTTCTTCCAAAAGATAGGCATCTCTCACCACGTCTCTTGCCCACATGCTCACCAACAGAACGGTAGTGCTGAACGTAAGCATCGCCATATTATTGAAGTAGGTCTTGCACTACTTGCTGCTGCTTCCATGCCCCTAAAGTTTTGGGATGAAGCCTTCTTGACTGGTGTTCATCTTATTAATATCTTGCCCAGTCGTGTCATCAACAATGAAACACCCACAGAACGTCTTCTTCATCTCAAACCAGACTACGCTCCTCTCCGTGTCTTTGGTTGTGCGTGTTGGCCAAATCTCCGTCCATACAACAATAGAAAACTTATGTTTCGCTCCAAGCAGTGTGTGTTTATTGGCTATAGTGCTCAACATAAAGGAGTCAAGTGTCTCGATGTAGCTACTGGACGAGTCTACATCTCTAGAGATGTTGTTTTCGATGAGACTCTATTTCCTTTTGAGAAACTTCACCCCAATGCCAGTGCCCTTCTTCGTCAAGAAATCCTTCTCTTGCCACCATCTCTTTCTGGCCTTGATTATGAGGGTGCTAATGGTAGTTCTGACCTATTTGTGACTAATCATCATACCATGGCTGAGTCTACTGCTGCAGGAACAATTATTCCTGGTGAAAACAGAACTGATAATGGTGAAACAGGCGATCATTTTATGTGCCCCCCTCCAGGAGACAACACCACCCGAGGAGGATCCGCCTCGGGATCAACTCCGCTGCAGACGGCAGCACGCCCCGTCTCGGGATCCGCCTCTGGCGCTGATTCTGTCGGGCTCGTCTCTGGCGCTGATTCCGCTGGAGGCATGCGTGACAGTGACGTCCCCTCACCGCATCAATCCCCGAGTGACACGGGGCGCATCTGTCACGGGCGGACGCGGTCACCTGCCTCGCCCGGGCCCTCGCCTGCTTCGCCTGGGCCCTCGCCTGCCTCGTCCGGACCTGCCACGGTCTCCCCTGCGTGTTCACCTGATTGGGTCGCCCCGCTCGCCTCTGCCTCGGGATCGGGTGCGACTGCTCCTGGCGCTGAAGCTGCTAGGGGATCGACATCCGCTGATACGGCTGACCCTGCTGGATCTTCTGCGCCAGATCCTGCTGGATCTTCTGTGTCGGATCCCTCCATGGTTATTCCTGCAGAACCACGCACACGTCTACAAAAGGGAGTTTCTGCCCGAATTAATTACAAAAACTTCTCCAAATATGGATTATCTTGCATGGCAGGTGAACCTAAAAATCTAATGGATGCACTTGGTGATGATAAGTGGAAAACAACTATGAATGATGAATTTGTAGCTTTATAGAGGAATAAAACTTGGCACTTAGTTCCTCCTCAACAAGGCAGAAACCTCATTGACTGCAAGTGGGTATATCGCATTAAAAAAAGTCAGATGGCACCATAGATCGTTACAAGGCCAGACTTGTGGCGAAAGGTTTCAAGCAAAGGTATGGGCTAGATTATGAGGACACTTTTAGTCCTGTTGTTAAAGCTGCAACCATCCGTCTTGTGCTATCAATTGCTATCTCTAGGGGATGGAGCCTTAGACAGCTAGATGTGCAGAATGCGTTTCTGCATGGCGTTCTGGAAGAAGATGTGTATATGAAACAGCCTCCTGGGTTTGAGGACAAAAACAAGCCGTTCCATGTATGCAAACTTGATAAAGCGTTGTATGGTCTGAAGCAAGTCCCGAGAGCATGGTACTCAAGACTCAGTATGAAGCTTTAGGCACTTGGGTTTGCTCCTTCAAAATCTGACACCTCGCTCTTTATCTTTACTAAGCCGCAAGTATCCATGTTTGTTCTCATATATGTTGATGATATAATTGTTACTAGCTCCTCCAATGATGCAGTGGCAAAATTGCTTAAGAGTTTGGGTTCTGAGTTTGCTCTCAAGGATTTGGGAGATTTGCATTTCTTTTTGGGCATTGAGGTTCAGAAAAATGGTGACAGCCTCCATCTATCTCAAGCTAAATATGCAACCGAGTTGTTGAGCAGAATTGGTATGCAAAACTGTAAACCATCACCAACACCATTATCCAGTTCAGAACCTTTATCTTTGACAATAGGAGAACTTCTGGACAGGGAGGATATCACCAGTTACAGAAGCATTGTTGGTGGTCTTCAGTACTTGACTCTCACACGACCTGACATTTCCTTTGCAGTCAACAAAGTTTGTCAATTTTTGCATGCACCAACCACCGCACATTGGACAGCAGCTAAGAGAATTTTGAGGTATGTGAAGAATACATTGACTGTTGGTCTCACCTTTAGAAAATCATCATCTACTCTTATAAGTGCATTTTCCGATGCGGATTGGGCTGGCTGTTTGGATGATAGGAGATCCACTGGTGGGTTTGCCATTTTTTATGGGCCTAATTTAATCTCTTGGTGTGCAAAGAAACAAGCAACTGTGTCTAGGTCAAGTACTGAAGCAGAGTATAAAGCATTAGCCAATGCCACATCAGAAGTCATTTGGGTTCAGTCCATGTTGAAGGAACTTGGTATTTCAGAAGTTCATCCCCCATGTTTGTGGTGTGATAATCTTGGTGCAACATATTTATCTGCTAATCCAGTTTTCCATGCCAGGACTAAGCATATTGAGATAGATTTTCACTTTGTCAGAGAACGCGTTGCAAATAAACAGTTAGAGGTCAGATTTATTCCCTCAAAGGATCAGCTTGCAGATGGTTTTACAAAGGCGTTACCCACAAGAGGCTTTGAAGAATTTCGACGTAATCTCAACTTAGTACCGTTGTGATTAAGGGAGAGTGTTGGAAATACTGTAATATGTCTTGTGTAACGTATGTGGTAGCCTTGAGCTTCACGTATAGGATTAGGATAGTAGTTAGAGGATCCTTTTATCTTTCTATCCTTTCTTCTCTCTCTCTCATGTAATCCTCCTCCATGGTGGGAGATCTCAACCGCACCATGTATTCCTACGAGACTAATCCCCTCGTTCCAATCAATATATACCTCGCGGGCTCTCTGTATGAGAGTTGAGACGCTTTACCAATCTTAACACGCCGGACCACCGCACCGCCGGCCTCCCCGAGCACTTCCCCGGCACGCTCCGAGCTCGCCCCTGCGCTCCATGTGAGCAGCCACAACGATCCCCCTTCCCCCTTTTCAATTTGACGCCGTAGGCCGCCGTCTCCGCTGTGCACGACACCGTCGGAGCTCACGCCCGCACGCGCCTCTGGCCACTCTTGCCCAGCCTCGCCCCCGCTGGCACCCGCTCGCGGCGCCGCTCCCTACGTTGCCAGCTCCTCTGCCGCTGCCGTCCGTCGCCCGCCGCTACAGTTCGCCCCGCCTCTGCCGCACCGGCCACCACTCATCGGGCCTCGCCCTGCTCCATCTCACCGGCTCGGCCACTCGCTGCAACTCCGCCTGGTCGCTGTCGCCCGCGGCCGCGTCTGGCGCCCACGCCCGTGGCGCCCGTGCCTGCAGCCCCATTAACCCTCGCACCCGCTATGGCCTTGTGCCACTGGGCCGTGGGGTCCAGCCCCCTTTTCTAAAAAAAAGAAATAAAAATATGATAATAGAAAAATAAATAAATTAATTAGTTAACTAATTAATTAATTTACTTATTTAACTTGGCTTAATTATCCTAACACTGGTAGAAAAAGGGCCTATAGTCCCGGTTCGTAAGGGCCTTTAGTCCCGGTTCCTGAACCGGGACTAAAGTGTCGGTACTAATGCCCCGACCCTTTAGTCCCGGTTCAATCCAGAACCGGGACTGATGGGCCTCCACGTGGGCAGTGCGCAGAGCCCAGTCTGGAGACCCTTTGGTCCCGGTTGGTGGCACCAATCGGGACCAATAGGCATCCACGCGTCAGCATTTCTGTGGCTGGGGTTTTTGTTTTTTTTGAAGGGGAGGGGGGGTTGGGGGTTTTGGGGGGTTAATTTAGGTGTTTCATATATTGTGTTAGCTAGCTATAATTAATAGAGAGAAGTGTCCTCTCTTATGTCCGTGCTTGGTCGACGCTACGTACTATACATACGTATAGAGAGGACTAGACACGCTGGCTAGCTAGTAAGCAAACGAAGGAAAGAGAAGGTCGTCATGAACATATATGCATACAGAGAGAAGTGATATCGACCACCTCTCCTTCTCCGAGAGATTGGTCGAACAACAAGTTCTCGTATATCTATCTGACACTACCGGCTACATATATACAATAATTATCTCTTACAAATATAATCATACGGACTCAGGGTCCACATAGAATTCTCCGTCTTCAGGGATCACGTGGTCAAGAAAGAATGCCGCCAATTCCTCTTGAATTGCTCGCATGCGAGCTGGTGCTAGGAGTTCATCCCGCTTCCGAAACATCTAATTTGAAGAAGGGGGTCAATACATATATATATATATATGAATGAATGAAACTCAACACAAATGATGGTAATAAAATAAAATTGTGAATGTTGTTATTTACGTACTTCATATTGTTCGTTAGAGAACCCGCCCTGCTCACAGGTCGTGTGGCGGATGGACTCGCAGATGTAGTATCCACAGAAATCATTCCCTTGTCCTGCCACAACCACTTTACAAGAAATAGAGGTCAATCAAACTGATAAGCAAGAATGCTAAATGGTATTGGTGAAACTAGTGCTTGAATCACTAGGAGATGCGCGGAACATGCTACTATAGTACTTACTTTCGGGTGTCTAAATTCCAGCTCCTTCGGCAGTCCCGGAACTGTTTTGGTGAATTTTCTCCAAACCCTGCCGGACAAAGAAAACAATTACTTGATATCAGGAAATGAACAAAGTTGCTGATATGGTGGATAATGATCAATTTAACTTACTTCTGGAGTATTTGAGTCATGTCTGCATAATCCTGGGGATCTTTTCGTTTTGAGTCTAAGACGGTTAGTAGTCCCTGCTCAAGCTTAATCTCTAGGAGAATATAGTGGAAATTGCACACGCATGCATAACTCATGAATTACATTACTATAACCTTGACTAATATATAAGGGAAACCGAATACGCACAAGACAGTAACACTCACCTGAAGTTGTAAGGAAAGAGTATTATATCTTTGTTTTGATTTATTACGAACGATCGTAGCAAGTTGGCCTCGGTAGCTGCGGCATGAAGTTTAACCTGAGTTGCATCTATGAGATATGTGTTAACGAGATGGCATCACTTCCTTCTGCGATTATGTCCCTCAACAACGCTTCTTTTGTTGCTTCGTCTAGGGCGGTGTCCATAGTTTCTACAAATATTTACAACATGGCAATTATTATTCAAACATGACAGATGGATATATTAGTGCCAAACGTAGAACTAGCTACCTAATCATAGTAAGCTATCGGGAGGGGGTATATATCGACAACGACGACAC
Source organism: Triticum urartu (assembly GCF_056163025.1). NCBI lineage: Eukaryota > Viridiplantae > Streptophyta > Magnoliopsida > Poales > Poaceae > Triticum > Triticum urartu. The sequence goes on from NC_141876.1 coordinate 598,667,484, forward strand.
TACATCTATGTCCCTCGACGACCCTCGTTCCCGATAAAAAAAGAGGAAGAAGAAGAAAAAAAAGAGGAGAAGAAAGAATAGAGGAGAAGAACCCTCGACCCCTCGAACCATCGACGACCCTGGAACCCTCGACCCCTAGATGACCCTCTTCTTCCTCTCATGTTTGAGAGGATCGCCGAGGGGTTGGGAGGTAGAGGAGAAGAAGGAGAAGATGAGGAGAGGAAGAAAAAAAGAGGAGAAGAAGAAAGGAATAGAGGAGAAGAAGAAAAAGTAGAATTTTTTCTACCTTTTCTTCTTCTCCTCTATTCCTTTCTTCTTCTCCTCTTCCTTTTCTTCCTCTCCTCGTCTTCTCCTTCTTCTTCTCCTTCTTTCTCTACTTATTTTCCTTTTCCTTATTTTACTTTTTCCTCTCCACTAACATACAATGCACTAACCTAAAATGCAACAAACATAAAATGCACTAAAGAGGCTCAACTAACCTAAAATCAGTGATAAAATGCACTAACCTAAAATGAGACTGAACCGGGACTAATGGGCTGAGCCGGCCTGGACCATAGCCCTGTTTTCTACTAGTGTAATTAACTGGGTTAGTTAAAATCAAAAGCTATTTAGTTATCAGTCTATGGCAGGATGGACCCACCTGTCAGTTTGACTGGTCAACAGGTCAACGTTGACTGCTGATGTCACCCTGACATCATGCTGATGCAATATTTTCCTTTTTAATAATAATTTCAGAATATTATTTAAATCTTTGAAAAATCATAGAAAATAATTCGTGACTCGAGTGAAAAAGTTTTATATATGAAAGTTGCTCAGAACGACGAGAAGAATCAAAATACGCTCTCCGTTCATCTGTCACATGCCCCTAGTATAGCAAACATCGAACCTTTCCCCTTCGGTTCGTCTGTCCGGAATTCGTCTAACGCTGGGAATTCATCCTCGGATGTTTATCCCCTCCGTCTGCAACGTGTAGTACTACGTTAGGATAACCCTAGCTCTGCCCATCGTCATGTAATGCTTAGTGATGCATCTGTTTGCTCTGTATTTACTGTTTCTTCCCCCTCTTCTCTCCGGTAGACCCCGAGACCGATGCCGCCCCTGTGATCGACTATGTCGACGACACTTCTTCCTTTACAGCAGAGCTTCCAGGCAAGCAAACCCTCCTTGAGTATTCTGATATCGCCCATTTCTTTCCCTCTCATGCTTGCATTAGAACTGCTACTGCTTTCTGTATGATCCTACTCTGATGCATAGCCTGTTGTTGTTACCTGCTTTCATACCTTACCTGCTTATCCTAAACTGCTTAGTATAGGTTGGTTAGTGATCCATCAGTGACACCCACCTTGTCCCAGTTGCCCCGCTTTATGTTCGATGACTCGATCAACGTGATCGACGTCCAGGCCCCGACACCGCACATCACTAAAGGAAATATGCCCTAGAGGAAATAATAATGTTATTATTTTATTTCCTTATATCATGATAAATGTTTATTATTCATGATAGAATTGTATTATCCGGAAACATAATACTTGTGTGAATACATAGACAAACCAAACGTCACTAGTATGCCTCTACTTGACTAGCTCATTAATCAAAGATGGTTATAACCATAGACATGTGTTGTCATTTGATTAACGGGATCACATTATTAGGAGAATGATGTGATTGACATGACCCATTCCATTAGCTTAGCACCCGATCGTTTAGTATGTTGCTATTGCTTTCTTCATGACTTATACATGCTCCTATGACTATGAGATTATGCAACTCCCATTTGCCGGAGGAACACTTTGTGTGCTACCAAACGTCACAATGTAACTGGGTGATTATAAAGGAGCTCTACAGGTGTCTCCAAAGGTACATGTTGGGTTGGCGTATTTCGAGATTAGGATTTGTCACTCCGATTGTCGGAGAGGTATCTCTGGGCCCTCTCGGTAATGCACATCACATAAGCCTTGCAAGCATTTCAACTAATGAGTTAGTTGCGAGATGATGTATTATGAAACGAGTAAAGAGACTTGCCGGTAACGAGATTGAACTAGGTATTGAGATACCGACGATCGAATCTCGGGCAAGTAAAATACCGATGACAAAGGGAACAATGTATGTTGTTATGCGGTCTGACCGATAAAGATCTTCGTAGAATATGTAGGAGCCAATATGAGCATCCAGGTTCCGTTGGTTATTGACCGGAGACGTGTCTCGGTCATGTCTACATTGTTCTCGAACCCGTAGGGTCCGCACGCTTAAGGTTTCGATGACAGTTATATTATGAGTTTATGAGTTTTGATGTACCGAAGTTAGTTCGGAGTCCCGGATGTGATCACGGACATAACGAGGAGTCTCGAAATGGTCGAGACAGAAAGATTGATATATTAGACGGCTATATTCGGACACCAGAAGTGTTCTGGGTGATTTCGGAGAAAACCGGAGAGCCGGAGGGTTACCGGAACCCTACCGGGAGAAGTAATGGGCCATATGGGCCTTAGTGGAGAGAGAGAGGGGCAGCCGGGGTGGGCCGCGCGCCTCCTCCCCCCTGGTCTGAATTGGACTAGGAGAAGGGGGGCGGCGCCCCCCTTTCCTTCTCCCTCCCCACTTCCTTCCCCCTCCTAGTAGGAGTCCTACTCCTACTAGGAGGAGGACTCCTCCTAGCGCGCCAATAGGGGCTGGCCAGCCTCCTCCCCTTGCTCCTTTATATATGGGGGCAGGGGGCACCCCTAGATACACAAGTTGATCCACGTGATCATATTCTTAGCCGTGTGCGGTGCCCCCTTCCACCATAATCCTCGATAATATTGTAGCGGTGCTTAGGCGAAGCCCTGCGACGGTAGTACATCAAGATCGTCACCACGCCGTCGTGCTGACGGAACTCTACCCTGACACTTTGCTGGATCGGAGTCCGGGGATCGTCATCGAGCTGAACGTGTGCTAAAACTCGGAGGTGTTGTAGTTTCGGTGCTTGATCGGTCGGGCCATGAAGACGTACGACTACATCAACCGCGTTGTGCTAACGCTTCCGCTGTCGGTCTACAAGGGTACGTAGATCACACTCTCCCCTCTCGTTGCTATGCATCACCATGATCTTGCGTGTGCGTAGGAAAATTTTGAAATTACTACGTTCCCCAACAGTGGTATCAGAGCCTAGGTTTTATGTGTTGATGTTATATGCACGAGTAGAACACAAGTGAGTTGTGGGCGATATAAGTCATACTGCTTACCAGCATGTCATACTTTGGTTCGGCGGTATTGTTGGACGAAGCGGCCCGGACAGACATTACGCGTACGCTTACGCGAGACCGGTTCTCCCGACGTGCTTTGCACAAAGGTGGCTAGCGGGTGACAATTTCTTCAACTTTAGTTGAACCAAGTGTGGCTACGCCCGGTCCTTGCGAAGGTTAAAACAGCACCAACTTGACAAACTATCGTTGTGGTTTTGATGCGTAGGTAAGATTGGTTCTTGCTTAAGCCCGTAGCAGCCACGTAAAACTTGCTACAACAAAGTAGAAGACGTCTAACTTGTTTTTGCATGGCATGTTGTGATGTGATATGGTCAAGACATGATGCTAAATTTTATTGTATGAGATGATCATGTTTTGTAACCAAGTTATCGGCAACTGGCAGGAGCCATATGGTTGTCGCTTTATTGTATGCAATGCAATTGCGTAGTAATGCTTTACTTTATCACTAAGCGGTAGCGATAGTCGTGGAAGCATAAGATTGGCGAGACGACAACGATGCTACGATGGTGATCAAGGTGTCGCGCCGGTGACGATGGTGATCACGACGGTGCTTCGAAGATGGAGATCACAAGCACAAGATGATGATGGCCATATCATATCACTTATATTGATTGCATGTGATGTTTATCTTTTATGCATCTTATCTTGCTTTGATTGACGGTAGCATTTTAAGATGATCTCTCACTAATTATCAAGAAGTGTTCTCCCTAAGTTTGCACCGTTGCGAAAGTTCTTCGTGCTGAGACACCACGTGATGATCGGGTGTGATAGGCTCTACGTTCAAATACAACGGGTGCAAAACAGTTGCACACGCAGAATACTCAGGTTATACTTGACGAGCCAAGCATATACAGATATGGCCTCGGAACACGGAGACCGAAAGGTCGAACGTGAATCATATAGTAGATATGATCAACATAGCGATGTTCACCAATGAAACTACTCCATCTCACGTGATGATCGGACATGGTTTAGTTGATTTGGATCACGTAATCACTTAGAGGATTAGAGGGATGTCTATCTAAGTGGGAGTTCTTTAGTAATATGATTAATTGAACCTAAATTTATCATGAACTTAGTACCTGATAGTATCTTGCTTGTTTATGTTTGATTGTAGATAGATGGCCCATGCTGTTGTTCCGTTGAATTTTAATGCGTTCCTTGAGAAAGCAAAGTTGAAAGATGATGGTAGCAATTACACGGATTGGGTCCGTAACTTGAGGATTATCCTCATTGCTGCATAGAAGAATTACGTCCTGGAAGCACTGCTGGGTGCTAGGCCTGCTGCTGGAGCAACACCAGATGTTATGAACGTCTGGCAGAGCAAAGCTGATGACTACTCGATAGTTCAGTGTGCCATGCTTTACGGCTTAGAATTGGGACTTCAACGACGTTTTGAACGTCATGGAGCATATGAGATGTTCCAGGAGTTGAAGTTAATATTTCAAGCAAATGCCCGGATTGACAGATATGAAGTCTCCAATAAGTTCTATAGCTGCAAGATGGAGGAGAACAGTTCTGTCAGTGAGCATATACTCAAAATGTCTGGGTATAATAATCACTGGATTCAATTGGGAGTTAATCTTCCAAATGATTGCGTCATTGACAGAATTCTCCAATCACTGCCACCAAGCTACAAGAGCTTCGTGATGAACTATAATATGCAAGGGATGAATAAGACTATTCCCAAGCTCTTCGCAATGCTGAAAGCTGCGGAGGTAGAAATCAAGAAGGAGCATCAAGTGTTGATGGTCAATAAGACCACTAGTTTCAAGAAAAAGGGAAAAGGGAAGAAGAAGGGGAACTTCAAAAAGAATAGCAAGCAAGTTGCTACTCAAGAGAAGAAACCCAAACCTGGACCTAAGCCTGAAACTGAGTGCTTCTACTGCAAGCAGACTGGTCACTAGAAGCGGAACTGCCCCAAGTATTTGGCGGATAAGAAGGATGGCAAGGTTAACAAAGGTATATGTGATATACATGTTATTGATGTGTACCTTACTAATGCTCGCAGTAGCACCTGGGTATTTGATACTGGTTCTGTTGCTAACATTTGCAACTTGAAATAGGGACTACAGATTAAGCGAAGATTGGCTAAGGACGAGGTGACGATGCGCGTGGGAAAGGGTTCCAAAGTCGATGTGATCGGGTCGGCACGCTACCTCTACATCTACCTTCGGGATTAGTATTAGACCTAAATAATTGTTATTTGGTGCCAGCGTTAAGCATGAACATTATATCTGGATCTTGTTTGATGCGAGACGGTTATTCATTTAAATCTAAGAATAATGGTTGTTCTATTTATATGAGTAATATCTTTTATGGTCATGCACCCTTAAAGAGTGGTCTATTCTTATTAAATCTCGATAGTAGTGACACACATATTCATAATGTTGAAACCAAAAGATGCAGAGTTGATAATGATAGTGCAACTTATTTGTGGCACTGCCGTTAGGGTCATATCGGTGTAAAGCGCATGAAGAAACTCCATACTGATGGGCTTTTGGAACCACTTGATTATGAATCACTTGGTACTTGCGAACCGTGCCTTATGGATAAGATGACAAAAACACCGTTCTCCGGTACTATGGAGAGAGCAACAGATTTGTTGGAAATCATACATACAAATGTATGTGGTCCGATGAATGTTGAGGCTCGTGGCGGATATCGTTATTTTCTCACCTTCACAGATGACTTAAGCAGATATGGGTATATCTACTTAATGAAACATAAGTCTGAAACATTTGAAAAGTTCAAAGAATTTCAGAGTGAAGTTGAAAATCATCGTAACAAGAAAATAAAATTCCTGCGATCTGATCGTGGAGGAGAATATTTGAGTTACGAGTTTGGTGTACATTTGAAACAATGCGGAATAGTTTCACAACTCACGCCACCCGGAACACCACAGCGTAATGGTGTGTCCGAACATCGTAATCGTACTTTACTAGATATGGTGCAATCTATGATGTCTCTTACTGATTTACCGCTATTGTTTTGGGGTTATGCTCTAGAGACGGCCGCATTCACGTTAAATAGGGCACCATCAAAATTCGTTGAGACGACGCCTTATGAACTATGGTTTGGCAAGAAACCAAAGTTGTCGTTTCTGAAAGTTTGGGGTTGCGATGCTTATGTGAAAAAGCTTCAACCTAATAAGCTTGAACCCAAATCGGAGAAATGTGTCTTCATAGGATATCCAAAGGAAACTATTGGATACACCTTCTATCACAGATCCGAAGGCAAAACTTTTGTTGCTAAATTCGGAAACTTTCTAGAGAAGGAGTTTCTCTCGAAAGAAGTGAGTGGGAGGAAAGTAGAACTTGATGAGGTAACTGTACCTGCTCCATTATTGGAAAGTAGTACATCACAGAAACCAGTTTCTGTGACACCTACACCAATTAGTGAGGAAGCTAATGATGATGATCATGAAGCTTCAGAACAAGATACTACTGAACCTCGTAGATCAACCAGAGTAAGATCCGCACCAGAGTGGTATGGTAATCCTGTTTTGGAAGTCATGCTACTAGATCATGATGAACCTATGAACTATGGAGAAGCGATGGTGAGCCCAGATTCCGCAAAATGGCTTGAAGCCATGAAATCTAAGATGGGATCCATGTATGAGAACAAAGTATGGACTTTGGTTGACTTGCCCAATGATCGGCAAGCAATTGAGAATAAATGGATCTTTAAGAAGAAGACTGACGCTGACGGTAATGTTACTGTCTACAAAGCTCGACTTGTCGCAAAAGGTTTTCGACAAGTTCAAGGGATTGACTACGATGAGACCTTCTCACCCGTAGCGATGCTTAAGTCTGTCCGAATCATGTTAGCAATTGCCGCATTTTATGATTATGAAATTTGGCAGATGGATGTCAAAACTGCATTCCTGAATGGATTTCTGCAAGAAGAGTTGTATATGATGCAACCGGAAGGTTTTGTCGATCCAAAGGGAGCTAACAAAGTGTGCAAGCTCCAGCGATCCATTTATGGACTAGTGCAAGCCTCTCGGAGTTGGAATAAACGCTTTGATAGTATGATCAAAGCATTTGGTTTTGTACAGACTTTTGGAGAAGCCTGTATTTACAAGAAAGTGAGTGGGAGCTCTGTAGCATTTCTGATATTATATGTAGATGACATATTACTAATCGGAAATGATATAGAATTTCTGGATAGCATAAAGGGATACTTGAATAAGAGTTTTTCAATGAAAGACCTCGGTGAGGCTGCTTACATATTGGGCATTAAGATCTATAGAGACAGATCAAGACGCTTAATTGGACTTTCACAAAGCACATACCTTGACAAAGTTTTGAAAAAGTTCAAAATGGATCAAGCAAAGAAAGGATTCTTGCCTGTGTTACAAGGAAATTGAGTAAGACTCAATACCCGACCAATGCAGAAGATAGAGAGAAAATGAAAGATGTTCCCTATGCTTCAGCCATAGGCTCTATCATGTATGCAATGATGTGTACCAGACCTGATGTGTGTCTTGCTATAAGTCTAGCAGGCAGGTACCAAAGTAATCCAGGAGTGGATCACTGGACAACGGTCAAGAACATCCTGAAATACCTGAAAAGGACTAAGGATATGTTTCTCATATATGGAGGTGACAAAGAGCTCATCGTAAATGGTTACGTTGATGCAATCTTTGACACTGATCCGGACGATTCTAAATCGCAAACCGGATACGTGTTTACATTAAACGGTGGAGCTGTCAGTTGGTGCAGTTCTAAACAAAGCGTTGTGGCGGGATCTACATGTGAAGCGTAGTACATAGCTGCTTCGGAAGCAGCAAACGAAGGAGTCTGGATGAAGGAGTTCATATCCGATCTAGGAGTCATACCTAGTGCATCGGGACCAATGAAAATCTTTTGTGACAATACTGGTGCAATTGCATTAGCAAAGGAATCCAGATTTCACAAGAGAACCAAGCACATCAAGAGATGCTTCAATTCCATCCGGGGTCTAGTCCAGGTGGGAGACATAGAGATTTGCAAGATACATACGGATCTGAATGTAGCAGACCCATTTGACTAAGCCTCTTCCACGAGCAAAACATGATCAGCACCAAAGCTCCATGGGTGTTAGAATCATTACTGTGTAATCTAGATTATTGACTCTAGTGCAAGTGGGAGACTGAAGGAAATATGCCCTAGAGGGAATAATAATATTATTATTTTATTTCCTTATATCATGATAAATGTTTATTATTCATGCTAGAATTGTATTATCCGGAAACATAATACTTGTGTGAATACATAGACAAACCAAACGTCACTAGTATGCCTCTACTTGACTAGCTCATTAATCAAAGATGGTTATAACCATAGACATGTGTTGTCATTTGATTAACGGGATCACATTATTAGGAGAATGATGTGATTGACATGACCCATTCCATTAGCTTAGCACCCGATCGTTTAGTATGTTGCTATTGCTTTCTTCATGACTTATACATGTTCCTATGACTATGAGATTATGCAACTCCCATTTGCCGGAGGAACACTTTGTGTGCTACCAAACGTCACAACGTAACTGGGTGATTATAAAGGAGCTCTACAGGTGTCTCCAAAGGTACATGTTGGGTTGGCGTATTTCGAGATTAGGATTTGTCACTCCGATTGTCGGAGAGGTATCTCTGGGCCCTCTCGGTAATGCACATCACATAAGCCTTGCAAGCATTTCAATTAATGATTTAGTTGCGAGATGATGTATTACGAAACGAGTAAAGAGACTTGCCGGTAACGAGATTGAACTAGGTATTGAGATACCGACGATCGAATCTCGGGCAAGTAAAATACCGATGACAAAGGGAACAACGTATGTTGTTATGCGGTCTGACCGATAAAGATCTTCGTAGAATATGTAGGAGCCAATATGAGCATCCAGGTTCCGCTATTGGTTATTGACCGGAGACGTGTCTCGGTCATGTCTACATTGTTCTCGAACCCGTAGGGTCCGCACGCTTAAGGTTTCGATGACAGTTATATTATGAGTTTATGAGTTTTGATGTACCGAAGTTAGTTCGGAGTCCCGGATGTGATCACGGACATAATGAGGAGTCTCTAAATGGTCGAGACATAAAGATTGATATATTAGACGGCTATATTCGGACACCGGAAGTGTTCCGGGTGATTTCGGAGAAAATCGGAGAGCCGGAGGGTTACCGGAACCCTACCGGGAGAAGTAATGGGCCATATGGGCCTTAGTGGAGAGAGAGAGAGGGGCAGCCAGGGTGGGCCGCGCGCCTCCTCCCCCCTGGTCCGAATTGGACTAGGAGAAGGGGGGCGGCGCCCCCCTTTCCTTCTCCCTCCTCACTTCCTTCCCCCTCCTAGTAGGAGTCCTACTCCTACTAGGAGGAGGACTCCTCCTGGCGCGCCAATAGGGGCCGGCCAGCCTCCTCCCCTTGCTCCTTTATATACGGGGGCAAGGGGCACCCCTAGATACACAAGTTGATCCACGTGATCATATTCTTAGCCGTGTGCGGTGCCCCCTTCCACCATAATCCTCGATAATATTGTAGCGGTGCTTAGGCGAAGCCCTGCGACGGTAGTACATCAAGATCGTCACCACGCCGTCGTGCTGACGGAACTCTACCCCGACACTTTGCTGGATCGGAGTCCGGGGATCGTCATCGAGCTGAACGTGTGCTAAAACTCGGAGGTGCCGTAGTTTCGGTGCTTGATCGGTCGAGCCGTGAAGACGTACGACTACATCAACCGCGTTGTGCTAACACTTCCGCTGTCGGTCTACAAGGGTACGTAGATCACACTCTCCCCTCTCGTTGCTATGCATCACCATGATCTTGCGTGTGCATAGGAAAATTCTGAAATTACTACGTTCCCAAACAATCACCCCCTAGTTGTACGACTCCGCAGAGTTACCATCGAGTGCCGAGGGTGGAACCTCTTACATCACTCCTGATGAGATCTCTGTAGTGTAGCTATACGGTCGAGGTCATCGAGGGTGATTTCCTCCTTAACCACTTCCGTTACGGCTTTGTCGTGCAACCCCTCAAGTGTGAACCTCGAGGGTGGATCCTCTTACGTTCACCTTGATGATAACATCGAGTGGAATTCACCGGGGGTGATTCCTCGGGTTTTCCCATTGGTGTTAGACACACAGTTACTATGGTTACTATGACTTTGCACTGAGCCATGTTACTAAAGACGGGTCGGCCCTGAGAGGTACCCGCGCGAGCTTAATAGCGAGTGATGTGGAGACGGGTTGACCTGGAAGGTGCCCGCGAGATACTTATGAGGCGTGGCCGGGCATTCTTAGCCCTTGCTGCAAGTACTCGAGATGGGGCGACGGGGTCACATCGATCGTGAGTCTTTGCTCGTTACCGCGTGCTCCTAATCCACTACGATTTGGATATTTGATCCGAGGGGCCTCTGGCCTGATAGCACTAACCATCACGTGGGCATAGTATGGGCGTTCTGCGTCGTATACATCAGCCGAAGCTTAATAGACGTCAGCGACTGAGCGGCGCGCGCCGGGTTGGACTGCGTAAGCTCCTGCCTTGTTGAAGGAGGTAGCTAGGTCTACTCACCGGCCGCGTACGCAACGTGCAGGAGTTCCCGAGGAGATGGCCCATGACCCCTGGGGGCATAGGTTTAGTCCGGCGTGCTGGCCTCTCTATTAAGCCTAGGTCAGGTTGCGGCGTATTGTTTGGCCGAGGCCGGGCATGACCCAGGAAAGTGTGTCCAGCCGGAGTTAATCGAGCGTGGTGGGTAAGTTGGTGCACCCCTGCAGGGAAGAAAACATGTATCGATAGCTTGTCCTACGGTAACAGACACTTGGAGTTGTATCCCCATCGATACAACTAGAACTGGATACTTATGATGAGAACTGGATGGTGATGAGAATTGGAATGTGTTGACACTTGGATAGTATGGCTCTGGGATTGCTTTCTCGCAGGGAGTCTAGAAAGGATCTATGGCCGAGGTTGATAACACTTCTACTACTTTACTTTATGCTACTCTACTCCCTCCTGTTGCTGCAAGATGGTTGTCGGTGTCAAAACCGGCGGATCTCGGGTAGGGGGTCCCGAACTGTGCGTCTAGGCAGGATGGTAACAGGAGGCAAGGGAAACGAAGTTTTACCCAGGTTCGGGCCCTCTCGATGGAGGTAAAACCCTACGTCCTGCTTGATTAATATTGATGATATGGGTAGTACAAGAGTAGATCTACCACGAGATCAGAGAGGCTAAACCCTAGAAGCTAGCCTATGGTATGATTGTGTTGTCCTACAGACTAAAACTCTCCGGTTTATATAGACACTGGATAGGGTTAGGGTTACATAGAGTCGGTTACAATGGTAGGAGATCTACATATCCGTATCGCCAAGCTTGCCTTCCACGCCAAGGAAAGTCCCTTCCGGACACGGGACGAAGTCTTCAATCTTGTATCTTCATAGTCCAGGAGTCCGGCTGAAGGTATAGTCCGGCCATCCGGACACCCCCTAATCCAGGACTCCCTCAGTAGCCCCTGAACCAGGCTTCAATGACGACGAGTCCAGCGCGCAGATTGTCTTCGGCATTGCAAGGCGGGTTCCTCCTCCAAGTACTTCATAGAAGATTTTGAACACAAAGATAGTGTTCGGCTCTGAAAAATAAGTTTCCACATGTTGCCATAGAGAGAATAATACACAAAAATCTAATCTGCTGACGTATTTCGTAGTGTGACATCACGCCACGGCCAAGCCTTTATTCGAATCGTTTTACTGTCCCATCTCAGCGTGTTATGCGAGGCGGTTTCCTTGGCACGTCTTGTTAAAGTAGAGATCGTGTCCCCTTATTCCGGGATTCTCATCAATATGGGCGTGGGTAACCCAACCGCTTCTAGGACTCCTAGACTATAGGCAAGTCCAAACGGCCACGGAGAGGACTCTTGATATTCACCCTCTTTATAAAGGGACAAGGTTTTTACTTTTTCCCTCCCGTGCTCAATCGAATCCTTCCCCCACCTCAAGTTCAAACACCCAAGGTTTAGGTAAGGTGCTCCGAACCCTCAATCATGTCCGGATCTAGCCTTCAAGGCCGATGGATGCCTTCCTCCGTCACGGAAGAAGACATCAAAAAGTTGAGGGAGGCCAGATATCTGACCACCAAGGTTTTGCATCGGCTGCCCGCCCGAGGGCAAGCCGTCCCCACCCCCGAACCCAACGAGAACGTCGTGTTCGTCTCCCACTTCCTCCGAGGTCTAGGCCTTGCTCTGGATCCTTTCGTTAGGGGTTTGATGTATTATTACGGGCTAGATTTCCATGATCTAGCTCCGGACTCCTTTCTTCATATCACGACATTTATTGTCGTGTGCGAGGCCTTCCTCCGGGTTACCCCTCACTTCGGCCTGTGGCTCAAGACTTTTGAAGTAAAGCCTAAGATGATCGAGGGGCAACATGCAGCGTGCGGAGGTGCCTCAATACGCAAGATGACGGGAGCCCCCTGGCCCAAAGGTTCCATTCCAGAGGTGTCTGAATTGTAGCAACATGAGTGGTTCTACATCACGTCTCCTAGAAGTGCCAAGTGGGCGGCCGCCCCTGTTTTCTGCTTGGGCCCTCCACCACAAGTGATGCCATGGATCAGCAGAGGTCTGAGCTGGGGTCCAGCCAAGGACGTGCCTATTCTGCAAAGCCGCATTCGAGATCTCCTCAATGGAGATTTTAGTTTGGTTGCGGTAATACAAGTTATGCTGGTTCGTCAAGCCCACCCTTGCAAATGCCGGCCCCTTTGCTTGTGGGAGTTCAATCCTGAAGGACCGCGTGTCATTCAAAATTTCCTCAGCCTGACGCACGAGGAGATGTACAAGTCATTCTTCGGACCTCAGGTAGAGTGTCCGGAAATCACCGAGGACGTGGGCCTGAGCAGTAACCGCACCACCGAACAGGTAAGGAATTTCCGGCCGAACATACTATCTCTCATTTGTTATGAAGTTATCTCTGAGAGTTCGCTTTTTGACCAGGACTGGCTAACAAAGGCGAAGTTGATTCGGTGTTCGGCCCCCCTCCCCGAGGGTTTGGAAAATCCGGTACTGGAAAAGATGCTCCAGGTCGCACCCTGCCCGGAGCCCTTGAAGGAAGATACCGGGGAGGATAATACGGGCGAACACGGGCCCCCAACGCTGCCCATTCTAACCGAGGGAGCGAGCGTCTCCATGAAGGAAGACGACCGGAGGAGGAAAAGGACTGCGCCCGGGGATTCGGAAGCCGAAGCTTCCAAACGGGAGAAGAAGTCTCCCACAGAGGGTCCTACCTCGGGGGGTGCTTTTGCCTCACTAAGTCCGCGGGGGGATCAATCCTCCAGCGAGTCGTAAGTGACCCGAAATACTTTAATAGTACAGATATGCCGTCTTTTTCTTCTGAGAAAATAACCACTGCATATATCTTTGCAGTTCGGGCCTTAGCCCCTCTCAAATGAGTTCGTCTTCGGGGGATCTTCTTCCAGAGATGATGGAGAGCGAAACGCCTCCTCCGGACTCCTCCGCTCCAGAAGCGGGCGACCCCGAAGTGTCGTCGCGGAGGGCCTCTCCGAATCCGGTGAGGCCAGAAGATAATCCCATTGACCCCCGAAGCTCCCAGTGTCCGACTCCCGAAGAGAACAGACAAAAGAGTCCGGCACCGTATGGTGCGCGATCGGATGTTCTGAGGGAGTTGGTGGGGCGAGCGGCCATCTCAGATGAACACCGTATGTTGATGAATACGGTGATGGAGAGAATCTTGTCCGCCGAAGTGGATTGCATAAAGCTTTTATGAGTCTACTGACAGGCTTTGAGGTACGTAAAATAATGTATAATAGTCCTGCACATGCTAGGTGTGCCCTGTGTAGATAGTAGCCCCTGAGACTCTGGTGGTCGTCGGAAATGACGACGATCAGAGGATCATATTCCCAGGTAATAATCATACTGCCTCTATGTGCAGGTGATGGAAGCTCCGGTGACTAGCCGGACTAGCGAGTTTGCCTATTTAAAACGGTAGTTAGATGCGGCAGACGCCGACATCGAGCTTGTTAACAAAAGGCTTGACGAGGCACAGGGTAAGTGTCATTATCTGGTAAACGCCACATAGGAAGAGCAGCATGATGCCAGCATCTTTAATATGTTATGACTGCAGATGGAGCTGCCACTATTGAAGCCTTGCGGGCAGAACTTGCCCGAGCCAAGGAACAAGCGAGGTTGGGTAATGCGGCTGCGTTGAAGGCGGCCGAAGAGTTGCAGGCCGAGAAGGCCACGCATGGCGAGAGCCGAGATAAGATGGCCAAGATGGCCATAGAATTAAAAGCCGCCGCCGACCGTTGCCGGGTTCTTGAAAAGGAAAACCAGGCGAAGGCATCGGACCTTGAGAAGGCTGCTGCGACGAGAAAAGACCTCTGTTCTGCTATGAGGGCAAAGAAGGAGGAGCTGCGGGAAGCCGGGGATATTGTAGCTGGGAAATCCTTTATGTTGCGGAGGAAGTTCGGAGATCCACGGTATGCCCCTCTGGATCGGCTGTGGAGTTCGGAGGATGTGTATATGGATTTGGCGGCGAGCGCTGCCGATGCGGTCAAGTACTTCCAGGGTCAAACGGACCGTGAAGTGGACCAGCTGTTTTGGACACAATTCCATTCTCCCGAGCGTCCACTTTCATTGACTGACCAAATAGCTGAATGGGCCGAACTGAATAGGTTGTCCGGACGCGCCATGAGGTCTGTTGTGGATCAGCTATGGCCGGAAAGGCCGAAACCGAACAGCTATTTCAGCTTGGTGCAGCAGTTCCTTGACGTGGTGCCGCGCATCAATGCGATGAAGAGGTCGGCGTGCATAGAGGGCTCACGGATGGCCTTTGCCCGTGTTAAAGCATGCTGGGCGGAGATGGATGCCACCGCTGTTGCAGCGCGGGATTCGGCGATAGGCCGAATGGCTGCTGAGCACTACTTTGAAGAAGTTCTTGAGGGTGCTCGTTTGATAGAGACCTAGTGCTCAAAAAATATTATGTTTGAGTGATATGTAATCTCATTGTAAGCGAAAATGCTTTTATAAAGTTTTATAAGGCTATTTTTATACTTTTGCCTGAAAGTAATATGATGCCTCCTGGGCGGCCGTTTATGTATACATGTGTATAACCTGAAAGATTGCAGCCGTTGGCTTCAACCCCCACGCATATAATGCGGAGGTGCTCGCAAAAACACGCGTTCACACTTAACCCAACGTCTTGGTCCTATTAAGGAGGTGATAGCAGAGCGAGCGAGGCAACCGGACTATAATGCTTTAGCACTTTCACTTAGCCATAGGAGTTTGACAGTGGGGCTACTAGATAGCCCCTGGTGGCTCCGCACTCTCCCGATCCCGGGGTGCGTACATGCCTGGCCGGAAAGCGGCCCTTCGTTAAGGCGGAGGAATTCTATCATTCCAACAGGTCATCGAGTGGTTGACCAGTCTCACGCTATATCATGACAGTCAGTTTTCGGCTTTCTCTACTGAGGTGCTCGTCCGGATGAACCAGGGCACAATCGCAGTAGTTCTCCTGGTGCTACCTTAGCCGGTAAAGCGGAACGTAAGGCACCAAAACACAGGAGCCGGGCAAACCCACATTTGACCAAAGACAATGATTCGGAGTTGATGCATATAGGGCCAAACTCGCGACGCCGAACACTCCCTAAGGTATTCGGTCTTTGTTATAAAGCGGGCCTGAATAATGGCCTTTGTAAGAAGCCCCTTGTGTCCAGGTACGTGCATTGTTCTGGCGTGGCCACATGCCAAGACGTCAGCATCCTTCTCAACGGTGGATATGTATCAACAAGAGACAGTAAAAAAGGTTTACGCAGGGTCTTAATCTAAAAGGAATCCTTGGAGCGGGTCCCTGCTGCACATCTGCGCCTGTGTCTCCATTGTGCCGTATCCTGGATGGGTGTAGCACGATGATCGTCTATAAAAGAGAGGAATTTAGGTGAAAAAGTTATCGTGCAAAAAGATAGTTTTTAAAGAAACCATGTATAATTCAAGATGAGAAAAGATTGCCACTTGTCTGCGCGCATTGAGCCCCTTGCAAATAGGGGTGTGACTGTTTATTCGGTATAAATAGCGGCGCCAGACTCGGTTAGTTGTGTCTGCGGTCTTGACGACCTATTGGATGCTTTCGGTGGTCCGGGCACCTTTAGTGTGCGGCTGCCAAGGCAGCCGCACTCTCTTCGGCGCGCAGAGATCGCTTGATATTTCCGTTCACTGAAATGATGCCACGTGGACCGGGCATCTTGAGTGTGAGGGAGGCGTAGTGTGGTATTGCATTAAAGCGAGCGAAACCTTCGCGTCCGAGCAGTGCTTGATAGCCACTTTGGAACGGAGCAATGTGGAAGGTTAAATGCTCGCGACGGAAGTTATCGGGGAAGCCGAATATAACTTGTAGTAGTAGGGAGCCCGTACAGCGAGCCCCTGGGCCTGGTGTTACTCCTTTAACGGTAGTATTGCTGTGGCGAATTTTTGTTGGGTCTAACCCCATCCCGCGGATTGTATCCTGATATATTAGGTTTAGATTGCTGCCACCGTCCATCAATACTCGTGTGAAGTGATATCCGCCAATTACTGGGTCTAATACCAGGGGAGCCCATCCTGCACGCCGGATACTTGCTGAGTAATCGCGATGGTCGAAAGTGATCGGTTGAGACGACCAGTGGCAGGACTTCGCGGTGACAGGCACTTGGGTATTTTTCCCTGGGAGTGCCGCATTGTTTCCCTTGA
This sequence comes from Triticum urartu, assembly GCF_056163025.1. Lineage (NCBI taxonomy): Eukaryota > Viridiplantae > Streptophyta > Magnoliopsida > Poales > Poaceae > Triticum > Triticum urartu. Next base: position 598,684,432 of record NC_141876.1, read on the forward strand.
TCACATGTAACACGTTTACTGTTGTGACTTCTGGTGGAAATTTCTTTTGTTCCCAAGTGTCTTGCTTGGGAGGCTCGTCCTCGTCTTCACTTGGTGTATCCCCCCCTTGTGTACGGCGTTGAGCTTGCCGGACTGCTTAAAGACCCAACAGTCTCTGTGGGTATGATTAGCAGGTTTACCAGGGGTACTATGGATCTGACATACTTGGTCTAGAATTTTGTTGAGGCTGGACAGTTCATCCCTGGTGCCTTTAGAGGGCGGCTTTTGCTGACCTGGCCGAGAGCTTTTGAATCCGGCATTTACTGTCGTGCCCTTCATGCTGTCTTCTTTATTCCGGCGTTTGTTATTGCTGTTGCGCCGTGATTTCCCGTTTCCATCTCTAACATCAGATGTACTGGAGGCGCTGGTGCTGCATCTGGCTAGCCAGCTGTCCTCACCCGCGCAAAAGCGGGTCATGAGGTTTGTTAATGCGGCCATCGTTCTCGGCTTATTTTGGCCGAGGTGTCTGGCGAGCCATTAGTCACGGACGCTATGCTTAAAGGCTGCCAAGGCTTCGGCGTCCGGACAGTCGACAATCTGGTTCTTTTTAGTAAGAAACCTGTTCCAAAGCTTTCGGGCTGACTCTCTGGGCTATTGAGTTATATGACTCAAATCGTCCGCATCCGGAGGTCGGACATAGGTCCCTTGAAAATTTGCCCGAAAGGCGTCTTCGAGCTCTTCCCAACTTCCAATGGAGCTTTCGGGGAGGCTTTCAAGCCAGTGACGAGCTGGCCCTTTGAGCTTGAGGGGTAAGTACTTGATGGCATGGAGATCATCTCCTCGAGCCATATGGATATGGAGGATGTAGTCCTCAATCCAAACCCCAGGGTCTGTTGTTCCGTCGTATGCCTCTATGTTTACGGGTTTGAACCCCTCTGGGAATTCATGGTCCAGCACCTCATCGGTGAAACACAGGGTCCATAGATGGATCTTGTTGCGCCATCCTTTGGGTGCGAGCCTTCGCCTGGGTCGCGTGTTGTATTGTGAGTGGCGTTGTATGCCGCCCTGTGTTGGTGGAGGGGTCGTCTATCTGGCCAGGTGGCTGCTTTGATGTTTGGTTGTGGAGGGTCTAAGGCCTCCTCATCGAATTCGGGTAGCAGCTTCCGCTTTGGGTAGCTCTTGGAGGGGCGATTATCGCCGTACCTCGCTGCTGTGTTGAGTATTTTACTCCATCTGATTTGGAGTGTGTCTTGCGCAGCCCTGAGCCTTTGCTTCTGCTTTTTGAGACTCCTCGCGGTGGCAACAAGCCTTTTACGAGCATTCTGCTGCTCTGGGTGCCTGTCCGGCGTTATATCGTCCGGACCATTATCCTTGATAGAATTTGTTTGTTCGGTTTGATTATCCAGATTACCGTTGTCCGGCAGCGGTTCGCCATGCTCCAGCGCTGGGTCTGTGTGATCGATATTTCTGTCGAGGCGGGATTTGGGGCGACGCTTGCGTCGCCGCTTTGACTGCTTCTCGAGGGAACAAGCCCTCGGTGCGTCCTTCCGCTCCTCGTCGTCATCTTTTGATGCGTCCACCATGTATACGTCATATGACGAGGTGGCTTTCCAGGGCTCAATAGGCGCTGGTTCTTCATCGTCTCCTGCGTCGGCTTCCATACCGTCGATATCTTCGGAGTCGAAGTCGAGCATATCGGTTAAATCGTCGACAGTGGCTATAAGGTGGGTGGTGGGTGGGCTTTGAATTTCTTCATCGTCTGTATCCCAACCTTGCTGACTGTAGCTCGGCCAGGGCTCTCCTGATAGAGAGAGAGAGACTTTAGTGTCTTCAGAATATCGCCGACAGGCGAGTGCCGAAAGATGTCCGCGGCAGTAAACTCCATGATCGGCGTCCAATCGGATTCGATCGGCAGGGGCGCGGAGGGTTCGGAGTCCGGAGAGGAGTCCGGATCCCTGGAGTCACGAGTCTCGCAGAGTGCGGGGCTGGTGTTCGGCTCGATCGCCGTTGGGATCGCAGCCCCCGAGGCGGCGTCCAACCGCCCATCCTCGATCGGCGCAGTTGGCTCCGAACTAAAGGTCGAAGCCGATGCGGGTGCGACCTCCAAGGCACTGTTCGGCGGCAGAGCTAGATCATGCTCGTCGTGACAGCGCGGCGCGCTCGGCAGTGGCTTGAATCCGTCGAAGATCAAGTCCCCGCGGATGTCAGCCGTGTAGTTTAAGCTTCCAAATCTGACCTGACGGCCAGGGGCATAGCTTTCGATCTGCTCCAGATGGCCAAGTGAATTGGCCCGCAGTGCGAAGCCGCCGAAGACGAAGATCTGTCTGGGGAGGAAGGTCTCACCCTGGACTGCATCGCTATTGATGATCGTAGGAGCCATCAAGCCTGACGGCGACGACACAGAGGAACTCTCAATGAAAGCACCAATGTCGGTGTCAAAACTGGCGGATCTCAGGTAGGGGGTCCCGAACTGTGCGTCTAGGCCGGATGGTAACAGGAGGCAAGGGACACGAAGTTTTACCCAGGTTTGGGCCCTCTCGATGGAGGTACAACCCTACGTCCTGCTTGATTAATATTGATGATATGGGTAGTACAAGAGTAGATCTACCACGAGATCAGAGAGGCTAAACCCTAGAAGCTAGCCTATGGTATGATTGTGTTGTCCTACGGACTAAAACTCTCCGGTTTATATAGACACCGGATAGGGTTAGGGTTACATAGAGTCGGTTACAATGGTAGGAGATCTACATATCCGTATCGCCAAGCTTGCCTTCCACGCCAAGGAAAGTCCCTTCCGGACACGGGACGAAGTCTTCAATCTTGTATCTTCATAGTCCAGGAGTCCGGCTGAAGGTATAGTCCGGCCATCCGGACACCCCCTAATCCAGGACTCCCTCAATGGTGGTTTCCAGAAGATGCTAGTCTTCGATAGGCTAGACTTTCCCCTTCCCTTCTGGCATTCTGCAGTTTAGTCCACAGATACAACCCTTTCCTTTGATACAGATGCATACATAGTTTAGATTTGATGTAAGTCTAGCGAGTACTTTGGATGAGTACTCACGGTTGCTTTGCTACTTCTTTTCCCCCCATACCCGATTGTTGCGACCAGATGACGGATCCCAGGAGCCAGACGATGCCACTGATGACTACTACTACCCGGAGGATGCCTACTACTACGTGAAGACCGCCGACGACTAGGAGTAGTTAGGAGGCTCCCAGGCAGGAGGCCTTGCCTTTTCGATCATTGTTGCTTTTGTGCTAGCCTTCTTAAGGCAATCTTGTTTAACTCATGTCTGTACTCAGAATTGTTGCTTCCGCTAACTCTTATGTATTCGAGCCCTCGAGGCCCCTGGCTTGTAATATTAAGCTTGTATTATTTTAATTTGTGTCTAGAGTTGTGTTGTGATATCTTCTCGTGAGTCCTTGATCTTGATCGTACACATTTGCGTGTATGATTAGTGTACGATTGAATCGAGGGCGTCACAAGAGAATAGCATCAGGGAAGGGTAGGAAAGAAGAGCAGAACCCTGGCGTCGGCACTCCCCTCTCCTCACGGGATTCAAGTGGTCGCCGAGGGAGAAGGGAAGGGGCAGAGGGGTTTCTAAGTCATACCGCCGTTGTCGAGGTAGCCACTACCGTCATCATCGTCGTCGATCACCATGGCCCGGTGGCTAGGTTATCCAGCGCGAGGAATGAGGGAGGGAGGGTGGATCTGACCGCTGCCTGAGTTGCCGCGGCCATAGAGAGAAGGGGAGGGGTCGTCGCGGCCATGGAGGCCCGCCTCCAACTACAAGGACTTCGCGCTGCCATGCCGGATCCCTCCGCCTCCCGCGCCCGTCTGACATCACCTGGCTCCGGCGAGCATGCCTGGGTCGCCGCACCGCCCTCTTTTCTCCCATCTTCTCTTCCTCACCACCCTGTCTCTTTTCTGCCATGGATCCGCCCGGGAAGCCGCGGTCCGGCCTTCCTCGTCGTCACCGGCGACCCCTGCCTCGCCGCCCGCCACCGGATCCGCCTCCCCAGCCCTTGCCGTGCACAGATCCACCCCCTGCAAGCTCCAGCTGCCTCGCCCCCAGCCGCTCGAGCCACCGCGTTGACGTAAAAAAGACCGCGGGTTGAATATACCAAACTACAGGGTCCTTTTTATAAAGTGAAACGTTTTCTCAAATTAGCCACTTAAAACGGGACTGCGGGTTGAATAAGCAAAATTATAGTGACTTTTTTGCAAAACTGATGGCGACGCACGACCAGAAGCAATAGCTGGTTTATTAGTAGGTAAAGATAAAGATAAATGTGATTTCATGATGAAACTTTGCAAGCTCTTAGAATTTGTCAAAGTTTACCATAAAAAATTCAGATTTTTTTGAACATTTTAAAAATATTTTTCGAATTTAAGCTCGGGTGCAAAAACTTCACGTCTCCTATTGTTGGTGTTTTTCTGTAGATTCATCCTGATCTGTCCGTTGACTCTCGATCGGACGGTTTAGAGAGGGGGCATGTCACTGTCACTGTCTCAGCCCGAACAGGCCAGCCGCAAACCGAGCGACAGCGAGGCAGAGAAAACTAGGGATCCGCCGCCGCCGCCGCCGCCTCGCCCGCCACCCGTCCGTGTGTCGCCGCTCTACCCCCGGTCCACCCGTTCGACCGTCGCCGCCCACTCCGCCCGCCGTCGGTGCCCTCCGAGCTCCTCCCCTCCGGTCATCGCCCGCCGGCCGGCCGTGCCCAAAAGCGCCTCACATAATCACTGGTCAGCGCGTGGTCTTCCTCCACCTCCACCCGACAGCCCGCCGTCTTCTTCCCCAAGATCGACGAGACCTCCCTCCGTGCCGTCAAGCTTCAGCCCCGTAAGACATTTCCCTCTCTCCATCCTCCCCTACTTCCCCGTGTCTTCTTGGATGCTGGGCTTGCATAGTTCTGAAGAGTGGTGCGTAAGGCCCAGGCTTATTAGCTAAATTCTTGATGCAAACCAGAAATTTTACTTCACAAACAGCATAGCAGGTTAAAGCTACATACATTATTTTCTCAAATAAAATAGTTGGCTTTTCTTCCACTGGAACAAACTAGACAGAAATTTGTAACATGGTTGGGGTTGGTAGGATGTCAGCTGGGTTGAGGATTAGTAATTTCGTATGCATAGTTGGCAGGGTGCAGATTTTGTTTTCTAGCAATAGTGTAGTGCTGAACGCAGTTTGCAGCTTTAATAGTCCATCAGTCACCTGCGCCGACAGTACAGGGTGCAGGGTGCTTAAATCACCACTTCATAGACAAAATCTAACTTGTTCAGTTCACAACTTCACATGGTAATTAGCATTGAGCAACCGGCAATATTAAATAAACAGATGAGACACCAGCCAGCAGCCACTACCACTACTAGCACATGGGAAAAAATTGCAGTGCTCTGCACAGATTTTTGTGGGCTGGAGCCGTCTTTGTCACCCCTCAAAGAGTTCACTTTCCTTTCTTGTCAGACGACAATGGAGTGTGCGGCAAGGGGGATAGTGGAGGAGCCATGCGCCAGCGGCGCCCACCGGCGGTGCGGCAGCTGCGGGGCAGTGGCCTACTGCTCGAAAGGCCACCAGGTAGCACCTATTCCTTTATCTTTTCTTCCGTTACAATTTATTTAGTTCTTGAAATTTTGGGGGGAGGGTTGCAAATTTGAGTGCGTGCTCTAGCTCCAAGAATGACTGGCATGTCAGTAGCACTCTGAATAGAGAAATATGGCTAAGGAATGGGCGCATTTGGACTCGTGTATACCATGAGCTTTGTAAGCATTGAGGTTTTTGTGCTTCTAGATTGATTTTTCTTTGGGGGTTTTTGATTGAGGAATGTACTACAAATTAGTTGGATCATGCAACCTTTCGGTGAAAATATTGCTAGAAAAGGGTTCACTTGATTCTTGAAGGCTCACGGGTACATTAGGATTGAGTTACATCGTTGTAAATTTGTGATGGTCGTTGTTTTAAATAAGCCATAAACACAACGTGGGAATCATCAGGCATCAGGAGATATCAAACTGCAGACAAGTTTTTTGTTCACTTTGCATTTTGAAAGGAGTATTTCTCCTATATTCGCTTAAGCTTGAGCCTTTCAGGATGGTTGGGGTGTTTGATAGACTTCATGTTAAGAAGGGTTGATAGGCTATGCATCATGCAGTAGGAATGGATGACTATTTGATAACCATCAACAGCAGTTTGATTCTTTGATAGAGGTAGCAGAATTATACTACTAGGAAACACGACTTTAGGAGCCATGTAGCACTATCGACAGGGTCAGTGGAGTTTATAGCCATGTACTCGGAAATAAATTCTTCTATAATTGTATCACCTATCATTCTCCTTTTACATATATTTTTCATGCATTAATTTGGCAATCCCTTTTCAGTTCATACATTGGAAAGTTCATAAAGAAGAATGTGCAAGGCTTGCAACACAAATGAGTCGCATTGATATGCTCAGCCAATTTCCGTTCACATTCTCCGTCGAACCTCTTGCTCTGGTACTTCTTGTCTTTCCAAAATAGTGATATTCTGTTTCTCCGTAATTTTTCATTTTCTTCTTGTGCCTGAATTTTGTTTTATGGTTCTACCTTAGATTCTTGAAATGATTTGGTACCAATTGCCTTCATTCATGTTCTGCACTTAACTCACTTGGTCTTCTAAGTTACCTTTTTATGCAAATTAAAGAGCCTGTGTTTCCTCATTGCTTTGTGATGTCTTGTTTTCTCACACACATTTACTAATTTTAGAATCATACAAACCGAAGTATGAGGTGCTTATTTTTGGAGTCAATGAAAGTTCACCTGAAAGGACTCTGGAAATCAGAATGCATGTGTGGCCCAGATATTGCTTCTGTCAAGGACCTGAGGTTTGTAAAAGAAAATAGCATAATGACGTACTAGCCTTTTCAAGAAAACTCAATGAGCATTGTGTCTCGTTGTATTGATGATTAGAAAACTGTACATGCCTTAGACAAGGTCAGCCGAACAACTGAAAGAAAGAGCAAAATGAACACACTAAGAAATACTCAGTGTGCCGGCGGCAGAAGAGCAGCCCTGGAATGATCTTGTCAATTAAGCATAATAATGAACTCTATTGTTTGTTGAGGAGGCACTCTTAGCCATCCATTTTGATATTCTATATGATATCATGTTATCAATGTATGATCTTCCATGTCTTGGGAACACTATTAGTTAAGTCTAAAGATCTTGTGGCTATCTTTTTGGGAACTCACTTCTCTTATTAAGCTATTATGGTCGGAGCAGGAGGGAATTCCTGTGATCTATATACTTATTTTGAATGTTTGAATTAATACAGTTTGACTGGCTGATGGTAGTGATTTTGCTGCTAATTTTGTTTGTAAGTTGTTTATAGAGTCTTGTGTTCATCTTCATATTTTTCGCTTAACTTCATATAGGGCATCAAAAGAATTTTGTAATGGTCTATGAGGATGCGGGTAATTTTTTTTTTTTTGTATAATGATGAATTGCTTTTGTATCTCAACTTTTTATGTAGTCATTTCTATCACTTTTTTCATCCTATAGATCAAACTTGAATAATTTCGAGTCTTCACCATTTTCATGTGGGTATAAATGTCTCAGTGGCTAATTATTTATTAAACAAACTATTTACATGGCTTCAAATTGTTATTTCTATATTCCATCGTTACTGTCTGGTAATTTGACTTTGTATTGTTCTGCATAATGTACAGCATAACAACTGAATGGAACATGGAACGCTCACTTTGCCCATGTACAGGTACATCTCTGGATTTGGTGAGGTTGCTGGAAATATGTTTATTTCACTGTAATTAAAAATATCACATTTTTTGTGATCCATAGAGCCTGAAAATCCTGTGCCCGCACCCCTGGCAAGCTGGGAAGACTACTTTCAGTGGAGATCCCTTCCTTTACATTCACCTGTGGCAGTTTTACTTCACTGGGTATGTGCAATATAATATCTTATGATATATACTTCCTCCGACCCAAAATAAGTGACGTGGTTTTAGTTCAAATTATTTTTGTATGGAGGGAGTATTAGTTTTCAGAAGTGGTACTCTCTATATATCCTGTTACTCATTATGTCATCTGGTGGGTTTGATTTTGTTAATAAGAACACATGGGGGATGGGGTATTCTGTTTGAACATATTAGGAGGGCAAAATAAAGGTCCAAACTAAGGAGAGACAACTCCTTAACAAACAAAGAAATATACACAAAAACACATCCACTGCCTAAAACAAGTACTATTCTGAGTGCTGTTTGTGGGTTTAAACCATTTACCCTAAATGTGCTAGAATTGATGATTGCATGGGTGAACAAGTATGTGTGTGCAGAAACAAAATAAGGCGTACCAAATTCTCATGTGAATGGAGCGATAATTTCAGAATTTGTGTTGGTCGGTGCATTGTTAATACAATTGTTGTATATAGGATATGTGCGGAAGGTTTTATTTACATTGAGATAATCCATCTTGATGTCATCATATAGCATGAAACTTGGAAAGTCTTGGATAGTATCAATTTCATTAATTATAAGTGGTCTGATACTGAGCAATGTTAATTGCGAAGTGAGTAAAGGGAGGAATTGAAGTTAAGGGGGGCAATGCTTATTTTATATAGCATTTTCAGACAGGGAGATGCTGCTGTTTTAGTATAGTGTACAGTTGCGGTCCCATTTTGTCTTACTGCGCAATCTCATTATGGCCAGTGTTCACCGCACTTGCTTCATTTTTGCAGCCACTTACTCTATATCATTGCCTTCAACTATCTCGCGTCCGAACCTCAAGATATGATGGCCATGACACTCTGCACATTCACTATTTAGGTAAAATCTGTTATGTTCAGCTCTCTTCCATGTAGAGTGCTTGCATGCATCTGTGTAAGTCCGGTTGTTCCATGGTAGCCAGCTGCTTCAGTGGTTCCTGCTAGCGTCATTCTTTATTGGGCCAAGCTGGTTTAAAATGCCTTTGAGGTTCACTCTATGCTAGGGCTAGTTGTGGATGATTGCATTTTTGCAAAGTCTTGAAGTGTTGGTAAACTTCTTAATGCCTGCTGAAATTTATTTCAGAAAGTATAAGCGTCTCCTGGTATTATCATTTGTTTCATTGACTACCTCCATCCCACATTGTATTGGTTGTACAGGATTATCACTAAATATTTGGGCACAAATACGTGCCATTAAGTAGTAAGCAATATTGTACTAAATAGTTTTAATTAAGAATCAAGTTTTAATTATGTGATGGTTCCAGTTTACCACAACTCGCCATAGGAGAAATATCTTTCTTCAAGTACTCTATAGCTCTTTCAACCAGATAACAGGCACTGATGTTTTGCTTTCTTCATGCACATTATCTACCACATATCTGAAGGACCTGAGAAAGAGCTGCTTCAGCTTGCGGTGTTTGCAGAACTACGTGCACTATTTCCAGGTGTCCACCTTCGCATTGAACTTGTGGGGCCAGCAGTTCCAAGATCCAGGTTAGCCACCGAAGCTGATTTTTGATTTTAATGTTTGATATTTCCTTGTGTTTGCCTGACAACTTCATATATATACTTACTTTTTTCCCCATCATTATTTTTATCGTTCCATTTTTTATTAGAGCTAAATAGAAATCTGCTCCAGTTAGTCATCTTAAATAGAAAAGGTTGAACATTAATCTAGACTCTGGAAATAATTTAGGGGGTGTCATGTTCAGAATTCTTGTTTATGTCGCATTAATTTTGATCGCATTATTCATTTGTGCAAACTTGATTCAGTTCTGATTTTTTCCATAGTCAGAGGATCTAACTGTCTTGCTTGTGTGCAAGCCAACCTCGAAATCTATTCATGGCTGTATGGGAGAACAATCTTTCACCTTTAGATTTAACCATTTAGACATATGTCGAATGAATGCAATATTGACTAATACAATCAAATAGTATGATGACGTCCATAGAAGATGGTGTTACATGTTTTAACTTACAGCAGAAGATGAGGCATTAAATTGCTTTAAGATCAGTAAGGTTGAGGTAGAGAACCAACTAGATAAGAAAATCAAATGCCTAAGGTCGAATAGAGGAGGAGAATACATCTCACATGTGTTCTCTGAATTCTGTTTGGCCAAGTTAAGTGTGCCAGCATGTGAATGGCAAAAACTAGGACCTAAAATGGGTGCCATGTGATAAGGATTCTGGGCAGTGCTGTGCTCCACACAACTACTCAGGTCTCCGATTGTTGTCGCCTCTCCTTTGCATGTGCCCGATTGCCGCGACCTCTCCTCTGTCTATGTACAAAAGCATGTCCGACTCCATCTGTTGCATTGCAAGTACATGTTGTGATTTGTTATTTCATGTGTGATCAAATTCCCGGTTGACTCATATCGAGTTTAGTCTATCCAAGTTTTAAATCGATGATACACGCAGTACTAGCCTTCATATATTTGATAGTGGTAGAAATCTTGTAGACCTAACATTGATGTTCAGTATGTTGCCTGTTTTTGGAATTATTTTAGTGGTAGGCCTTATTTTCAACAGGTATTACATATACAGTTATTTCCAAATACTGAGTAGGATAATTAGTTTGGAGTTCCTGCTCTTTTTTGTGATTTTGATATGATGGCTGCTTACAGGGATGGTGAAGTTGTAAATATTTCCAGCTATCCAAATTGTTCCGGTGAGAGTTGCCATTGTAGATCTTCTATTGCCTCTGAGAACTTGAATTGCAGTGCAGTGACACTGAGAATATGGAAAGGACTCTATCATGAGAGATATGGTGATATAGTAAAGGTTCTCTCAACAGTAACTCTTGACTTATTTAAAAATGTGAAGTTCCCTGTCAGCTTCACAGTCAAGTATTTTCATGTATGGCTGACTTCCCCCTACTAATAATTTGTTTCTTGGTAGGATTCAAATCCTCATCTTATACTTGCCCCAAATGCGGGTGTAGCTGCTTATCCTAGTTGGATGCCAACTATTGTAAGTATTGAATGCATAATAAACAAGTTATTTTCGTGCTGTAGCATGCATTTATGACTTCAACTGTTTGATCCTCTGCCGGTGTATCCTCCCTCCTTTTGTCAATTAAGTTATAACTTTAATTTTTTGAGTAAAAATGCATGCAGTCAATTACTATCTCTTGTTTCTGTAATACAAGCTATCTTCATCAGCTACATGAGTCATGGAAGCATGTTTTGGCATTTCATAGTAATTGCACATTTACACTGCCTCAGCTATATTTTTAAGAGCCTTTTTTTATTTAAAACAGTTGGTGCTAATTATCATTTGTATTCTATTTCGTTTCAAGGAAATGATTAGGGGGATTGGAGTTCCTGCAATCTTTACGGACTTTTGCGAAGAAGCTGCTCATCTGGCTTCTTGCTGCATAAGCTCCATAACTGGTCAACCCCTGGGACTCCCTGTATGTCTTGTATATGCTCTGTCTTTTGTTATCTCTTTTGTTGTTGAATTATGGAGCGTCAATCAAACTAACACCTTCATCATCTGTCATTTCTCATCCAGATACAGGTAAATCCTTTCAGGCAGCCAATTGAGGAGAACAATAGTGCGCTATACATACCATGCTACTCGAATGGTTTTGTTTTTGGAATGTAAATAGCCATTTTAGCCCCCTTTTTATCACCAGAAAATATTCAGAGGTTCAGTCGTGGAGGTATGATAATGTAACTTCTCCTAATAAATATAGAGAAAGATGCTATGAAATATGTTTACATGGATGATATTGCCCTTGGTTGTAAACGGTATGTATTCCCTCCGTTCCTAAATATTTGTCTTTTTAGAGATTTCGACAAGTGTGACTACATACAGAGCAAGATGAGTGAATCTACACTCTAAAATATGTCTATATACATCCGTATGTGGTAGTCCAGTTGAAATCTCTAAAAAGACAAATATTTAGGAACATAGGGAGTATGTGTTAAAAAACATGTGCTTTTAAGGCGAACTCATGAAATCATTATTTCAGACCTAACTGTTCGTATGAAAGTTGATGTGTTGCCCTGTTGGCGCAGTTGCACAATTTGCTTATTGCAAAATCTGCCCCATGGTGGACCTAGATAGTTATTTGCCTTTTATCTAGCTAACGAAAAACAAGTGTTCATATCTCTAGGGAAAGGGAGGGAATTTTAAGGTATAATCCCCCGTCCCTACATATAAGTCTTTTTAGAGATTTCAATATGAACTACATATATACGAAGCAAAGTGAGTGAATCTACACTCTAAATATGTCTATATACATCCGTATGCATTCCATATTAAAATCTCTAAAAAGATCTATATCTAGGCATATTAAAATCTCTAAAAAGATCTATATCTAGGAACGGAGGGAGTATATCACATGATATATCAAAACCTTTAAAATGGCACGCAGGAGTAGCTGGGCATGGCCGCCTACACCGGCGCTATAATTTACACTGCATGCAGGAAGACTTTTACATGTGATAATGGCTTGGAGGCAGAGCTCTTGGCGTGCAGAGAAGGCGTCGAGCTCGCGCTGCACAGAACCCAACTCCCCTTCGTTGTTGTTGAGCTGGACTGTGCAGAGGCGGTAATGATGACCAAGAGTCCCATGCAAAATCGCTTGAAGTATACGGCACTGGTACAGGACATCAAAGGAATGATCGCTGAGAGCATGAGGGAGATAGTGTCGGCTCACATTAGTCACTCACATAACAAGGTTGCTCATGGCCTTGCTGCCTACGGTAGATGTGCGCCTCGCATCGCGGTGTGGTTTGGGCCGGGGACAAATGAAATTGTATGTCTGTGTATGGCAGACTCTCCTCCTTAATAAATAAAATCCCCCTTCCCCTCGCAAAAAAAAAACCCCGCCCGAGGAGCGTTTGATTAGCTAGTTGGTGTGGTAATCGCTTACCAAGGCAAGGTCCGAGAGGATGATCAGCCACGCTCGGACTGAGACATGGCCTAGACACTGACGTGCATGCATACATATACATGTACACATGCAAATCCGCGGCGCAGCCCATGGTTTTCATACATAATATATATGTATATACGACGGTGCTCAAAGTACTCGAAACTCGAAAGCTCGCCAGGAGCCAACGTGGGTTCAGCGTCATTAATCATTAATCATTCTACACTTGGTACTAATTGATTCGCCAATCATGGATCTCGAGATGATTAGCATCTCATTACAACACAGTACTACAATATATAGTAAGAGGTACATATAGTACGGAGTAGCAGTTAAATTAGTGAGGGCCAGCAGTACGTTTTTGAGTATATATAGTTGCAACTGAAGGGGTGGGGGTCGGCAATTCACAGGCAACAGCAACCATATCAGTCGGCGTACTCCATGGCCACAGTCCTACTCGACGGCTCCAACCCGGCGGTGGTTCGCGTGCGTCAGCTCATCGACGGGACCGAATCTTCAGGTACGTACTACGTGCATGGGGGCACTGATGGATACATCTGTATGGTATGATCACATGCGTGCGTGCGTGCGTGCGTGCAGATGGGTGGACCAGGTGCTGGGAAGAAGGCCTGACGCCGTGGGACCTCGGCGAGCCCACCCCGGCCGTCGTCGAGCTCGTCAAGTCCGGCACCCTCCCCGGCGGCGGCGGCACCGCCGCCGCCGTCCTCGTCCCGGGATGCGGCGGGGTACGTACGTCTGCTCGTGCATGGATGACCCCGGTCGCATGAGCATCATCTTCTTTGCTCTCCGTGGCCTGAAACTAGAGCTATCATAACTAACCTGCACAAAAAATGCAGGGGTACGACGCGGTAGCTCTGTCCGGCGCCGGACGCTTTGTCGTCGGCCTCGACGTCTGCGACGCCGCCATCCAAAAGGCCAGACAGGTGGATCACGCATTTCCGAGTAAAAATGGATAAATCTGACTTTTTTGAAACTTTAACACAAAATGAACCCAATTCAAGACAAATTCACGAAATGGCCCACTTTTACATGACGTCTGGGGTTGGAGCGTTTCATGCCCTGGCTTACCTCCGGGCGTCATGCAAATAGGCCATTTTGTGAAAATAAACAAATTAGATTGGGTTTATTTTGTGTTAAAGTTTCAGAAAATGGCCAGATTTATTCATTTTCGCCACTTATGATAGTATGATACTTCTTCCCTTCCATAATTTAGTGCATATAGATTTTTTAAAAAAGTCAAACCTTACAACCTTTGATAAAGTTTGTGGAGAAAAACATTTACATCTAGAATGCCAATCCTATATCATTAGAAGCATCATAATATGTAGTTTCATATTTTATATATTTGGTATTGTAGATATAAATAGTTTTCTCTATAAATTTTGTCAAAGTTTGTAAAAATTGACTTTTCAGAAAATCTATATGCACTATATTATGGAACGAAGAGAGTATGATATATGAGAAGTTGTGATTCAGCCACTGTGTGTATCGCTACTTGTGATATATTACAACATTAATTAATAACACCATAACTTGCACGGATGATTTCAGTGGTCGTCGATATCGCCGGACGGGAACTTCATCGCCTTCGTCAACGCCGATTTCTTCACCTGGGAGCCACCCGAGCCATTCCATCTCATCTTCGACTACACGTACGTATGCTAATTAACCAAGTTCGAGCAAGTCTGTGAACTATACATGTAGTTAATTTGCCTCCCTATATACTTATATGACGATGATGTGTTGCTCGTTTAATTGCGTGTTCAGATTCTTCTGTGCTATTGATCCATCCTTGAGATCAGCATGGGCAAGGAGAATGTACGACCTACTCCGACCAGATGGAGAACTCATCACCCTCATGTACCTGGTAACTATGCTAATTAACCACGTTGCAGGAATATTTTGCAACATGTTCCATTGTGATTCATTGTATGAAACATGAATATTTGAAGCAATAATATAAAAACCTAAAACTGAAAATACATATAATTTATTATGTTTGATTACTATATAATGGTAAAATGTCTATTAAATATATATAGCATAATAGAATGAAAATTCTCATGTATGTTTCCTTGTTGAGACGGGTCCTTTTTTTTTCATGCATGTCATGATGAAGTGACTTGGTTGCATGTTGAGAGACATATGATAGTGGGGATGGGCCTTTTCTCATGCATGTAGTCCCATGATGTGGCATGTTTGCATGTTGAGAGAAATAGTTAGTGGGGGCTAGCTACTTAGATATAGAAGATTCTACTAAAGTAGTACACTGCACAATGTTATTAAGGAGATTTTGATCGGTTAAGACAAGGGCTTCATAGAAAAATACAGTACTACCACTTCTATACATTGTTTATGTGAGAGTTACAAATATAATTCTTTTTTATGAGATATAATACTATGAATACAATATTATATTTGACATAACATGCATATACTAAAAATCGTTGGTCAACCTTTGTCTTAATCAATCAAAATACACCTTAAATTTGCTTTAAAAAATACACCTAGTAGTTTATCATAAGGGGGTGGATATATACATGTGTCTTTGATCGTCACCTTTTATATGTATATGTTAATTAGTACAAAGGTATTAAAAACAATGCTTTAAAAGAGAGGATTTCGGCTTCGGGCTCCATGGAGCCCAAAATTTTCAAAAATTTCAAAAATTCAAAAGTCATTTTTTATGTTTTAGAAAAATCTGAAAATAAATAAAAGTACTTATAGATGCATAATATATGTGTGTAAAATTTCATTTTTAAATACGTTTTGATGTGAGCTATACAAAAGAAAAATCATGCACTTCTATAGTGAATATTATATGTGTTAAAGATACATGGTTTTGTTATTTTTGTGTAGCTCTCATAAAAATTTATTTTGATATTTTCTTTAACAACTACCATACAAGCTATTTGCTTAATACATGCTAGTAAGTAGGCCGGCGGTGGAGTATTTATTTTGGTCTTTTTTTTTGGTCTGTCTGTATTTCGGTTTCAGAATGGCGTGAATCCATCTATCCACCATTATGAAATTTTATAGACAAGTAGTATAAATCTATGTGTATGTATATAATTGTTTTTCAGCATTTTCTAAATCATAAAAAAATAGATTTCTGAAATTTTCAAAATCTGAGCACCATGGAGCCCGGGAGCCAAACACATTTCTAATTTTAAAAGTACTTCAGATAAAAATTTAATGGTGTTATTTTCTTAAAATACGTAGATATACTAATATTTTTTTTTGAAAACTTTGATTGGATGCTTTGTAGAGAATCCAACAGAGCTGTATATGTGGTCAGTTAATATGTTTATGGGCTCATAACTTCATGCATGCATGCCAGGTTGAAGGCCAGGAGTCCGGGCCACCATTCAACGCCACTGTGCTCGAGTAATGCATGCATGCATAAGTATTACTATTTTTTTGATTGGTTATTTGTTTCCTCAACATGATGTCGTTTGTTTCACTGATTTATTATTTCTATATTCACTATTTGATTTATTTTATATGGCAAACATGTTCACTATTTTATGCAGCTATGAGGAGGTGCTGAATCCCTTGGGTTTCGTCATTGTCTCCATTGAAGACAATGGAGTGGCCGTTGAAGCAAGAAAGGTACACGTACTTTCATCGCCACTACCACTACTGACGGGCCAGAATCGGCCAGCTCTAACGAGTTTAATTAGATCATCACACATTTTATTCACTTTATCAATTTCTTTCAGCATACATTTATTCATGGTTTCAAAGCCAAACAAGTACGTATAGCTTTGTAAAAGTGCAAGACCAATCGACAAGCTAGTTTCAATTGACAATGTGGATTGGAATGGCAAATGTCATGAATTTACCCGCTTAAAATCTCATCCGTACAAATTGCGAATGACAGTATAGTTCCACCATTTTCATGAACATGTTTTCCACCTTTTATATCACTGACGTCAATTCTGTGCGAAACTTCACATGTGAGAACATACAATCATGTTTGTTAACATATTATTTGAGATTTTTTTAGTTTTTATTGTTCATAAGAGTTGCGTGTAGACCCATGTTCACCATTGTATATTTGGATACAAGCTCGATGTGTAACCATTTAAAGTTATAATGGTTCTATCATACACACATACTTTTTAGTAAACGGATTAGCAATTACAATTTATACAAAACATATATGTTTTGGTATTTGCTTATTCACACACAGTATGTCTAGCTATCCAAATCACCAACTACAGGTAGCAATAATGTCTAATCCTCTCGTTTTTAGGGGATGGAGAAAATGGCAAGGTGGAAGAAGATGGCAAACTGAGCGAAAAAGGAGATTCTCATTACTCTTAATTTTCAATAAAATAGCAGTGGATGGGCATGACATGCAAAACATCAAGCTAAGCTGAGCCGGGTTACCACCGCTAATGTTTACTAGATACACTTGATCATACATGATCAATCCCTGCCCTCGCCATGATCGCGGATTCCCTGCCACCCGGAGCGAGCGCCCTTGGCTTGGAATGGGTGTTTTTGCATCTTGCGCATGCAGCCGCGCCCTTTTTCATTTCCCCGCCGTAGTCTTCTTAGGTCCACGTCGGCTGGACTCACGATACCCCCCTGTATTTCGTTGCTGTCTCGCAATCCGGTCTGTGGTGTAATCGAGTTTGCTTATGGAATCAATCTGCCTTCTCTATTTTATCCTGGAACGTTCGCGGCCTAGGCGACTGCGATAACTGCAAAGACGTTCTGTCCGAGCTAATCTCCGGTAACCCCTCTGTTGCGCTGATCCAAGAATCAAAGCTAGAATCTCTCTCCGTCCCTAAATTGCGTACCTTTCTTCCTCGGCCACTTAATCTCTCGGTTGAACTGACGGCCGTTGGGTCCGCCGGGGGTATTATCTCCGCGGTTAACTCTCTAAGAGCATCTCCAGCCGTTCGGCCCTCCAGGGCGCTAAAAAAGAGCGGTTTGGGGATGAACCGACGCTAGTTCGGCTCCTGGGGGTGACTTAGCTCCCAGTAACGCCCCCAGGCGCCGGCCCCAGGACGCGGAAAATTCGAACTTGGTCGTTCTCGCTCACAAAAGACGCCACAAGTCCGGCGATCACAAGTCACAGTTCGGCGATCGAATATGTTCAGGCGTACAAAAAATAGAGCGGCACAAGTTCGCTTGCGCAACGCATCACTCGGCGGGGTCGGTGGAGTCGGCGTGTGCGGGCTTGGCGGTGTCGGAACTGCTTCTGCGCTGGGCTGTGTCGGCGCGGCTTCGGTGCTGTTGGGCGTCGTGGAGGCGTCATCACGCAGGCTTGGCGGCGGCGTTGGCGTCGGCGTCGTCGTCGAGGGAAGCTGGTTCAGGATGAGGCCGCGCTCCACCAAGTACCACGCCTTGTCCGCCTCGTCGGTGCTCTGGAGCATTCCTGCCCCGCCCAGCAGGAAAGCCAGGTCGGTGTTTCTCTTCTTCGCGGCGACGTTGGTCCGGAGTAGGTCGAGCTTGACGGCGCTGCTCGACATCAACGTCGACCACCATGCCTCGGTCTTCTCTTCACGAAGGACGGCCCGGGCCTGCGCGTCGGCGAGGCAGTGCTCGATGGACTCCTGCACTCGAGCGGTGGCCACGTCGGCGTGTTTCCCCTTCTTGGCACCTTTGTTGCCGTCCGGCCGCCCTTCCGATGCGCCAGGAGTCGGCGCTTCCGCCTTGTAGGTCTCCTTGGCCTTGTCGAGGGTGCGCCGGACTTCCGCCCACTTCTCACACTTGTCAATGCGCTTGTAAACGTGGAGGTACTTGAATTCGGTGTCACTGTTGCTCTGCCGGTACAGGGCTTGCGGAGGAACAAACAGTTGGCGGGCGTACACGGCGAAGAGAGGCGGGAGACCGGCGTGGCGTACCTGATCCTCAATGCCGGCGCCGCTCTCCGGGCGAGCCGCGACCTCCTCGACGACCCCATGCCATTTGTTGCACGCCCCTGGATACGCCCCCAATGGTTCGCCATCGCCTTCGAGCCGCGCTGCATGTAGACGCCTTTGAAGTAGGCTCGAACTCGGCTTTGATGCGCTCCCAGTACGTCTCGATGCTCTGGTTCATGCTGGTGGTCGGGTCGAGGCAGACGACTTTCCATGCTTTGGTGAGGCATTCCTCCTCCTTGGATGCCCACTTGATGCGTGGCTCGCCTGACCTCGCTGCCCGCTTCTTCTTCTTGTGCCTCTTCGCCGGAACAGTCGCAGGCTCCTCCTCCTCCTCCTCCTCCTCCTCGTCCTCCTCCTCCAGCTCCTGCTCCTCCTGCTCCTCCTCGCTGTAGACGTAGCCGAGCTCGTCGTCCATGCCGCCGCTGAGATCCACCGTCTTGTCCGGGGTGTCGAACCCGGGAGACGCGACGGCTGCGGCCGAACCTGCGGTGATGATGTCGTCCATGTCGCCCTCGGTCTCGTCGGTGTCGCCGAGGTGCGAGAAGGGTAGCCCGCAATGGCGGAGATGGGGCATCGGGGAGGACGCGTAGGCGGGCGGCGAGTAGTTGTATGGAGGGTACTGCACGTCGGCGAAGGCGGGCGAGGGCATGCGCTGGGCCGGGTGTCCATGGGGGAAGGTGACATTTGGGTTGAACCCACCGTGCGCGTCCCCGTCAGCATAGCTCGGCGAGGGCGATCCCCATGGTTGCGGTGACGGAGAGCCGACGCTTTGCTGGCCCCAGGGAGCGTACTGGGCGTGGCTGCCGGGTGGATTCACCATCCCCGCGCGAGTCGCCTCGGCCTCGGCTTGGTCCGCCGAAGCGGCAGCCGCAGCCGCGCGCGCCGCGTTGTCATGGGCCTTCTTGGCGATGGCCCTGTTCCGCCGGTCGGCGGTGATAGCCTCCCATCGCCGAACTTCCGCCCTCCACTCGGCGTTTGGCATGCCCGGTGGCTTGGACGGCGGCGCCCTCGGCTTCCTCTGCTTCGTCTGGGCGACGGAGGCGATCGCGGTTGCTGCCGCGCGGGGGACGACGTACTTCTTCGGTGGCATGGCGGCCGGCTGGGAGGCGAGCGGGAGGGAGATTGGCGGGAGGAAAAGAGAAAATGGGAGGGAAGTGGGGGAAAAGCGGGAAGAAACGACGGGAATAGGCGCTGGACTCGCCGTCAGGGCAGACCCACGCACCCTTTTCGCTTGTGCCGGCGCCCCAGGCGCCCCCCAGGGAGCCGGGTTCTGCCTGGGTCCGCCGGCACCAGTTTCGGCCCGAGCCGGCGAAAAACGGGCTTCTGGGGGGGGGGGGCGTCTGGGCCATTTTTTCGGCGACGGCGCGGCAAAAACGCCTGGGGAAGGTGTTGAGGCATATCTCTCTCATTGTGGTTTTGGTGATTGATGATAACGTGTTTGCGAACTAATCGTGTGCTTTGAGCGTTTCAGAGATTCATCCTTGGCACGAGACGATTTCCTCCCCTCGGAGTGTCATTCAAGACGGTGTAGCTCTTTCGTTTCTCTTTCGGTGGTCTAGTTGCGTAGAGGGCACCGTACTATTAAGAGGGGGTCCGCTGTGGTATTGCTTGGGTGGAATTAACACGTACACTTCCGCTTCTCACCCTCAGAGCTCTTCCGCTTCGATGGAGAGATCTTTTCTCTACTTGTGTGTCTTGTCTGGGTCCAACGGTAGTACCTTGCTACCTAGCGGTAGTACCGCTGAGGGGTCACAAGCGGCAGTACCGCTCCGTAGCGGTAATACTGCCAGTGACTCCGCAACTGTACTACCGCTGGCTTGCCTGGTTCCTACCGCCTCGACTCGAGGGCTCTTTCTCTCGTGTCGGGTTTTGCAGCACTAGTTGCGGCAGTAGAGGTGGTAGTACCGCTTCTCAGCGGTAGTACCGCCCCTACCACCGCGGTAGTACCGCTCTGGGTCCAGGTCCCTGCTTCTCTCCTTTGCACGACAGTACCGCTTGTTGGTACGGCAGTACCGCTGGCTCAGCGGTAGTACCGCCCCCCAAGCGGTACTACCGCCCTCTGTGGGGCTGTTTAATGGGGCAACGGTTGGATTGTTGCCCCCACTATAAAAGGGGGTCCCCTTCTTTCCCGTTGACCTACCTCTTCCCGCTCAAGCTCCATTAATGCTCCAAGCTCCATTTTCGCCTGATCTATCTCTCTAGCCAATCAAACTTATTGATTTGTTCAGGAGTGGTTGAGAAGGCCCCGATCTACACTTCCACCAAGAGATTTTTCGATTCCCCCACCTATCCCTAGCGGATCTTGTTACTCTTGGGTGTTTGAGCACCCTAGACGGCTGAGGTCACCACGGAGCCATAGTCCATTGTGGTGAAGCTTCGTGGTATTGTTTGGGAGCCTCCGATTAAGTTGTGGAGATTGCCCCAACCTTGTTTGTAAAGGTCTGGTCGCCGCCTTCAAGGGCACCAATAGTGGAATCACAGCATCTCGCATTGTGTGAGGGCGTGAGGAGAATACGGTGGCCCTAGTGGCTTCTTGGGGAGCATTGTGCCTCCACACCGCTCTAACGGAGACGTACTTCCCCTCAAAAGGAAGGAACTTCGGTAACACATCCTCGTCTTCACTAGATCCACTCTTGGTTATTTCTTACCTTTACTTGTGCAAGCTCTTTAGTGTTACTTCTCTTGCTTGTTTGTTTGTTTGTTTGTTGTTATTGCATCATATAGGTTGCTCACCTGGTTGCACATCTAGACAACCTACTTTGATGCAAAGTTTAATTTGGTAAAGAAAAGTTAAAAATTGTTAGTTGCCTATTCACCCCCCTCTAGTCAACCATATCGATCCTTTCAATTGGTATCAGAGCCTCGTCTCTTTATTAAGGACTTTACCGTCCGAAGAGTATGGTTGATACCGTAGACGGTGTGGAGGAACACTCCGGTGTGAATCCGATCTCGTCTACGGGAGATGGGGGAACCTCGGTCTCTCGTGAGGAGTTCAATGTGGCTTTGGAGACATTGAAAACCTCCATGACGACCGAGGTTGAAAGCATGTTTACTAAATACCTTGAAGGGCTTAAACTATCCACCGCACCGTTGAAAGTGGGTGATCCCACCGACAAGGTGACAGATTCTACCTTCGATAAGGGGGAAGCTAGTAGTGAAAAGGCTCCTTCTTCTAGTGGTAAGAATGGCACCGGCATCTTTGCTCATGTGGGACCACCACTTGTTTATGGTGGACCGATTCCTTCCACTCATTTGAATCATGCCGGTCCTCCCCCTAAGATTGTGAAAAATGAGGACTTTGATTCTTGGGTTTACCGCTTTAAACGTCATTTAAATCATGTGAACACTAATCTTTGGAGAATCATTGAAGAAGGTTTCTATCCGCATGATCCAAGCAACTTTACTCCTCGAGAAGCCGTGGATAATCAATTCAATGAGAATGCTCTCTTCATCATTCAAGATGCAATTCCACCCGAAGATCTACCTCATCTTCGGCCCTTTTCCTTGGCCAAAGACGCATGGCTTTGTGTTGTCTCACTCTACCGGGGAAGCGCAAGCATTCAATGCTCCAACTATGAAGTGGTGCAAGATGAGGCCGATGAGTTTGCAATGAAAGAAGATGAAGAACCTCGTGAGGTTTATTGGAGAGTAACCAAACTCGCGGTCTCACTCCGAGATCACGGGAGCAAGGACACGGATGACAATTGGATCAAGCGCAAATTCCTCAAGGAAATGATGCGCTACCACAAGGCCATGTCCTCCGTCATTCGTCAAAGGCCGGACTTCCACACCTTGACCTCAAGCGAAGTGTTGGATGAGTTTGTGGCCATGAACATTTTGGACAAGACCGCCGACAATGCGGTGCTTCGTTCTCAAAGGGCAAAGAAGCCCAACCTTGCTTTGAAGGCCAAGCTCTGCGTTGAAGACGAAGAAGAGGAAGAAGAGGAGAGCAACCTCGAAGATACAAAGTATGCATATCATGAACACATGGCACTTGCTTCAAGGCAATTTTGGAGCAAGAAAAACTCAAGGCCAAACTTTAACAAAAACAACTCAAGTGGCACGAAGAGCAAGCAACGTGTAAGGACTTGCTACAATTGTGGCAATGTGAGTCATTTTGTTGCGGAGTGCCCGTATGAGAAAAGGGAAGACAATGGTGGAAAGCTCATCCGAAAGGACAAGGCCAAGTCGTTCCCCAACAAGAGCAACTTCACCAAGAAGACTCCTCCCAAGGCATTGGTGGAACAAGAAGAGTACAATGAGGATGATGACGATGATGAAGATGGTGAGTCGGTTGCCATGGCCTCAGTTGCCATTGCGACAACTCCACGGGTGTCTCTCTTCAACTCACCCAATGAGAGCATCACCGCCAAGTGCCTCATGGCTAAAGCCACCAACAAGGTAACCTCCAACATCAAAACTAACATCATTAATCATCCTTCCTCGACGGATTGCATTGAGGAACATGAGGGAGCTAATGTGGAAGTGAATGAGTTTGATGCCTTTATGGGCAAACTTAAGGGTAAATCCAAGAAGCACTTTGTTGCTCTCTTGGAACAACTTGGTGAAGCCAATGACATGATCGAGGCTCACGAAGATACCATCTCTAAGATGGAAGGGCATAGTCGTGACTATGCCGATGAGATCTCGGATCTTTCCAATGCTCTTGAGGAAGAGCGTGGTCTTCGTTTGGCTCTTGAGGAGTCACACAACGTTGATCATGCTAAGTTAAAGAAAGATTTTGATCATGTTCTCATTGTTTCTCGTGTGCTAAACTCCGAGAAGGCCGAACTTGAGGTTGATCTTGCTAGACTCAAAGAGGAGTTTGATCTACTTGACAAGGCTCACAAGGTCTTGAAGGGTGCTCATGCTAGCCTCAAAGAGTCTCATGACCAACTTCAAGTAAAGCTAACCAAGGAAAAAGCCACTTTTCCTCGTATGATGTTAATTGATAATGCAAATGCTTCTAACCCGTGTTGTGAGCATGTGAATCTTGTTGAGGAGAACGCTAAGCTAAAGGTGCAACTTGAGAAAGGTCTTGCGACTTGCATACAAGGCAATAAGAACCTCAACGACCTCTTGACCAACCAAAAGGGAGTTGTGGCCAAGGAAGGGGTTGGGTACGTGCCCGAGTCCAAGAACAAGAAGAAGAATGACAAGTGTTCAAAATATGCCCTAGAGGCAATAATAAATTAGTTATTATTATATCATATTTCATTGTTCATGATAATCGTTTATTATCCATGCTAGAATTGTATTGATAGGAAACTCAGATACATGTGTGGATACATAGACAACACCATCACTAGTAGAAAAAGGGTCAAATGTGAAGCACATTAGTGCCTGTTTGAATTTGAGCCGGCACTAATGTGACCATTAGTGCCGGTTCCAACGGCTAGGCGGGCGGGCATCATTAGTACCGGTTCGTGGACAACCTTTAGTACCGGTTCATGCCACAAACTGGTACTAATGAGGCTGTGTCAGGCTATGGTCAGGCTGGGCCCCCACGAAGACCTTTAGTACCGGTACTAGAGTTTCTTAGTAAGCTGATTTTTAGTCCCACCTCGCCAAGAGAGAGGCAGTATGAGCGGTTTATAAGCCATGAGTGCACAGACAATGACGAAGAGTTGCAATGCTCACCTGCATATTGATTAGCTTCAAGCCTTGCGGAATAGCATAGATTGCACTGAGCTATGTGCAGTGCAGTCTACACTATTCCGAATGGCTTGAAGCAAATTAACCAGCATTGCACCTCTTTTTTATTTTTAATAACTTATTTGAACTCCGGACTTCTTTTGTGTTCAGTATGCAACATTCAAAGCGATGTCATCAATTTCCAACATGTTCTGACATCATTTGTTGTTTTTCGGTCATTTACCTAATTGTTTAGAGAGCTAGATGACCGTGAAATTGAAAATCACTACAAAATGAATTCTAAAAATGTTGAAACTTGACATGGTATCATCATTTCACCCGCATAGCATGTGCGAAAGAGTAGAGAGGGTCACGGCAAAAACTAGACGCACTTCGTGTACAAACTGGACAAACTCTTTCGGAGTATCAGGGTTTCGGACGAGAACTCATCTGTTACACGGGCACTTCAATGTTTTTTAAACTTATTTGAACCCCAGACTTCTTTTGTGTTCAGTATGCAGCATTCAAAGCGACGTCATCAATTTCCAACATGTTCTGACATCATTTGTTGTTTTTCGGTCATTTACCTAATTGTTCAGAGAGCTAAATGACCGTGAAATTGAAAATCACTACAAAATGAATTCTGAAAATGTTGAAACTTGGCATGGTATCATCATTTCACCTGCATAGCATGTGCGAAAGAGTAGAGAGGGTCACGGCAAAAACTGGATGCACTTCGTGTACAAACTGGACAAACTCTTTCGGAGTATTAGGGTTTCGGACAAGAACTCATCTGTTACACGGGCACTTCAATGTTTTTTAAACTTATTTGAACTCCGGACTTCTTTTGTGTTCAGTATGCAGCATTCAAAGCGACGTCATCAATTTCCAACATGTTCTGACATCATTTGTTGTTTTTCGGTCATTTACCTAATTGTTTAGAGAGCTAGATGACTGTGAAATTGAAAATCACTACAAAATGAATTCTAAAAATGTTGAAAATTGACATGGTATCATCATTTCACCTGCATAGCATGTGCGAAATAGTAGAGAGGGTCACGGCAAAAACTAGACGCACTTCGTGTACAAACTGGACAAACTCTTTCGGAGTATCAGGGTTTCGGACGAGAACTCATCTGTTACACGGGCACTTCAATGTTTTTTAAACTTATTTGAACCCCGGTCTTCTTTTGTGTTCAGTATGCAGCATTCAAAGCGACGTCATCAATTTCCAACATGTTCTGACATCATTTGTTGTTTTTCGGTCATTTACCTAATTGTTCAGAGAGCTAAATGACCGTGAAATTGAAAATCACTACAAAATGAATTCTGAAAATGTTGAAACTTGGCATGGTATCATCATTTCACCCGCATAGCATGTGCGAAAGAGTAGAGAGGGTCACGGCAAAAACTGGATGCACTTCGTGTACAAACTGGATAAACTCTTTCGGAGTATTAGGGTTTCGGACAAGAACTTATCTGTTACACGGGCACTTCAATGTTTTTTAAACTTATTTGAACTCCGGACTTCTTTTGTGTTCAGTATGCAGCATTCAAAGCGACGTCATCAATTTCCAACATGTTCTGACATCATTTGTTGTTTTTCGGTCATTTACCTAATTGTTTAGAGAGCTAAATGACCGTGAAATTTAAAATCACTACAAAATGAATTCTGAAAATGTTGAAACTTGGCATGGTATCATCATTTCACCCGCATAGCATGTGCGAAAGAGTAGAGAGGGTCACGGCAAAAACTGGACGCACTTCGTGTACAAACTGGAAATAGAAGAAAAGAAATAATGCAGAAAAGAAAAAATATACAGAAAAATTACTCAAAAATAAATAGAAGAAAATAAATAATGCAGAAAAGAAAAAAATATAAAAAATTACTCAAAAATAAATAGAAGAAAATAAATAATGCAGAAAAGATAAAACTATATAAAAAATTTGTTGGCGCGCTGCCCAGTGGGCCTGCCAGACCTAGGGTGTGCAAATGCAGGCCCAGAAGGTCTAGCAGACTCATAGGGCAGCGTGCCCTAGTTAGGCCCAGAAGCCTGCTATATAGAGAAGCTCGAAGGAGCAGCCGCGGCTGGGTTTATAAACCAGTGCGGCTGCCCTTCGCTCGGCGAGGTGGGACTAAACATTTGTGCACCGCCGGTGGCAGCGCACAACCATTAGTACCGGTTGGTGGCTCTAACCGGTACTAAAGGGGGGGTCTTTAGTACCGGTTTGTGGCACGAACCGGTACTAAAGGGGTCGTTTCCCGCCCCTTGGCCTGGCGAAAATTGGCCTTTAGTACCGGTTGGTGGCTCCAACCGGTACTAAAGACCCCTCCTATATATATTTCATCGACCACCAGTACTTCTTCTCGATCCAACTTCTTCGCCGCGCCCGTCGCCCATCGCGCGCCGCCCTCACCGCCCCCGCCGCCCATCGTCGCCTTCACCGCCGTCGCCCACGCCACCCGTCGTCGCCGTCACCGCCGTCACCCCCGCCACCCGTCGTCGCCGTCACCGTCGTCGCCGTCACCGCCGTCGCCCCCGCGCGCCGCGCCCGTCGCGCCGTCGCCTCTCGCCCCCGCCACGCCCGTCCCCGTGGTCGCCCGCCGCCGCCCATATGTCGCCGCCCCCCGCTCGTACACACACACATACACACACACACAGACACACACACACACCACACACCACACACACACACACATTGTTTTTACTTATTTTCTATTTTCTGTTGTTTAGATTAATGTTAGATAAATTACGTAGATAATAATGTTAAATGTTAATGTTAGATGAATTATATGGAAAAGATGTTAAATATTAATGTCAAATATATTTTACATGAATTAGAACAAGTTGAACTAGTTGAATTAGTATAGCTAGATATTAATTAGGTATATATATGAGATTTGAACTAGTTGAATTAATATAACTAGTTTTTTTAGTATGAAAATTAATAGAACAAGTTTATTTTTAGTAAGAAAATTTAGGTATATGAGATTTGATAATCTAATCAAAATATTACTATATAGAACTACCTACTTTATTTTAGTAAGAAATTAATAGAACTAGTTTATTTTTAGTAAATGCTTAGTTGAATTAATAGAACTAGTTTATTTAGTTGAATTAATAGAACTAGTAAGTGTTTAATGTTTCACCTATATATGAACATATATGTTAGATATTAGATATAAATTATATGTTAGATATATATTTAGTTTAGTTATATGAGATTTCATTATCTAATTAACATTTTATTATATAGAACTAGCTACCTTATTTTTAGTAAGAAAATTAATAAAACTAGTTTAGTTGAATTAATTAGTTGAACTAGTTAGTTGAATTAGTTCAATTAATTAGGTATATTCTTCGTAAGTGCTTAATTGAATTAGTTCAATTAATTAGTTGAACTAGTTGAATTAACAGAATTAGTTGAATTAATAGAACTAATAAGTGTTTAATGTTTCACCTATGAACATAGGAATGTCGTCTGGCGACGAACACGATCTCATTATGTGCGAATACTGCGAAGACCAGCGCGGCAGAAATTTTCTAGTTGATGATAGACGCTTCAACATCAAGCTAGATGAGAACTTCGAAGTGGATACAGTAAGTCACAACGACAAGTCTTTTTTCGTAATTAAGCATGACTTATGCTTCATTTGCTTCACCTTTTAATTTTAATTTTTCACTATTCTACTAGCGTATCCCCTGGCATGCAAGAATTTTTGTCTTGGATAAGATAGGTTTCAGTCCTAATGAAACTATGGAGGTAAAAAGAGTTTACTTGAAGACCGAGCATGGTTATACCTTCAACATCAAATTATACAATGCAGACACATACACCTATTTTGAATGCAAAACTTGGCAAGCACTATGCAAGGCTTATGCATTTGAGCCTGATATGGTTATCACCTTTGATATTCGTCCGGAAGATGATATTGAAGGTAATAGAGACATCTAGGTCGATGTGCAGACGCCTCCAGTTCTACCATTATGTGAGTTTCTCAACCATATTTATGTCTTCGTTATGAGATTATTTGAACCAGTTGAATAATTAATAGATCTCAATTTATATTGCCATCTTACTTCCAATCAAGCAAACATGTCCGACGCTTGGTAGATAGGACTGTCCACTGTCCCGGGACTGAACTAAACTGCGAGGAGACAAGTCATTATGTTTCATGGCTTGAGGATCTTGATGCTGTCAAGACAAATTTCTTTCCTGCACTTAGAAATGTTAGTACTCAAAACGTGCGACCAATAGTGTTCATACTGAACTACGGTCACATATATTTAGGAAAGATGGTAAGATTTCTACTATTTCTCCTCAGTGCATCTTTTGCATACATTATTTTTTAAGCTAAACTTCATTGCTAAGTATGTTACTATACGATATTCTTCAACAGGGACTCCCGATGAATGTTGTGCCTGATTGGATCGAGACTAAAGGTACCATGGATATTGTTAGCTTACGGCCAAGATGCACTTTAGTGCATTCAGGATTTCTAATAGCGCGGAATGCTTAATAGTAAAAGACTGGAGCAAAATTGTGAACGATCATAGAGAAGTACTAGGGGGCAGCAATCAGAAGCGCAACCCACGATTAGGAGACAGGTTCATCTGCATGCTCCAATATGATGAATCAGCAAAGCTATACATGTTCTATGCTATTTTACCTGAGAGAGAGCAACCGGAGTGATTAATTAGCTAGTTCATGCTCTTAGTACTTGTCCTCTCATGTCCGTGTTCTTGGTCCTGAACTTAATCTCAAAGAGTGATTTGCTTTTGTGGTGTTATGAACGCTTATAATATCATTACCATGTTGAACTCGATGATATCTTTGCTATGAAAACCGTTGGTGATGATATATATGATGCAAGAGTTTTTATATTAATTAATATGATGATGATGAGTTATTATATCATTTATGAAATAAGTTGCATATTAGTTTCAACTGGATGGATTCTAGCTAAGTGATCAAGTATATGCCATATCCATATTACCTCGATCACTTAAGTAGGTGATCAAGTATATATAATATGGATATGACATATACTTGATGACTTAGCTAGGATCCACACGCATCTAGTCAAACTAATCACCTAATGATTTAACAACTCATTATAATGTAAAACAATCACTAAATTAAATTGAAAACACAAAATTAAATTAAAAATAAAAAATAAAACCAAAACACACCAAAACATTTAGTACCGGTTGGTGTTACCAACCGGTACTAATGTCCTATGTGCCCACGGAGCTGGCTCGTGCCACGTGGTTGCCCTTTAGCACCGGTTCGTGTTGAACCGATACTAAAGGGGGGGGGGGCTTTAGTGCCGGTTACCGAACTGGCACTAAAGGCCCTTACGAACCGGTGCTATTGCCCGGTTCTGCACTAGTGCATGTCCCTAGTAAGCCTCTAGTTGACTAGCTCGTTGATCAATAGATGGTTACGGTTTCCTAACCATGGACATTGGATGTCGTTGATAACGGGATCACATCATTAGGAGAATGATGTGATGGACAAGACCCAATCCTAAGCCTAGCACAAAGATCGTGTAGTTCGTATGCTAAAGCTTTTCTAATGTCAAGTATCATTTCCTTAGACCATGAGATTGTGCAACTCCCGGATACCGTAGGAGTGCTTTGGGTGTGCCAAACGTCACAACGTAACTGGGTGGCTATAAAGGTACACTACGGGTATCTCCGAAAGTGTCTGTTGGGTTGGCACGAATCGAGACTGGGATTTGTCACTCCGTGTAACGGAGAGGTATCTCTGGGCCCACTCGGTAGGACATCATCATAATGTGCACAATGTGACCAAGGAGTTGATCATGGGATGATGTGTTACGGAACGAGTAAAGAGACTTGCCGGTAACAATATTGAACAAGGTATCGGGATACCGACGATCGAATCTCGGGCAAGTATCGTACTGATAGACAAAGGGAATTGTATACGGGATTGATTGAATCCTTGACATCATGGTTCATCAGATGAGATCATCGTGGAGCATGTGGGAACCAACATGGGTATCCAGATCCCGCTGTTGGTTATTAACCGGAGAGTTGTCTCGGCCATGTCTGCATGACTCCTGAACCCATAGGGTCTACACACTTAAGGTTCGATGATGCTAGGGTTATATGGAAAGTATGTACGCGGTTACCGAATGTTGTTCGGAGTCCCGGATGAGATCCCGGACGTCACGAGGAGTTCCGAAATGGTCCGGAGGTAAATATTGATATATAGGAAGTATGGTTTTGGCCACCGGAAGTGTTCCGGGCATCACCGGTAGTGTACCGGGACCACCGGAGGGGTCCGAGGGTCCACCAGGTGGGGCCACCAGCACCGGAGGCCTACATGGGCCAATAGTGGGAAGGGACCAGCCCCTATGTGGGCTGGGGCGCCTCCCACCAAGGCCCAAGGCGCCTCCAAGAGGGGAGGGGGGCAAACCATAGGGCAGATGGGCCCTAAGGCCCACCCCAGGTGCGCCTCCCCCTCTCCCCCTTGTGGCCGCCACCCTAGATGGGATCTGGGGCTGCCGCACCCCTTGGGGTGGGAACCCTAGAGGGGGCGCAGCCCCCTCCTCTCCCCCTATATATACTTGAGGTATGGGGGCTGCCCAACACACAATTTGATCTCTCTCTTGGCGCAGCCCTACCTCTCTCTCTCCTCGTCTCTCGTAGTGCTTGGCGAAGCCCTGCTGGAGTCCCACGCTCCTCCACCACCACCACGCCGTCGTGCTGCTGCTGGACGGAGTCTTCCCCAACCTCTCCTTCTCCCTTGGTGGATCAAGGCGTAGGAGACGTCACCGGGCTGCACGTGTGTTGAACGCGGAGGCGCCGTTGTTCGGCGCTTAGATCGGAAATCAACCGCGATCTGAATCGCTACGAGTGCGACTCCTTCATCCGCGTTCTTGTAACGCTTCCGCTTAGTGATCTACAAGGGTATGTAGATGCACTCCCCTTCCCCTCCTTGCTAGATTACTCCATAGATTGATCTTGGTGATGCGTAGAAAATTTTAAATTTCTGCTACGATCCCCAACAGTGGCATCATGAGCTAGGTCTATGCGTAGTTTCTATGGACGAGTAGAACACAAGTTGTTGTGGGCGTCGATTTTGTCAATTTACTTTCCATTACTAGTCTTATCATGATTCGGCGGCATCGTGGGAGGAAGCGGCCCGAACCGACCTTACACGTACGCTTACGTGAGACTGGTTCCACCGACTGACATGCACTAGTTGCATAAGGTGGCTAGTGTTGGGTTTCGTAGTAATTTCAAAAAAATATCCTACACACACGCAAGATCATGTGATGCATAGCAACGAGAGGGGAGAGTGTTGTCTACGTACCCACGCAGACCGACTGCGGAAGCGTTGACACAACGTAGAGGAAGTAGTCGTACGTCTTCACGATCCAACCGATCAAGCACCGAAACTACGGCACCTCCGAGTTCGAGCACACGTACAGCTCGATGACGATCCCCGGACTCCATCCAGCAAAGTGTCGGGGAAGAGTTCCGTCAGCACGACGGCGTGGTGACGATCTTGATGTACTACAGCAGCAGGGCTTCGCCTAAACTCCGCTACAGTATTATCGAGGATTATGGTGGCTGGGGGCGCCGCACACGGCTAAGGAATAGATCACGTGGATCAACTTGTGTTTCTTGATCTGTCTTTGGTGCTAGCCCTGCCCCTCTATTTATATCTTGAGCCCTGGGGTCGAAATTTGGAGTAAAAGTCTCCACAAAGTCGGTTTCACCTGATAGGCAAGAGTCCTTCTCGGACTCCAAGGCCAGACGCCAGGGATCCTGGCGTCTGGCCCCTGGACTCCGCAAAACTTCCTTTTGCGCTTTCCAAAAACCTTGTGGGCTTTCCCCTTTGGCCCAAATAAAGTGTTCTCGTACCCAAACATTTCGGGAAACATCCGGAACCCCTTCCGGTGATTTCCGGAACCCTTCCGGTGACCAAACACTATTATCATATATATCAAACTTTATCTCCGGACCATTCCGGAGTTCCTCGTCATGTCCGTGATCTCATCTCGGACTCCGAACAACATTCGGTACATCAAAATGCATAAAACTCATAACAACTATCATCGTAACCTTAAGCGTGCGGACCCTATGGGTTCGAGAACAATGTAGACATGACTGAGACATGTCTCCGGTCAATAACCAATAGCGGGACCTGGATGCCCATATTGGCTCCTACATATTCTACGAAGATCTTTATCGGTCAGACCGCATAACAACATACGTTGTTCCCTTTGTCACCGGTATGTTACTTGCCCGAGATTCGATCGTCGGTATCCCATACCTAGTTCAATCTCGTTGCCGGCAACTCTCTTTACTCGTTCCGTAATACATCATCTCGCGACTAACTCATTAGTTGTAATGCTTGCAAGGCTTATGTGATGTGCATTACCGAGAGGGCCCAGAGATACCTCTCCGATAATCGGAGTGACAAATCCTAATCTCGAAATACGCCAACCCAACATCTACCTTTGGAGACACCTGTAATGCTCCTTTATAATCACCCAGTTATGTTGTGACGTTTGGTAGCACCCAAAGTGTTCCTCCGGCAAACGGGAGTTGCATAATCTCATAGTCATAGGAACATGTATAAGTCATGAAGAAAGCAATAGCAACATACTAAACGATCGGGTGCTAAGCTAATGGAATGGGTCATGTCAATCAGATCATTCTCTTAATGATGTGATCCCGTTAATCAAATAACAACTAATTGTTCATGGTTAGGAAACATAACCATCTTTGATTAACGAGCTAGTCAAGTAGAGGCATACTAGTGACGCTTTGTTTGTCTATGTATTCACACATGTATTATGTTTCCGGTTAATACAATTCTAGCATGAATAATAAACATTTATCATGATTATAAGGAAATAAATAATAACTTTATTATTGCCTCTAGGGCATATTTCCTTCAGTCTCCCACTTGCACTAGAGTCAATAATCGCCATGTGATTTAACAGCAATAGTTCACATCACCATGTGATTAACACCCATAGTTCACATCGATATGTGATAAACACCCAAAGGGTTTACTAGAGTCAATAATCTAGTTCACATCGCTATGTGATTAACACCCAAAGAGTACTAAGGTGTGATCATGTTTTGCTTGTGAGATAATTTTAGTCAACGGGCCTGTCACATTCAGATCCGTAAGTATTTTGCGAATTTCTATGTCAACAATGCTCTGCACGGAGCTACTCTAGCTTATTGCTCCCACTTTCAATATGTATCTAGATCGAGACTTAGAGTCATCCAGATCTGTGTCAAAACTTGCATCGACGTAACTTTTTACGACGAACCTTTTTGTCACCTCCATAATTGAGAAATATTTCCTTATTCCACTAAGGATAATTTTGACCGCTGTCCAGTGATCTACTCTTAGATCACTATTGTACTCCATTGCTTAACACAGTGTAGGGTATACAATAGATCTGGTACACAGCATGGCATACTTTATAGAACCTATGGCTGAGGCATAGGGAATGACTTTCATTCTATTTCTATCTTCTGCCGTGGTCGGGCTTTGAGTCTTACTCAATTTCACACCTTGCAACATAGGCAAGAACTCTTTCTTTGACTGTTCCATTTTGAACTACTTCAAAATCTTGTCAAGGTATGTACTCATTGAAAAAACTTATCAAGCGTCTTGATCTATCTCTATAGATCTTGATGCTCAATATGTAAGCAGCTTTACCGAGGTCTTTCTTTGAAAAAACTCCTTTCAAACACTCCTTTATGCTTTGCAGAATAATTCTACATTATTTCCGATCTACAATATGTTATACACATATACTTATCAGAAATGATGTAGTGCTCCCACTCACTTTCTTGTAAATATATGCTTCACCGCAAGTCTGTATAAAACTTATATGCTTTGATCAACTTATCAAAGCGTATATTCCAACTCCGAGATGCTTGCACCAGTCCATAGATGGATCGCTGGAGCTTGCATATTTTGTTAGCACCTTTAGGATTGACAAAACCTTCTGGTTGCATCATATACAACTCTTCTTTAATAAATCTATTAAGGAATACAGTTTTGTTTATCCATTTGCTAGGTTTCATAAAATGTGGCAATTGCTAACATGATTCGGACAGACTTAAGTATAGATAAGAGTGAGAAAATCTCATCGTAGTCAACACCTTGAACTTGTCGAAAACCTTTTGCGACAATTCTAGCTTTGTAGATAGTAATACTACTATCAGCGTCCGTCTTCCTCTTGAAGATCCATTTATTTTCTATGGCTTGCCGATCATCGGGCAAATCCATCAAAGTCCATACTTTGTTCTCATACATGGATCATATCTCAGATTTCATGGCCTCAAACCATTTCGTGGAATCTGGGCTCATCATCGCTTCCTCATAGTTCGCAAGTTCGTCATGGTCTAGTAACATGACTTCCAGAACAGGATTACCGTACCACTCTGGTGCGGATCCCACTCTGGTTTACCTACGAGATTTGGTAGTAACTTGATCTGAAGTTACATGATCATCATCATTAGCTTCCTCACTAATTGGTGTAGTAGTCACAGGAACAGATTTCTGTGATGAACTACTTTCCAATAAGGGAGCAGGTACAGTTACCTCATCAAGTTCTACTTTCCTCCCACTCACTTCTTTCGAGAGAAAATCCTTCTCTAGAAAAACTCCGAATTTAGCAACAAAAGTCTTGCCTTCGGATTTGTGATAGAAGGTGTACCCAACAGTCTCCTTTGGGTATCCAATGAAGACATATTTCTCCGATTTGGGTTTGAGCTTATTAGGATGAAACTTTTTCATATAAGCATCACAACCCCAAACTTTAAGAAACGACAACTTTGGTTTCTTGCCAAACCACAGTTTAGATTGTGTCGTCTCAACAGACTTAGATGGTGCCCTATTTAATCATGAATGCAGCTGTCTCTAATGCATAACCCCAAAACGATAGTGGTAGATCGGTAAGAGACATCATAGATCGCACTATATCTAATAAAGTACGTTATGACGTTCGGACACACCATTACACTATGGTGTTCCAGGTGGCGTGAGTAGTGAAACTATTTCACATTGTTTTAATTGAAGACCAAACTCGTAACTCAAATATTTTACCTCTGCGATCATATCGTAGAAACTTTTATTTTCTTGTCACGATAATTTTCCACTTCACTCTGAAATTCTTTGAACTTTTCAAATGTTTCAGACTTATGTTTCATCAAGTAGATATACCCATATCTGCTCAAATCATCTGTGAAGTTCAGAAAATAATGATACTTGCCGTGAGCCTTAACACTCATCGGACCGCATACATCAATATGTATTATTTCCAATAAGTCAGTTGCTCGCTCCAGAGAATGGAGTCTTAGTCATCTTGCCCATGAGGCATGGTTCGCAAGCATCAAGTGATTCAGAATCAAGTGATTCCAAAATCCCATCAGCATGGAGTTTCTTCATGCGCTTTACACCAATATGACCTAAACGGCAGTGCTACAAACAAGTTGCACTATCATTATTAACTTTGCATCTTTTGGTTTCAATATTATGATTATGTGTATCACTATGATCGAGATCCAATGAACTATTTTCATTGGGTGTGTAACCATATAAGATTTTATTCATGTAAACAGAACAACAATTTATTCTCTTACTTAAATGAATAACCGTATTACAATAAACATGATCAAATCATATTCATGCTTAACGCAAACACCAAATAACACTCATTCAGGTTCAACACTAATCCCGAAAGTATAGGGAGTGTGCGATGATGATCATATCAATCTTGGAACCACTTCCAACACACATCGTCACTTCACCCTTAACTAGTCTCTGTTTATTCCGTAACTCCTGTTTCGAGTTACTAATCTTAGCAACTGATCTAGTATCAAATACTGAGGGGTTGCTATATACACTAGTAAAGTACACATCAATAACATGTATATCAAATATACTTTTGTTCACTTTGCCATCCTTCTTATCCGCCAAATACTTGGGGCAGTTCCGCTTCCAGTGACCAGTCCCTTTGCAGTAGAAGCACTTAGTCTCAGGCTTAGGACTAGACTTGGGCTTCTTCACTTGAGCAGCAACTTGCTTGCCGTTCTTCTTGAAGTTCCCCTTCTTCCCTTTGCCCTTTTCTTGAAACTAGTGATCTTGTCAACCATCAACACTTGATGCTCTTTATTGATTTCTACCTTCATCGATTTCATCATCATGAAAAGCTCGGGATTCGTTTTCGTCATCCCTTGCATACTATAGTTCATCACGAAGTTCTATTAACTTGGTGATGGTGACTAGAGAATTCTGTCAATCACTATCTTATCTGGAAGATTAACTCCCACTTGATTCAAGCGATTGTAGTACCCAGACAATCTGAGCACATGCTCACTAGTTGAGCGATTCTCCTCCATCTTTTAGCTATAGAACTTGTTGGAGACTTCATATCTCTCAACTCGGGTATTTGCTTGAAATATTAACTTCAACTCCTGGAACATCTCATATGGTCCATGACGTTCAAAACGTCTTTGAAGTCCCGATTCTAAGCCGTTAAGCATGGTGCACTAAACTATCAAGTAGTCATCATATTGAGCTAGCCAAACGTTCATAACGTCAGCATCTGCTCCTGCAATAGGTCTATCACCTAGCGGTGCATCAAGGACATAATTCCTTTGTGCAGCAATGATGATAAACCTCAGATCATGGATCCAATCCGCATCATTGCTACTAACATCTTTTCAACACAATTTTCTCTAGGAACATATCAAAATAAA
The DNA here is from genome assembly GCF_056163025.1 of Triticum urartu. Lineage (NCBI taxonomy): Eukaryota > Viridiplantae > Streptophyta > Magnoliopsida > Poales > Poaceae > Triticum > Triticum urartu. The sequence continues at coordinate 598,721,578 of NC_141876.1, forward strand.
CACAGGGAAGCAACAACGCGAGCTATTGATCTACAACATAATTTGCAAAATACTACCAGGACTAAGTTCATGATAAATTTAAGTTCAATTAATCATATTACTTAAGAACTCCCACTTAGATAGACATCCCTCTAATCCTCTAAGTGATTACGTGATCCAAATCAACTAAACCATGTCCGATCATCACGTGAGATGGAGTAGTTTTCAATGGTGAACATCGTTATGTTGATCATATCTACTAAATGATTCACGCTCGACCTTTCGGTCTCCGTGTTCCGAGGCCATATCTGTATATGCTTGGCTCGTCAAGTATAACCTGAGTATTCCGCGTGTGCAACTGTTTTGCACCCGTTGTATTTGAACGTAGAACCTATCACACCCGATCATCACGTGGTGTCTTAGCACGAAGAACTTTTGCAACGGTGCATACTCTGGGAGAACACTTCTTGATAATTTAGTGAGAGATCATCTTATAATGCTACCGTCAATCAAAGCAAGATAAGATGCATAAAAGGATAAACATCACATGCAATCAATATAAGTGATATGATATGGCCATCATCATCTTGTGCTTGTGATCTCCAGCTCCGAAGCACCGTCGTGATCACCATCGTCACCGGCGTGACACCTTGATCTCCATCGTAGCATCGTTGTCGTCTCGCCAAGCTTGTGCTTCTACGACTATCGCTACTGCTTAGTGATAAAAGTAAAGCATTACATCGCGATTGCATTGCATACAATAAAACGACAACCATAAGGCTCCTGCCAGTTGATGATAACTCGGTTACAAAACATGATCATCTCATACAATAAAATTCAGCATCATGTCTTGACCATATCACATCACAACATGCCCTGCAAAAACAAGTTAGACGTCCTCTACTTTGTTGTTGCAAGTTTTACGTGGCTGCTACGGGCTTAAGCAAGAACCAATCTCACCTACACATCAAAACCACAATGATAGTTTGTCAAATAGACTCCGTTTTAACCTTCGCAAGGACCGGGCGTAGCCATACTTGGTTCAACTAAAGTTGGAGAGACAGTCGCCCGCAAGCCACCTATGTGCAAAGCACGTCGGGGGAACCGGTCTCGCGTAAGCGTATGCGTAATGTTGGTCCGGGTCGTCTCGTCCAACAATGCCGCCGAACCAAGGTATGACATGCTGGTAGGCAGTATGACTTATATCGCCCACAACTCACTTGTGTTCTACTCGTGCATATAACATCAACATAAATAACCTAGGCTCGGATGCCACTGTTGGGTTTCGTAGTAATTTCAAAAAAAATTCCTACGCACACGCAAGATCATGTGATGCATAGCAACGAGAGGGGAGAGTGCTGTCTACGTACCCACGTAGACCGACTGCGGAAGCATTGACACAACGTAGAGGAAGTAGTCGTACGTCTTCACAATCCAACCGATCAAGCACCGAAACTACGGCACCTCCGAGTTTGAGCACACGTACAACTCGATGACGATCCCCGGACTCCGATCCAGCAAAGTGTCGGGGAAGAGTTCCGTCAGCACGACGGCGTGGTGACGATCTTGATGTACTACAGCAGCAGGGCTTCACCTAAACTCCGCTACAGTATTATCGAGGATTATGGTGGCTGGGGGCGCCGCACACGGCTAAGGAATAGATCACGTGGATCAACTTGTGTTTCTTGATCTGTCTTTGGTGCTAGCCCTGCCCCTCTATTTATATCTTGAGCCCTAGGGTCGAAACTTGGAGTAAAAGTCTCCACAAAGTCGGTTTCACCCGATAGGCAAGAGTCCTTCTCGGACTCCAGGGCCAGACGCCAGGGATCCCGGCGTCTGGACCCAGACGCCAGGGACCCTGGCGTCTGGCCCCTGGACTCCGCAAAACTTCCTTTTGCGCTTTCCAAAAACCTTGTGGGCTTTCCCCTTTGGCCCAAATAAAGTGTTCTCGTACCCAAACATTTCGGGAAACATCAGGAACCCCTTCCAGTGATTTCCGGAACCCTTCCGGTGACCAAACACTATTATCATATATATCAAACTTTATCTCCGGACCATTCCGGAGTTCCTCGTCATGTCCGTGATCTCATCTCGGACTCCGAACAACATTCGGTACATCAAAATGCATAAAACTCATAACAACTGTCATCGTAACCTTAAGCGTGCGAACCCTACGGGTTCGAGAACAATGTAGACATGGCCGAGACATGTCTCCGGTCAATAACCAATAGCGGGACCTGGATGCCCATATTGGCTCCTACATATTCTACGAAGATCTTTATCGGTCAGACCGCATAACAACATACGTTGTTCCCTTTGTCATCGGTATGTTACTTGCCCGAGATTCGATCGTCGGTATCCCATAACTAGTTCAATCTCGTTGCCGGCAACTCTCTTTACTCGTTCCGTAATACATCATCTCGCAACTAACTCATTAGTTGTAATGCTTGCAAGGCTTATGTGATGTGCATTACCGAGAGGGCCCAGAGATACCTCTCCGACAATCGGAGTGACAAATCGTAATCTCGAAATACGCCAACCCAACATCTACCTTTGGAGACACCTGTAATGCTCCTTTATAATCACCTAGTTACGTTGTGACGTTTGGTAGCACCCAAAGTGTTCCTCCGGCAAACGGGAGTTGCATAATCTCATAGTCATAGGAACATGTATAAGTCATGAAGAAAGCAATAGCAACATACTAAACGATCGGGTGCTAAGCTAATGGAATGGGTCATGTCAATCAGATCATTCTCTTAATGATGTGATCCCGTTAATCAAATAAAAACTCATTGTTCATGGTTAGGAAACATAACCATCTTTGATTAACGAGCTAGTCAAGTAGAGGCATACTAGTGACGCTTTGTTTGTCTATGTATTCACACATGTATTATGTTTCCGGTTAATACAATTCTAGCATGAATAATAAACATTTATCATGATTATAAGGAAATAAATAATAACTTTATTATTGCCTATAGGGCATATTTCCTTCAGCTAGCGGGTGTCTGTCTCTCCCACTTTAGTCGGATCGGATTCGATGAAAAGGGTCCTTAGGAAGGGTAAATAGAAATTGGCATATCACGTTGTGGTTTTGGCATAGGTAAGAAACGTTCTTGCTAGAAACCTATGGGAGCCACGTAAAAACTTGCAACAACAATTAGAGGATGTCTAACTTGTTTTTGCAGCATGTACCGTGTGATGTGATATGGCCAAAAGGATGTGATGAATGATATATGTGATGTATGAGATTGATCATGTTCTTGTAATAGGAATCACGACTTGCATGTCGATGAGTATGACAACCGGCAGGAGCCATAGGAGTTGTCTTAATTTATTTATGACCTGCATGTCAACATAAACGTCATGTAATTACTTTACTTTATTGCTAAAGAGTTAGCCATAGTAGTAGAAGTAATAGATGACGAGACAACTTCAAGAAGACACGATGATGGAGATCATGGTGTCATGCCGGTGACAACGATGATCATGGAGCCCCGAAGATGGAGATCAAAAGGAGCAAAATGATATTGGCCATATCATGTCACTATTTGATTGCATGTGATGTTTATCATGTTTTACATCTTATTTGCTTAGAACGACGGTAGCTTAAATAAGATGATCCCTCGCAATAATTTCAAGAAAGTGTTCCCCCTAACTGTGCACCGTTGTGAAGGTTCGTTGTTTCAAAGCACCACGTGATGATCGGGTGTGATAGATTCTAACGTTCGAATACAACGGGTGTAAGCCAGATTTACACACGCAATACACTTAGGCTGACTTGACGAGCCTAGCATGTATAGACATGGCCTCGTAACACGGAAGACCGAAAGGTCGAGCATGAGTCATATAGAAGATACGATCAACATGAAGATGTTCACCGATGTTGACTAGTGCGTCTCACGTGATGATCGGACACGGCCTAGTTGACTCGGATCATGTTTCACTTAGATGACTAGAGGGATGTCTATCTGAGTGGGAGTTCATTAAATATTTTGATTAGATGAACTTAATTATCATGAACATAGTCCAAATTGTCTTTGCAAATATGTTGTAGATAAATAGCTCACGTTGTAGCTCCCTGTTTCAATACATTCCTAGAGAAAGACCAAGTTGAAAGATATTGTAAGCAATGATGCGTACTGGGTCCATAGTCCGAGGAGTGTCCTCACTGCTACACAGAAGGCTTATGTCTTTGATGCACCGCTCGATGTGCAAACCCCTACAACGTCGTCTGTGGATGTTGTAAACACCTGATAGACACGTCCTGATGACTACTTGATAGTTTAGTGCACCATACTTTACGGCTTAGAATCGGGATTCCAATGATGTTTTGAACACCATAAGACATATGAGATGTTCCAAGAGCTGAAATTGGGATTTCAGGCTCATGCACGTGTTGAGAGGTATGAGACCTCTGACAAGTTCTTTTGCCAACAAGATGGAGGAGAATAGCTCAGCTAGTGAGCATGTGCTCAGAATGTCCGGGTGCTACAATCACTTAAATCAAGTGGGAGTTAAACTTCCGAATAAGATAGTGATTGATTGAGTTCTCTAGTCACTATCACTAAGCTACTAGATCTTCATGATTAACTATGACATGCAAGGGATGGAGATGATCCCGGAGCCGTTCGCGGTGCTTAAGACCGCAACAAGTAGAAATCAAGAAGGAGCATCAAGTGTTGATGGTTTAACAAGACCACTGGTTTCAAGAAGGGCAAGGGCTAGAAGGAAAACTTCATGAATGGCAAACCAGTTGCCGCTCCAGTGAAGGAACCCAAGGTTGAACCTAAACCCGAGACTAAGTGCTTCTATTGTAAGGGGAACGGTCACTGGTAGCGGAACTACCCCCAAATGCATGGTAGATAAGAAGGCTGGCAACTTCAACAAAGTATATACGTGTTATTAATGTGTACCTCACTAGTACTCCTGGTAGCACCTGGGTATTGGATACCGGTTCAGTTGCTATTATTGGTGAGTTGAAGCAAAAGCTATGGACTAAACGGAAACTGGCTAAGGGCGAGGTGACGATGTGTGTTGGAAGTGTTTCCAAAGTTGATGAGATCACCTTCGCACGCTCCATCTGCCTTCGGGATTAGTATTGAACCTAGATAAATGTTATCAGGTGTCTACATTGAGCATGAATATGATTAGATCATGTTCATTGCAATACGGTTATTCATTTAAGTTAGAGAATAATGGTTATTCTGTTTACATGAATAATACCTTTCATGGTCATGCACCCTATGTGAATGGTTCATTGAATCTCGGTCGTGGTAATACGCATGTTCACGCCAAAAGATGTAGAGTTAATAATGATAGTACCACTTTCTTGTGGCACTGCCGCTTAGGTCATATTGGCGTAAGATGCATGAAGAAACTCCATGTCGATGGATGTTTGGAGTCACTTGATTTTGAATCGCTTGACACATGCGAGCCATGCCTCATGGGCAGGATGACTAAGACCCCGTTTTCAGGTACAATGAAACAGGTAAGTGACTTGTTGGAAATCATACATTCTGATGCGTGTGATCCAATGAAAATTGAAGCGTGCGGTGGATATCGCTATTTTCTCATCTTCACTGACGATTTGAGTCGATATAGGTATATTTACTTAATGAAGCACAAGTCTGAAACGTTTGAAAAGTTCAAGCGATTTCAGAGTGAAGTTAAGAACCATCATAACAAGAAGATCAAATTCCTATGATATGATCGATGAGAATTTCTGAGTTATGAGTTTGGCAATCACTTAAGACATTGTGGAATTGTTTCACAGTTGAAGCCACCTGGAACACCACAGGGTAATGGTGTGTCCGGACGTCGTAATCGAACCTTATGAGATATGGTGCGATCTATGATGTCTCTTACCGATCTACCGTTTTCATTTTGAGGTTATACGTTAGAGATAACTGCATTCACTTTAGATAGGACACCATCTAAGTCCGTTGAGACGACGTCATATGAACATTGGTTTGGAAAGAAACCAAAGTTGTCATTTCTTAATGTTTGGGGCTGCGATGCTTAAGGCTTCAGCCGGAGAAGCTCGAACCCAAAAGCGGACAAACACATCTTCATAGAATACCCAAAGGTGATAGTTGGGTATACCTTCTATCTCAGATCCGAGGTCAAATTGTTTTTCACTAAGAACTGGTCCTTTCTCGAGAAGGAGTTTCTCTCGAAAGAATTGAGTGGGAAGGAAGATAGAACTTGATGAGGTTGTTGAACCTTTGTTTCAACCAGAGAGTGATGCAACACAGAAAGATGTATTCTGTGGCGCCTACGTCTGTTGAAGAGGAAGTTAATGATAGTGATCATGAAGCTTCAGATCAAGTTGCTATCGAACCTCGTAGGTCGACCAGGATATGCACTACTCCTGAGTGGTACGGTAATCCTGTCTTAGATATCATGTTGTTAGACAACAATGAACCTACGAGCTATGGAGAAGCGATGGTGGGCCCGTATTCCGACAAATGGTTAGAAGCCATGAAATCCGAGATAGGATCCATGTATCAGAACAAAGTATGGACTTTGGTGGACTTGCCCGATGATCGGCGAGCCATTGAGATAAATGGGTCTTTAAGAAGAAGACGGACGTGGGCGGTAATGTTACCGTCTATGAAGCTCGACTTGTGGGAAAGAGTCTTTTCACAAGTTCAAGGAGTTGATTACGATGAGAATTTCTCACCCGCAGCGATGCTTAAGTCCGTCGGAATCATGTTAGCATTAGCTGTATTTTTCGATTATGAAATCTGATAGATGGATGTCAAAACAAGTTTTCTTACCAGTTTTCGTAAGAAAAAGTTGTATGTGATACAATAAAAGGTTTTTTCGATCCTAAGGATGCTAAAAGGTATGCTGGCTCCAGCAATCCTTCTATGGACTAGAGCAAGCATCTCGGAGTCGGAATATATGCTTTGATGGAGTGATCAAAGCTTTTAGGTTTATACAATGTTTGCTAGAAACTTGTATTTACAAGAAAGTGAGTGGGAGCACTACAACATTTCTGATAAGTATATGTGGATGACATATTGCTGATTCGAAATAATGTAGAATTTCTGGAAAGCATAAACGGTTGTTTGAAGAGTGATTTTCAAAGGAAGACCTGGATAAAGCTGCTTACATATTGGGCATCAAGATCTATAGAAATAGATCAAGATGCCTGATGATACTTTCAAAGAACGCACACCTTGACATGTTTTTGAAGGAGTTCAAAATAGATCAGTCAAAGAAGGGGTTCTTACCTGTGTTGTAAGGTGTGAAGTTGAGTAAGACTCAAAGCTTGACCACGGCAGAAGAAAGAGGAAGGACGAAGGTCGTCCCCTATGCTTTTGTCATAGGCTCTATACGGTATGCCATGCTAAGTACCGCACCTGATGTGTGCCTTGCCACATGTCTGGCAAGAGGGTACAAAGGTGATCTAGGAGTGGATCACCAGATAGCGGTCAAAATTATCCTTAGAGGAATAAGAAAATGTTTCTCGGTTATGGAGGTGATAAAGATTTCGACGTAAAGAGTTACGTCGATGCAAGCTTAACACCTATCCGGATAGCTCTGAGTAGAGATACCGGATATGTATAATGGAGCAACAATTTGGAATAGCTCCAAGTGGAATGTGGTAGCAGCATCTACGATATGACATAAAGTTTTGCGAAATACATAGGGATCTGAATATGGCAGACCCGTTGACTACAACCTCTCTCACAAGCATAACATGATCAAACCTAGAAATCATTGAGTGTTAATCACATAGTGATGTGAACTAGATTATTGAGTCTAGTAAATTCTTTGGATGTTGGTCACATGGCGATGTGACCTGTGAGTGTTAATCACATGGCGATGTGAACTAGATTATTGACTCTAGTGCAAGTGGGAGACTATTGGAAATATGCCCTAGAGGCAATAATAAATTAGTTATTATTATATCATATTTCATTGTTCATGATAATCGTTTATTATCCATGCTAGAATTGTATTGATAGGAAACTCAGATACATGTGTGGATACATAGACAACACCATGTCCCTAGTAAGCCTCTAGTTGACTAGCTCGTTGATTAATAGATGGTTACGGTTTCCTAACCATGGACATTGGATGTCATTGATAATGGGATCACATCATTAGGAGAATGATGTGATGGACAAGACCCAATCCTAAGCCTAGCACAAAGATCGTGTAGTTTGTATGCTAAAGCTTTTCTAATGTCAAGTATCATTTCCTTAGACCATGAGATTGTGCAACTCCCGGATACCGTAGGAGTTCTTTGGGTGTGCCAAACGTCACAACGTAACTGGGTGGCTATAAAGGTACACTACGGGTATCTCTGAAAGTGTCTGTTGGGTTGGCATGAATCGAGACTGGGATTTGTCACTCCATGTAACGGAGAGGTATCTCTGGGCCCACTTGGTAGGACATCATCATAATGTGCACAATGTGACCAAGGAGTTGATCACGGGATGATGTGTTACGGAACGAGTAAAGAGACTTGCCGGTAACGAGATTGAACAAGGTATCGGGATACCGACGATCGAATCTCGGGCAAGCATCGTACCAATAGACAAAGGGAATTGTATACGGGACTGATTGAATCCTTGACATCGTGGTTCATCCGATGAGATCATCGTGGAGCATGTGGGAAACAACATGGGTATCCAGATCCCGCTGTTGGTTATTGACCAGAGGGTTGTCTCGGCCATGTCTGCATGACTCCCGAACCCGTAGGGTCTACACACTTAAGGTTCGATGACGCTAGGGTTATAGGGAAAGTATGTACGCGGTTACCGAATGTTGTTCGGAGTCCCGGATGAGATCCTCGATGTCACGAGGATTTCCGGAATGGTCCGGAGGTAAAGATTGATATATAGGAAGTATGATTTTGGCCACCGGAAGTGTTCCGGGACCACCGGAGGGGTCCGGGGGTCCACCAGGTGGGGCCACCAGCCCCGGAGGCCTACATGGGCCAATAGTGGGAAGGGACCAGCCCCTAGGTGGGCTGGGGCGCCTCCCACCAAGTCCCAAGGCGCCTCCAAGAGGGGAGGGGGGCAAACCCTAGGGCAGATGGGCCCTAAGGCCCACCCCAGGTGCGCCTCCCCCTCTCCCCCTTGTGGCCGCCACCCTAGATGGGATCTGGGGCTGCCGCACCCCTTGGGGTGAGAACCCTAGAGGGGGCGCAGCCCCCTCCCCTCCCCCTATATATACTTGAGGTATGGGGGCTGCCCAACACACGATTTGATCTCTCTCTTGGTGCAACCCTACCTCTCTCCCTCCTCGTCTCTCGTAGTGCTTGGCGAACCCTGCTGGAGTCCCGCGCTCCTCCTCCACCACCACGCCATCGTGCTGCTGCTGGACGGAGTGTTCCCCAACCTCTCCTTCTCCCCTTGCTGGATCAAGGCATAGGAGACGTCACCGGGCTGCACGTGTGTTGAACGCGGAGGCGCCATTGTTCGGCGCTTAGATTGGAATCAACCGCGATATGAATCGCTACGAGTGCGAATCCTTCATCCGCATTCTTGTAACGCTTCTGCTTAGCGATCTACAAGGGTATGTAGATGCACTCCCCTTCCCCTCGTTGCTAGATTACTCCATAGATTGATCTTGGTGATGCGTAGAAAATTTTAAATTTCTGCTACGATCCCCAACAACAAGACCAAACGACCTCCTCCTCTCATGCAAACCTTTGTGAAGGAGGGAGAGAGTGCTTCCGAGGAGAAGAAGAACAATGCGAAGGGTGGCGGTGTCAAAAAGGGCAATGCCACCCCTTCCATCAAAGCCGACTACTTTAATCCTTCTCATGTGTTATGTCGTGCTAGTGATGGGCATGTCTATGCCAAATTTGTTGGTTCTCCTCGTGAGTATATTGAATGGTCTATTTGGGTTCCAAAGACCCTTGTTACTAACATCAAAGGACCCATTACAAAATGGGTACCTAAAACCAAGCATTGATCTCTTGTAGGTTTTTGCTTCCGGTGGGGGATCATGGTTGCTCGACAGCGGAGCCACAAATCATATGACCGGAAGCAAGGACTTGGTGGTGGATGTGCACAAGATTCCATCTATGCCCACCAATGTCGAGTGGGGTGACGCCTCATCTTCTAAGGTATTGGGACTTGGCAAGGTAGTCATATCTCATGATCTCACAATCGAGAAGGTCATGCTTGTTGAGTCCCTTGCATACAATCTACTTTCCATCCATCAACTTGCAATCATGGCCTTTGCCACTTTCTTTGATATCAATACCGTGGCCCTCTTGTGGAGCAAGACTCTTAAAGTAGCCTTTGTTGGGCATGTCGAGAATGGTCTATATGTGATTAACTTTTCGGAGCGACCCACTAAGACCGCGACATGCCTAATGGCTAAAGTTGATGTGGGATGGCTTTGGCATCGCCGTTTAGGCCATGTCAATATGAGGTCTTTGCAAAGTCTTCTCAAGGGGGACCATGTTCGTGGACTAACGAATGTTAGTTTTGCTAAAGATCGTGCTTGCAGTGCTTGTATCGAAGGAAAGCTACATGAGAAGGCTCACCCTCCCATGACTATCATTTACTCAAAGAGGCCCTTGGAGCTCCTTCATTTGGATCTCTTTGGGCCTCCATCCTTCGATAGTCTTGGGGGTAGGAAGTATTGCTTGGTGATTGTGGATGACTACTCAAGATACACTTGGGTGTATTTCTTCAAGAGGAAGAGCGAGACCCAACAAACTGTCATTGACTTTGCAAATGAAGCACAACGTCAACACAATGCAAAGATCTTGACAATAAGAAGTGACAACGGCACCGAGTTCAAGAATTACACCTTGGATGAGTTTCTTAGTGATGAGGGGATCAAGCATCAATATTCCGCACCTTACACCCCTCAACAAAACGGTGTTGTGGAAAGGACGAACCGGACGTTGATGGATGCGGCAAGGACCATGATGGCGGAGTTCAAGTCTCCATACAACTTTTGGGCCGAAGCCATCAACACCGCGTGTCATGCATCCAATCGGCTCTACCTCCGCAAGGGCTTGAACAATACTCCATATGAGATACTCACCGGTAACAAGCCCAACCTCAAGTACTTTCGGGTGTTCGGGTGTAAGTGTTTCATTCTCAAGAAAGGTGTTTGGTTGTCTAAATTTGAGGCTAGAGCTTATGAGGGCATATTTGTTGGTTATGCTACAAACTCTCATGCTTACCGTGTCCTCAATAAATCCACTGGTCTTATTGAGGAGACGTGTAACGTGGAGTTTGATGAGAATAACGGCTCCCAAGTGGAGCAAAGTGGCACTTGTGATGTAGGTGATGAAATTCCTCCTCAAGCCATAAGAAGAATGGGTGTGGGTTTTATCCTACCCATTGAGGAACCCCTTGTGGCCGAAGGAGAAGGACAAAGCCCCACTCAAGTGGAGCCATCACCAACCCAAGGTCCACATGCTTCCGAAGAACAACATGAAGGCCCTCATCCTCAAGAACAAGACCAATGGCAAGATCATGCTCAAGACGGTGTTGACACACCAAGTGATGCCCAAGATCAAGTTCTCTCCTCCGAGCAAGTTCAAGAACAAGAACAAGCTCAAGACGACGCTCAAGATGATCAAGTGACCACTCCTCGTCTCACCCCCGAGGAGGAATTGGAGCGTCGTGCCGCCAAGGTTGCTTCCAAGCTCTCCACCAAGGATCATCTCATGACGAATGTGCTTCGAAGCTTAAGAAAGGGGGTAAGCACTTGTAGACAATTAGCAAACTATTGTGAGCATCACACGTTTGTCTCTTGTGTCGAACCTCACAAGGTCTATGAGGCGCTCGAAGATCCGGATTGGCTCAATGTCATGCATGAAGAACTCAACAACTTCGAGCGCAACAAAGTGTGGAGATTGGTGCCAAGACCGACGGGGAACCACAATGTCATTGGAACCAAGTGGATATTTAAGAACAAGCAAGATGCCCATGGGATTATGATTCACAACAAGGCTCGTTTGGTAGCACAAGCCTACTCCCAAGTCGAGGGTATCGACTACGGTGAAACCTTTGCTCCCGTTGCTCGTCTTGAATCCATTCGCATGTTGATTGCATATGCTTCTCATTATAACTTTAAGTTACAACAAATGGATGTGAAGAGTGCTTTTCTTAATGGTCCTATAAATGAATTGGTTTATGTCAAGCAACCCCCCGGGTTCGAAGATCCCTACTTTCCCGATCATGTGTATCAACTCGATAAGGCACTCTATGGCCTTAAACAAGCCCCACGTGCGTGGTATGACCACCTTACCGAGTTGTTACAAGACCGTAGTTTTGAAGTTGGGCTAATCGACCCCACTATTTTTACTAAGAAGGTCAAAGGGGAGTTGTTTGTGTGCCAATTATATGTTGATGATATTATCTTTGGTTCCCCTAACAAAGCTTTCAATGAAGAATTTGCCGCTCTCATGACCTCAAAGTTCGAGATGTCTTCCATGGGAGAGTTGAACTTCTTTCTAGGGTTCGAAGTGAAGCAAAGAAGAGAAGGAACCTTCATCAACCAAGCCAAATACACTCAAGACATGCTCAAGAGATTCAAGCTAAGTGAATTCAAGCCGGCTTCCACTCCAATGCCCACCAAGTGCCAACTTGACATAGATCCCAATGGTAAAGTGGTGGATCAAAAGGTATATCGCTCCATGATTGGATCCTTGCTTTACCTTTGTGCATCTAGACCGGATATCATGTTGAGTGTGGGCATTTGTGCACGGTTTCAAGCCGCACCTAAGGGAAGTCACTATGTGGCGGTTAAACGAATTTTTCGATATTTGGCTCATACCCCAAACTTTGGCTTATGGTACCCAAGAGGAGCAAACTTCAAGCTTGTAGGGTATCCGGATTCCGATTGGGCGGGAGACAAAGTGGATAGGAAGTCCACTTCCGGAGGGTGCCAATTCCTTGGTTGCTCTTTGGTAGTCTTCTAAACAGCAAAGTTGTGTCTCTCTCTCATCCACCGAAGCAGAGTATGTGGCGGCCGACAGTTGTTGTGCACAACTCCTATGGATGAGGCAAACTTTAAAGGATTACGGTGTCATTTGTGACAAAGTGCCTCTTTGGTGTGACAATGAAAGTGCCATCAAGATCTCTCTCAACCCGGTGCAACACTTCAAGATGAAGCATATTGAGATTCGGTATCACTTCATCCGGGATCACATTAGGCGAGGAGAGATCGAGCTCAACTATGTCAACACTCTTGATAACCTTGCAGATATTTTCACGAAGCCCTTGGATGAAGCAAGATTTCGCGAGTTAAGGCATGAGCTAAATATCATTGATTTGAGAAATGTGACTTGAACCCTTGCACACCCACCACACTCAATTTGTTGTCTAGTTTAGATGTAGGCATGGACATAGGGGGAGTGTTGTTCTCTCAATGAACTCTCCCTCCCCCCATTATGCATAAATTGATCAAGTCTTTCACATTAGCCATTGTTGATGGTACTTGTGCTTCAAAGACGAGTTTTGGTCATGGGCCCAAGGCTAAAATCTTCACGGTGCCATACCTCTTTACTCAAACATAGGTGGCCTCGGCCACCGCCCTCTCTTGAAGAGGTGTGTCTTGGCCTTTTGCTGGTGTGTTCTCTCTTCTTCTTGCCTTTTTGTTTTTCTTTCGAGCTAAGCCGTGTTGTTTAGTTGCCGTGGCGTGCTGGGCGGTACTACCGCTGGTGGTGCGCGGTACTACCGCCCCCCAGCGCGGTACTACCGCTGAGGGACGGGACCAGCGGGTTATATCGGGGCAGGGGGAGGTTTCTTCTCCCCCATACCCATTCGCTTCGCTCCCTTGTTCCTCTTCCTCTCTCCAGCCTCGCATCGCCGCGGGAGAGCTCCGGCGGATCTTCATCTCGGGGGCATCCCTCTCCATTTCCTTCGGTGGAATCGATCCCCACCTCGTTCTCTTGCCATGGATGCCGGTATTGCCCCCGTTCCTTCTCTCCTTTTGTCTCGTTTTCAGATCTTGCGTCTTAGGGGCAATGGTGGTTGCATCTCTAGATTTTTGGCTAAATTTAGGCTTGAGTAGGTTGGAGAAGGCAACTAGACTATCTAGATTAGAGCTTGGTAGGAATATTTTTGAATTTGGCAGGCCGGTAGTGCCGGATCTGACCACGGTAGTAGGGAACTTCTATTTCCCCGCCTTGAGTGGTACTACCTCTCTCTTTGGAGCGGTACTACCGCTCTCTTTGGAGCGGTACTACTGCTTGGGCGGTACTGCCGCGTGCATGTCGCGGTACTACCGCTGCCTGCCAAGTTCCATCATGTTCCTGCCATACCTTGATCCTTTTGTTGTGTTTGTTGACTTATGCTCGTTCTTTCTGGTTGTTTTTCATGTTCTTGTGTTTGGTTCCAGGTGATGATCATCCTGAGCAGCAGGTCCGCCGTGTCAACCCCGGGCGTGCAACGTCAAAGCGCTACCGCACCTCTGAGCCAGCAGGTGGTTCATCTAGCACTCAACCGCCACCAGCAGGCGCATCCGCAAGTGCACCTCCACCACCTCAGCAGTCGAAGAAATCTGCCAACAAGCCATAGGGAAAAACTGTGACTGAGATGACTGCCAAGGAGTTTTGGGAAAAGCGTCGCCGCAACCTCTTTGAGGCGGACCAAGATCCCACTTTGGTCAACCGCCCGTTCTGGAACCGCTTTCAGTTTGCCGTCTATTTTGATGTGATCAAGGCCAATAAGAATCTCTATGTTGATGTTCTCTCCATTGACACTGATGCCATGGAGAAGGACCCTGAGTACTTTGGCGAAGCCCTTCAGATGTGTTCTCAGCTGAACATTCTCAGAATCATGCAGTTCAACAAGGATTTCGATGCATATTTGGTGGCTCAATTCTTTGCTACCGTTCATCTTGGAACCGATGCCGATAGGACTCTGACTTGGATGACCAATGGCAAGTTGCTTTCCGTCAAGTGAAAGGCCTTCATGGAGTTACTTGATGTGGAAGATCAAGGGCTTGAGACTCCAGTAGGCTTCCGCCCTCACCGCAATGCTACCTCCACTCACAAGCAAGCCCTTTGGCCCTACTGCACTGTGAAGGTTCACCCAGTGACTAAGAAGGAAACCTATGAGCTGTCTACATTTTTGGACATTCTTCATCATGTCTTCCGTGAGACTCTCTTCCCTCGCATCGGGAATCTGGATCAGGTCCACTCCTATCTCATGGACATGCTTCTTTTCTGCCAACACAAGAAGGAAGCAAACACTAGAGAGAGCCTGGACATTTCTCATGTTATGTGGTCAGAACTTCTCTCTGCCGTTTCTGAGCGCAAGTGCCCGATATATGGTCCATTCATCATGAGGCTCATTGAGAAGGCCTGGGCACGTGTTTATCCCAGAGTGATGTTGGAAACTGGGGACTTGGTTTCTCATGAGATCAAGCATCTGAGGAAGAAGGACAATTGGAGCACCCCAGCGCCTAAACCCGGGGGTCCATCTACTGCTGCTGCTGCTGCCATGGAGGCTGAGGGTGAGGCTGCAACTGATGATCACGAGGAGGACTTTGGGCCCGCTAGTGCCGAACCTTCTTGGGCAAAGAAGCTTAAACGCAAGATGAAGAAGCTTTTCTGCATGGAGTCTCATGGTCAGTACATGACTCATGTGGCTGAGAAGCAGGCCAGGGTGCGCCACAAGGAGCTCATGCGTCATCTGGGTGCGACCGTTGTCAGCGGTTCTGAGGGACAGATCACTGAAGAGGAGGAATGGATTCACCAGCATTGCCCTTGGACTGATTCAGACGCCGAGCAGTTTCCGACCAATGACGGAGATGCAGATGATCACGCTGAGATGTGATGTTCGAGATCCTCGGCTTTCCATCACCTGAAGCCGTAGCAACGCTCTTTGCCCTTTTGGTGTCTCGATGCCAAAGGGGGAGAGAGTTTAGGGATTTGGGTTGTTGCTGTGTTGCGAGCGTGTCTTTGTGTCTTGTGTTTTCTCGTGTGTTTTCTAGTTGTCTTTGCTTGGTTTGGTTTGGTGCCAGTGAGACCTAAGTTCTAGACATATGGTGTGAGACATATGCTCCTTATCGCTACCTTATTACTTATGTCTTTCAGTACTGTAGTATCTTATGAGTTGCATGCTTATCCTGTTTTATACCCTTCTCTCATATATCCCGTGCTTAGAATTGTTGGACTATAAAATATAGGGGAGTGTTGATCCGAATGTGTGTGTCTTGCATTCCAAAGGCTCCACTAACTAGGTGCACACATTCAGGGGGAGCCCGTCTATATTTTGTAGTTCTAAGTTTTCTTACTTTTATATCTTTTCCTTGTGCAAATCCTTAGTTGTCATCAATCCACCAAAAAGGGGGAGATTGTTGAGGCATATCTCTCTCGTTGTGGTTTTGGTGATTGATGACAACGTGTTTGCGGACTAATCGTGTGCTTTGAGCGTTTCAGAGATTCATCCTTGGCACGAGACGATTTCCTCCCCTCGGAGTGTCATTCAAGGCGGTGTAGCTCTTTCGTTTCTCTTTCGGTGGTCTAGTTGCGTAGAGGGCACCGTACTATCAAGAGGGGGTCCGCTGTGGTATTGCTTGGGTGGAATCAACACGTACATGTACGCTTCTCACCCTCAGAGCTCTTCCGCTTCGATGGAGAGATCTTTTCTCTACTTGTGTGTCTTGTCTGGGTCCCAGCGGTAGTACCGTGCTACCCAGCGGTAGTACCGCTGAGGGGTCACAAGCGGCAGTACCGCTCCACAGCGGTAGTACCGCCGGTGACTCCGCAACTGTACTACCACTGGGTTGCCTGGTTCCTACCGCCTCGACTCGAGGGCTCTTTCTCTCGTGTCGGGTTTTGCGGCAGTAGAGGCGGTAGTACCGCTTCTCAGCGGTAGTACCGCCCCTACCACCGCGGTAGTACCGCTCTGGGTCCAGGTCCCTGCTTCTCTCCTTTGCACGGTAGTACCGCTTGTTGGTACGGCAGTACCGCTGGCTCAGCGGTAGTACCGCCCCCAAGCGGTACTACCGCCCTCTGCGAGGCTGTTTAGTGGGGCAACGGTTGGATTGTTGCCCCCACTATAAAAGGGGGTCCCCTTCTTCCGCGTTGACCTACGTCTTCCCTCTCAAGCTCCATTTTCGCCCGCTCTATCTCTCTAGCCAATCAAACTTGTTGATTTGCTCGGGAGTGGTTGAGAAGGCCCCGATCTACACTTCCACCAAGAGATTTTTCGATTCCCCCACCTATCCCTAGCGGATCTTGTTACTCTTGGGTGTTTGAGCACCCTAGATGGTTGAGGTCACCACGGAGCCATAGTCCATTGTGGTGAAGCTTCATGGTATTGTTTGGGAGCCTCCGATTAAGTTGTGGAGATTGCCCCAACCTTGTTTGTAAAGGTCCGGTCGCCGCCTTCAAGGGCACCAATAGTGGAATCACGACATCTCGCATTGTGTGAGGGCGTAAGGAGAATACGGTGGCCCTAGTGGCTTCTTGGGGAGCATTGTGCCTCCACACTGCTCTAACGGAGACGTACTTCCCCTCAAAAGGAAGGAACTTCGGTAACACATCATCGTCGTCAGCGGATCCACTCTTGGTTATTTCTTACCTTTACTTGTGCAAGCTCTTTAGTGTTACTTCTCTTGCTTGCTTGTTTGTTTGTTGTTATTGCATCACATAGGTTGCTCACCTAGTTGCACATCTAGACAACCTACTTTGATGCAAAGTTTAATTTGGTAAATAAAAGTTAAAAATTGTTAGTTGCCTATTCACCCCCCTCTAGTCAACCATATCGATCCTTTCAGAAGGCCTGTTGGGGGCGTGGCTGGAGATGCTCTAACAATCTGACCCTTCTGAGTCATTCTCACAACCGTTTCTCAACTTCGCTCAACCTCTCTTGTCCTTCCTCCAACGCCAATCTTAGAATGGTCGTAATGGAAGTATCATAGGTAGTATCATGCAAGTCAACTAAGCAATTTTGATAAAGTGGCATAAAATTAAATAAAGAAAGAGAGGCTTGAGTATCATATCATGATACCGTATCATATTAAATGATGTACTACTTTGTGTCATGTATGGCAATAAATGTAATCCTATATGATACCAACATATGATATCATGCATTACGGATGTAGTATCATACACTAGTATCATATGCATGATACTAGTATATTATACTCCCCATTACAGCAAACCTTACTATTCCATCCTTCACAAAATATAAGGTGCAGTTGACTTTTCACGGTCTTTGATGCACGACTTTAACCATTAACATATACATTGATTGAACATATATAAATGGCATCATCGTATTTTTCTTGCAAAATAATTTTACTCCCTCCGTTCCTTGATATAAGGTGTATAGATTTTTGAGAAAAAACCCAAAATATAAGGTGTATTGCGTTGCATCACTCGTTTGGATAATCTTTTTAGGGATTTGATTACATTTACCTATATTAGGCAATCTCCTCTATTTTATCATGCCAATTAGTCAGGTGTAATATCGCCCAAAACTTGTGAAATTTTCCCTCCATGTGTGTTCTTTAATTTCCGTGCCAAAAACTATACACCCTATATTTAGGAATGGAGGGAGTATTTCATATGTATGTATATTAATTTTATAGACATGCAATGCATGAAAATCATGCTCAAAATTGTGCAACAAAGACTAAAAAAATCAATCTGAGCCTTATATTCCGAGAAGGAGAGAGTATATATCACCACCTCTCAACGCCACCAAAAAACTGCCTTCTTGCAGAAGTTAACTGACATTGCACCCCCTGACTCTACCCCCTGGTTGCTCATCGGTGATTTCAACCTCATCCGTTTCTGCTATGAGAAGAACAACGCTAAATTCCATGCCAACAAGTACTAGTAGAAAAAGGCCCATTTGTCCCGGTTCATAAGGCCCATTTGTCCCGATTGGGGAACCGGGACTAAAGGGTCGTTACTAATGCCCTTGGCCTTCAGTGCCGGTTCTTATACAAACCGGGAAAGATGGGCCTCCACGTGGCCACTCCAGCGAGCCCAGGCAGGAGGGCCTTTGGTCCCGGTTGGTAGCACCAACCAGGACCAATAAGCTTCCATGCGTCAGCATTTCAGCGGCTATTTTTTTGAAAGGAGGTGGTTTAGGGGTTTTGGGGGTTAATTTAGGTTTGAATAGGTAGCTAATAGAGAGACATGTCCTCTCTTATCTCCGTGCTACTGCTATGCCTAAACATGACTTAGATTGAAGTGAGGCAACATGTGGTGCATGTTGAAAGTAATTCTAATCCTAACTTGATCAAGTTTGGATTGTACTACTTTCGACATGTACCACATGCATGTTGCCTTCACTTCAATCCAATCCATGTTCATTTCACCCACAGATATATAATAACTCTTCATGCTCGCATCATGCATCATCATAATAACAAGTCCTACTAATCATCATCATACAACTTCTACTCGTTATTAATAACAAGTCATACAATCATCATCCTCATAGTCATCGAACCAACCCTACTTAATTGTTCTTAGCACATGATCATCAGTATTAGGTAGGACCTAAATACCCTCTTTAAGGTAAAATAGCATAAAACAATATAGACCCTGACTCTCCATTATGGAGAATGGAGATCATCCTGTCTCCAATTCTTGCGCTTCGCTTCCTTTTGCTTCCAAGAACCTCCTTACGACTGTCCATACGTTTTTCCATCCTTTGATTTGCATGTCTCCACTTCTTTGAGAAATCCGGTATGGACAGTTGAGATTCGTAGGATGACCTGGATATATGTTCAAAACACGAAGGCTGCCATTCTGATACATCAAATGAGGCACACAAT
The DNA here is from genome assembly GCF_056163025.1 of Triticum urartu. NCBI lineage: Eukaryota > Viridiplantae > Streptophyta > Magnoliopsida > Poales > Poaceae > Triticum > Triticum urartu. Next base: position 598,741,303 of record NC_141876.1, read on the forward strand.
CCTCTGGGATTCTCTGTTGAAAAACATAGTAATAACTTCATAGTTAGCAATGATGTACTAGTTTTAGAAGTATGCAAAAGATGCACGGATGTTGTAATAGTAAAAAATCTTACCAGGGTATCTCCATGGTAGTTACCGTAGTTGAACACATGCACTAGTGGCACGTATTGACCATAATGTTGAGGAGTTTGATTGTAGATATTGTAATTCTCAATGTCAGTACAAAATCCGACCGAATGATTTTTCTCATTGTAAGTTAACTCGGAGCCATCGCTGTAGTGGGTTTTGTCTACCATCTCCCGCACATTCTTTGAAGAATGAAAATAAACTGTCAATGGAAATAAGCTGTCAACTATTTTGAAATAAACAATATAAATTAGCTAATAACTATGTTTGAGAAACTCACATAGCAGTAGAATTGGAGGCGTATCAACAAGGACCCAATTGTCCATATTGTCTTGCTTGATTTCAGGATCACCGAGATCCATGGTGACAAGCATACCCTCATCAAAACCATACATCTTGCAAAGTGCTTCCCATTTTTTGCAACCAAAATGGGTTACGCTCTTAGAATTGTACAACTTTACTTCAAAATCCACATCATGATGAGTCCATAGGTGAATTTTCTTTGTTTCAAAACTTTCATGGTCTTCAAAACCCATCCTCTCCAAGACATATCGCCTTGCATGACATGGGATAAGCTACTCGAATTGTAAAAGATGAAAATTACACGTTGAAATAGTTGTAGTCATGCTTAATTACGAAAAAACACTTGTCGTTGTTGCGTACCATTTCAACATCGAAGGTCTCCTCGAGCTTAATGCTGAAGCACTGATCATCGTGCACGTGAGGCATGTCGCACAGACCTCGATCGTCGTCGCACCAGCTGCACTCCCCCGGGAGACTTTCGTCGTCTGATGACGACATTTCCTACGTTCATAATTCAAAGATTAAACTTGTACAATTAAATATATGTACTACAAAAACTAAATTAGATCATTATTATTCATCACGGGTTGACTATCGGTCTGTCGAGTCTTTTCTTGAAAACTCTCAGCTCACGTGGTGTATATATTCGACTCTCAGTGATGGTCGCTCCTCACTTTGTCCCCGAGTGCATTACACCAAAATGTTTAGCACACGGGGACGAAGGAGAAGTGACCCCCACGACAACAGTCGGGATTCTTCGTCCTCTCATATATATATGGTGAAACTCTCCCTCACTGATTCCTCTCTGACATTTGCGACCGTCGGTGATGGTCGTTACTCCTTCTTCCCCTAGTGCATAACAAAGGTCTAGCACCCGGAGAAGAAGGAGAAATGACCCCCACGACAACAGTCGGGCTTCTTCGTCCTCTCATATATGGTGGAGACTCGACAGACTTAAAGTCAACCCAAAATATCGTCTAATTATCTTTCTAAAAAAGGATTTGGCTGGTCTCACCTCAAGGTCGGAGGGGGTCGGTGATGAGGACGACGGCGGGGATGATGGAGGGGGGCTCCTAGATTTCTGCGAAAACAAAAACCCTATAAGCTATCAACTAATCATATGCATACGCCTTGCATAGTGTGCTATCCAATTTTAGCATTCAAAGTAGGAGTAGTTTTCCAATTTGAGCATTCAATAAGCAAAATCAAATCGCAAAATAAAGTAGTATTCAAATTAGGATGCATTCAATTATAAGCAAAACTACATCATCTCTTGCGTCCATACATCGTCGAATATTATCACTAATACACCTCGAATACTATCATACATATAACATCGCTAGTACAGCTAGAACCGTAGCGCCCGACGGGTATCGGCACGGGCGGTGGAAACCCAGAGAGAAGGAACCATCACAGGATCGCTCCAGTGAGATCCCTGAAGAACCTGCCAGGTATTGTCGAATCTGCCCTCCAACGCAACCATGTAGTGACGGACGTGCTCGTCCTCCTCGCTGACATGGTGACGTACCACCTCTGCGGTGTCCGTAAGCCTAGGCACCGTCACTAGCCCATGCGACCACCACCGAACAAGGATCAGGTCCACGACGGGCTGGCTCCTCACCAACCTACGCCTCCCGGAAGGTAGCACCTCCCAATATCAACCCGGCAGAGCCGAGTCCCGGACATGGCCCCTCTGATCAAGCCGGCCTCCTGCGCCGAGTCGACGACGAGGATGCGGGATAGGCATCGTCGACGTCGTTGCGGGAATAATTGCTTGAACTAAGAAAACAAACTAGTTCTATTAATTTTCTTGCTAAAAATAAACTACTTCTATAGTAAAATAAAGTAGTTTTATTAAATCAACTAGTTCAACTACTAAGCACTTACTATAAATAAAATAAATTAGTACTTACTTAAACAAACTACTTCTATATATAGTAAAATAAAGTAGTTTTATTAAATCAACTAGTTCAAGTACTAAGCACTTACTGTAATAAAATAAAGTAGTACTTACTAAAAATAAACTACTTCTATAATAAAATAAAGTAGTTTTATTAAATCAACTAGTTCAACTACTAAGCACTTACTATAAATAAAACTAGCACATATGCCCGTGCGTTGCAACGGGAGAGATATTTTTTTTGCAGGAAGCAACGGAAAAGATAATTGATGTGTCATCCAACAAAAGGGTCTCTACAATGGTAGGCAACATAGCAAGGAGTTGTCGTCTTCTCACTGGACATGTTTGACACGGGAAATCTTGATAGTGGTGGGGTTGGTCGGCGTGGTAGCGAGCACCCAACTCATGCCTTTTTCCTCCGGGTCCGCCTACATCTTGGAGTTGTGCCTGCCTCCTTATTTGGTGGCTGCGCGACGACCTTCGGAACACGGTTGTTTCAACCACTCAATCCTACGACAGCGTAGCCAGGTGGATCATTAATTGCAACGCATAACTCCCTTTTCATTAGCATAATCAGGCATGAATGTCCCTTCTTTTTGAGAGTTTATTCTCTTTGATTATTTTAGTGTTCAAGTGCCCATAATTTTGCTATAACTAAACCCAAACAACATATTCTCTTTTATTGTCACGTGCCCACAATTTTTTCCATTTATACTCAACTAACATAGATGAACATGCACCGCTAATCAATGGCCAGCGCGAATATTTAAGAAAATACTATGGCGTCAGATTAGATTTATTTAGTGTTTTTGAACATTCAAAAGAAAATAGGAATTGGCGAATATTCTTGGAGACGTGAACAATTTTTTAAATCCTGAATAATTTTCAAAAAATATGAATAATTGTTTTTTGAAAATTCCAATATTTTGGAAAAATACAAACAAAATTAGAAACATTAATATTTTTTAAATTAAGCAAACAATATTATGACAACGTGAAATTTTATGAAAACACAAAACTTTCAGAATTTTTGATTTTTTAAAGGGGAACATTCAAAACAATTTTAGATTTTTTTTCTTAGAGGACAATATTATTTTGAATTTTGAACATTTCACTAAAATAAGAATATTTAAAAATATGGAAAGTTTTATAAAGTGTCATTTTTATAAAAATCTAGAAGAATTGTTGAAAAACACATTTTTTTAAAAATGATAAAATTTCGAAACAGGATTTTTTTAAAGTATCGGACATTTTTCAAATTATTTCGAAACAGGGCGGCCTGTGTGCAGTTTCAACTATTTAATGCTCCATGCAATAAACAAGGTCGTCCCAACTACGTGGGCAATAATAACTGGGCTGTGTTTGTTGGGTCGATGTGCGCACATAAAGTAGTACTTACTAAAAATAAACTTGTTTAACTAGTTTTATTATTTATCGACCCCCCCTCATGTCGAAGTTATCGGGGAAGAAGAGGATGAAGAAGAAAAAAATAGAAGAAGGAGAATCCTTCTCCTTCTCCTCTTTTTTTCTTCTTCTTCGTCCTCTTCTTATTTTTCTTCTTCTTCCTTCTTCCTCTTTTCTTCCTCTTTTCTTCTTTCCTTAATTTCTTTCCTCGATGATCCTAACCCTCAACAGTACAATTAACCACAACGACTTCGCTTGCATACATATGAATAAATATGATCGATCATCTATGAACAATATAAAAACATCATATGATATATGAACAAAAAAAATCACATCTATGAACAAAAAAATCACATCTATGAACAAAAAAAATCATCTAATATCATATATTTTTACAGCGGCCATGGCGGCGGCGGCGGGGGGCAAGGCAGGGGCGCGGGGGCCGGGGCTCACTGGGGGCAGCGTCGGCGACGGCGTCGGGGCAGGGGCGGCGCGGACCAGGGCGGTGACGACGGCGACACGGAGCGGGGCGGTGACGACGCGGGGCGGCGCGGCTACGACGTCGGGGCAGGGGCGGCGCGGCGACGACGTTGGGGCCGGGGGCGGCGGCGCGGCGATGGCGTTGGGGCAGGGGCGCACGCGGCGACGACGTCGGGACAGGGGAGCACGCGGGGACGGCGTCGGGACAGTGGGAAGAAGAACTGAACCGAAAATTTCATAAGTGTGGCTTATATAGACAGACCTTTGGTCCTGGTTCGTGGCAACAACCGGGACCAATGCCCACCTTTAGTCCCGGTTGGTGCCACCAACCGGGACTAAAGGTCTCTTTTCAGCAGCCCAAAGGGCGGGAAGCAGAGGCCTTTGGTCCCGGTTGGTGGCACCAACCGGGACTAAAGGATGGACATTGGTTCCGGTTGGTACCATGAATCGGGACCAATGGACACCTTTAGTCCCGGTTGGCAGCACCAACCGGAACTAAAGGCCTTGTGCTGCCCGCATTGCTGCATGAAAGTTTAGTCCCACCTCGCTAGCTGAGGGAGCTCGAGAGTGGTTTATAAGCCCCACTCCCGCTGCCCTCTCGAGCTCCTCTGAAATGCAGGCTTTCGGGCCTAAACACACCAATATCTATATTGGGCCTTCTACGGGCCTGAATCATGGCCCATGGGTGGGTTTCTAGTCGTATTCAGGCCGCGGTGGCCTAGCAGGTTGCTTTTTCCCCCAGTTTATTTCTTTTCTTTTTTGATTTATTTATTTTATTAAATTTTATTTTGTTTTATTTTATTTCTACTTATTTGTTAAAGTTTATTTTGTTTCTACTTATTTATTTTATTTTGTTTCTACTTATTTATTTTATTTTATTTTTTGTTTTTATTTATTGTACGAAAATTCATTTTGCTTATAATGTTTTGAACAGAAAATACTTTGATAATTTTAGTTGCATAAATTTTACATAATTTTAGTTTCAATAATACTAGAGGTTTATAAAAGTTTTATGAAAATTCTTTTTGCTTATTATTTTTCTATTAGAGTTTCATAACAGTTTTCCTGATCATTCTTTTTTATATTAGTTCATTATTTGAGCTAAATGACCCAATAATTGAAAATGCACCATTCAAAGCCACATCATCAATTTTCAACCCTTTCTGACTTCATTTGTTATTTTTCATGCATTTATTGATTTTTTTGAGCTAGATGACCCTGAAAATAAAAAGCACTACAAATGAACTCTGAAAAGGTTGAAAGTTGGCATGGTATCATCATTTCACCCACATAACATGTTCTAAAAAGTTGAGAGGGTTACGGGAAAACTGGATGCACTTCGTGTACAAAACGGCAGAAACTCGTCTGTTACAACATGCATTTCAAATGAACTTGGAGAAGGTTGAAAGTTGGCATAAAGTCTTCACTTTTTCTTCGCTTGTGTGCTTTGATTATTGCGCCGTAACCATGGATAATCTTCATCGTTTATCAGGATGCTTGGGTCAGCCTTGACTTTGAAGGGAGGAATTTCATGAAACTTTTCATAATCTTCGGACATGTCTGTCTTGCCCTCAACTCCCACGATGTCCCTTTTTCCTGAAAGAACTATGTGTCGCTTTGGCTCATCGTATGATGTATTCGCTTCCTTATCTTTTCTTTTTCTCGGTTTTGTAGACATGTCCTTCACATAGATAACCTGTGGCACATCATTGTCTAGGACGAACGGTTCGTCAGTGTACCCAAGATTGCTCAGATCCATTGTTGTCATTCCGTACTGTGGGTCTACCTGTACCCCGCCTCCTGACAGATTGACCCATTTGCACTTAAACAAAGGGACCTTAAAATCATGTCCGTAGTCAAGTTCCCATATGTCCACTATGTAACCATAATATGTGTCCTTTCCCCTCTTGGTTGCTGCATCAAAGCGGACACCACTGTTTTGGTTGGTGCTCTTTTGATCTTGGGTGATCGTGTAAAATGTACTCCCATTTATCTCGTATCCTTTGTAAGTCAATACAGTCGAAGATGGTCCCCTGGACAACGAGTACAGCTCATCACAAACAGTGTTGTCACCTCTGAGACGTGTTTCCAACCAACTGTCGAAAGTCATGATGTGTTCACATGTAATCCAGTCATCACACTGCTCCGGGTGTTTGGAGCGTAGACTGTTCTTGTGTTCACATATAAAGCTTTCTGTTTAGCATATCCTAAATCATAGTCTATCTACCAATATATGAACTCTTTAGTTTTCAGAACCGAGGCTCACATATTTGGGTTGATTTGTACACTGTATTTTCAGTATTTTTTTTACTTGAGACAAACTAAATGCTAACATCAGTAACAACAAGACTTGAACAGAAATAGCTATTGAAGAAACACGTTTATAAGATAGAATGAAAATGATTTACACCACAACATATAGTTCACATGTACTGGAGCTAGAGACTACAAAACACACATAATCACACATATGCAAACAAGGTACTACTCCATGGTTCAGGTTACACTAATAAACAAAATTATACAAGCGACTAGACTAGTATCACAGATCTACAGAGTAGTACTAAACAGCTAAAAATAAGTAGTAGTAGTACAGGGAGCAAGTACTCCTTTCATTTAATTTAAACTGAGACAACTGAAAAGGAGTACTCCTTTCATTTACTTTACTTTAAACTGAGATGAGACTACTAAAAAGGAGTACTCCTCTCTTGAGAAGTTGATGTAAATGAAATCCAGGAGTATGTGAGAATATGGCCATCTTTATTTCTTTCTGTAAGCTTTATCTTCAGTGCCCTGTAATCACCAAAAGGCAATATCAGAAATTATCTGGTAGGCTAATAATATCAGAAAGCTTGGCAGCGACTGCACATACCTGCAGTGTTCGGTCTTCCAGGCCTTCTTGTTGTCGCCGATACTGCACGAACATTAAGTAACAAACTGATCAGCATACAGAGAGTATAAATTTGACCTTGTAAATGAAATGTCCTGACATCAAATAGTTCCATTCTACAACTACACAGACCCTGGACTAAGAGTCTTAAACACAACACTGTCCAGATTAAACAAAACCAGCGCCAGTCTACACTATTATGGTCTCGAGCTCATTGATAAATTACTATCCACAAATGAGCCAAAACATGCACATCTCGGACAAGAGGAAACTAAAGTTCAACATAAGCTCATCAGTTAAGCACTTGAGCCAAAAAAAGAAACGTTGAAGCCGTCAGACCAAAATACTAAAAAAAACTGCACGTTTAATTAGCTAAGTGTACAACTGGTTCAGGAGAAGCACATGACACCACAGCAAGCACATCTACAGGCAGTAGCTATTGGATATGATGCCTGCTTTAGATTGATTGATTGATTTGGTTGCTGCTACTTACGGCTGTTGGTTGGTGTTCAAATGTACTCCTACTAGATACAGTAGATAGCTAGATGAAGCTGGAGACTATTGTTACAGCGCACAACATGATACTGAAGCCATACATCATAATATGGTTGATTTGGTTGGCGCTAGCTAATGGCTGTTGGCGTCTGAATGTAGCATCCAGTCTCATACCAAGTTGCCTCATTCATCTCAATCTCATCCAGAGCATGCAAGCAGAGTGACAAGCAACGCAAACAAACAAACATTGGCAGCAGCTTAGCATATATAGCAGGAGCGGTGTCTGCTGACCTACTGCCGATCCTCGTCGCGCTTGCCGTACCTGTCCGAAGGACGCAGAGACGGCCTCGAGGCCGTCGCTTGAGCGGAGGTCGGCGCAGAAGCCGCGGATGCTGGGGAGCGCGTTGAGCAGCGCCTGCGGCGCGGCCCTGCGGTGGTGGGTGAAGGCCACGTCGACGTAGACGCCGTTGCCCCCCGCACCCAGCGGCGAGCACGACGAGGAGGTGCTGGCCGAGGTAGCCGCTCCCGCCCACCAACAGCACCCTCTTGCTCTCCATCTCCGCCAATGCCCGCTGCTCCGGCGCCCCTCCTCTCTAGCGGAGCGAGCAAGCTAGAGTAGGTCAGATGCGGGCGCGGGGTGGATCTGAGGGGCGGGATCGGAGACGACGGGTGTGGGCACGCGGAGCAGGTGGAGGACGGGGGTGGGGTCGGGAGGAGGAAGCGGCGGGGAGGGGGTTGCGGTGGATCTGGCCGGTGACAGTGTTCGGAGGGCAGGGGGAGGGGCTGGAGGTGGCGACGGCGGCGGAGTGGATGCGGTCGCCAGCGTGTGGTTCGTGGGGATCCAGATCATGGGGACGGAACCATTCATGGGGGACGGCGGCGGCGCTTGGTAACGAGGTGAGGGCGTGTGGTGGGTTGGTTGGTTCGGTTGGGTGGTGAGGAAAGGGGAGGGGCGAGAGGAGGGGGGCATGGGGGAGGCCATGAACGATGGCGAGCTCCGCCGGAGGGAGGTGGCGGCAGCGGCGATGGATCTGGAATGGAGGAGGCGAGGTCTCTCCATCGGGCGAGATAGCGAGGAGATGGGGGATCTGGAATGGGATGGATGTGGAAACTGGAAAGAAAGGAGGCGGGGGGGGGGGGGGGGGTGGGGGTGGATGCAAAATGACCATCTAGGGTTTCGGGGTTGGTGTGGAAGGGTTGAGGACGGCCGTTGGATCCGCGAGCATCCGACGGCGTATGATGCACGATCTGCGTGAAACGTCTATAGACCAATCAGAATGCAGTATGATGCTATGACCATCTAAATTGGTCATAGTTGTCTAAAAATAATATGTTAAAATCATGTCAGCTATTTTATGACCTGAGAAATTCAAAAAGAAAATAGAAAACCTTCTCATTGTGTCACCAAAATGTGAACGAGTGTTCAGAAAAAATAACAAACATGAAAAAATATAAATATCTTCAAAAAGGTGTAGTGAGAAATGAGTTTTCTTGCAAAAATAAACATTTTTCATTTTTCGAGAGCCCAAAATGAGTTTTTTTGTGAAGGACCTACCATATATTTGTTGCAAAATTGGACCAAATCATTTTTCTAAAATACTATGCCATATTTAATGCACAATTGACAAAATGGTTGGGTGTCAAAAGTTTTGATCCACCTTTGGTGAAAAAGACAAATTCCCATCGATTCAGCTGGAAGCGGGTCAAGTTTGAACTGCAGGTGCCTCATAGTTTGCTATTTATTTTTTCCAAAAATCATTTCTAGGTACATAAGTACCTATTTAATCAGAGAAACACCAAAAAAATTCCATGATTCAACCACTAGCAAGGAACGGTCATTCCCGCCGTTTTGACCGCATTTTGAAACGGGCATAAAAAATTAAAAAAAAATCAAAAAATTGGAAACCTTCGCATTGTGTCATTATATGTGGCCAAGTTCACAGGAAAAATAACAAACTTGTAATACGGCAATTATTTTAAAAAAGTGTTCTCAGAAACGAGCTATCACGTTTGGAGATCAATGGCTTTCAAGCCAAATGATCAATCTTATGGCCACATTCATGGCATAGTTTGTTCAAATGATCTCATATTGTGCACAAGGGTGCATATTGGAATGGCGAACAATGTTGCCTAAGGATGTTTTCATTTTCTTTGGACGAAAAAACCATTTTCCAGTTTTTGAGTGCCCAAAAGAAGGTTTTTTTGTGAAGGACCTCCCAAATAATTGTTGCAAAATTGGACCAAATAATTTTTATAAAATACTAGGCCATATTTAATGCACAATTTACAAAATGGTTAGGTGTAAAAAGTTTTCATCCACCTCTCGTGAAAAAGACAAATTTCCGCCGATTCAGTTGGAAGCGGGTCAAATTTGAACTGCAGCTTTCTCATAGTTTGTTATTTATTTTTTCCAAATATCATTTCTAGGTACATAAGTATCTATTTAGTAAGAGAAACACCAAAAAAATTCCAAGATTCAACCGCCAGCTAGGAACAGTCAAGCCCGCCGTTTTGACCACATTTTGAAACGGGCATAAAAAATTCAAAAAAAATCAAAAAATTGGAAAACCTTCGCATTGTGTCATTATATGTGACCAAGTTTCCAGGAAAAATAATAAACTTGTAATACGATAATTATTTTAAAAAAGTGTTCTTAGAAATGAGCTATCATGTGTGAAGATTCATGGCTTTCAAGCCAAATGATCAATCTTATGGCCACATTCATGGCATAGTTTGTTCAAATGATCTCATATTGTGCACAATGGTGCATATTGGAATTCCAAACAATGTTGCCTAAGGGAGTTTTCATTTTCTTTGCACGGAAAAACGATTTTCCATTTTTTGGTTGCCCCAAATGAGGTTTTTTGTGAAGGACCTACCAAATAATTGTTGCAAAATTGGACCAAATAATTTTTATAAAATACTAGGCCATATTTAATGCACAATTGACCAAATGGTTGGGTGTCAAAATATTTGATCCACCTCTGGTGAAAAAGACAAATTCCCGCTGATTCAGTTGGAAGCGGGTCAAATTTGAACTGTAGCTACCTCGTAGTTTGCTCTTCATTTTTTACAAAAATCATTTATAGTTACATAAGTATCTATTTAATCAGAGAAACACCAAAAAATTTCCAAGATTCAACCGCTAGCTAGAATGGTTAAGCCCGCCGTTTTGACCACATTTTGAAACGGGCATAAAAATTCAAAAAAAATCGGAAAATTGGAAAACCTTCGCATTGTGTCATTATATATGACCAAGTTTCCGGGAAAAATAATAAACTTGTAATATGATAATTATTTTAAAAAAGTGTTCTCAGAAATGAACTATCATGTGTGAAGATTCATGGCTTTCAAGCCAAATGATCAATCTTATGGCCACATTCATGGCATAATTTGTTCAAATGATCTCATATTGTGCACAACGGTGCATATTGGAATGGCAAACAATGTTGCCTAAGGAAGTTTTCATTTTTGTTGGACGAAAAAACCATTTTCCATTTTTCGAGTGCCCAAAAGGAGGTTTTTTTGTGAAGGAACTACCAAATAATTGTTGCAAAATTGGACCAAATAATTTTTATAAAATACTAGGCCATATTTAATGCACAATTGACAAAATGGTTGGGTGTAAATTTTTTTGATCCACCTCTCGTGAAAAAGACAAATTTCCGCCGATTCAGTTGGAAGCGGGGCGTCTGAATGTAGCATCCAGTCTCATACCAAGTTGCCTCATTCATCTCAATCTCATCCAGAGCATGCAAGCAGAGTGACAAGCAACGCAAACAAACAAACATTGGCAGCAGCTTAGCATATATAGCAGGAGCGGTGTCTGCTGACCTACTGCCGATCCTCGTCGCGCTTGCCGTACCTGTCCGAAGGACGCAGAGACGGCCTCGAGGCCGTCGCTTGAGCGGAGGTCGGCGCAGAAGCCGCGGATGCTGGGGAGCGCGTTGAGCAGCGCCCGTGGCGCGGCCCTGCGGTGGTGGGTGAAGGCCACGTCGACGTAGACGCCGTTGCCCCCCGCACCCGGCGGCGAGCACGACGAGGAGGTGCTGGCCGAGGTAGCCGCTCCCGCCCACCAACAGCACCCTCTTGCTCTCCATCTCCGCCAATGCCCGCTGCTCCGGCGCCCCTCCTCTCTAGCGGAGCGAGCAAGCTAGAGTAGGTCAGATGCGGGCGCGGGGTGGATCTGAGGGGCGGGATCGGAGACGACGGGTTTGGGCACGCGGAGCAGGTGGAGGACGGGGGTGGGGTCGGGAGGAGGAAGCGGCGGGGAGGGGGTTGCGGTGGATCTGGCCGGTGACAGTGTTCGGAGGGCAGGGGGAGGGGCTGGAGGTGGCGACGGCGGCGGAGTGGATGCGGTCGCCAGCGTGTGGTTCGTGGGGATCCAGATCATGGGGACGGAACCATTCATGGGGGACGGCGGCGGCGCTTGGTAACGAGGTGAGGGCGTGTGGTGGGTTGGTTGGTTCGGTTGGGTGGTGAGGGAAGGGGAGGGGCGAGAGGAGGGGGGCATGGGGGAGGCCATGAACGATGGCGAGCTCCGCCGGAGGGAGGTGGCGGCAGCGGCGATGGATCTGGAATGGAGGAGGCGAGGTCTCTCCATCGGGCGAGATAGCGAGGAGATGGGGGATCTGGAATGGGATGGATGTGGAAACTGGAAAGAAAGGAGGCGGGGGGGGGGGGGGGGTGGGGGTGGATGCAAAATGACCATCTAGGGTTTCGGGGTTGGTGTGGAAGGGTTGAGGACGGCCGTTGGATCCGTGAGCATCCGACGGCGTATGATGCACGATCTGCGTGAAACGTCTATAGACCAATCAGAATGCAGTATGATGCTATGACCATCTAAATTGGTCATAGTTGTCTAAAAATAATATGTTAAAATCATGTCAGCTATTTTATGACCTGAGAAATTCAAAAAGAAAATAGAAAACCTTCTCATTGTGTCACCAAAATGTGAACGAGTGTTCAGAAAAAATAACAAACATGAAAAAATATAAATATCTTCAAAAAGGTGTAGTGAGAAATGAGTTTTCTTGCAAAAATAAACATTTTTCATTTTTCGAGAGCCCAAAATGAGTTTTTTTGTGAAGGACCTACCATATATTTGTTGCAAAATTGGACCAAATCATTTTTCTAAAATACTATGCCATATTTAATGCACAATTGACAAAATGGTTGGGTGTCAAAAGTTTTGATCCACCTTTGGTGAAAAAGACAAATTCCCATCGATTCAGCTGGAAGCGGGTCAAGTTTGAACTGCAGGTGCCTCATAGTTTGCTATTTATTTTTTCCAAAAATCATTTCTAGGTACATAAGTACCTATTTAATCAGAGAAACACCAAAAAAATTCCATGATTCAACCACTAGCAAGGAACGGTCATTCCCGCCGTTTTGACCGCATTTTGAAACGGGCATAAAAAATTAAAAAAAAATCAAAAAATTGGAAACCTTCGCATTGTGTCATTATATGTGGCCAAGTTCACAGGAAAAAATAACAAACTTGTAATACGGCAATTATTTTAAAAAAGTGTTCTCAGAAACGAGCTATCACGTTTGGAGATCAATGGCTTTCAAGCCAAATGATCAATCTTATGGCCACATTCATGGCATAGTTTGTTCAAATGATCTCATATTGTGCACAAGGGTGCATATTGGAATGGCGAACAATGTTGCCTAAGGATGTTTTCATTTTCTTTGGACGAAAAAACCATTTTCCAGTTTTTGAGTGCCCAAAAGAAGGTTTTTTTGTGAAGGACCTCCCAAATAATTGTTGCAAAATTGGACCAAATAATTTTTATAAAATACTAGGCCATATTTAATGCACAATTTACAAAATGGTTAGGTGTAAAAAGTTTTCATCCACCTCTCGTGAAAAAGACAAATTTCCGCCGATTCAGTTGGAAGCGGGTCAAATTTGAACTGCAGCTTTCTCATAGTTTGTTATTTATTTTTTCCAAATATCATTTCTAGGTACATAAGTATCTATTTAGTAAGAGAAACACCAAAAAAATTCCAAGATTCAACCGCCAGCTAGGAACAGTCAAGCCCGCCGTTTTGACCACATTTTGAAACGGGCATAAAAAATTCAAAAAAAATCAAAAAATTGGAAAACCTTCGCATTGTGTCATTATATGTGACCAAGTTTCCAGGAAAAATAATAAACTTGTAATACGATAATTATTTTAAAAAAGTGTTCTTAGAAATGAGCTATCATGTGTGAAGATTCATGGCTTTCAAGCCAAATGATCAATCTTATGGCCACATTCATGGCATAGTTTGTTCAAATGATCTCATATTGTGCACAATGGTGCATATTGGAATTCCAAACAATGTTGCCTAAGGGAGTTTTCATTTTCTTTGCACGGAAAAACGATTTTCCATTTTTTGGTTGCCCCAAATGAGGTTTTTTGTGAAGGACCTACCAAATAATTGTTGCAAAATTGGACCAAATAATTTTTATAAAATACTAGGCCATATTTAATGCACAATTGACCAAATGGTTGGGTGTCAAAATATTTGATCCACCTCTGGTGAAAAAGACAAATTCCCGCTGATTCAGCTGGAAGCGGGTCAAATTTGAACTGTAGCTACCTCGTAGTTTGCTCTTCATTTTTTACAAAAATCATTTATAGTTACATAAGTATCTATTTAATCAGAGAAACACCAAAAAATTTCCAAGATTCAACCGCTAGCTAGAATGGTCAAGCCCGCCGTTTTGACCACATTTTGAAACGGGCATAAAAATTCAAAAAAAATCGGAAAATTGGAAAACCTTCGCATTGTGTCATTATATATGACCAAGTTTCCGGGAAAAATAATAAACTTGTAATATGATAATTATTTTAAAAAAGTGTTCTCAGAAATGAACTATCATGTGTGAAGATTCATGGCTTTCAAGCCAAATGATCAATCTTGTGGCCACATTCATGGCATAATTTGTTCAAATGATCTCATATTGTGCACAACGGTGCATATTGGAATGGCAAACAATGTTGCCTAAGGAAGTTTTCATTTTTGTTGGACGAAAAAACCATTTTCCATTTTTCGAGTGCCCAAAAGGAGGTTTTTTTGTGAAGGAACTACCAAATAATTGTTGCAAAATTGGACCAAATAATTTTTATAAAATACTAGGCCATATTTAATGCACAATTGACAAAATGGTTGGGTGTAAATTTTTTTGATCCACCTCTCGTGAAAAAGACAAATTTCCGCCGATTCAGTTGGAAGCGGGGCGTCTGAATGTAGCATCCAGTCTCATACCAAGTTGCCTCATTCATCTCAATCTCATCCAGAGCATGCAAGCAGAGTGACAAGCAACGCAAACAAACAAACATTGGCAGCAGCTTAGCATATATAGCAGGAGCGGTGTCTGCTGACCTACTGCCGATCCTCGTCGCGCTTGCCGTACCTGTCCGAAGGACGCAGAGACGGCCTCGAGGCCGTCGCTTGAGCGGAGGTCGGCGCAGAAGCCGCGGATGCTGGGGAGCGCGTTGAGCAGCGCCCGCGGCGCGGCCCTGCGGTGGTGGGTGAAGGCCACGTCGACGTAGACGCCGTTGCCCCCCGCACCCGGCGGCGAGCACGACGAGGAGGTGCTGGCCGAGGTAGCCGCTCCCGCCCACCAACAGCACCCTCTTGCTCTCCATCTCCGCCAATGCCCGCTGCTCCGGCGCCCCTCCTCTCTAGCGGAGCGAGCAAGCTAGAGTAGGTCAGATGCGGGCGCGGGGTGGATCTGAGGGGCGGGATCGGAGACGACGGGTTTGGGCACGCGGAGCAGGTGGAGGACGGGGGTGGGGTCGGGAGGAGGAAGCGGCGGGGAGGGGGTTGCGGTGGATCTGGCCGGTGACAGTGTTCGGAGGGCAGGGGGAGGGGCTGGAGGTGGCGACGGCGGCGGAGTGGATGCGGTCGCCAGCGTGTGGTTCGTGGGGATCCAGATCATGGGGACGGAACCATTCATGGGGGACGGTGGCGGCGCTTGGTAACGAGGTGAGGGCGTGTGGTGGGTTGGTTGGTTCGGTTGGGTGGTGAGGGAAGGGGAGGGGCGAGAGGAGGGGGGCATGGGGGAGGCCATGAACGATGGCGAGCTCCGCCGGAGGGAGGTGGCGGCAGCGGCGATGGATCTGGAATGGAGGAGGCGAGGTCTCTCCATCGGGCGAGATAGCGAGGAGATGGGGGATCTGGAATGGGATGGATGTGGAAACTGGAAAGAAAGGAGGCGGGGGGGGGGGGGTGGGGGTGGATGCAAAATGACCATCTAGGGTTTCGGGGTTGGTGTGGAAGGGTTGAGGACGGCCGTTGGATCCGTGAGCATCCGACGGCGTATGATGCACGATCTGCGTGAAACGTCTATAGACCAATCAGAATGCAGTATGATGCTATGACCATCTAAATTGGTCATAGTTGTCGAAAAATAATATGTTAAAATCATGTCAGCTATTTTATGACCTGAGAAATTCAAAAAGAAAATAGAAAACCTTCTCATTGTGTCACCAAAATGTGAACGAGTGTTCAGAAAAAATAACAAACATGAAAAAATATAAATATCTTCAAAAAGGTGTAGTGAGAAATGAGTTTTCTTGCAAAAATAAACATTTTTCATTTTTCGAGAGCCCAAAATGAGTTTTTTTGTGAAGGACCTACCATATATTTGTTGCAAAATTGGACCAAATCATTTTTCTAAAATACTATGCCATATTTAATGCACAATTGACAAAATGGTTGGGTGTCAAAAGTTTTGATCCACCTTTGGTGAAAAAGACAAATTCCCATCGATTCAGCTGGAAGCGGGTCAAGTTTGAACTGCAGGTGCCTCATAGTTTGCTATTTATTTTTTCCAAAAATCATTTCTAGGTACATAAGTACCTATTTAATCAGAGAAACACCAAAAAAATTCCATGATTCAACCACTAGCAAGGAACGGTCATTCCCGCCGTTTTGACCGCATTTTGAAACGGGCATAAAAAATTAAAAAAAAATCAAAAAATTGGAAACCTTCGCATTGTGTCATTATATGTGGCCAAGTTCACAGGAAAAATAACAAACTTGTAATACGGCAATTATTTTAAAAAAGTGTTCTCAGAAACGAGCTATCACGTTTGGAGATCAATGGCTTTCAAGCCAAATGATCAATCTTATGGCCACATTCATGGCATAGTTTGTTCAAATGATCTCATATTGTGCACAAGGGTGCATATTGGAATGGCGAACAATGTTGCCTAAGGATGTTTTCATTTTCTTTGGACGAAAAAACCATTTTCCAGTTTTTGAGTGCCCAAAAGAAGGTTTTTTTGTGAAGGACCTCCCAAATAATTGTTGCAAAATTGGACCAAATAATTTTTATAAAATACTAGGCCATATTTAATGCACAATTTACAAAATGGTTAGGTGTAAAAAGTTTTCATCCACCTCTCGTGAAAAAGACAAATTTCCGCCGATTCAGTTGGAAGCGGGTCAAATTTGAACTGCAGCTTTCTCATAGTTTGTTATTTATTTTTTCCAAATATCATTTCTAGGTACATAAGTATCTATTTAGTAAGAGAAACACCAAAAAAATTCCAAGATTCAACCGCCAGCTAGGAACAATCAAGCCCGCCGTTTTGACCACATTTTGAAACGGGCATAAAAAATTCAAAAAAAATCAAAAAATTGGAAAACCTTCGCATTGTGTCATTATATGTGACCAAGTTTCCAGGAAAAATAATAAACTTGTAATACGATAATTATTTTAAAAAAGTGTTCTTAGAAATGAGCTATCATGTGTGAAGATTCATGGCTTTCAAGCCAAATGATCAATCTTATGGCCACATTCATGGCATAGTTTGTTCAAATGATCTCATATTGTGCACAATGGTGCATATTGGAATTCCAAACAATGTTGCCTAAGGGAGTTTTCATTTTCTTTGCACGGAAAAACGATTTTCCATTTTTTGGTTGCCCCAAATGAGGTTTTTTGTGAAGGACCTACCAAATAATTGTTGCAAAATTGGACCAAATAATTTTTATAAAATACTAGGCCATATTTAATGCACAATTGACCAAATGGTTGGGTGTCAAAATATTTGATCCACCTCTGGTGAAAAAGACAAATTCCCGCTGATTCAGCTGGAAGCGGGTCAAATTTGAACTGTAGCTACCTCGTAGTTTGCTCTTCATTTTTTACAAAAATCATTTATAGTTACATAAGTATCTATTTAATCAGAGAAACACCAAAAAATTTCCAAGATTCAACCGCTAGCTAGAATGGTCAAGCCCGCCGTTTTGACCACATTTTGAAACGGGCATAAAAATTCAAAAAAAATCAGAAAATTGGAAAACCTTCGCATTGTGTCATTATATATGACCAAGTTTCCGGGAAAAATAATAAACTTGTAATATGATAATTATTTTAAAAAAGTGTTCTCAGAAATGAACTATCATGTGTGAAGATTCATGGCTTTCAAGCCAAATGATCAATCTTATGGCCACATTCATGGCATAATTTGTTCAAATGATCTCATATTGTGCACAACGGTGCATATTGGAATGGCAAACAATGTTGCCTAAGGAAGTTTTCATTTTTGTTGGACGAAAAAACCATTTTCCATTTTTCGAGTGCCCAAAAGGAGGTTTTTTTGTGAAGGAACTACCAAATAATTGTTGCAAAATTGGACCAAATAATTTTTATAAAATACTAGGCCATATTTAATGCACAATTGACAAAATGGTTGGGTGTAAATTTTTTTGATCCACCTCTCGTGAAAAAGACAAATTTCCGCCGATTCAGTTGGAAGCGGGGCGTCTGAATGTAGCATCCAGTCTCATACCAAGTTGCCTCATTCATCTCAATCTCATCCAGAGCATGCAAGCAGAGTGACAAGCAACGCAAACAAACAAACATTGGCAGCAGCTTAGCATATATAGCAGGAGCGGTGTCTGCTGACCTACTGCCGATCCTCGTCGCGCTTGCCGTACCTGTCCGAAGGACGCAGAGACGGCCTCGAGGCCGTCGCTTGAGCGGAGGTCGGCGCAGAAGCCGCGGATGCTGGGGAGCGCGTTGAGCAGCGCCCGCGGCGCGGCCCTGCGGTGGTGGGTGAAGGCCACGTCGACGTAGACGCCGTTGCCCCCCGCACCCGGCGGCGAGCACGACGAGGAGGTGCTGGCCGAGGTAGCCGCTCCCGCCCACCAACAGCACCCTCTTGCTCTCCATCTCCGCCAATGCCCGCTGCTCCGGCGCCCCTCCTCTCTAGCGGAGCGAGCAAGCTAGAGTAGGTCAGATGCGGGCGCGGGGTGGATCTGAGGGGCGGGATCGGAGACGACGGGTTTGGGCACGCGGAGCAGGTGGAGGACGGGGGTGGGGTCGGGAGGAGGAAGCGGCGGGGAGGGGGTTGCGGTGGATCTGGCCGGTGACAGTGTTCGGAGGGCAGGGGGAGGGGCTGGAGGTGGCGACGGCGGCGGAGTGGATGCGGTCGCCAGCGTGTGGTTCGTGGGGATCCAGATCATGGGGACGGAACCATTCATGGGGGACGGCGGCGGCGCTTGGTAACGAGGTGAGGGCGTGTGGTGGGTTGGTTGGTTCGGTTGGGTGGTGAGGGAAGGGGAGGGGCGAGAGGAGGGAGGCATGGGGGAGGCCATGAACGATGGCGAGCTCCGCCGGAGGGAGGTGGCGGCAGCGGCGATGGATCTGGAATGGAGGAGGCGAGGTCTCTCCATCGGGCGAGATAGCGAGGAGATGGGGGATCTGGAATGGGATGGATGTGGAAACTGGAAAGAAAGGAGGCGGGGGGGGGGGGGGTGGGGGTGGATGCAAAATGACCATCTAGGGTTTCGGGGTTGGTGTGGAAGGGTTGAGGACGGCCGTTGGATCCGTGAGCATCCGACGGCGTATGATGCACGATCTGCGTGAAACGTCTATAGACCAATCAGAATGCAGTATGATGCTATGACCATCTAAATTGGTCATAGTTGTCTAAAAATAATATGTTAAAATCATGTCAGCTATTTTATGACCTGAGAAATTCAAAAAGAAAATAGAAAACCTTCTCATTGTGTCACCAAAATGTGAACGAGTGTTCAGAAAAAATAACAAACATGAAAAAATATAAATATCTTCAAAAAGGTGTAGTGAGAAATGAGTTTTCTTGCAAAAATAAACATTTTTCATTTTTCGAGAGCCCAAAATGAGTTTTTTTGTGAAGGACCTACCATATATTTGTTGCAAAATTGGACCAAATCATTTTTCTAAAATACTATGCCATATTTAATGCACAATTGACAAAATGGTTGGGTGTCAAAAGTTTTGATCCACCTTTGGTGAAAAAGACAAATTCCCATCGATTCAGCTGGAACCGGGTCAAGTTTGAACTGCAGGTGCCTCATAGTTTGCTATTTATTTTTTCCAAAAATCATTTCTAGGTACATAAGTACCTATTTAATCAGAGAAACACCAAAAAAATTCCATGATTCAACCACTAGCAAGGAACGGTCATTCCCGCCGTTTTGACCGCATTTTGAAACGGGCATAAAAAATTAAAAAAAAATCAAAAAATTGGAAACCTTCGCATTGTGTCATTATATGTGGCCAAGTTCACAGGAAAAATAACAAACTTGTAATACGGCAATTATTTTAAAAAAGTGTTCTCAGAAACGAGCTATCACGTTTGGAGATCAATGGCTTTCAAGCCAAATGATCAATCTTATGGCCACATTCATGGCATAGTTTGTTCAAATGATCTCATATTGTGCACAAGGGTGCATATTGGAATGGCGAACAATGTTGCCTAAGGATGTTTTCATTTTCTTTGGACGAAAAAACCATTTTCCAGTTTTTGAGTGCCCAAAAGAAGGTTTTTTTGTGAAGGACCTCCCAAATAATTGTTGCAAAATTGGACCAAATAATTTTTATAAAATACTAGGCCATATTTAATGCACAATTTACAAAATGGTTAGGTGTAAAAAGTTTTCATCCACCTCTCGTGAAAAAGACAAATTTCCGCCGATTCAGTTGGAAGCGGGTCAAATTTGAACTGCAGCTTTCTCATAGTTTGTTATTTATTTTTTCCAAATATCATTTCTAGGTACATAAGTATCTATTTAGTAAGAGAAACACCAAAAAAATTCCAAGATTCAACCGCCAGCTAGGAACAGTCAAGCCCGCCGTTTTGACCACATTTTGAAACGGGCATAAAAAATTCAAAAAAAATCAAAAAATTGGAAAACCTTCGCATTGTGTCATTATATGTGACCAAGTTTCCAGGAAAAATAATAAACTTGTAATACGATAATTATTTTAAAAAAGTGTTCTTAGAAATGAGCTATCATGTGTGAAGATTCATGGCTTTCAAGCCAAATGATCAATCTTATGGCCACATTCATGGCATAGTTTGTTCAAATGATCTCATATTGTGCACAATGGTGCATATTGGAATTCCAAACAATGTTGCCTAAGGGAGTTTTCATTTTCTTTGCACGGAAAAATGATTTTCCATTTTTTGGTTGCCCCAAATGAGGTTTTTTGTGAAGGACCTACCAAATAATTGTTGCAAAATTGGACCAAATAATTTTTATAAAATACTAGGCCATATTTAATGCACAATTGACCAAATGGTTGGGTGTCAAAATATTTGATCCACCTCTGGTGAAAAAGACAAATTCCCGCTGATTCAGCTGGAAGCGGGTCAAATTTGAACTGTAGCTACCTCGTAGTTTGCTCTTCATTTTTTACAAAAATCATTTATAGTTACATAAGTATCTATTTAATCATAGAAACACCAAAAAATTTCCAAGATTCAACCGCTAGCTAGAATGGTCAAGCCCGCCGTTTTGACCACATTTTGAAACGGGCATAAAAATTCAAAAAAAATCGGAAAATTGGAAAACCTTCGCATTGTGTCATTATATATGACCAAGTTTCCGGGAAAAATAATAAACTTGTAATATGATAATTATTTTAAAAAAGTGTTCTCAGAAATGAACTATCATGTGTGAAGATTCATGGCTTTCAAGCCAAATGATCAATCTTATGGCCACATTCATGGCATAATTTGTTCAAATGATCTCATATTGTGCACAACGGTGCATATTGGAATGGCAAACAATGTTGCCTAAGGAAGTTTTCATTTTTGTTGGACGAAAAAACCATTTTCCATTTTTCGAGTGCCCAAAAGGAGGTTTTTTTGTGAAGGAACTACCAAATAATTGTTGCAAAATTGGACCAAATAATTTTTATAAAATACTAGGCCATATTTAATGCACAATTGACAAAATGGTTGGGTGTAAATTTTTTTGATCCACCTCTCGTGAAAAAGACAAATTTCCGCCGATTCAGTTGGAAGCGGGGCGTCTGAATGTAGCATCCAGTCTCATACCAAGTTGCCTCATTCATCTCAATCTCATCCAGAGCATGCAAGCAGAGTGACAAGCAACGCAAACAAACAAACATTGGCAGCAGCTTAGCATATATAGCAGGAGCGGTGTCTGCTGACCTACTGCCGATCCTCGTCGCGCTTGCCGTACCTGTCCGAAGGACGCAGAGACGGCCTCGAGGCCGTCGCTTGAGCGGAGGTCGGCGCAGAAGCCGCGGATGCTGGGGAGCGCGTTGAGCAGCGCCCGCGGCGCGGCCCTGCGGTGGTGGGTGAAGGCCACGTCGACGTAGACGCCGTTGCCCCCCGCACCCAGCGGCGAGCACGACGAGGAGGTGCTGGCCGAGGTAGCCGCTCCCGCCCACCAACAGCACCCTCTTGCTCTCCATCTCCGCCAATGCCCGCTGCTCCGGCGCCCCTCCTCTCTAGCGGAGCGAGCAAGCTAGAGTAGGTCAGATGCGGGCGCGGGGTGGATCTGAGGGGCGGGATCGGAGACGACGGGTGTGGGCACGCGGAGCAGGTGGAGGACGGGGGTGGGGTCGGGAGGAGGAAGCGGCGGGGACGGGGTTGCGGTGGATCTGGCCGGTGACAGTGTTCGGAGGGCAGGGGGAGGGGCTGGAGGTGGCGACGGCGGCGGAGTGGATGCGGTCGCCAGCGTGTGGTTCGTGGGGATCCAGATCATGGGGACGGAACCATTCATGGGGGACGGCGGCGGCGCTTGGTAACGAGGTGAGGGCGTGTGGTGGGTTGGTTGGTTCGGTTGGGTGGTGAGGAAAGGGGAGGGGCGAGAGGAGGGGGGCATGGGGGAGGCCATGAACGATGGCGAGCTCCGCCGGAGGGAGGTGGCGGCAGCGGCGATGGATCTGGAATGGAGGAGGCGAGGTCTCTCCATCGGGCGAGATAGCGAGGAGATGGGGGATCTGGAATGGGATGGATGTGGAAACTGGAAAGAAAGGAGGCGGGGGGGGGGGGGGGGGGGTGGGGGTGGATGCAAAATGACCATCTAGGGTTTCGGGGTTGGTGTGGAAGGGTTGAGGACGGCCGTTGGATCCGCGAGCATCCGACGGCGTATGATGCACGATCTGCGTGAAACGTCTATAGACCAATCAGAATGCAGTATGATGCTATGACCATCTAAATTGGTCATAGTTGTCTAAAAATAATATGTTAAAATCATGTCAGCTATTTTATGACCTGAGAAATTCAAAAAGAAAATAGAAAACCTTCTCATTGTGTCACCAAAATGTGAACGAGTGTTCAGAAAAAATAACAAACATGAAAAAATATAAATATCTTCAAAAAGGTGTAGTGAGAAATGAGTTTTCTTGCAAAAATAAACATTTTTCATTTTTCGAGAGCCCAAAATGAGTTTTTTTGTGAAGGACCTACCATATATTTGTTGCAAAATTGGACCAAATCATTTTTCTAAAATACTATGCCATATTTAATGCACAATTGACAAAATGGTTGGGTGTCAAAAGTTTTGATCCACCTTTGGTGAAAAAGACAAATTCCCATCGATTCAGCTGGAAGCGGGTCAAGTTTGAACTGCAGGTGCCTCATAGTTTGCTATTTATTTTTTCCAAAAATCATTTCTAGGTACATAAGTACCTATTTAATCAGAGAAACACCAAAAAAATTCCATGATTCAACCACTAGCAAGGAACGGTCATTCCCGCCGTTTTGACCGCATTTTGAAACGGGCATAAAAAATTAAAAAAAAATCAAAAAATTGGAAACCTTCGCATTGTGTCATTATATGTGGCCAAGTTCACAGGAAAAATAACAAACTTGTAATACGGCAATTATTTTAAAAAAGTGTTCTCAGAAACGAGCTATCACGTTTGGAGATCAATGGCTTTCAAGCCAAATGATCAATCTTATGGCCACATTCATGGCATAGTTTGTTCAAATGATCTCATATTGTGCACAAGGGTGCATATTGGAATGGCGAACAATGTTGCCTAAGGATGTTTTCATTTTCTTTGGACGAAAAAACCATTTTCCAGTTTTTGAGTGCCCAAAAGAAGGTTTTTTTGTGAAGGACCTCCCAAATAATTGTTGCAAAATTGGACCAAATAATTTTTATAAAATACTAGGCCATATTTAATGCACAATTTACAAAATGGTTAGGTGTAAAAAGTTTTCATCCACCTCTCGTGAAAAAGACAAATTTCCGCCGATTCAGTTGGAAGCGGGTCAAATTTGAACTGCAGCTTTCTCATAGTTTGTTATTTATTTTTTCCAAATATCATTTCTAGGTACATAAGTATCTATTTAGTAAGAGAAACACCAAAAAAATTCCAAGATTCAACCGCCAGCTAGGAACAGTCAAGCCCGCCGTTTTGACCACATTTTGAAACGGGCATAAAAAATTCAAAAAAAATCAAAAAATTGGAAAACCTTCGCATTGTGTCATTATATGTGACCAAGTTTCCAGGAAAAATAATAAACTTGTAATACGATAATTATTTTAAAAAAGTGTTCTTAGAAATGAGCTATCATGTGTGAAGATTCATGGCTTTCAAGCCAAATGATCAATCTTATGGCCACATTCATGGCATAGTTTGTTCAAATGATCTCATATTGTGCACAATGGTGCATATTGGAATTCCAAACAATGTTGCCTAAGGGAGTTTTCATTTTCTTTGCACGGAAAAACGATTTTCCATTTTTTGGTTGCCCCAAATGAGGTTTTTTGTGAAGGACCTACCAAATAATTGTTGCAAAATTGGACCAAATAATTTTTATAAAATACTAGGCCATATTTAATGCACAATTGACCAAATGGTTGGGTGTCAAAATATTTGATCCACCTCTGGTGAAAAAGACAAATTCCCGCTGATTCAGTTGGAAGCGGGTCAAATTTGAACTGTAGCTACCTCGTAGTTTGCTCTTCATTTTTTACAAAAATCATTTATAGTTACATAAGTATCTATTTAATCATAGAAACACCAAAAAATTTCCAAGATTCAACCGCTAGCTAGAATGGTCAAGCCCGCCGTTTTGACCACATTTTGAAACGGGCATAAAAATTCAAAAAAAATCGGAAAATTGGAAAACCTTCGCATTGTGTCATTATATATGACCAAGTTTCCGGGAAAAATAATAAACTTGTAATATGATAATTATTTTAAAAAAGTGTTCTCAGAAATGAACTATCATGTGTGAAGATTCATGGCTTTCAAGCCAAATGATCAATCTTATGGCCACATTCATGGCATAATTTGTTCAAATGATCTCATATTGTGCACAACGGTGCATATTGGAATGGCAAACAATGTTGCCTAAGGAAGTTTTCATTTTTGTTGGACGAAAAAACCATTTTCCATTTTTCGAGTGCCCAAAAGGAGGTTTTTTTGTGAAGGAACTACCAAATAATTGTTGCAAAATTGGACCAAATAATTTTTATAAAATACTAGGCCATATTTAATGCACAATTGACAAAATGGTTGGGTGTAAATTTTTTTGATCCACCTCTCGTGAAAAAGACAAATTTCCGCCGATTCAGTTGGAAGCGGGGCGTCTGAATGTAGCATCCAGTCTCATACCAAGTTGCCTCATTCATCTCAATCTCATCCAGAGCATGCAAGCAGAGTGACAAGCAACGCAAACAAACAAACATTGGCAGCAGCTTAGCATATATAGCAGGAGCGGTGTCTGCTGACCTACTGCCGATCCTCGTCGCGCTTGCCGTACCTGTCCGAAGGACGCAGAGACGGCCTCGAGGCCGTCGCTTGAGCGGAGGTCGGCGCAGAAGCCGCGGATGCTGGGGAGCGCGTTGAGCAGCGCCCGCGGCGCGGCCCTGCGGTGGTGGGTGAAGGCCACGTCGACGTAGACGCCGTTGCCCCCCGCACCCGGCGGCGAGCACGACGAGGAGGTGCTGGCCGAGGTAGCCGCTCCCGCCCACCAATAGCACCCTCTTGCTCTCCATCTCCGCCAATGCCCGCTGCTCCGGCGCCCCTCCTCTCTAGCGGAGCGAGCAAGCTAGAGTAGGTCAGATGCGGGCGCGGGGTGGATCTGAGGTGCGGGATCGGAGACGACGGGTTTGGGCACGCGGAGCAGGTGGAGGACGGGGGTGGGGTCGGGAGGAGGAAGCGGCGGGGAGGGGGTTGCGGTGGATCTGGCCGGTGACAGTGTTCGGAGGGCAGGGGGAGGGGCTGGAGGTGGCGACGGCGGCGGAGTGGATGCGGTCGCCAGCGTGTGGTTCGTGGGGATCCAGATCATGGGGACGGAACCATTCATGGGGGACGGCGGCGGCGCTTGGTAACGAGGTGAGGGCGTGTGGTGGGTTGGTTGGTTCGGTTGGGTGGTGAGGGAAGGGGAGGGTCGAGAGGAGGGGGGCATGGGGGAGGCCATGAACGATGGCGAGCTCCGCCGGAGGGAGGTGGCGGCAGCGGCGATGGATCTGGAATGGAGGAGGCGAGGTCTCTCCATCGGGCGAGATAGCGAGGAGATGGGGGATCTGGAATGGGATGGATGTGGAAACTGGAAAGAAAGGAGGCGGGGGGGGGTGGGGGTGGATGCAAAATGACCATCTAGGGTTTCGGGGTTGGTGTGGAAGGGTTGAGGACGGCCGTTGGATCCGTGAGCATCCGACGGCGTATGATGCACGATCTGCGTGAAACGTCTATAGACCAATCAGAATGTAGTATGATGCTATGACCATCTAAATTGGTCATAGTTGTCTAAAAATAATATGTTAAAATCATGTCAGCTATTTTATGACCTGAGAAATTCAAAAAGAAAATAGAAAACCTTCTCATTGTGTCACCAAAATGTGAACGAGTGTTCAGAAAAAATAACAAACATGAAAAAATATAAATATCTTCAAAAAGGTGTAGTGAGAAATGAGTTTTCTTGCAAAAATAAACATTTTTCATTTTTCGAGAGCCCAAAATGAGTTTTTTTGTGAAGGACCTACCATATATTTGTTGCAAAATTGGACCAAATCATTTTTCTAAAATACTATGCCATATTTAATGCACAATTGACAAAATGGTTGGGTGTCAAAAGTTTTGATCCACCTTTGGTGAAAAAGACAAATTCCCATCGATTCAGCTGGAAGCGGGTCAAGTTTGAACTGCAGGTGCCTCATAGTTTGCTATTTATTTTTTCCAAAAATCATTTCTAGGTACATAAGTACCTATTTAATCAGAGAAACACCAAAAAAATTCCATGATTCAACCACTAGCAAGGAACGGTCATTCCCGCCGTTTTGACCGCATTTTGAAACGGGCATAAAAAATTAAAAAAAAATCAAAAAATTGGAAACCTTCGCATTGTGTCATTATATGTGGCCAAGTTCACAGGAAAAATAACAAACTTGTAATACGGCAATTATTTTAAAAAAGTGTTCTCAGAAACGAGCTATCACGTTTGGAGATCAATGGCTTTCAAGCCAAATGATCAATCTTATGGCCACATTCATGGCATAGTTTGTTCAAATGATCTCATATTGTGCACAAGGGTGCATATTGGAATGGCGAACAATGTTGCCTAAGGATGTTTTCATTTTCTTTGGACGAAAAAACCATTTTCCAGTTTTTGAGTGCCCAAAAGAAGGTTTTTTTGTGAAGGACCTCCCAAATAATTGTTGCAAAATTGGACCAAATAATTTTTATAAAATACTAGGCCATATTTAATGCACAATTTACAAAATGGTTAGGTGTAAAAAGTTTTCATCCACCTCTCGTGAAAAAGACAAATTTCCGCCGATTCAGTTGGAAGCGGGTCAAATTTGAACTGCAGCTTTCTCATAGTTTGTTATTTATTTTTTCCAAATATCATTTCTAGGTACATAAGTATCTATTTAGTAAGAGAAACACCAAAAAAATTCCAAGATTCAACCGCCAGCTAGGAACAATCAAGCCCGCCGTTTTGACCACATTTTGAAACGGGCATAAAAAATTCAAAAAAAATCAAAAAATTGGAAAACCTTCGCATTGTGTCATTATATGTGACCAAGTTTCCAGGAAAAATAATAAACTTGTAATACGATAATTATTTTAAAAAAGTGTTCTTAGAAATGAGCTATCATGTGTGAAGATTCATGGCTTTCAAGCCAAATGATCAATCTTATGGCCACATTCATGGCATAGTTTGTTCAAATGATCTCATATTGTGCACAATGGTGCATATTGGAATTCCAAACAATGTTGCCTAAGGGAGTTTTCATTTTCTTTGCACGGAAAAACGATTTTCCATTTTTTGGTTGCCCCAAATGAGGTTTTTTGTGAAGGACCTACCAAATAATTGTTGCAAAATTGGACCAAATAATTTTTATAAAATACTAGGCCATATTTAATGCACAATTGACCAAATGGTTGGGTGTCAAAATATTTGATCCACCTCTGGTGAAAAAGACAAATTCCCGCTGATTCAGCTGGAAGCGGGTCAAATTTGAACTGTAGCTACCTCGTAGTTTGCTCTTCATTTTTTACAAAAATCATTTATAGTTACATAAGTATCTATTTAATCAGAGAAACACCAAAAAATTTCCAAGATTCAACCGCTAGCTAGAATGGTCAAGCCCGCCGTTTTGACCACATTTTGAAACGGGCATAAAAATTCAAAAAAAATCGGAAAATTGGAAAACCTTCGCATTGTGTCATTATATATGACCAAGTTTCCGGGAAAAATAATAAACTTGTAATATGATAATTATTTTAAAAAAGTGTTCTCAGAAATGAACTATCATGTGTGAAGATTCATGGCTTTCAAGCCAAATGATCAATCTTATGGCCACATTCATGGCATAATTTGTTCAAATGATCTCATATTGTGCACAAGGGTGCATATTGGAATGGCAAACAATGTTGCCTAAGGAAGTTTTCATTTTTGTTGGACGAAAAAACCATTTTCCATTTTTCGAGTGCCCAAAAGGAGGTTTTTTTGTGAAGGAACTACCAAATAATTGTTGCAAAATTGGACCAAATAATTTTTATAAAATACTAGGCCATATTTAATGCACAATTGACAAAATGGTTGGGTGTAAAATTTTTTGATCCACCTCTCGTGAAAAAGACAAATTTCCGCCGATTCAGTTGGAAGCGGGGCAAATTTGAACTGCAGCTGCCTCATAGTTTGCTATTTATTTTTTCCAAAAATCATTTCTAGTTACATAAGGACCTATTTAATCATAAATACATGGTTTGGTGGCGATACGTTGAGGTTTGGGCGGTGGCCGAGGGCCCCAACTCCAGAGCGCGTAAACTCGCATGCCCGTCGCGTGGTCACCGCGTGACCGTAATGTTGCCATGTGTTCTGGGCGGCCTAGGCATGTCTAGTGGGTTGGGCACTCCCCAGGTTGGTGCTAGGAAGAAAATTACAACATAAGATTCTCACGAGGAGACCGATCGATGCTCAAACATGAATTAGCAGCCAAGTGTTTGATTAGCGGTACGGGAAATGTACATGGCTAATGGGCGTGAGTTTTGGCTGAGGATGATCAGTTACTAAGAAGACTGTGTTCACAAATTTTCAGCTCAAAAGGAGTAGCCTAGGTGGTACTTGCTTTGCAAACTACCAGACTGGACATAACTACGAATGTTGAAGCTCGACTCAAAATAATGAATGGATTGAGCTGTCATTTGGTGGAGGATGGTTATTTGGGCATAGGAAAGCACTATAGAAAATGGATACTATTTGGACATGCCAAAGTGGTACTTCCTTCACAAACTGTTGTTCTGAACAGAATAGGAAAATGAATATTTTTGAATTATTTTTGAACTAGGCAAGGAAGGTTTTTACATATTTGACGAAGATATGACCCAAAGAATTTATGAGATTTTTTTGGGAATTTGGGAATCACACAAATATAGGTTGCTTCACAACCTAGGTCAAAAACTGCCACATGGACATGACACATAGGCAAAACTGATGAGGTGGCGCCTAGTCATAGCAACCCACCACAATTTAGAAGGCTATGACCATCTATATTGGTCGTTAACAACTAGAAATAAGGCAGCGGACTAGCGCTGTTTGCTTTATGACCATTTTGTGTAAGGAAATTACGACCTTTCTGACCAAAATGGTCGCAATGGTTTAGGGTTTGGAGCCCACCGAACAGCTTTTGACCAATTGGTCTCAAATGGTCATAAATCTATGACCAATTCTTCGAGGGTCACTGACAGAAGGTCATAAGTTGACATATTTCTTGTAGTGGGCACCAACCGGGACTAAAGGATGGGCATTGGTTCCGGTTGGTACCAAGAATCGGGACCAATGGACACCTTTAGTCCCGGTTGGCGGCACCAACCGGAACTAAAGGCCTTGTGCTGCCCGCATCGCGGCATGAAAGTTTAGTCCCACCTCGCTAGCCGAGGGAGCTCGAGAGTGGTTTATAAGCCCCACTCCCGCTGCCCTCTCGAGCTCCTCTCAAATGCTGGCTTTCGGGCCTAAACACACCAATATCTATATTGGGCCTTCTACGAGCCTGAATCCTGGCCCATCGGTGGGTTTCTAGTCGTATTCAGGCCGTGGTGGCCCAGTAGGTTGCTTTTTTTTCCGAGTTTATTTCTTTTCTTTTTTGCTTTATTTATTTTATTAAAGTTTATTTTGTTTCTACTAATTTGTTAAAGTTTATTTTG
This sequence comes from Triticum urartu, assembly GCF_056163025.1. Lineage (NCBI taxonomy): Eukaryota > Viridiplantae > Streptophyta > Magnoliopsida > Poales > Poaceae > Triticum > Triticum urartu. The sequence continues at coordinate 598,771,828 of NC_141876.1, forward strand.
TTCTACTTATTTATTTTATTTTGTTCCTACTTATTTATTTTATTTTTTGTTTTTATTTATTGTATGAAAATTCTTTTTGCTTATAATGTTTTGAACAGAAAATAGTTTGATAATTTTAGTTGCATAAATTTCATATAATTTTAGTTTCAATAATACTAGAGGTTTATAAAAGTTTTATGAAAATTCTTTTTGCTTATTATTTTTCTATTAGAGTTTCATAACAGTTTTTCAGATCATTCTTTTTATATTAGTTCATTATTTGAGCTAAATGACCCAATAATTGAAAATGCACCATTCAAAGCCACATCATCAATTTTCAACCCTTTCTGACTTCATTTGTTATTTTTCATGCATTTATTGATTTTTTAGCTATATGACCCTGAAAATGAAAAGCACTACAAATGAACTCTGAAAAGGTTGAAAGTTAGCATGGTATCATCGTTTCACCCACATAGCATGTGCTAAAAAGTTGAGAGGGTTACAGGAAAAACTGGATGCACTTCGTGTACAAAACGGCAGAAACTCGTCTGTTACAACATGCATTTCAAATGAACTAGGAAACGGTTGAAAGTTGGCATGGTATCATCATAATAGTTGTGGACAGAAAGTCTTCACTTTTTCTTCGCTTGTGTGCTTTGCTTATTGCGCTGTAACCATGGATAATCTTCATCGTTTATCAGGATGCTTGGGTCAGCCTTGACTTTGAAGGGAGGAATTTCATGAAACTTTTCATAATCTTCGGACATGTCTGTCTTGCCCTCCACTCCCACGATGTCCCTTTTTCCTGAAAGAACTATGTGTCGCTTTGGCTCATCGTATGATGTATTCGCTTCCTTATCTTTTCTTTTTCTCGGTTTGGTAGACATGTCCTTCACATAGATAACCTGTGCCACATCATTGGCTAGGACGAATGGTTCGTCAGTATACCAAAGATTGTTCAGATCCACTGTTGTCATTCCATACTGTGGGTCTACATGTACCCCGCCTTCTGACAGATTGACCCATTTGCACTTAAACAAAGGGACCTTAAAATCATGTCCGTAGTCAAGTTCCCATATGTCCACTATGTAACCATAATATGTGTCCTTTCCCCTCTCGGTTGCTGCATCAAAGCGGACACCGCTGTTTTGGTTGGTGCTCTTTTGATCTTGGGCGACCGTGTAAAATGTATTCCCATTTATCTCGTATCCTTTGTAAGTCAATACAGTCGAAGATGGTCCCCTGGACAACGAGTACAGCTCATCACAAACAGTGTTATCACCTCTGAGACGTGTTTCCAACCAACTGTTGAAAGTCATGATGTGTTCACATGTAATCCAGTCGTCACACTGCTCTGGGTGTTTGGAGCGCAGACTGTTCTTGTGTTCATCGACATACGGGGTCACCAAGGTAGAGTTCTGTAGAACTGTGTAGTGTGCTTGAGACCAAGAATGCCCGTCCCTGCATATTATTGTGTCCGCTCCTAGCGTGCCTTTTCCAGTCAGTCTCCCATCATACCGCGATTTAGGGAGACCTATCTTCTTAAGGCCAGGAATGAAGTCAACACAAAACCGAATGACATCCTCTGTTTGATGGCCCATGGAGATTCTTCCTTCTGGCCTAGCACGGTTACGTACATATTTCTGTAGGACTCCCATGAACCTCTCAAAGGGGAACATATTGTGTAGAAATACGGGGCCCAGAATGACAATCTCGTCGACTAGATGAACTAGGACATGCATCATGATATTGAAGAAGGATGGTGGGAACACCGGCACGAAACTGACAAGACATTGCGCCACATCACTCCTTAGCCTTGGTATGATTTCTTGATCGATCACCTTCTGAGAGATTGCATTGAGAAATGCACATAGCTTCACAATGGCTAATCAGACGTTTTCTGGTAGAAGCCCCCTCAATGCAACCGGAAGCCAGTCGGGACCTTCATACTGTGCAGGCATTCAAAAAAGATTTCCTTCTCTTCTTTGGTAAGAGCGTAGCTGGCAGGACCTTCATACTGCTTTGGAGGCATGCCGTCTTTTTCGTGCAAACGTTGTAGGTCCTCCCGTGCCTCAGGTGTATCTTTTGTCTTCCCATACACGCCCAAGAATCCTAACAGGTTCACGCAAAGGGTCTTCGTCACATGCATCATGTCGATTGAAGAGCGTACCTCTAGCTCTTTACAGTAGGGTAGGTCCCAAAATATAGATTTCTTCTTCCACATGGGTGCGCGTCCCTCAGCGTCATTCGGAACAGCTAGTCCGCCGGGACCCTTTCCAAATATTACATGTAAATCAGAGACCATATCAAGTATGTGATCACCGGTACACATGGCGGGCTTCTTCCGGTGATCTGCCTTGCCTTTGAAATGCTTGACTTTCTTTCGACATTGATGGTTGGTCGGGAGAAATCGACGATGGCCCAGATACACATTCTTCATGCATCTATCCAGGTATATACTTTCGGTGTCAGCTAAATAGTGCGTGCATGCATGGTATCCCTTGTTTGTCTGTCCTGAAAGGTTACTGAGAGCGGGCCAATCGTTGAAGATAAGAACAAGAGGCTCACCACAGTGGTGCCGGCGACGAGATCGGCGCGGGCGATCGACGGCGGTGAAGACGAGGACGGGGCATGATGGACCGCTAAACCTAGACAAATCTCGGAAAAAATAGAGCTCCGAGGTCGAGCTTCGAGAGGAGAAAGCTTAACTAATGTGGCTCGGGCATTTCATCGAACACCTCACATGCATAAGAGGTGAGCTAGAGCACCCAAATGCCCTTCCTCGCCGGCCAGCAAAAAACAGAGCACTGTGGAGTGCTCTGCTCACCGGCGATGGGGTATATATAGGAAGCTCATTTGTCCCGGTTCGTGGCTGGAACCGGTACTAAAGCCCAGCCTTCTGTCCCGGTTTGAGCTAAGAACCGGGACTTATGTTTGTGGGCCAGGAGCGAGGCCCATTGGTCCCGGTTCGTGCCTGGAACCAGGACAAATGGGTCCATACGAACCGGGACCAATGCCCACGAGGCCCCGCCCGCCCCCCTGGGCTCACAAACCAGGACGAATGCATCCATTGGTCCCGGTTTGTGGCAGAACCGGGACTAATGGGCTGGCCAGGCCAGAATGAAAGCCCCTTTTTCTACTAGTGAAGGCCGACCTTTTTAACATAACTATCTCAGATCTTCAACTCATCGAGCTCCCCTTGCTTGACAGGTGTTTCACCTGGTCTAACAATCACCAAACTCCTACTCTCGAACGCCTCGACCGAGCTTTCATCAACCTCGCTTGGGAGGAGGCGTATCCAGACTATACGCTCTCCTCCCTCACCAGATTTGCTTCCGACCATGTCCCTCTTATCGTTAGCGTCTCCTCACAAATGCCCCGATCTAACCTTTTTTGTTTGGAGTCCTTCTGGGCTCCTCACCCCGCCTGCCATCGTATTATTAACGATGTTTGGGCTCCCAACTCTAGGTTGACCAGCTCCGACCAGGCCTTAGCCGCTGCCATTAAACAGACTAGGTTCTGCCTAAAAACGTGGGCAAAAACTCTCAGGCCCGCTCATGTTCATGAAACAGACTACAAACTTGTTATTGACTGGCTAGACCATCTGGAAGAAGTTCATACGCTCTCGCGTCCTGAAAAATCTCTCCACTTAGAGCATCTCCAGCCGTTGGCCCCCCAGGAGGTGCTAAAAATCGCCCCCTGGGGGCGCACCGGCGATAACCAGGCGATGGGGGCGTGTAGCCCCCCAGTCACGGCGCCCACATTTTTTTGAAAATATAAATTACGGCACAAACACGGCGCAAATTCAACCAAACTTCGGCGAGTTCGTTCATATATGAAATATTTTACAAAAAGAAAAAAAACTACTAGGTTGCTCCTCGCCGTCTCCCTCGCCTTTCCTTGCTGTCTGCCGCCCTTGCAGTTCTACATGCCGAGCAGGCTGTAGAACCGTGTGTAGTCACGGCTGCCGTCGTCGTCATCGTCAGCTCCGCTGTCCCTGCAACAACCCTCCCCCGCTTGGCGCGGCGGGTTGGACGGTCTAGGGGCGTCCTCGTCGTCGTCGCTGTCGAGGATCACGACGCCATGCTCATCCTCGCGCCCACGTTTGTGGGCGGCTATCTCCTCCAGGGCCCGACGCTGCCAGACCATCTCATCGCGGAGGTAGTCGTCCCGCGCACACTGCACAGCGTCCTCGTTGGAGATGCCATGCCGGGCTATCTCCTCGTACTCCGCGGGGAGGCCGGGCTCCGGCTTGGGTGCGACGAGGATGAGGCGGCCAGAGGCGGGGATGGAGTCACCGATGCGGACACCGGAGCTGCGGGTGCGCCGGCTGACAGGCGTGTCCTGGGGCTCCGGCTTGACGGGGCGGAGGCAGGGAGAGCCGGTCGACCGACCTGACGAGGAGGAGGATGCCCCGGGGTCCATGCGCCTCGGCGTCCACGAGCTTCCATGGTGGCGAGAGAAGGATGGGGGGGGGCACTCGAGCCTCGGCGTGTTGCCGCCCTCAATGTACCCGAGGACGGCCTCCAGCGTGCAGCGGGGAACGCCCCACCATCGGCGCCGCCCCTCGGAGTTGAGCCTGCCAGAGGGAATGACGCCGTTGGTGGCCTCGAGCTGCTTGGCATGGCGGCGGCAGAAGTATGGCTCCCAGAGCGGGATGTCGGTGACGTAGCGTGGCCCCTCCCTCGCCGCCCGTGGCAGGGAGGCGCGGATACGCGCGATCTCCGCATGCCGCGCCGCCCCGGTGGGCGGTGGTGGCACCGGGACCCCGCTGGTGCTGATTGTAGATATTGTAATTCTCAATGTCAGTACAAAATCCGACCAGATGATTTTTCTCCTTGTAAGTTAACTTGGAGCCAACGGTGTAGTGGGTTTTGTCTACCATCTCCCGCACATTCTTTGAAGAATGAAAATAAGCTGTCAATGGAAATAAGCTGTCAACTATTTTGAAATAAACAATATAAATTAGCTAATAACTATGTTTGAGAAACTCACATAGCGGTAGAATTGGAGGTGTATCAACAAGGACCCAAATGTCCACATTGTTTTGCTTGATTTCAGGATCACCAAGATCCATGGTGACAAGCATACCCTCATCAAAACCATACATCTTGCAAAGTGCTTCCCACTTTTTGCAACCAAAATGGGTTACACTCTCAGAATTGTACAACTTTACTTCAAAATCCACATCATGATGAGTCCTTAGGTGAATTTTCTTTGTTTCAAAACTTTCATGGTCTTCAAAACCCATCCTCTCCAAGACATAGCTCCTTGTATGTCATGGGATAAGCTACTCGAATTGTAAAAAATGAAAATTACACGTTGAAATAGTTGTAGTCATGCTTAATTATGAAAAAACACTTGTCATCGTTGCGTACCATTTCAACATCGAAGGTCTCCTCGAGCTTAATGCTAAAGCGCCGATCATCGTCCAGGTGAGGCATGTCGCACAGACCTCGATCGTCATGGCACCAGCTGCACTCCCCCGGGAGACTTTCGTCGTCTGATGACGACTTTTCCTACGTTCATAATTCAAAGATTAAACTTGTACAATTATATATATGTACTACAAAAACTAAATTAGATCATTATTATTCATCACGGGTTGACTATCGGTTTGTTGAGTCTTTTCTTGAAAACTCTCAGCTCACGTGGTGTATATATTCGACTCTCGGTGATGGTCGCTCCTCACTTTGTCCCCGAGTGCATTACACCAAAATGTCTAGCACACGGGAATGAAGGACAAGCGACCCCATGACAACAGTCGGGATTCTTCGTCGTCTCATATATATATATATGGTGGAACTCTCCCTCACTGATTCCTCTCTGACATTTGCGACCGTCGGTGATGGTCGTTACTCCTTCTTCCCCTAGTGCATAACAAAGGTCTAGCACCCGGAGAAGAAGGAGAAATGACCCCCACAACAACAGTCGGGCTTCTTCGTCCTCTCATATATGGTGGAGACTCGACAGACTTAAAGTCAACCCGAAATATCATTTAATTATCTTTCTAAAAAAGGATTTGGCTGGTATCACCTCAAGGTCGGAGGGGGTCAGTGACGGGGACGATGGCGGGGATGATGGAGGGGGGCTCCTAGGTTTCTGCGAAAACAAAAACCCTATAAGCTATCAACTAATCATATGCATACACCTTGCATAGTGTGCTCTCCAATTTTAGCATTCAAAGTAGGACTGGTTTTCCAATTTGAGCATTCAATAAGCGAAATCAAATCGCAAAATAAAGTAGTATTCAAATTAGGATGCATTCAATTATAAGCAAAACTACATCATCTCTTGCGTCCGTACATCGTCGAATATTATGACTAATACACCTCGAATACTATCATACATATAATATCGCTAGTACAACTAGAACCGTAGCGCCCGACGGGTATCGGCACGGGCGGTGGACGCCCAAAGAGAAGGAACCATCACAGGATCGCTCCAGTGAGATTCCTGAAGAACCTGCCAGGTATTTCCGAACCTACCCTCCAACGCAACCATGTAGCGACGGACGTGCTCGTCCTCCTCGCTGACACGGTGACGTACCACCTCCGCGGTGTCCGTAAGCCTAGGCTCCGTCACTGGCCCACGCAACCGCCACCAAACAAGGATTGGGTCAACGACGGGCTGGCTCCTCACCAACCTACGCCCCTCGGAAGGTAGCACCTCCCAATACCAGCCCGGCAGAGCCCAGTCCCGGACAGGGCCCCTCTGATCAAGCCGGCCTCCTCCGCTGAGTCGACGACGAGGATGCGGGATAGGCATCGTCGACGTCGATGCAGGAATTGCTTGAACTAAAAAAACAAACTAGTTCAATTAATTTTCTTGCTAAAAATAAACTACTTCTATAGTAAAATAAAGTAGTTTTATTAAATCAACTAGTTCAACTACTAAGCACTTACTATAAATAAAATAAATTAGTACTTACTTAAAATAAACTACTTCTATATATAGTAAAATAAAGTAGTTTTATTAAATCAACTAGTTCAAGTACTAAGCACTTACTATAAATAAAATAAAGTAGTACTTACTAAAAATAAACTACTTCTATAATAAAATAAAGTAGTTTTATTAAATCAACTAGTTTAACTACTAAGCACTTACTATGAATAAAATAAAGTAGTACTTACTAAAAATAAACTTGTTTAACTAGTTCTATTATTTGTCGACCCCCCCCCCCCCCCCGCCCTCATGTCGACGTTATCGGGGAGGAAGAGGACGAAGAAGAAGAAAAAAGAGGAGAAGGAGAAGGAATAGAGGAGAAGAAGAAAAAATAGTCTATTTTTTCTTCTTCTCCTCTATTCCTTCTCCTTCTTCTCTTTTTTTCTTCTTCTTCGTCCTCTTCTTATTTTTCTTCTTCTTCCTTCTTCCTCTTTTCTTCTTTCCTTAATTTCTTTCCTCGACGGTCCTAACCCTAAACAGTACAACTAACTACAACGACTTCGCTTGCGTACATATGAACAAATATGATCGATCATCTATGAACAATATAAAAACATCATATGATATATGAACAAAAAAATCACATCCATGAACAAAAAAAATCATCTAATATCATATATTTTTTACGACAACCACGGTGGCGGCGGCGGGGGGGGGGGGGGCAGGGCAGGGGCGCGGGGGCCGGGGATCACTGGGGGCGGCGTTGGCGATGGCGTCAGGGCAGGGGTGGCGCGGACCGGGGCGGTGACGACGCGGGGAGGCGCGGCGACGACGTCGTTCCAGGGGCGGCGCGCGGCGACGGCGTTGGGGTCGGGGGCGGCGGCGCGGCGACGAGGCAGGGGCGCGCGCGGCGACGGCGTCGGGGCAGGGGAGCACGCGGGGACGGCGTCGGGGCAGTGTGAAGAAGAACTGAATCGAAAATTTCACAAGTGTGGCTTATATAGACAGACCTTTGGTCCCAGTTCGTGGCAGCAACTGGGACCAATGCCCACCTTTAGTCCCGGCTGGTGCCATGGCCACTACAAGAAATATGTCAACTTGTGACCACCACTATTGGTCACTGAAAGGTCATGGTTTTTCATTTGCGACCTTTTTGTGACCAAAAACAGAAGGTCAAAAGCTGGCGGTCATAAACTGACTATAGCGACCTTTCTTCTGGAATGGTCGAAGACGTTTATGACCAAAATACGTCTACTGTGGCGTTTTGGTCACTAGCAACCTCCCCAGGCCACGTAGGCATCCAACGTGGCAATCTGACGTGGCACAAGATTCAGCCCGGTCCAATTCGATTTTCTACATGGGCCTAGCCCATTAATTCAGCCTTTCTATATATTTTTTTCGTGTCAATTTTTGGTCGATTTCATGGGCCTAGCCCAACATTATAGCCTTTTTATCTTTGGGCTGTTTCCTTTGTTTCTCTTTTTTAATGCATGCCAATTGTCAAATTCTGGTAAGTGGGTCCCAAATGTGACGTTCTAGTTTGTGGGACCCTACTATCAAGGTCATGTTCTTTCATATTTCAATATGCAAATACAGAAACAGACACAATATTTCAAATAACAGCAGGAAGCAATCTGCTACATCATATAACATACATAAAAATGTGATCAGCATCAAGTTTACAATTAGATAACACACATACAGCCCAAGTGTATCAGCCTAAGTTCTGCTACATCATATAACACACAAATAGGATCAGCTCCCAGAACTAGCACACGTACAAGTTCTGCTACAAGGAGTTCGTTACTCCCAGAACTAACTCAATGAGGTAAAACTATGCTTCATCCAACTTCTTTGTCCTGAATGAAATGCCAGCATCTGCACATTGTAGAACAAAATGTTTAGGGACAAAATAAAAGTAAATCGAACAGCAAAGTATCAAAAAAACCAAAGTATTAAAAACTGCAGTAATTTACTCGTAGTTGGCAGGTACACAATACCATGGTTTTAATATAAAATACAGAGCAAGTGTTTGGCTACAACATAGAATGCTGTAAAATTTGTTTTAGAATCCAGGCATGTCAAATTTTAAGCACTAGCAGAATAGATCTAACAAACCAGACCATGATCATCATGCGCATCAGGATTTATGGTTCTAGCAAAACAGTAAAGAGATGGACATACACGTATCAAGCATACCAGCTACTACATCACCATTCTCGTGACCACAGACATCACCATTCACTAATAATTCCCATTGGGAGATCAAACTATGCATCCAACAAGCTACAGCAACAGGGAATGCAGAAAAATTTATGACCCGAGATGACGAATCAACTGGGTACATCTCAGTTTGAACAACCACGGCGAGACAACAACCGCATACTAATGCGGCGAATCAAATCTGCACGCAGGAGCAGCGCCATTCGTGGCATCCACATGAGGTTGCGCAACATCAAGAACATGGTGCATGACAGCAACAGACCTAGAGATCTAGGACGGAGGGAGGGGGGAGCTTACACTTGCAGATGCGGACGGGTAGAGGTGGAAGCTGCGGCGGCCGCAACGGATGCAGAATTGAAGAGGGTCCTCATGTAGCAGTACCAGCAGCATGAAGAATTGAAGACCGACCAACAGAGCCTGCAATGCAAACAGAGAGGCATGAGGAAACTGAATCCAATCACATCAAATCAAATCGAGCTGCTGCACCTTGACCTTGAGGAAAACAAACCTCATCTCATGTCATCTCAGGGAAGAATAAGAAGAAAAATATATGGCTGCTGCTCCATGACCATGACCTTGAATTTTTGCTTTTGCACCAGATCGAGGAAGAAGAAGACCTGCAAAAAAAGAAATAACTAGCAATGCACAAGCATGAATTCATGGAAGGACGGATGCAAGGACAAACATCCAGCATACTGTTTCTTAATGCCCCAACTACTTAAAAAACCATGGTAGTTCTAACCATATTAAATTAAAGGACAAAGTGTAGTCATGATATTGAGAGTTCCATCTTATAAAGCTTTCTGTTTAGCATATCCTAAATCATAGTCTATCTACCAATATATGAACTCTTTAGTTTTCAGAACCAAGGCTCACATATTTGGGTTGATTTGTACATTGTATTTTCAGTATTTTTTTACTTGAGACAAACTAAATGCTAACATCAGTGACAACAAGACTTGAACAGAAATAGCTATTGAAGAAACACGTTTATAAGATAGAATGAAAATGATTTACACCACAACATATAGTTCACATGTACTGGAGCTAGAGACTACAGAACACACATAATCACACATATGCAAACATGGTACTACTCCATGGTTCAGGTTACACTAATAAACAAAATTATACAAGCGACTAGACTAGTATCACAGATCTACAGAGTAGTACTAAACAACTAAAAATAAGTAGTAGTAGTAGTACAGGGAGCAAGTACTCCTTTCATTTACTTTAAACTGAGACAACTGAAAAGGAGTACTCCTTTCATTTACTTTACTTTAAAATGAGACGAGACTACTAAAAAGGAGTACTCCTCTCTTGAGAAGTTGATGTAAATGAAATCCAGGAGTATGTGAGAATATGGCCGTCTTTATTTCTTTCTGTAAACTTTATCTTCAGTGCCCTGTAATCACCAAAAGGCAATATCAGAAATTATCTGGTAGGCTAATAATATCAGAAAGCTTGGCAGCGACTGCACATACCTGCAGTGCTCGGTCTTCCAGGCCTTCTTGTTGTCGCCGATACTCCACGAACATTAAGTAACAAACTGATCAGCATACAGAGAGTATAAATTTTACCTTGTAAATGAAATGTTCTGACATCAAATAGTTCCATTCTACAACTACACAGACCCTGGACTAACAGTCTTAAACACCACACTGTCCAGATTAAACAAAACCAGCGCCAGTCTACACTGTTATGGTCTCGAGCTCATTGATAAATTACTATCCACAAATGAGCCAAAGACATGCACATCTCGGACAAGAGGAAACTAAAGTTCAACATAAGCTCATCAGTTAAGCACTTGAGCCAAAAAAAGAAACGTTGAAGCCGTCAGACCAAAATACTAAAAAAACTGCACGTTTAATTAGCTAAGCGTACAACAGGTTCAGGAGAAGCACATGACACCACAACAAGCACATCTACAGGCAGTAGCTATTGGATATGATTCCTGCTTTAGATTGATTGATTGATTTGGTTGCTGCTGCTTACGGCTGTTGGTTGGTGTTCAAATGTACTCCTACTAGATACAGTAGATAGCTAGATGAAGCTGGAGACTATTGTTACAGCGCACAACATGATACTGAAGCTATACATCATAATATGGTTGATTTGGTTGGCGCTAGCTAATGGCTGTTGGCGTCTGAATGTAGCATCCAGTCTCATACCAAGTTGCCTCATTCATCTCAATCTCATCCAGAGCATGCAAGCAGAGTGACAAGCAACGCAAAAAAACAAACATTGGCAGCAGCTTAGCATATATAGCAGGAGCGGTGTCTGCTGACCTACTGCCGATCCTCGTCGCGCTTGCCGTACCTGTCCGAAGGACGCGGAGACGGCCTCGAGGCCGTCGCTTGAGCGGAGGTCGGCGCAGAAGGCGCGGACGCTGGGGAGCGCGTTGAGCAGCGCCCGCGGCGCGGCCCTGCGGTGGTGGGTGAAGGCCACGTCGACGTAGACGCCGTTGCCCCCCGCACCCGGTGGCGAGCGCGACGAGGAGGTGCTGTCCGAGGTAGCCGCTCCCGCCCACCACTAGCACCCGCTTGCTCTCCATCTCCGCCAATGCCCGCTGCTCCGGCGCCCCTCCTCTCTAGCGGAGCGAGCAAGCTAGAGTAGGTCAGATGCGGGCGCGGGGTGGATCTGAGGGGCGGGATCGGAGACGACGGGTTTGGGCACGCGGAGCAGGTGGAGGACGGGGGTGGGGTCGGGATGAGGAAGCGGCGGGGAGGGGGTTGCGGTGGATCTGGCCGGTGACAGTGTTCGGAGGGCAGGGGGAGGGGGTGGAGGTGGCGACGGCGGCGGAGTGGATGCGGTCGCCAGCGTGTGGTTCGTGGGGATCCAGATCGTGGGGACGGCACCATTCATGGGGGACGGCGGCGGCGCTTGGTAACGAGGTGAGGGCGTGTGGTGGGCTGGTTGGTTCGGTTGGGTGGTGAGGGAAGGGGAGGGGCGAGAGGAGGGGTGCGTGGGGGAGGCCATGAACGATGGCGAGCTCCGCCGGAGGGAGGTGGCGGTGGCGGCGATGGATCTGGAAGGGAGGAGGCGAGGTCTCTCCATCGGGCGAGATAGCGAGGAGATGGGGGATCTGGAATGGGATGGATGTGGAAACTGGAAAGAAAGGAGGCGGGGGGTGGGGGGTGGATGCAAAATGACCATCTAGGGTTTCGGGGTTGGTGTGGAAGGGTTGAGGACGGCCGTTGGATCCGCGAGCATCCGACGGCGTATGATGCACGATCCGCGTGAAACGTCTATAGACCAATCAGAATGCAATATGATGCTATGACCATCTAAATTGGTCATAGTCGTCTAAAAATAATATGTTAAAATCACGTCAGCTATTTTATGACCTGAGAAATTCAAAAAGAAAATAGAAAACCTTCTCATTGTGTCACCAAAATGTAAACGAGTGTTCAGAAAAAATAACAAACATGAAAAAATATAAATATCTTCAAAAAGGTGTAGTGAGAAATGAGTTTTCTTGCAAAAATAAACATTTTTCATTTTTCGAGAGCCCAAAATGAGTTTTTTTGTGAAGGACCTACCATATATTTGTTGCAAAATTGGACCAAATCATTTTTCTAAAATACTATGCCATATTTAATGCACAATTGACAAAATGGTTGGGTGTCAAAAGTTTTGATCCACCTCTGGTGAAAAAGACAAATTCCCACCGATTCAGTTGGAAGCGGGTCAAATTTGAACTGCAGGTGCCTCATAGTTTGCTATTTATTTTTTCCAAAAATCATTTCTAGGTACATAAGTACCTATTTAATCAGAGAAACACCAAAAAAATTCCAAGATTCAACCACTAGCTAGGAACGGTCATTCCCGCCGTTTTGATCGCATTTTGAAACGGGCATAAAAAATTCAAAAAAAATCAAAAAATTGGGAAACCTTCGCATTGTGTCATTATATGTGGCCAAGTTCATAGGAAAAATAACAAACTTGTAATACGGCGATTATTTTAAAAAAGTGTTCTCAGAAACGAGCTATCACGTGTGGAGATCAATGGCTTTCAAGCCAAATGATCAATCTTATGGCCACATTCATGGCATAGTTTGTTCAAATGATCCCATATTGTGCACAAGGGTGCATATTGGAATGGCAAACAATGTTGCCTAAGGATGTTTTCATTTTCTTAGGACGAAAAAACCATTTTCCAGTTTTTGAGTGCCCAAAAGAAGGTTTTTTTGTGAAGGACCTCCCAAATAATTGTTGCAAAATTGGACCAAATCATTTTTATAAAATACTAGGCCATATTTAATGCACAATTGACAAAATGGTTGGGTGTAAAATTTTTTCATCCAGCTCTCGTGAAAAAGACAAATTTCCGCCGATTCAGTTGGAAGCGGGTCAAATTTGAACTGCAGCTGTCTCATAGTTTGTTATTTATTTTTTCCAAAAATCATTTCTAGGTACATAAGTATCTATTTAATAAGAGAAACACCAAAAAAATTCCAAGATTCAACCGCTAGCTAGGAACAGTTAAGCCCGCCGTTTTGACCACATTTTGAAACGGGCATAAAAAATTCAAAAAAAAATCAAAAAATTGGAAAACCTTCGCATTGTGTCATTATATGTGACCAAGTTTCCAGGAAAAATAATAAACTTGTAATACGATAATTATTTTAAAACAGTGTTCTTAGAAATGAGCTATCATGTGTGAAGATTCATGGCTTTCAAGCCAAATGATCAATCTTATGGCCACATTCATGGCATAGTTTTTTCAAATGATCTCATATTGTGCACAATGGTGCATATTGGAATTCCAAACAATGTTGCCTAAGGGAGTTTTCATTTTCTTTGCACGGAAAAACCATTTTCCATTTTTCGATTGCCCCAAATGAGGTTTTTTGTGAAGGACCTACCAAATAATTGTTGCAAAATTGGACCAAATCATTTTTATAAAATACTAGGCCATATTTAATGCACAATTGACCAAATGGTTGGGTGTCAAAATATTTGATCCACCTCTTGTGAAAAAGACAAATTCCCGCTGATTCAGCTGGAAGCGGGTCAAATTTGAACTGTAGCTACCTCGTAGTTTGCTCTTCATTTTTTACAAAAATCATTTATAGTTACGTAAGTATCTATTTAATCAGAGAAACACCAAAAAATTTCCAAGATTCAACCGCTAGCTAGAACGGTCAAGCCCGCCATTTTGACCACATTTTGAAACGGGCATAAAAAATTCAAAAAAAGTCAGAAAATTGGAAAACCTTCGCATTGTGTCATTATATATGGCCAAGTTTCCGGGAAAAATAATAAACTTGTAATATGATAATTATTTTAAAAAAGTGTTCTCAGAAATGAACTATCATGTGTGAAGATTCATGGCTTTCAAGCCAAATGATCAATCTTATGGCCACATTCATGGCATAATTTGTTCAAATGATCTCATATTGTGCACAAGGGTGCATATTGGAATGGCAAACAATGTTGCCTAAGGAAGTTTTCATTTTTGTTGGACGAAAAAACCATTTTCCATTTTTCGAGTGCCCGAAAGGAGGTTTTTTTGTGAAGGAACTACCAAATAATTGTTGCAAAATTGGACCAAATAATTTTTATAAAATACTAGGCCATATTTAATGCACAATTGACAAAATGGTTGGGTGTAAATTTTTTTGATCCACCTCGTGAAAAAGACAAATTTCCACCGATTCAGCTGGAAGCGGGGCAAATTTGAACTGCAGCTGCCTCATAGTTTGCTATTTATTTTTTCCAAAAATCATTTCTAGTTACATAAGGACCTATTTAATCATAAATACATGGTTTGGTGGCGATACGTCGAGGTTTGGGCGGTGGCCGAGGGCCCCAACTCTAGAGCGCGTAAACTCGCATGCCCGTCGCGTGGTCACCGCGTGACCGTAATGTTGCCATGTGTTCTGGGCGGCCTAGGCATGTCTAGTGGGTTGGGCACTCCCCAGGTTGGTGCTTGGAAGAAAATTACAACATAAGATTCTCACGAGGAGACCGATCGATGCTCAAACATGAATTAGCAGCCAAGTGTTTGATTAGCGGTACGGGAAATGTACATGGCTAATGGGCGTGAGTTTGGCTGAGGATGATCAGTTACTAAGAAGATTGTGTTCACAAATTTTCAGCTCAAAAGGAGTAGCCTAGGTGGTACTTGCTTTGCAAACTACCAGACTGGACATAACTACGAATGTTGAAGCTCGACTCAAAATAATGAATGGATTGAGCTGTCATTTGGTGGAGGATGGTTATTTGGGCATAGGAAAGCACTATAGAAAATGGATACTATTTGGACATGCCAAAGTGGTACTTCCTTCACAAACTGTTGTTCTGAATAGAATAGGAAAATGAATATTTTTGAATTATTTTTGAACTAGGAAAGGAAGGTTTTTACATATTTGAAGAAGATATGACCCAAAGAATTTATGAGATTTTTTTGGGAATTTTGGGAATGACACAAATATAGGTTGCTTCACAACCTAGGTCAAAAACTGCCACATGGACATGACACATAGGCAAAACTGATAAGGTGGCGCCTAGTCATAGCAGCCCACCACAATTTACAAGGCTATGACCATCTATATTGGTCGTTAACAACTAGAAATAAGGCAGCGGACTAGCGCTGTTTGCTTTATGACCATTTCGTGTAAGGAAATTACGACCTTTCTGACCAAAATGGTCGCAATGGTTTAGGGTTTGGAGCCCACCGAACAGCTTTTGACCAATTGGTCTCAAATGGTCATAAACCTATGACCAATTCTTCGAGGGTCACTGACAGAAGGTCATAAGTTGACATATTTCTTGTAGTGGGCACCAACCGGGACTAAAGGATGGGCATTGGTTCCGGTTGGTACCAAGAATCGGGACCAATGGACACCTTTAGTCCCGGTTGGCGGCACCAACCGGAACTAAAGGCCTTGTGCTGCCCGCATCGCGGCATGAAAGTTTAGTCCCACCTCGCTAGCCGAGGGAGCTCGAGAGTGGTTTATAAGCCCCACTCCCGCTGCCCTCTCGAGCTCCTCTCAAATGCAGGCTTTCGGGCCTAAACACACCAATATCTATATTGGGCCTTCTACGGGCCTGAATCCTGGCCCATCGGTGGGTTTCTAGTCGTATTCAGGCCGTGGTGGCCCAGTAGGTTGCTTTTTTTTCCGAGTTTATTTCTTTTCTTTTTTACTTTATTTATTTTATTAAAGTTTATTTTGTTTCTACTAATTTGTTAAAGTTTATTTTGTTCTACTTATTTATTTTATTTTGTTCCTACTTATTTATTTTATTTTATTTTTTGTTTTTATTTATTGTATGAAAATTCTTTTTGCTTATAATGTTTTGAACAGAAAATAGTTTGATAATTTTAGTTGCATAAATTTTATATAATTTTAGTTTCAATAATACTAGAGGTTTATAAAAGTTTTATGAAAATTCTTTTTGCTTATTATTTTTCTATTAGAGTTTCATAACAGTTTTTCAGATCATTCTTTTTATATTAGTTCATTATTTGAGCTAAATGACCCAATAATTGAAAATGCACCATTCAAAGCCACATCATCAATTTTCAACCCTTTCTGACTTCATTTGTTATTTTTCATGCATTTATTGATTTTTTAGCTATATGACCCTGAAAATGAAAAGCACTACAAATGAACTCTGAAAAGGTTGAAAGTTAGCATGGTATCATCGTTTCACCCACATAGCATGTGCTAAAAAGTTGAGAGGGTTACAGGAAAAACTGGATGCACTTCGTGTACAAAACGGCAGAAACTCGTCTGTTACAACATGCATTTCAAATGAACTAGGAAACGGTTGAAAGTTGGCATGGTATCATCATAATAGTTGTGGACAGAAAGTCTTCACTTTTTCTTCGCTTGTGTGCTTTGCTTATTGCGCTGTAACCATGGATAATTTTCATCGTTTATCAGGATGCTTGGGTCAGCCTTGACTTTGAAGGGAGGAATTTCATGAAACTTTTCATAATCTTCGGACATGTCTGTCTTGCCCTCCACTCCCACGATGTCCCTTTTTCCTGAAAGAACTATGTGTCGCTTTGGCTCATCGTATGATGTATTCGCTTCCTTATCTTTTCTTTTTCTCGGTTTGGTAGACATGTCCTTCACATAGATAACCTGTGCCACATCATTGGCTAGGATGAACGGTTCGTCAGTATACCAAAGATTGTTCAGATCCACTGTTGTCATTTCGTACTGTGGGTCTACATGTACCCCGCCTTCTGACAGATTGACCCATTTGCACTTAAACAAAGGGACCTTAAAATCATGTCCGTAGTCAAGTTCCCATATGTCCACTATGTAACCATAATATGTGTTCTTTCCCCTCTCGGTTGCTGCATCAAAGCGGACACTGCTGTTTTGGTTGGTGCTCTTTTGATCTTGGGCGACCGTGTAAAATGTATTCCCATTTATCTCGTATCCTTTGTAAGTCAATACAGTCGAAGATGGTCCCCTGGACAACGAGTAAAGCTCATCACAAACAGTGTTATCACCTCTGAGACGTGTTTCCAACCAACTGTTGAAAGTCATGATGTGTTCACATGTAATCCAGTCGTCACACTGTTCCGGGTGTTTGGAGCGCAGACTGTTCTTGTGTTCATCGACATACGGGGTCACCAAGGTAGAGTTCTTTAGAACTGTGTAGTGTTCTTGAGACCAAGAATGCCCGTCCCTGCATATTATTGTGTCCGCTCCTAGCGTGCCTTTTCCAGTCAGTCTCCCATCATACCGCGATTTAGGGAGACCTATCTTCTTAAGGCCAGGAATGAAGTCAACACAAAACCGAATGGCATCCTCTGTTTGATGGCCCATGGAGATGCTTCCTTCTGGCCTAGCACGGTTACGTACATATTTCTGTAGGACTCCCATGAACCTCTCAAAGGGGAACATATTGTGTAGAAATACGGGGCCCAGAATGACAATCTCGTCGACTAGATGAACTAGGACATGCGTCATGATATTGAAGAAGGATTGTGGGAACACCAGCACGAAACTGACAAGACATTGCGCCACATCACTCCTTAGCCTTGGTATGATTTCTAGATCGATCACCTTCTGAGAGATTGCATTGAGAAATGCACATAGCTTCACAATGGCTAATCAGATGTTTTCTGGTAGAAGCCCCCTCAATGCAACCGGAAGCAGTTGCGTCATAATCACGTGGCAGTCATGAGACTTTAGGTTCTGGAACTTTTTCTCTGGAATATTTATTATTCCCTTTATATTCTACGAGAAGCCAGTCGGGACCTTCATACTGAGCAGGCATTCAAAAAAGATTTCCTTGTCTTCTTTGGTAAGAGCGTAGCTGGTAGGACCTTCATACTGCTTTGGAGGCATGCCGTCTTTTTCGTGTAAACGTTGCAGGTCCTCCCGTGCCTCAGGTGTATCTTTTGTCTTCCCATACACGCCCATGAATCCTAACAGGTTCACGCAAAGGTTCTTCGTCACGTGCATCACCTCGATTGAAGAGCGTACCTCTAGGTCTTTCCAGTTAGGTAGGTCCCAAAATATAGATTTCTTCTTCCACATGGGTGCGCGTCCCTCAGCGTCATTCGGAACAGCTAGTCCGCCGGGACCCTTTCGAAATATTACGTGTAAATCAGAGACCATACCAAGTACGTGATCACCGGTACGCATGGCGGGCTTCTTCCGGTGATCTGCCTCGCCTTTGAAATGCTTGCCTTTCTTTCGACATTGATGGTTGGTCGGGAGAAATCGACGATGGCCCAGATACACATTCTTCCTGCATCTGTCCAGGTATATACTTTCGGTGTCAGCTAAACAGTGCGTGCGTGGTATCCCTTGTTTGTCTTTCCTGAGAGGTTACTGAGAGCAGGCCAATCATTGAAGATAAGAACAAGAGGCTCACCACGCTAGTGCCAGCGACGAGATCGGCGCGGGCGATCGACAGCGGTGAAGACGAGGACGGGGCGTGATGGACCGCTAAACCTAGACAAATCTCGGAAAAAATGGAGCTCCGAGGTCGAGCTTCGAGAGGAGAAAGCTTAACTAATGTGGCTCAGGCATTTCATCGAACACCTGACATGCATAAGAGGTGAGCTAGAGCACCCAAATGCGCTTCCTCGCCGGCCAGCAAAAAACAGAGCACTGTGGAGTGCTCTGCTCGCCAGCGATGGGGTATATATAGGAAGCTTATTTGTCCTGGTTCATGGCTGGAACCGGGACTAAAGCCCAGCCTTCTGTCCCGGTTCGAGCCAAGAACCGGGACCTATGTTTGTGGGCCAGGAGCGAGGCCCATTGGTCCCGGTTCGTGCCTGGAACCAGGACAAATGGGTCCATACGAATCGGGACCAATGCCCACGAGGCCCCGGCTGGACGAATGCATCCATTGGTCTCGGTTCGTGGCAGAACCGGGACTAATGGGCTGGCCAGGCCCGAACGAAAGCCCCCTTTTCTACTAGTGAAGGCCGACCTTTTTAACATAACTATCTCAGATCTTCAACTCATCGAGCTCCCCTTGCTTGACAGGTCTTTCACCTGGTCTAACAATCACCAAACTCCTACTCTCGAACACCTTGACCGAGCTTTCATCAACCTCGCTTGGGAGGAGGCGTATCCAGACTATACGCTCTCCTCCCTCACCAGATTTGCTTTCGACCATGTCCCTCTTATCGTCAGCGTCTCCTCACAAATGCCCCGATCTAACCTTTTTCGTTTGGAGTCCTTCTGGGCTCTTCACCCTACCTACCATCGTATTATTAACGACGTTTGGGCTCCCAACTCTGGGTTGACCAGATCGGACCAGGCCTTAGCCGCTGCCATTAAACAGACTAGGTTCTGCCTAAAAACATGGGCGAAAACTCTCAGGCCTGCTCATGTTCGTGAAACGGACTGCAAACTTGTTATTGACTGGCTAGACCATCTGGAAGAAGTTCATACGCTCTCGCGTCCTGAAAAATCTCTCCGCTTAGAGCATTTCTAGCCGTTGGCCCCCAAGGAGGCGCTAAAAATCGCCCCCTGGGGCGCACCGGCGATAACCAGGCGATGGGGGCGTGTAGCCCCCTAGTCACGGCTCCCATGTTTATTCGAAAATATAAATTACGGCACGAACATGGCGCAAATTCAAGCAAACTTCGACGAGTTCGTTCATATTTGAAATATTTTACAAAAAGAAAAAAAACTACTAGGTTGCTCCTTGCCGTCTCCCTCGCCTTTCATCGCTGCCCGCCGCCCTTGCAGTTCTACATGCCGAGCAGGCTGTAGAACCGCGTGTAGTCGCCGCCGCCGTCGTCGTCGTCGTTGCCACCGCCGCGGCGGCCATCCCTGCAGCAACCCTCCCCTGGTTGGCGCGGCGGGTTGGACGGTCCGGGGGCGTCCTCGTCGTCATCGCTGTCGAGGATCACGATGCCGTTCTCGTCCTCGCGCCCACGTTTGCGGGCGGCTATCTCCTCCAGGGCCTGGCGGTGCCAGACCATCTCGTCGCGGAGGTAGTCGTCCCGCGCACACTGCATGGCGTCCTCATCGGAGATGCCGCGTCGGGCTATCTCCTCGTACTCCGCGGGGAGGCCGGGCTCCGGCTTGGGTGCGACGAGGATGAGGCGGCCAGAGGCGGGGGTGGAGTCGCCAATGCGGACGCCGGAGCTCCGGGTGCGCTGGCGGACAGGCATGTCCTGGGGCTCCAGCTTGACGGGGCGGAGGCAGGGAGAGCCGGTCGACCAACCTGACGAGGAGGAGGATGCCCCGGGGTCCATGCGTCTCGGCGTCCACGAGCTCCCACGGCGGCGAGAGAAGGACCGGGGGGGGGGGGTACTCCAGCCTTGTGTAACGCCCCGAGACCGTTGTGCCACATGTCCTCCAGTTATTCGCTGTTGTTGCCTTGTCATTTGCTTGCATGTCATGCATTTCAAATTATGTCATCATGTGCATCGCATGTGCATACGTGTTCGTCTCATGCATCCGAGCATTTTCCCCGTTGTCCGTTTTGCATTCCGGCGCTCCTATGTCCTCCGGTGTCCCTTTCTACCTCTTTTCGTGTGCGGGTGTTAAAAGTTCTCGGATTGGACCGAGATTTGCCAAGCGGCCTTGATTTACTACCGGTAGACCGCCTGTCAAGTTTTGTGCCAGTTGGACTTCGTTTGATACTCCAACGGTTAACCGAGGGACCATAAAGGCCTCGTGTGTGTTGCAGCCCAACACCTCTCCAAAGTGGCCCAAAACCCACCTAAAACTCCTCCATCATCTAGGTCGTTCGATCACGATCGCGTGGCCGCAAACCGTGCTCAATTTGGAGTCTCCTAGCTCCGTCTACCTATATATATGTGATCTCCTCCAAAATTCGCGGTACAAACCCTACCCTAACCTTCCCTGTCGCCGCCGGACATTTCATCCCGCGCCGCCAGACATGTCCGCCGCCACCGCCACCTCACTCCGTCCAATCAGGACTCGCCATGTCGCCCCACGCCTCTCTCCTCCAACCACAGCTTGCCACCTCATCTCGCCGACGTCCCTCCACCGCGCCTGGCCCGCCGGCCCATCTCCGGCCCGCCCGAGCCACTCCGGGCCCGAGCACCCGAGCCTCCCTCCGCCGCGCGTCCGAGCATCCCGCGCCAGCTTCGTATCCGGCCGCCGCCGGCAAGGAGCTCGCCGGCCACCAGCGCGCCGTCCCCGCCGCCCAGTTACCCGCGCCGCCTCCTCGCCGGAGATGCCCTCCATCGACGCCTGCCCCGGATCTAGCCCGATCCGTTCCCCTCGCCGCCACTTGCGAGTTCGCCGGAGTTGCGCCGCTCGCCGAAGTTGTCATCGTCGGACGCCTCGTCGCCGGATCCCGGCAGGGTGGATCAGATCCACCGGGTCCCCGAACCAAACGGTGTCCCGCGTCTCCGGATCCCTCCGTCCCGCACCGTCCCATCCCGGGTTGACTTTTCGCGAGGGTATATTTCCACTAAGTCTTGAGATCTGCATAATTTCTAGCACTGTACATCGCATCATAACTTTGCAACCGTGGCTCCGTTTTAGGCGTGTAGCACATCAAATTGTTCATCTCGACGAGTACTTCATTTCATTCCATTGCACCATGTTCATTTGAGCTCATCGTGATGCCCTAAATGCTGTTGCAAGAGTGCTATGCAATGTTAGTTTCAGATTTTTATTAGTATTTGGACATTTGTCATTTTTGCCATGTTTAATGTGTGCCTCCTATGAACTTGAGCCCTACATGTGTTTTGAAGTATGCCATGCCATCTTTACAGGGGTGTATGCCATGTATTTGTGTGATCTTTGTGGTGACTAGCACAAGCGTGCAAAGTAGCTCTCGTAATGTTGCTGATTTTAGGGACTTAGAAATCTTCTAAGTCATTTTCCTGATTATATTTTTATGCCATGTATTATTGTTGCTACAGAGTGATCCATGCCTCTTTTGAGCATGATCAGTAAGGATGTTTTGTAGATAATGTTGTCCTCTATCCATCCATGTCCTTGTTTGCATTTATGGAGCACCCTAGCTTGACTCAATCTAGCTCTACTTTTGCTATAAAATTTTCCTGGCAGATTGTTTACGTGTTAAGCAATTTTGTCGAGCTTGTTGTAGTTGATCCGTGCATGCTAGGAGGTTATTCTTGCCATGTTTAGCTTCTATGCCATGTCTACTTGCTGGGTGTATGCTTAGTTTGTCATGCAATGCCTTGTAGTGAGTGCATCGAGCTCGTAAACATGCCTACTTAATATCTGTTTTGCCATGTTCCAGTTTTCTACTAAGTCTGAATCTGTTAACGATAATTGCTATGTTTACATGGTTGCCATTGTATTTTCTGATCCCTTTTGGCTTATGGTCAGTAAGGGACTTTTGTTATATGTTTTGAGTAGATTCATGCTATGCTTTGCTTTGCCATGATATGTTCCTGTACCTATTGTTATTGTGCTCTAAACATTGCTTCGTAATGTTAAATTCCTGACTTGTTATTTTCACTAAGTCTGTGAACCTGATATCTTTTGCACTTTTGCCATGCTTGTTTGAACCTGCTATTGAGTGATTTAGCCGTAGCCCAGTGTTCATCTTTTGTCAAGCATGTTGAGTGGATCACTTCCATGTGCTTTGTTGCTATGTTAGAGTGCAGTAGCTTATCTTTCTTGATGCATTTAGATGGCCTCGTGCTGTTAATCGCAGCTTTGTGCCATTATTGTTTTGCTTGCCATTTCCAAACCGTGCATCCGATTCCGGTGATCTTTATATCGATTTTGACCGAAATCAACTCCTCTTTCTAGTGGAACTATTGGTTTGCCAAGTTGAGGCCTGGTTCAATCTTTCCCTTCCGAAGCATGCATATGCATTGCATATTACTTCCCGCATATCGTGCCATGTTTTGCATCATGTTGCTTGCGCATTGCACCATGGTTGATTGTGTCTCCCTTTGCTTGTGTTCTTTATTTGGGTAGAGCCGGGAGACGAGTACGTGAACGAGGAACCCGTTGAGAACGCTTTCGAGGATCAAGCTTTCGTCTTCTCGGAGAACTTTGCAGGCAAGATGACCATACCCTCGAAATCACTTCTATCTTTGCTTTCTAGTTGCTCGCTCTATTGCTATGCCTATGCTACGATACCTACCACATGCTTTATCATGCCTCCCATATTGCCATGCTCAGCCTCTAACCCACCTTGTCCTAGCAAACCGTTGTTTGGCTATGTTACCGCTTTGCTCAGCCCCTCTTATAGCGTTGCTAGTTGCAGGCGAAGATGAAGATTGGAGTTTGTTCCTTGTTGGAACATGTTATTGTTGGGATATCACAATATCTCTTATTTAATTAATGCATCTATATACTTGGTAAAGGGTGGAAGGCTCGGCCTTATGCCTGGTGTTTTGTTCCACTCTTGCCGCCCTAGTTTCCGTCATACCGGTGTTATGTTCCTTGATTTTGCGTTCCTTACGCGGTTGGGTGATAATGGGCACCCCTTGACAGTTCGCCTTGAATAAAACTCCTCCAGCAAGGCCCAACCTTGGTTTCACATTTGCCTAACAACCTATAACCTTCCCTTGGGTTTTCGCGAGCCCGAGGGTCATCTTTATCTAAACCCCCCCGGGCTAGTGCTTCTCTAAGTGTTAGTCCAACCCAGAGCACCGTGCGGGGCCGTCCCTTGGCAACTTGGGTTACGTTGGCTCCCGTACGCTTAGCTTATCCCGTGTGCCCTGAGAACGAGATATGTGCAGCTCCTATCGGGATTTGTCGGCACAGCGGGTGCTCTTGCTGGACTTGTTTTACCATTGTCGAGATGTCTTGTAATCGGGATTCCGAGTCTGATCGGGTCTTCCCGCTACAAGGAATATCCTTCGTTGACCGTGAGAGCTTGTGATGGGCTATGTTGGGACACCCCTGCAGGGATTTGAACTTTCGAAATCCGTGCCCCCGGTTACGGGCAGATGGGAATTTGTTAATGTCCGGTTGTAGAGAACTTGACACTTGACTTAATTAAAATACATCAACCGTGTGCGTAGCCGTGATGGTCTCTTTTCGGCGGAGTCCGGGAAGTGAACACGGTGTTGGAGTTATGCTTGCGCGTAAGTAGTTCTAGGATCACTTCTTGATCTTTGTAGCTTCTCGACCATGCTTTGCCTTCTCTTCTCGCTCTCTTTTGCGTATGTTAGCCACCATATATGCTAGTGCTTGCTGCAGCTCCACCTCA
Source organism: Triticum urartu (assembly GCF_056163025.1). Classification (NCBI taxonomy): domain Eukaryota; kingdom Viridiplantae; phylum Streptophyta; class Magnoliopsida; order Poales; family Poaceae; genus Triticum; species Triticum urartu. The sequence continues at coordinate 598,796,533 of NC_141876.1, forward strand.
TACCTTTTCCTACCCATAAGCTTAAATAGTCTTGATCGTGAGGGTGTGAGATTGCTGAGTCCCCGTGACTCACAGATACTTCCAAAACCAGTTTCAGGTGCCGACGATAATACCGTGCAGGTGACGCAACCAAGCTCAAGGAGGAGCTCGATGAAGATCGTGTTCATAGTCTTGTTTCGTTTCTAGTTGATCAGTAGTGGAGCCCAGTTGGGGTCGATCGGGGATCTTTTGCATTAGGGGTTGTCTTTCTTTATTTGGTTCCGTAGTCGGACCTTGATTGTATTTGGATGGTGTAATGCTATATTGATGTTATTGTGTGAAGTGGCGATTGTAAGCCAACTATGTTCCTCTTTCTTATTCAGTACATGGGATGTGTAAAGATGACCCTTCTTGCGACATGCCTACAATGCAGTTATGCCTCTAAGTCGTGCTCCGACACGTGCGAGATATAGCCGCATCGTGGGTGTTACACCTCGGCGTGTTGCCGCCCTCGATGTACTCGAGGACGGCCTCCAGCGTGCGGCCGGGCACGCCCGACCATCGGCGCCGCCCCTCGGAGTTGAGCCTCCCGGAGGGAACGACACCGTTGGTGGCCTTGAGCTGCTCAGCATGGCGGCGACGGAAGTATGGCTCCCAGAGCGGGCTATCGGGGACGTAGCGTGGCCCCTCCCTCGCCGCCCATGGCAGGGAGGCGCGGATACGCGCGATCTCCGCACGCCGCGCCGCCCCGGTGGGCGGTGGTGGCACTGGGACCCCGCCGACGCCGATTCTCCACGCCCCGGGTACCCGCATGTCTGGCGGGACCGGGTACTCGGCCTCGAAGAGGAGCCAAGCTTCGTCCTCGTGAAGGTGGCGGCGGCCGAAGCCGTTCGCCGCCGCGCCGTCGCCTGGGAAGCGTTCGGCCATTCTTTGAGCTGAAGACGGAGAGAGGAGAGGGAGGAAGGGGGAGAAAGGTGGTGTCGGCGGTGGAGACTCTGTGCGTGCCACCGGCGCGCTGGGGGTCGGATTTATGTAGGCGGAGGCGCCGCGTGTACGCGTGGCCACCGCGTTACACGTGGCATGCGAGGGCACACGCGTCGTCTCGTTTTCATTGTGCCGCCCGTGAGGCATTAATGACGGAGGCTGACCAGCGTGACATCGCACGACTGCTTTGGCATTGATTCTCCACGGGAAACGAGGCGATGAGGACGACGAAGCGGCGAGAAGCGAGACGAGTCGCTGGCAAGGAGGGCCCGCGGCTCTTTCGCGCCAAAAAAGATTCGCCCAGTGCCCCCGAGCGCCTCCTAGCACGCCGGGATCGGGTTGGGTCCGCCGGCGCCAATTTCGGCCCGAGCCGGTGAAAATTGGGTCCTTGGGGGCGCGACTGGGCCGATTTTTTGACGCCGGCGGTCGAAAAGTCGCCTGGGGGCCTTGTTGAGGGTGCGGCTGGAGATGCTCTTAGATGTAATCAACTCCCTATAGTGGGCTATCAGACAGAAAGTGATCTTCTAGAAGCAGCAAGGCAAAGTCAAAGCTGCGGTCGAGGGCGATGAAAATACCACAGTGGAGTTGAAGACGTCATTGGGAGACAAACGTTCCATGGCTGCTGGGACAATGGGGTAGGATGCAACTTCTTAGTGAGACACCGCATCAGGCCGCAGGAGATTAGCATGCTGATCTGACTACATGCTGCCGCCAGGGAGTCATGCAAGAGAGAGAGAGAGAGAAAAATGGGCAGGGCCCACCGCTGCCGTCGCCGCTATGGCGGCGCGGGAGGGGGGGAGCGCTGAGGTGGTGTCGCTGTAGCTGGAGGTTCTCTTTTACATCTCCAATATACATCATCTGTTGGAGTTGCTATTTTTTAAGATGTAAAATAATGCATCTCTTGGTGTTGTAAAATTTACATCTTCCTAGTTTCACATCTTCAAATTTGCATTATTTATTGGGTGTGTCCATTAGTAGAAAACATGGCTTTGGTCGTGGGAAGATCAGAGCATTAGTCTCGGTCGCGTTACGAATAGGGAATAATGTGAGCATTAGTCCCGGTTCGAGTGGTTAGAACGCTGGACGGGGCTCGGCTAGCTTTCATCCCGGGTCAAACGCAACATTTAGTCCCGGTTGGAGACACCAACCGGGACTAAAGGGGCTACGGTCGGTGTGAAACCCTTTAGTCCCGATTGGTGTCACCAACCTGGACTAAAGGGGTGGAGGCTTTAGTCCCGGTTGGTGTCTCCTAAAAGATACCAACCGGGACTAAAGGGGTTTTGAAAGTTTCTTTTCTGTTTTCCATTTGTTTTTTGTTTTTAGTTTCTGTTTTAAATCGCTTATATCTTTTAGGATATTTGATGTTTTTGAGTAATTCTTTTTGCATTACATTCAAAATTTTGTCTAGTTTCTGTTTGTGCCATTAGTTTTCAAATTTGAATGTTTTAAATTTGATTTTTTTTTCAAATTTGCTTCAAACCCTAGATCGTGAATAACTTGAGTTTAAAAATAGTTTTTAATTTAATTCTTTTTGCTCCCTAGTCACATGTTAGAATGTTATCACAGAAAGATTTATTTGGTTATTTTTAGAATAATTTAAATTAGGATATTAACTAAAATAGTATTGTTTTGCTTATATAGTTGTTTAAGTCATTTAATTGTTGTTTTTAATTATTTTAGTTAGTTCTTTCTGTAGATTTTAACATGTTGTAGTTACCTTGGTTGTGACTCTGACTGGGACGGTGCTAGCGGATGTAGTCGACGGTAAGATTGGATGGACACCAACCCGGACTAAAGGGGTTCTGCAATTTTCAAACTCTACCCCTCCCCTATCGCCATTGAAAAAACAAAAGAAAATGATAAAAACTTGAAAAATTAAAATCCTTCGAGGTGTAGTTATGTTACTATGTGTACTAGTTAGGAAATTTAAAAAACATAAATTTGGACATGTTTTGCAAAAAAATGTTATGAAAAAGTAAAATGTCTGCATATGATGTCGAAAAAAACGTATAGTTTACCATAATTTTCAGCATGAGAAGCCGATTCTGATTTCGACCGCCGTAGACCGTTTTGCCAACTTTTAGAATCCTCAAATTCTGAAAGGGAAAAAAGTTATCTTCAAATTTAAGGTTTTTTGAATTTTCGGTCAAACTCTCGTGAAACTATGGTCAAACTACTCTATAATTATTGTTTTCAAATAGTGAAATGTGTGACTTCATGCAAGTTCAACTCCTAAAGTCAAATAACATTAGTTGCTGCAACTGGACATACATTGTATATAGTGATTCAGGGATTCACCATTTTATACCCGAGCTAGTACCAGATCAACAAATTATAACCATTTTATCAATGAATCCAGACCAGCCACTTGTGCATAGCCAAACATAGAATGCTCATTAGTTCTCATCCCGTTCACATCACCAAGAAGCAATTGATTCCGACACATGAGAAATAATTTTAAAAATTAATGATGTCATATTTGGATTCCTCACATTTTTTTGATAATAATGGATATATCATTTTGTCGAATTTTGATTTACAAATTTGAAGATATTAAATATGCCATATTAAATGAATAATTGGCAAAAATGAATAAATTAATATTATTACTTATTTTATTTTCACTGAAATTCAATATTATTATTACTTATTTTATTTTAATAATTGTTTGAAATTCAAAAAATTAAATCATGTGACATCATGACCTGAGGGTTAATAGGATTGATAGCTTATTATTGTTAGAAAAACAACAAGTGTAGACTTAGGGGAAATAGAACTCGAAAGTTAAGCATGCTTAGGCTGGAGTAGTGAGAGGATGGGTGACCGGCTGGGAAGTTAGACGATTTGGAATGAGTGCTCCACACTGGAGCAGTATGAGGGATGATTAGAGATTAAATTGTCAAATAATTCAATATTTTGAAAAAAAACAGTTTTTTCAAAAAAATAAATCGTTAGTCCCGGTTAGTGTTACCAAGTGGGACTAAAGGTCCTCCATCCCACTCCAAATAACGGCCACGTGGAGCTCCTTACCGGGATAAAACGATCGGGACTAATGCCCATTACTATTAGTCCCGGTTGGCTTATGAACCGGGACTAAAGGCCCTCTGGAACCGGGACTAAAGGCCCGTTTTTTACTAGTGGTCTAGAGCACATCTAGATGTGCCCTAGTTATGTCACAACCTAGATTACCCTAGCTTAGGCCTTGCCTGTCACTGCATAACCTTCCGTGCATCATGTTTAAGTTTTATGAAACATTAAAATGGGGACTGATAAACCCTAGCAGCAAATGAATTTCAACTAGGGTCAAAGTTAAATCTTTTCTATGAACCCAAGATGCCCCTCATAAATGTTCATCATTTTTGTTTTGGTCCAGAACCTCTGCCAAAAATGGTGCTCACTTTTCTAGGACACTCTGGGTTATTGAATTAAATCATACAGTATTTGTTCTTGGACATTGAAAAGCTATAACTAATTTTAAATGTCCAAATGATCTTGAAAGTAAATGAGGGCCTTTGGAAATAATCCAAACAGAGCCCACAAATATTTTCAGGATTTTTGAAAATGCTCTGGCATTTTTATTATAGCCAAAACAATTACAGAAAATAGAAAAATAGAAATAAAAGAGGGAGAGAGAGAGAGAGAGAGAGAGACCTGGCCTTACCTGGCTGGCCCAGGTCCTATGCAGCCCAGCTGGCGGCCCAGCCCACTGGCCTCCCCCTGTCGTCTTCCTCCCCTGCCAGGAGGACGAAAGCACGTGCTCGCCGCGCGCGTCCACGCGCGAGGCCACCTCCTGCTTCTGCCAACGCGGGAGATGCTCCAGGAGTCGCCACGCGACCCCCCTCGACCCCTCTCTCTGGACCACCTCTCCCTCTCTGCTCTCTCTCCCATGCGACCACCGAGCGCGCCCGTCGCCGCCGCTCGTCTTTGCCATGGCAACAACCACCCCCTCACACCTCTAATGTGACCACGAGCTCCGCCTGCTTCGTCTATGCCTCCTTGATGACTCACGCGACGCTGGACGCCCCGACGCGCCATCCCCGACTCCTTCTTCCTCCTCGGATCTCCGAGATCGTCACGACCGCCTCGCTCGCTCTGGCCCTTCCCCGAGCCCACTTCGACGACCCCTGCAACTGCTGTGAGCTGCCGCGTCATCTCCCCCCTCTCCTTGGCTCTTTTGCTCCCGCTAACGCCGTTGCCTGCCGCGACCGAGAGCTTGGCTCCGCCGGCCATGTCGCCACCATGGCCACCGTCACCTAGAGCTGCAACCTAGCACATCACCGTGCTTACTGCACCCCCAGGAGGCCATAGCACCTCTCCATGCCCCCTGCTGTGTAGCCTAACGCCGAAACCAAGCACACCCGAACTCCGGCCGTCGCCCAGCTCGACGCCACCGCCGCTACAGTCCACCTTGCTCCCTCCCGTGACCACCGCTGGATGCGCGTGTGCGCCAACAACCCATAGCCGCAAACCGCGCTCGAAACCGTCGACCGTAGCTCAAGCCCGACGCCCTCCGCCGCGCGAAATGGTCACCGCCGTCCAGGCTCCGGCGACTGCCGACGTGGCGCCGACGTGGCCGTCATTAGAGGCTAATGTCGCCGCTAATTAAACCCCACCACCAATGACAGACGGGCCCCACTAGCTTAATTAACCAGTTAACGAAATTACTTAGAACTGGTCTAATTCTGATGGACCCACGCGTCAACATTGACTTTGTTGACGTGGCCCTTGACCAGTCCCACTAGTCTGTGACTCGAGCTAGCACCATGAGACTGACCAGTGGGACCCACTGGTCAGGTTTGACCTGGACTCGCCCTGTTGACTGGCTGAAGTCACGGTGATGTAGTGGTGATGTCATAAATGCTTTTCTGGATTTAAGTAAATCTAAATGATTTATTTAATTCAGAAAATGTCCTAAACTTCTAAAAATCATAGAAAATAAACCGTAACTCCAAATGAAATAATTTATCTATGAAAAATTATCAAAAAAATCCAAAGAATCTGTTTATGGCATGTTCATGCATGTTTAAGCAACTTAAAGCTACTGTATATGAAAATTTGAATTAATTGCATTTGAAATGCCTCATGTGGAGTTTGAATTTGAATCTAGTGTTCAAACCAACGCCATTTAAATCACTGCTAGCTGCATTAGCTCAAATCATAGCATATTGCCATGTCATGACACTACTAGGAAAAGGCCTACTAGTGGCGCACCAGTTTTGCCTACTAATGGCGCACTACTGGTGCGCCACTAGTACCACGCCACTAGTATTTTTTACTAATGGCACACCAGTGGTGCGCCATTAGTATAGGCCACGGTGCGCCATTAGTATAGGCCACTGGTGCGCCATTAGTATAGACCACGGTGCGCCATTAGTATAGACCACGATGCGCCATTAGTATTTTTGAATTTTGAAGGCAGGAAAATAGTAGTGGCGCACCGTCTAACCCCCACCGTGCGCCATTGCTAATTTTGAATTTGGATCTGGATCGCGATTTTTTTGCCCATTTTTCTGCTCGTTTTTTGCATGATATTATTTCAAATTTCGTTCCCGCTTTTGGATCTTGTACGTTCTTTTGCTGTGTTCTTTTGCCAGAGAGGAGTTCGCCAGAGAGGAGGAGGAGGAGGTGACCAGAGAGGTGCTCGCCTACATCACCGGAGAGGAGGAGGAGGTCGACGGAAAGGAGTTCACCGGAGCATCAGAGAGGAGGAAGGAGAAACCATGAGGGGATGGGAGGAGAGGAGGGAGGAGGAGCTCACCGGAGAGGAGGGAGGAGGAGCTCACCGAAGAGGATGGAGGAGAAACCGTGAGGGGAGGGGAGGGGAGGAGAGGAGGGAGGAGGAGGTCACCGGAGAGGAGGAGGAGGTCGCTGAAGAGGAGGAGGGGGAGGAGGTCACCGGAGAGGAGGAGGAGGTCGCCGGAGAGGAGGAGGGTAGTATGGTGGAGGAGAGAAGGGAAGATGGAGTGGAGGAGAGGAGGAGATGGAGTGGAGGAGAAGAATGGAGAGGTAAGGAGGAGAGGACACGCCCAGCCATATATACGGCATAGTAATGGCGCACCGTGGGCAGGTGCGCCATTACTAATTTTTTTATTTTTTTGATTTATTTTGAATTTTGAAGGCGGGAAGATACTAATGGCGCACCATGGGCAGGTGCGCCATTAGTAACTTTTTTCTATTTTTTTGATTTATTTTGAATTTTGAAGGCGGGAAGATAGTAATGGCGCACCATGGGCAGGTGCGCCATTAGTAAGTTTGAATTTTTTCGAATTTTTTTGCCTCTCCAGATCTTAAAAGCCCCGTATCTTTTTTTCTATTAGGTTTTTAAGGATTTTGAAAATGTTTAACGGGGTTCCCCTAGTTAAATTCGGATGTAACTTTTCGAGTAGATGATTTTTCATATAAAAAACTTTTTCATCCGAGTTCGTATGCAAAAGTTATGCCCATTTTTACAAATTCTCGAGAGATTTTGCAAAAAAGTCGAAAATTCATGTTTGTAAATTTTGCTAACAACTTGACCACATATCACATGGGAATATTATTTTCTTTTATTTTTTTGACATTTCTATCATTTTCTTTTTTTGAAACTGAAATGGCGGTCCACCGGGGGGGGGGGGATGCATTCGGGGGAATGTTTGGGCCAAATTACTAATGGCGCACCGTGGGATAGTGCGCCATTACTAGTTCAACTAGTAATGGCGCACCACTCCCACAGTGCGCCATTAGTAATTATGTTGGCACACCGTGGGAGTGGTGCGCCATTACTAAACTAGTAATGGCGCACCACTCCCACGGTGTGCCATTAGTAGTTTTGAAAAAAATAATTTTTTTTACTAATGGCGCACCGTGGATGTGGTGCGCCATTAGTATTTGCACACTAATGGCGCACCAACACATGGTGCGCCATTAGTATTTAGTAACGGCGCACCACATGTACAGTGCGCCATTAGTGTCCATATTGGCTATAGCTGTTTTGTAGTAGTGTGATCATGCATCATATTGTGGCATTGCATTGATTGTATTCTTTCTCTGTTTGCCGGTATTTGTCCCCTCTTAGTGGACGTAGTTTTGACGATGAGTTCGATGACACCGATGAAGAGCTATACTATCTTAAGAAGTGCCAGGCAAGCAAAACCCCCCTTGTTCATTCCGATACAATCCTACTCTCTCGCTTCTGCTCTCTTTCATTGCATTAGGACAACAACGATTCAACTGTTACATGCTGCGGTAGTTGAACCCTCACTACTACAGGCTAACGCGACACTTCGATCAGAGACCCTTCGAGAAACTGTGTGCGATGCGATAATCGCAAATGGTGGTGTATGAAAACCGTCAAAAAGGTGAAAACATTTGCGATGGAGGATGCATCAAACACGGTTCAGATTTTAGTTGCGTGTGCGATGAAGGGCATATGGTTCTGTTCAATTAACTGTTTGCGATGAGGAGGAACAAAAGAAATGGGCTGCCAGATGAAGGCGTGTGCGATACACAGCATACGGTTCACTCGGATGAACTGTTTGTGATTAGGCAACACAAAAGAAACGGGCAGCCAGATGAAGGTGTGTGCGATATACATCATATGGTTCACTCAGATGAACTGTTTGTGATTAGGCAACACAAAACAAACGGTCAGCCAGATCAAGGTGTGTGCGATATACGGCATGCGGTTCACTCGGATGAACTATTTGCGTTGACACAAGAGAACATAAACGGTTCAACTTAACAAGATGTGTGTGTTGTGCAATGGGATTGCATGTGGTTCGCTCGGCCGTTCTCGTCAGTGTGTGTGAACTTTGTGGCAACCATTCGCTCCCTAGGCGCCTCTACGTGTACTGTGGAAACCGTCCACCGACTCTTCGCCTTTCCCTCTCGATTTGGAACTACTGTCGCACGCTAGCTCTTCCTCCCTCCCCCATTTGCCTTCACCCTTCCTTCTGCCATTGTTTGATCATCTTCTCCATGGAGGGAACAAGCTGGAAATGACCCCGTTATTCTTTCCCCGATCTGAATGATGATGTGGTGGAGGAACTCATTTATCGGTGCAATGTCATCACCTCGGATAGCATGGCAGGTTCGTTCAAGACCATTCTCGATTCAACTAATAACATCATTACAAGCAACCCAAGGGTCCAGGAGCAGTTTGATCTCCCCTATTTTGTTCGCCGTGACCCTGCTGACTGGCATGGGGACAACGGAAGCCTCGCCATGTGCAAGTTGATGCCGCTTGATAATGATACGTGTGATGTTAAGATGCCATCGCTCGAGGGCAAGGCTTGGGTAGGCGCAAATGAAGATTGAGTTGTTTATATTGGGTATAACTGCGAGTGGGAACTTGTGAATGTGTACACTCGTCACCGGGTTCCACTTCCAAAAATCTCAGACTGCCCAAAGGTTGAGCACACAGATGATCTACATGAGTTCAAATATGATCATTGTAACTGTCGTCTACGAAAGATAGCAATTTGTCGAGTTCCCAACTGCTCTTGGGATTACACGAACTATGAAGTTGTTGCTATCTACGACAAGCTAGTTGCCTTCCTTACTTCCATGCCTCGATGGATATTGCTCACAAATCAATTTATGTACACAGATGAGTACTGTGATGCAATTCAATACGAGGGTCTTGTGTTTGCTGCCACCACTCGTGGTACTGTTTTTACATGGAATCATCATGCTTTCGGTACATTTGTCTTTCACCGTAATTATAATTGTTTCATCCACATGCATGCGGGTTAGCTAGCTTCCCTTCACTAATTAATTAACCTTCTTGTGTTTCCAAGGTCCTGTGAACATTCCACCACATATACTTGAAAATTTTATTCACGAGCATGAGGACGAGCAAGAACCATATACTCACTGGTGCCTGGCAACTTATTCCGATGGATCACCTCTTCTTGTCTATAGACGGGGCACTGCTGATGTTACTAAGGAAGTAGGTATTGTATCGTATGGTCGCACTCTCTGGACCTATTCCAAAATCCGTTGCAGGGTATTCGGGATGGATACTAGTGTACTAGCGCCAACACCTTTTCCCTGGTTCAGTATTGAAAGTCTTGGAGGAAACTCACTCTTCCTTGGACAAAACTGTCCAATGATGGTGGAAAGCGATCCAGCTACTGTTGACACAACGTTACTACCATTTATGAGAAGAAACTATATCTATACCTCGGACATTACTATGCTTCCCTACCATCCCAATATGGGTATTGAAATAGGCCGATTCAGCCTGGATGATCAGCCCTGCGTTGGTCTCGAGATTGACAGTAGCTGGCCCTTCCAAGAGAATCACTTCTGGTTCAAAGCAAGTGTTTCCAACGTCGACGAGTGGTTGAGCTGAAGTTCATTTCATCGCTTTGTTATTTGTTGTGTGAGAAAAACTTTACTAGAATGTTTTGTTGGAAATGATCTATAATCCAATGTGTATCCTCGTTGTCATTGTGGGTTAATGACTTGTTGTATGTAATCAATGGTACATTTGCATATGCATCCATGAACTCACGCCTGCTAGTGGTGTCCATATGAATAGTGCTAGTGGTTTTAGTTGCAAAAATTAGATAGTGCTAGTGATTTGTAGCTGCATATTTTGACAAATTGCAGTGTTACAAGGTTGACAAATGACAATGTTACTAGATAAAAAAATGTTAATCTTTCCAGTTTGAGAAATGGCAACATACCCAAAATGACAGATATGCAAATCTTATCCAATTGTTTGTACATGATTGCACATGAGTCATGCAAAACAACCATTTGCATTGAAGGGATGCAGAAATCTTGCTAGGCAGATTTTCCCTTGGCTTCCTGGGGAAGCTGACGGTTTGCATACGGGTGTTCTAACTAAAACTTTTGCGATGAGTGTTTTATATTTAAAAACCGTTGACGTTTTTTCAAAAAGAAAATCATTTGATAAGTCTGTACATTAAGAGAGAAAAACGCAAGTTCGTTCAAGCCATATCTTTCATCCAGTCACACTGTGAATTTATATTCATATGATCAAGAATTCGAGATACAATATTAAACCCCAAAAAACTATTTCCAGCGGCGGCGGAGGCGGCGCGCCGCGCTGTCATTGTTGTTGTCGTCCTCTGGGACACCGTCGTTGAAGTGTTCAAGGAAGCACAAAATGTTCTTCACTTGTAAATCAAACATGATGTCGTCGCATGATCGACGGGCGAGGCGTGGGAGGACGGAAACTGGCGCCGCTGAGAGGTAGCAGTCGATGGCAGCGTCCCATGCCGCTGAGGGGGGGGGGGCGCACGGGCACGGGCGCGGCGGGTGTAGCCAAACGCATGAGGACCGGCGCCGTGGTGGGTGGAGGGGCGCGTATCACTACTAGGGAAAACCCTAGCAGTAGCGCTAGTTTTGTGCTCACTAGTAGCATGGGTAGGTGCGCTACTAATAAGGCGCTACAGCTATTGCCTAGCAGTAACGCGTGCCTGCACGCGCTACTGCTAGGACAAATAGCTGCAACATTTGTTCACTCCCACGCTACTGCTAATGTAACTACTGGCAGCGTGTTTTCTCTCCATCGCTACTAGTATTCTTTTTTATTTTTTTATTTTTAGTGTATTTATGTGCCATCGTACAAATATTGGTACAATACCAGTTATGAGGTTTAGGTTCAAGTGGAGGCAATATGTGGTGCATGTCAAAAGTATACTACTAATCCAAACTTGATCTAGTTTGGACGAGTAGTACTTTCGATGTGCACCACATGTTGCCTCCACTTGAATCTAATCCGCCAGCACAAGCTATTTCATCATCATCATAGTCATTGCCACCAACATTATTTATTTAATCACCACTAACACTAGCTAATAATAATCATCATAGTCATTACCACCAACACTAGCTATTTTATCATCATAGTAATAGTGTAGCACATCATCATCCTCAAACTCATTTCTAGCTAGCTAATCACTCCTGCTGCTCTCTCTTAGGTAAAATAACATAAAACATGTGTAGCTCTCCTCCTTGATCAAGTTGGAGCATGCAGATGAACCTGTCTCCTAATCGTGGGTAGTGCATCTGTTTGCTGCCCCCTAGTACTTCTCTGCGCTCCCCCATCACATATTTGGTCCAGTCTTGCACTATTAAGCATCCGTCGCTAATCTTGAATGCACTAAAGTAATATGTAGGATATCTTGGCCGTAAGCTAATAATACTCATGGTACCTTTAGTCTCGATCCCATAAGGTACAACATTCATCGGGAGTCCCTGTTGAAGAACATCGTATGGTAACATACTTAGCAATGAAGTTTAGCTTAAAAAATAATGTATGGAAAAGATGCACTGAGGAAAAATAGTAAAATCTTACCATCCTTCCTAAATAGATGTGACCGTAGTTCATTACGAACACTATTGGCCGCACGTTTTCAGTACTAACATTTCTATGTGCAGGAAGAAAATTTGTCTTGATAGTATCAAGATCCTCAAGCCACGAAACATAATGACTTAGCTCGTCGCAGTTTAGTTTAGCCCCGGGACAGTAGTAGGTCCTATCTACCAAGCGCTGGACATGTTTGCTTGCACCGAAATAAGCTGACAATAAAATTAGTTGTCAACTATTTTTGAATAAACAATATCAAAGACATAAATATGGTTGAGAAACTTACATAATGGTATAACTGGAGGCGTCTGCACATCGACCCAGATGTTGGTATTACCTTCAATATCATCTTCCGGACGAATATCAAAGGTGATAACCATATCAGGCTCAAATGCATAAGTCTTGCATAGTGATCGCCATGTTTTGCATCCAAAATAGGTGTAGTCATCTAAATTGTATAATGTTACGTTGAAAATATAACCATGCTCAGTCTTCAAGTAAAATTTCTTTTCCTCCATAGTACGACTGAAATCTATCTTATCCAATACAAAAACTCTTGCATGGCAGGGGATACGGTAGTAGAATAGTAAAAAAAGACTTGTCATGCTTAATGTCATGCTTAAATTATAAGTTGAAGCAAATGTCATGCTTAATTACAAAAAAAGACTTGTCGTTGTGACTTATTGTATCCACTTCGAAATTCTCGTCCAGCTTGATGCTGAAGCGCCTATCATCATCTAGGAAGATTCCGTCGCACAGGCCGCGCTCGTCTTCGCAGTATTTGCAAATATCGAAATCCTTTTCGTCGTCACACATTTCCTATGTTCATAGTTAAAACATTAATTGAAAATCGATCGAAGACAACTACCAGGATACTCAACACATAAATCCGGGCACTCGATATTTCCTACATATTCTGGCACAAGTCATGCCAAAATTCACGGAAAAATCCGGCATGACCTTTGCTAAAATAGGACATATCGAGCACCTAAAATTTTCCGGAACGGAAATGAATCAACACTCCGGCAAAACATAGGCCACTCGGAGGTGTAACCTGCAAACATGACTGGCCACTTGGGCAAGCACATATTCTATTTGAGCAACACAAGATATACATTTCAAAATATCTTATAGGACTCAAATTAGCATGCATTCAATAAGCAAAAGTAAATCATCTCATGCATCTGTACATCGTCGAATATTATCACTAATACATCCCGAATAGTGTCATACATATAACATCACTAATACAACTAAAGCCCTAGCACATGACGGGTATCGGTGCGGGCGGTGGACACCCACAAAGAAGGAACCATCACGGGATCATTGCTCCAGTGAGATCCCTGGAGAACCTGCCAGGTATTGGAGAACCTGTGCTCCAACGCAAACAAGTAGCGAAGGACGTTCGCGTCCTCCTCACTGACACGGTGACGCACCACCTCCGCAGGGTCCTCGAGCCTCTGGACCATCACTGGCCCACGCGACCGCCACCAAAGAAGGTTCGGGTCAACGACAGGCTGGCTCCTCACCAACCTGCGCCTCCCGGTAGGTAGCGCCTCCCAGTACCACCCCGGCGGAGCCCAGTCCCGGACATGGCCCGTCTGGTCAAGAAGGTGTCGTCCTCCGCCGACTCAACGACGAGGATGCGGGATACGCATCGTCGACGTCGATGCAGGAAAATTGCTTTAACTAAAAAATAGCAACAAGTTCTTACTAACGAGTTCTATTAATTCAATTAGTTCTTACTAAAAATAAACTTACTATTAATAAAAATAAACTAATACCTAATTAGTACCTAGTTCTTACTAACTAATTAGTACCTAGGAACTACTGCCCTAATTACCATATAAGTAATTAACTAACTAGCACTAAAAATAGCCTAGGGTTCATACTCACTAGCACTAAATAGCTAGGGTTCATACTAAGCAGAGAAGAGGGATCGGAAGGGGAGAGTGCTTACAGAGGGCGGGGAGAGAGATGGGGTCGGGGGAGACGGCGGCACCGAGGCGCGTCGAGGCGGGGTCGGGGGAGACGGCGGCGAGGCGGGTCGAGGGAGACGGCGGCGAGGCGGGGTCAGGGAGACGGCGGCGAGGTGGGGTCAGGGGAGACGTCGGCGAGGCGGAGGCGACGAGGAATAGTAGAGGAAAATTGGGGGAGGAAGCAGAGGAGAGGGAATCAGGCCACGCGGGGGGTTAGGTGAAAATAGCTTTAACAGTAGCGTGGGGAGGCAAAACGCGCTGCTGCTAAAATCCGTAGTAGTAGCGCTGTTCGTAGAAGGGCGCTACTACTATACCTAGCACGTTGGGAACGGTGTGGCAATTATAGTAGTAGCGCGTTCTGTTCCTGACATGCTACTGCTAAGCGGGTAACAGTAGCGCCGTTCTAGCAGACACGCTACTGCTAAGTAGCAGTAGTGCCTCATTTTAACAAGCGCTACTGGTAACATTCTGTGTATAAGGTTTTCCCTAGTGGTGTATGGGCGCGGCGGGTGCAGCCAAACGCACGGGGGCCGGTGCCACGGTGGGTGGAGGAGCGCGCACGTGCACGGGCGCTGGCATGTCCACAAGCTCACGTGGGTCCGCAGAAACCTCGCTGATGCCCACGCTTCCAGCTCTGCGATAGTGCTCGGCGACCAGCCCGTCAATGTTACGGGGATGGTCGCTGGCACGGGCGGGGGGATGGGAGCTGGGACGGGAGCGAGGGCAGCAACCGCCGCAGCCATCTCGTTCTGGGCCATGTCCATGAGGCCCCATTCCTCCTTATTTTATATCTCCTCCGGCTCAGAGTCGACTTCACCAAACTTGAAAACTAGTGGCAGATGATCATTCTGTGCCATGGCGGTGGAGGTCTGCGCGGGGGAGGGGGGGAGGGGGGAGGGGAATGGGAGGCGATCAGTAAGGCCACCCGTATTAAGCAGTAGCTCGGGCGCCATTAATAGAGAGGAAGGAGGGCGGCCATGGAAGTCAAAGGGCTCGCTTCCTAGTGAGCCTGCGCAGCTTACAGCTCACATGCTTCCCGGTGAGCCTGCGCATTGGAAGACAGCTTGCACGCCTCTCGGTCAGCCTGCGCACCGGACTGCGCACGCACGCCTCCGTTCAATCAAGGTCAAGCAGCTGTCCGCACGGCACCTCCTACATCCATTAAAACCAAGACACGTGGTGTCACGTGAATGGTTAACAGAACGCACGGAGTTTGAATTATACAAACGTTTGTGATATTAAAGTGGCAACTATTTTTTCAAAATGCCTTTGTTGGCTGTCATTATTCGAGTGTGCCTTCTCTCAAAATGGACACGAAAAATACCACATCATGTCGGGTGCCATTCCATTATAGCATGCCAAGTTTCATGAATTTCAGACGGGTTTTGGATTTACTAGAATTTAAAAACCAGGCATCTCAATATTTTGTCCACAATCAACGGTGCCCTGGTGTTTGAAATTCATTCCCATTTCTTGCATGGGACCTAAGCATGCACCCAAGGACATAGTTTTTATTTTTCAACCAATTTATATGCACTGGAGCATGTGCATGTAGTTCAAATTTGAATTATGCACGTAAATGCATTGAAAACTCAGATAATGCATAAAAATGTCCAAAAGAACCCCAAAAAATCACAAAAATTGACACAACACTCCTGTTGTTCTATGTTGACACGAGAAATTTTTTGGAAGCAATAAGAGGCAGTGGATATCGTTTCGTCCCCAAAGGTAGGACCTTCCCTACCGAAACCATGATGCTTGTTGTGAGAAGCTCTGGTCTGTGAGAAGCATATACCCAAACCTGCCCCAAATGGGACAAAAAATTTACCACGACATGTTGATGCCGCTCCATGAAAGCATGCCAAGTTTCATGAATTTCAGACGAGTTTTGGATTTACTAGAATTTAAAGATGAGGCATCTCAATGTTTTGCCGACAATCAACGGTGCCCTAGTATTTGAAGTTCATTCCCATTTCTTGCATGGGACCTAAGCATGCACCCAAGGACACAAATTTGAAATTTCAACCAATTTATATGCACTGGAGCATGTGCATGTATTTCAAATTTGAATTATGCACATAAATGCATTGAAAACTCAGTTAATGCATAAAAATGTCCAAACGAACCCCGAAAAATCCCAAAAATTGACACAACACTCCTGTTGTTCTATGTTGACACGAGAAATTTTTTGAAAGCAATAAGAGGCAATGGATATCGTTTCGTCCCCAAAGGTGGGACGTTCCCTACCGAAACCATCATGCTTGTTGTGAGAAGCTCTGGTTTGTGAGAAGCATATACCCGAACCTACCCCAAATGGGACAAAATTTTTAACATGGCATGTTGATGCCGCTCCATGATAGCATCCCAAGTATCATGAATTTCAGACGAGTTTTGGATTTACTAGAATTTAAAACCAGGCATCTCAACGTTTTGCCGGCAATCAACATTGCCCTGATGTTTGAATTTAATTCCCATCTCTTGCATGGGACCTAGAAATTCACCCAAGGACACACATTAGATTTTTCAACCAACCTTAGTGCATTGGAGCATGTGCATGTAGTTCAAATTTGAATTATGCACATAAATGCATTGAAAACTCAGTTAATGCATAAAAATGTCCAAACGAACCCTGAAAAATCCCAAAAATTAACACAACACTCCTGTTGTTCTATGTTGACACGAGAAATATTTTGAAAGCAATAAGAGGCAATGGATATCATTTCGTCCCCAAAGGTGGGACGTTCCCTACCGAAACCATCATGCTTGTTGTGAGAAGCATATACCCGAACCTGCCCCAAATGGGACAAATTTTTTAACGTGGCATGTTGATGCCGCTCCATGATATCATGCCAAGTTTCATGAATTTCATATGATTTTTGGATTTACTTGAATTTAAAAACCAGGCATCTCAACGTTTTGCCGGCAATCAACATTGCCCTGGTGTTTGAATTTCATTCCCATCTCTTGCATGGGACCTAGAAATTCACCCAAGGACACACATGTGATTTTTCAACCAACCTTAGTGCATTGGAGCATGTGCATGCAGTTCAAATTTGAATTATGCACATAAAATGCCTAGAAAACCCAGTTAATGCATAAAAAGGCCAAACGAACCCCAAAAAATTCCAAGATTGAACACAACACTCCTGTTGTTCTATGTTGACACTAGAATTTTTTTGAAAGCAATAAGATGCAACGGATATCATCCCGTCCCCAAAGGTGGTACGTTCCCTATCGAAACCATCATGCTTGTTGTGAGAAGCTCTGGTTTGTGAGAAGCTTATACCCGAACCTGCCCCAAATGGGACAAAATTTTCACCACGGCATGTTGATGCCACTCCATGATAGAATGCCAAGTTTCATTAATTTCATATGAGTTTTGGATTTACTAGAATTTAAAAACCAGGCATCTCAATGTTTTGCCGGCAATCGACAATGACCCGGTGTTTGAATTTCATTCCCATCTCTTGCATGGGACCTAGAAATTCACCCAAGGACACACATGTGATTTTTCAACCAACTTTGGTGCATTGGAGCATGTGCTTGTAGCTCAAATTTGAATTATGCACATAAAATGCCTAGAAAACCCAGTTAATGTATAAAAAAGGCCAAACAAACCCCGAAAAATTCCAAGATTGAACACAACACTCCTGTTGTTCTATGTTGACACTAGAAATTTTTTGAAAGCAATAAGAAGCAATGGATATCATCCCGTCACCAAAGGTGGTACATTCCCTATCAAAACCATCATGGTTGTTGGGAGAAGCTCTGGTTCGTGAGAAGCTCTGGTTCGTGAGAAGCTTATACCCGAACCTGCCCCAAATGGGACAAAATTTTCACCACGACATGTTGATGCCGCTCCATGATAGCATGCCAAGTTTCATGAATTTCAGACGAGTTTTCGATTTACTAGAATTTAAAAACCACACATTTCAACGTTTTGCCGGCAATCAACAGTGCCATGGTGTTTGAATTTCATTCTGATCTCTTGCATGGGACCTAGAAATTCACCCAAGGACACACACGTGATTTTTCAACCAACTTTGGTGCATTGGAGCCTTGTAGTTCAAATTTGAATTATGCACATGAAATGCCTACAAAACCCCAAAAAATATGTTCCCATTTCTTCCATGGGACCTAAGCATGCACTGAAGTACACAGATTTGATTTTTCAACCAATTTGTATGCACCAAAGCATGTGCATGTAGTTTAATTTTTAATTGTGCACCTGAAATGGCTAGAAAACCAGTTTAATGTATGAAATGTCCAAACGAACCTTGAATAATTCCAATTCTTTTACGACACACATACAGTTGCATGTTCACTACAGATAAAAGGTATAGCAATTCAAACACCGTCCATTGCCACTGTGACCCCATTTTGTAATTCAAATCAAGTAGATCACACATAGTTTATTCTCATCAATCATGTGAGATGTAGAACAAAATATCTTGGAGCACCGTCGGTGTATAGTACGCCTATGGCATATGCGAGAAGGTGTGTCGGCTACAGTCCACAACCGGCGTGTCAAGCACACTAGCTCGCTCCCCCCAAACTCCTGCCTCTGCATCCCTCTTAATCTCGAAAATATCTACCGCCTGGAAGGTTTTTATTTTTGATAGCACACGATTAGTATGTGCGGACCGTGTGCGATGTATGTTACTCCCGCTCTACTTCAGTCCCTGTATTCAAATTTTTAGTAGCCCCAGCATTTTACTCCCGCCTCTGCATCCCTCGCAATCTCAAAAATATTTGCTCGCCCTTGATCCAAATTTTCAGTAGCCCCGCCTTGCTACTCCCGCCTAGTAAAATTTTCAGCTGCTGCGGTATTTCCTCAAACACAATCTCCGCTCACACAGACACACACAACCCTCGAAACCGTTGGTAGGTCGCGGCCATCGCGGGCGCCTCCATCCTCAACCTATGCCTGTGTGCCGGGGAGCTCGAGTAGCCAATGGCCAAAAATAGGTTTATCGCGGCCTTGATAACCCACAAGTATAGGGTATCAATTGTAGCCTCTTTCGATAAGTAAGAGTGTCAAACCCAACGAGGAGCTAAAGGTAGAACAAATATTCCCTCAAGTTATATCGACCACCGATACAACTCTACGCACGCTTAACGTTCGCTTTACCTAGAACAAGTATGAAACTAGAAGTACTTTGTAGGTGTTTTTGGATAGGTTTGCAAAATAATAAAGAGCGCGTAAATAAAAAGTAGGGGCTGTTTAGATAAAGAAACAATAAAGTTAGTATAGAGAGTGTGGAAAAGTGGTGGTAGGAGTTGCGAAATTGTCCCTAAGCAATTGACTACGTTACTAGACCGATAGCAAGTTTTATGTGGGAGAGGCCACTGCTAGCATGTCATCCCTGACTTGGAATTCTATGCACTTATGATTGGAACTATTAGCAAGCATCCGCAACTACTAACGTTCATTAAGGTAAAACCCAACCATAGCATTAAGATATAGTGGCCCCCCTTCAATCCCGTATGCATCAATTTCTATGCTAGGTTGAAGCTTCTGTCACTCTTGCCCTCCAATACATAGTCCTATCAGCATACAACTAACTCTATGGTGTGATCCACGAGCGCTCTCATGTGATGGGCACCAAAGGATAGCAACATAACCACAATAAAATTAAATCAATCATTGTAATTCACCAATCACCGATAGGACAACGAAAATCTACTCAGACATCAAAGGATGGCAACAAATCATTGGATAATAATATGAAGCATAAAGCACCATGTTCAAGTAGAGGGTACAGTGGGTTGCGGGAGAGTGGAACGCTGTAGATAGAAGGGGGAAGGTGATGAAGATGTTGGTGAACATGACAGAGGTGTTGGTGTAGATCGCCGTCACACGATGATGGCCCCGGCGGTGTTCCGGCGCCACCGGGAGAGAGGGGGAGAGAGCCCCCCTTCTTATTGTTCTTCCTTGACCTTCTCCCTAGATGGGAGAAGGGTTTCCCCTCTAGTCCATGGCCTCCATGGCGGCGGAGGCGCGAGAGCCCCTCCGAGATTGGGTCTATCTCTCTCTGTTTTCGCGTTCTGGCATTCTGCCCTTTCACCGTTTCTTATATATTCGGAGATCCATAACTCCGATTGGATTGAAACCTTCGCCCCGATTTTTCTCCGAAAATTAGCTTTCTTGTGGCTAAAGAAGAGCAGCAACCGCCTTACGGGGGGCCCACGAGGGTCAGGGGCGCGCCCAGGGGGGCAGGCGCGCCCCCCTGCCTCGTGGCCCCCTCGGGCACCATCTCGCGTTGACTCTTCCTATATTTCACAAATATTCCAAAAATATTCTCTGTCCGTTTTTATCCCATTTGGACTCCCTTTGATATGGATTTTCTGCGAAACAAAAAACATGCAACAAACAGGAACTGACACTGGGCACTGGATCAATATGTTAGTCCCAAAAATAGTGTAAAAAGTTGCCAAAAGTATATGAAAGTTGTAGAATATTGGCATGGAACAATCAAAAATTATAGATACGACGGAGACGTATCAGCATCCCCAAGCTTAATTCCTGCTCGTCCTCGAGTAGGTAAATGATAAAAAAGATAATTTTTGATGTGTAATGCTACCTAGCATAATCTTGATCATGTAATCTAATCATGGCATGAATATTAATACATGAGTGATTCAAGGCAATAGTCTATCATTTGACATTAAGACAATAATACTTCAAGCATACTAATAAAGCAATCATGTATTTTCAAAATAACAAGGCCAAAGAAAGTTATCCCTACAAAATCATATAGTCTGGCTATGCTCCGTCTTCACCACACAAAATATTCAAATCATGCACAACCCCGATGACAAGCCAAGCAATTGTTTCATACTTTTGACGTTCTCAAACCTTTTCAACTTTCACGTAATACATGAGCGTCAGCCATGGACATAGCACTATGGTTGGAATAGAATATGATGGTGGAGTTTGTGTGGCGAAGACAAAAAAGGAGAAAGTCTCACATCGACGCGGCTAATCAACGGGCTATGGAGATGCCCATCAATTGATGTCAATGTGAGGAGTAGGGATTGCCATGCAACGGATGCACTAGAGCTATAAGTATATGAAAGCTCAAGCTGAAACTAAGTGGGTGTGCATCCAACTTGCTTGCTCATGAAGACCTCGGGCATTTGAGGAAGCTGATACGTCTCCAACGTATCTATAATTTTTTATTGCTCCATGCTATATTATCTACTGTTTTGGACTATATTGGGCTTTATTTTCCACTTTTATATTATTTTTGGAACTAACCTATTAACCGGAGGCCCAGCCCAAAATTGATGTTTTTTTGCCTATTTCAGTGTTTCGAAGAAACGGAATATCAAACGGAATAAAACCTTCGGGAACGTGATTTTCTCACCGAACGTGATCCAGGAGACTTGGACCCTACTCCAAGGAGTCAAAGAGGCGGTCACAAGGGTGGGCCCCCCTAGGGCGCGCCCCCCTGCCTCATGGGCCCCTTGGTGCTCCACCGACGTACTCCTTCCTCCTATATATACCTACGTACCCCCAAACGATTAGAACAGGAGCCAAAAACCTAATTCCACCGCCGCAACTTTCTGTATCCACGAGATCCCATCTTGGGGCCTGTTCCAAAGCTCCGCCGAAAGAGGGCCGTCATCACGGAGGGCTTCTACAGCATCATAGCCCCTCCGATGAAGTGTGAGTAGTTTACCTCAGACCTTCGGGTCCATAGTTAGTAGCTAGATGGCTTCTTCTCTCTTTTTGGATCTCAATACAAAGTTCTCCCCCTCTCTCGTGGAGATCTATTCGATGTAATCTTCTTTTTGCGGTGTGTTTGTTGAGACCGATGAATTGTGGGTTTATGTTCAAGTCTATCTATGAATAATATTTGAATCCTCTATGAATTCTTTTATGCATGATTGGTTATCTTTGCAAGTCTCTTCGAATTATCTGTTTGGTTTGGCCAACTAGATTGGTAGTTCTTGCCATGGGAGAAGTGCTTAGCTTTGGGTTCGATCTTGCGGTGTCCTCTCCCAGTGACAGAAGGGGCAGCAAGGCACGTATTGCATCGATGCCATCGAGGATAACAAGATGGGATTTATTTCATATTGCATGAATTTATCTCTCTACATCATGTCATCTTGCTTAAAGCGTTACTCTGTTTTTAACTTAATACTCTAGATGCATGCTGGATAGCGGTCGATGAGTGGAGTAATAGTAGTAGATGCAGAATCGTTTTGGTCTACTTGTCGCGGACGTGATGCCTATATACATGATCATGCCTAGATATTCTCATAACTATGCTCAATTCTGTCAATTTCTCAACAGTAATTTGTTCACCCACCGTAGAATACTTATGCTCTTGAGAGAAGCCACTAGTGAAACCTATGGCCCCCCGGGTCTATTCTCATCATATCAATCTCCATCACTTTAATCTTGCTTTGCTTTTTTTACTTTGCCTTTTACTTTTTACTTTGCATCTTTATACCAAAATTACCAAAAATATTATATCTATCAGATCTCACTCTCGTAAGTGACCGTGAAGGGACTGACAACTCCTAATCGCGTTGGTTGCGAGTAGCTATCATTTTGTGCAGGTACGAGGGACTTGAGCGTGGTCTCCTACTGGATTGATACCTTGGTTCTCAAAAACCGAGGGAAATACTTACGCTACTCTGATGCATCATCCTTTCCTCTTCGGGGAAATCCAACGCAAGCTCAAGAGGTAGCAAGAAGAATTTCTGGCGCCGTTCCCGGGGAGTCTACGCAAAAAGTCAACATACCAAGTACCCATCACAATCCCTATCTCTCGCATTACATTATTTGCCATTTGCCTCTCGTTTTCCTCTCCCCCACTTCACCCTTGCCGTTTTATTCGCCCTCTCTCTCTATCTCCTTCTCCTTCTTTGCCTCTTTTGCCCGTTTGCTCTTGTTTGCCCGTGTGTTGGATTGCTTGCTTGTCGCTATGTCTGAAGTTGGGGAAGTTATCGCCGATATGGGCGATAACAATGTCATAGAAAATTCTGATGCTCCGGCTGAAGACCCCCCTACCTAGCATACAAAAAGATTTCGAATTGGTAGTGGTAATATTATTGGAAAAGGAGTCATCCAAGATTTTTTTACTTGTGCTGGTGCTTTGCCCTCTATGGGCGGTTCTATTCTTCATAGAACTAGTAGTCTTGCGGACGCTATTGCCATGCTTATCGTTGAACTTGAAAGGCAATTTATGCATATGCACCCATCTATACAAAGAATTTTCTTAGAATTTTCTAATATCGAGCATTCTTCTGTTAAGTGTGCCGCTACTATCTTTTTGGCTCATGAATTAAGATTTATAATAAAACAAGCCAAATAAATCTTTGCGCACTATAGGGTGGACGCTGGTCGTCCTCCCATAGAATCTATCCTCTTTGATCAAGAAGAAATTATGTGCTTTCAATCTCTTGACTATGTTGCTTTCAATGAAAACCTTAGAAAAAAGGTGCCAATCAATATTTTAATTGATAGAATCTCTGAACTTAATGATGATTTGGCTATTCGAAACAATGAGCTAGGATGCTCTCTTGAGTTTAGGCTCACAAGGTTCTGTCAAAAGAATGCTTATAATGATGAATTGGTTGTGCAATACGAAGGGCCAAAAGAGGAACCTATACCTCCTAAAATTGATCTTGGGGATCTCTGTCCTATTAAATTTAGCCCTTTTTATTACTTTTTCTTTCCTCAAAGAAAACTTGCTGCCGAACATAGAGAATATGAAATGAGTTTCACTGATCTATCTTATTACTATGGCAATACCTAGATCTATCTTCGCTTTTATGCCTAGCTAGGGCATTAAACGATAGCGCTTGTTGGGAGGCAACCCAATTTTATTTTTATTCCTTGCTTTTTGCTCCTGTTTAGTAATAAATAAATTATTTAGCCTCTGTTTTGGTTGTGTTTTTTGTGTTTAATTAGTGTTTGTGACAAGTAGAACCGTTGGGAAGACTTGGGGAAAGTCTTGTTGAACTTGCTGTAAAAAACAGAAACTTTAGCGCTCACGAGAACTGCTGTCATTTTTATTTGGAGAGTGCTATTTTAGTTAATTCTTTTTGAAGATGATTAATAGATAAATTGCTCACGTCCAGAAATTTATTTTAGAATTTTTGGGGTTCTAGATCTTGCGCTAGCTACAGATTACTACAGACTGTTCTGTTTTTGACAGATTCTGTTTTTCATGTGTTGTTTGCTTATTTTGATGAATCTATGGTTAGTAAAATAGTTTATAATCCATAGAGAAGTTGGAATAAAGTAGGTTTAACACCAATATAAATAAAGAATGAGTTCATTACAGTACCTTGAAGTGTTTTTTTGTTTTCTTTCGCTAACGGAGCTCATGAGTTTTCTACTTTAAGTTTTGTGTTGTGAAGTTTTCAAGTTTTGGGTGAATTCTTGTGAGGGATTATGGAACAAGGAGTGGCAAGAGCCTAAGCTTGGGGATGCCCATGGCACCCCCAAGATAATCGAAGGACACCAAAAAGTCAAAGCTTGGGGATGCCCCGGAAGGCATCCCCTCTTTCGTCCACTTCCATCGGTAATTTACTTGGAGCTATATTTTTATTCACCAACATGATATGTGTTTTGCTTGGAGCGTCTTGTATTATTTGTGTCTTTGGTTGTTAGTGTACCACAATCATCCTTGCTGCACACGCCTTTTGAGAGAGCCATACATGAATTAGAATTTGATAGAATACTCTATGTGCTTCACTTATATCTTTTTGAGCTTAGTAGTTTTGCTTTATGTGCTTCACTTATATCCTTTTGAGCTTAGTAGTTTTGCCCTATGTGCTTCACTTATATCTTTTTGAGCTATAATCTTGCTCTATGTGCTTCACTTAGATTTTTAGAGCACGGTGGTGGATTTGTTTTAAAGAAACTATTGATCTCTCATGCTTCACTTAAATTATTTTGAGAGTCTTAATAGCATGGTAATTTGCTTAATAATAACATGCTTGGTATTCAAGATTTGTGAAACTTTCTTTTGAGTGTGTTGAATACTAAGAAAAGTTGGATGCTTGAGAATTGTTTTGAGATATGGAGGTAGTAATATCAAAGTCATGCTAGTAGAGTAATTGTGAATTTGAGAAGTGCTTGAGTTAAAGTTTGCAAGTTCTGTAGCATGCACGTATGGTAAACGTTATGCAACAAATTTGAAACATGAGATGTTATTTGATTGTCCTCCTTATGAGTGGCGGTCGGGGACGAGCGATGGCCTTTTCCTACCAATCTATCCCCCTAGGAGCATGCGCGTAGTACTGAGGTTTTTGATGACTTGTAGATTTTTGCAATAAGTATATGAGTTCTTTATGACTAATGTTGAGTCCATGGATTATACGCACTCTCACCCTTCCATCTTTGCTAGCCTCTACAGTACCGTGAATTTCCCTTTCTCACACCGAGAGTTGGTGCAAACTTTGCCGGTGCATCCAAACCCTGTGATATGATACGCTCTGTCACACATAGACCTCCGTATATCTTATCACGGGGTAGGTATGGTGGCTGTTTTGAGGAAGATATAAGGAGGCTTATGTGTGATAGAGTGTATTGTATCACAGGGTTTGGATGCACCGATGAAGTTTGCACTAACTCTCGAGGTGAGAAAGGGCAATGCACGGTACCGAAGAGGCTAGCAATGATGGAAGGGTGAGAGCGCGTATAGTCCATGGACTCAACATTCGCCATAAAGAACTCACATACTTATTGCAAAAATCTATTAGTCATCAAAACAAAGTACTACCCGCATGCTCCTATGGGGATAGATTGGTAGGAAAATACCATCGCTCGTCCCCGACCGCCACTCATAAGGAAGACAATCAATAAATACCTCATGCTCCGACTTCATCGCATAACGGTTCACCATACGTGCATGCTACGGGCATCAGAAACTTCAACACAAGTATTTCTACAATCCACAACTACCCACTAGCATGACTCTAATATCACCATCTTTATATCGCAAAACTATTGCAAGGAAGCAAACATATCATGTTCAGTGATCTACCAGTTTTATGTAGGATTCTATGACTAACCATGTGAATGACCAGTTCCTGTCATCTCTCTAAATAGATATAAGTGAAGCAAGAGAGTTTAATCCTTTATACAAAAGATATGCCCATGCTCTAAAAAATATAAGTGAAGCAAAAGAGCATTCTACAAATGGCGGTTTTCTATGTGAAGAGAAACAGGCAATCCAAACTTCAAAAGATATAAGTGAAGCACATGAAGCATTCTATAAAGCCATACTCAAAAGGTATAAGTGAAGTGCAATGAGCATTCTATAAATCAAGCATGGACTATCTCATACCAGCATGGTTGTGGGAGTCCTGGATTAGGGGGTCTCCGGACAGCTGGACTATATCCATTGGCCGGACTGTTAGACTATGAAGATACAAGAATGAAGACTTCGTCTCGTGTCCGGATGGGACTCTACTTGGCGTGGAAGGCAAGCTAGGCAACACGGATATGTGTATCTCCTCCTTTGTAACCGACCTTGTGTAACCCTAAGCCTCTCCGGTGTCTATATAAACCGAAGGGTTTTAGTCCGTAGGACAACAATCACAACATACAATCATACTGTAGGCTAGCTTCTAGGGTTTAACCTCTCTGATCTCGTGGTAGATCTACTCTTGTAACAACCATATCATCAATATTAATCAAGCAGGACGTAGGGTTTTACCTCCATCAAGAGGGCCCGAACCTGGGTAAAACATTGTGTCCCCTGCCTCCTGTTACCATCCGCCTTAGACGCACAGTTCGGGACCCCCTACCCGAGATCCGCCGGTTTTGACACTGACATTGGTGCTTTCATTGAGAGTTCCTCTGTGACGTCGCCGTTAGGCTTGATGGCTCCTACTATCATCGATGGTGATGCAGTCCAGGGTGAGACTTTTCTCCCTGGACAGATCTTCGTGTTCGGCAGCTTTGCACTGCGGGCCAATTCGCTTGGCCATCTGGAGCAGATTGAAGCTATGCCCCTGTGATGGCCTGGCTTATTAGGGATGATAGACTACTCATATCAATAAGGAATTCCTTCTTTTTCGGTAGCCCATTCGAACATAACTCCAAAGTTAAGCGTGCTCAGCTTGGAGTAGTGTCAGGATGGGTGACCGATCGGGAAGTTGCTCCGGGTGCGCATGAGTGAGGACAAAGTGTGTAGAAAAGACTAGTATTGATCTATGAGGCCAGTCTAGATCCCGCCAGGAGTAACGACCACCGGCGGGTGTGTCCGGGGCGTTACAAGTTGGTATCAGAGCCGACCCCCGCGGTTACACGGATGGTTGCGGACAGGTGCGTGGTCATGTTGTTCATGACATTTGTGACCCGTCATGGCACACGGCATGGCACATGTACTGGACTGGAAGCACAGACGTATGTGCCAAGAGGGAACGTTCCTGTGGCCCGACGAGGACGTCAGTTCCTCTGAGTGGGGGTGTATGTGATGGCCTGGCTTATTTGGGATGATAGACTACTCATATCAATAAGGAATTCCTTCTTTTCCGGTAGCCCATTCAGACATAACTCCAAAGTTAAGCGTGCTCAGCTTGGAGTAGTGTCAGGATGGGTGACCGACCGGGAAGTTGCTCCCGGGTGCGCATGAGTGAGGACAAAGTGTGCAGAAAAGACTAGTATTGATCTGTGAGGCCAGTCTAGATCCCGCTAGGAGTAACAACCACCGGCGGGTGTGTCCGGGGCGTTACAGCCCCTGGCCACCAGGTCAGGTTTGGAAGCTTAAACTACACGGCCGATATCCGCGGAGACTTGATCTTCGACGGATTCAAGCCTCTACCTTGTGCGTCACGCGGTCAAGATGAGTACGATTTAGCTCTACCATTGGACAGTGTTAAGGAGACCGCATCGGCAGCCGCTCCAATCCTCAAATCGGAGCCAGTTGCGCCTTCCGCAGACGGGTGGATGGACCCCGCCACGGAGGCCTCACGCTCAGCGGCGATCGAGCCGAACATCGACCTTACCTTGCACGAGAGCCATGTTGTTAAATTGCCGGATCCTTCTCCGGTCACGGCCTCTGAACCGCCTGCGCCCGTTCCTATCGAATCTGATTGGGCGCCGATCATGGAGTTTACCTCCGCGGATATCTTTCAGCGCTCGCCCTTCGGCGATATACTAAACTCACTAAGGTCTCTCTCCTTGTCAGGAGGATCCTGGCCGAACTATGTCCGGCAGGACAGGGATGCGGACGGCGAAGAAATTCGCGGCCCACCGACCACCCACTCAGTAGCCACTGTCGATGACTTAACCGGCATGCTCGACTTCGACTTCGACGACATCGCCGGTATGGATGACGATGCAGGAGACGAGAAGGAACCACTGCCCACAGGGCACTGGACAACCACCTTATCATACGATATATACATGGTGGATACACCTAAAGAAGGCAATGGCAACGAGACAGCGGAGGATGACCCCTCCAAGAAGCAACCCAAGCGCCGACGTCAGCGGCGCCGCTCTAAGTCCCGCCAAAGCAAAAGTGGTGATACCGGCACGGGAGGTAATAACACTCCAGATAGTGACGAAGACAACAACAACCCCCTCCAGCAAGATTTAGAGCAGGAGGATGGAGGAGCCAGCCCTCCTGAGAGAGCGGTAGATGGAGAGGCGGAGGATGATAATTAAATGCCCCCTCCGAAGCCGAGGCAAGCCTCGGCGATGATGAATTCGCCGTGCCATAGGATCCCATCGAACAAGAGCACTTCAAGCACCGGCTTATGGCCACGGCAAATAGCCTGAAGAAAAAGCAGCAGCAACTTCAAGCTGATCAAGATCTGCTAGCTGACAGATGGACTGAAGTCCTCGCGGCCGAGGAATATAAACTCGAGCGCCCCTCCAAGAGTTACCCAAAATGCAGGTTGCTACCTCGACTGGAGGAAGACGCGTATGACGCGGCTGATCGGCCACCTCGTGGCCGTGATAGAGAGGCATTCCAGCCAAAAGCTCAGCCTGCACCCCGACGCCATTCAAATAAAAAAGCATGGGGAAACACGCCAGACCTGCGAGACGTATTGGAGGAGAAAGCAAAACATGCAAGATCGATCTACGGATCACGAGGGCGCGCCACTATGCGAGACGATAAACGTCAAGCCGGATACAATAAAACTAAATCCGGCCGGGCCGAACACAGCGGGCAAGACCTATGCTTCACAAACGAAGTAATGGATCATCAAATCCCAGAATGTTTCAAACATGTAAATATTGAATCATACGACGGCACAACAGATCCTGCGGTATGGATCGAGGATTTCCTCCTCCACATCCACATGGCCCGCGGTGATGACTTACACGCCATCAAATACCTCCCACTAAAGCTCAAAGGACCAGCATGACATTGGCTTAACAGCTTGCCAGCAGAGTCCATTAGCTGTTGGGAAGATCTGGAAGCCGCATTCCTCGACAACTTTCAGGGCACTTATGTGCGACCACTAGACGCCGATGACTTGAGCCACATAATTCAGCAGCCAGAAGAATCGGCCAGGCAATTCTGTACTTGGTTCCTAACAAAGAAAAATCAAATCGTCGATTGTCCGGATGTAGAGGCCCTAGCAGCTTTTAAACACAACATCCGCGACGAGTGGCTAGCCCGGCACCTTGGTCAGGAAAAGCCGAAATCTATGGCAGCCCTCACGACACTCATGACCCGCTTTTGTGCGGGAGAAGACAGCTGGCTGGCTCGCAGTAACAATATGTCAAAGAACCACGGTACCTCGGATACCAAGGACGGCAATAGTAGGTCACATCACAACAAACATAAGCGCCACATTAACAGTGATAATACTGAGGATACGGCAGTCAATGCCGGATTCAAAGGCTCTAAACCCGGTCAGCGGAAAAAGCCATTCAAACAAAGTACGCCGGGCCCGTCCAGTTTGAACCGTATACTCGATCGCTTGTGTCAAATACACGACACCCCAGATAAGCCAACCAATCACACCAACAGGGATTGTTGGGTGTTCAAGCAGGCCGGCAAGTTATTTGCCGAAAACAAGGATAAGGGGTCACATAGCGATGACGAGGAGGAGCCCTGGCAGCCACACACCGGAGGACAGAAGAGGTTTACCCCACAAGTGCGGACGGTGAACATGATATACGCAACCCACATCCCCAAGAGGGAGCGGAAGCGTGCGCTCAGGGACGTATATGAGTTGGAGCCAACCGCCCCAAAGTTCAACCCATGGTCCTCCTATCGGATCACTTTCGATCGCAGGGACCATCCCACTAGTATCCGTCATGGCGGATTCGCCGCACTGGTTCTAGACCCAAGCATTGACGGATTTCACCTCACTCGAGTCCTTATGGATGGCGGCAGCAGCCTGAACCTGCTTTACCAGGACACAGTGCGCAAAATGGGTATAGACCCCTCAAGGATCAAACCCACAAAACGACCTTTAAAGGCGTTATTCCAGGTGTAGAGGCCCATTGCACAGGCTCAATTACACTGGAAGTGGTCTTCGGATCCCCGGATAACTTCCGAAGCGAAGAATTAATCTTCGATATAGTCCCGTTCCGCAGTGGTTATCATGCACTGCTCGGGCAAACCGCATTTGCGAGATTCAATGTGGTACCGCATTATGCATACCTCAAGCTCAAGATGCCAGGACCTCGTGGGGTTATTACAGTTAATGGAAACACAGAGCACTCTCTTCGAACGGAGGAGCACACTGCGGCCCTCGCAGCAGAAGCGCAAAGCAGCCTCTCAAGGCAATCTACCAGTTCGGCATTTCAAGACCCGGACACCTTCAAGCGTGCTCGGAGTAATCGGCAACTAGACCACCTGGCACGATCTGAGCTCGCGAAGCAACGCGGCCCCCACCCTAGTCCCAGCCAAACGGCGAAATCCGTGCCACGCGCACATAATTACGCATTAAAAATACCATGGGCGCAGGTGGGGAGGGGGGCACAACTGCGGCATGCCCCAAGACGCGGCTTAAACCGCACTAGGGGCTTCCCGCTTTGTTATTTTTCTCTTTTTCAGGACTTTAATCTCTGGAAACCCTGTCCGGCAGCATGATTGTCGAACACATGATGCAGCAACCAAGGAGGCAGAAAGCTACGTCACGCCACGGAATTCGCAGGTGGATTACGATAACGAGCGAAATATTTGCTTTAATACTATTCCTCAGCTTGCCCTTGGAAGGGACATAGTCCTACTTTTTGCTTATCACACTATCTGTATCATTCTGCTTTAACGCACCTTTTTGAATAAACAATGCATAACATTACGACTATTATTGCATTCTTGTTATATATATATATGTGTGTGTGTGTTCATTAATGACGCCTTGTAACCGTACACTTTGGTATGGCCAATACACCAGGGGCTTACGTACCCCACAATATGGTGTGAAAAGTCTGAACACTTTCAGAAGTGCGGCACCCCGAACTTATAGCATTATATGCATCAGCTCCGAATCATGTCTTTGGTCAAATGTTGGGTTTGCCCGGCTCCTATGTTTTGGTACCTTACGTTCCGATCTATCGGCTAAGGTAGCGCTAGGAGAACTACTGCGATTGTGCCCCAGTTCTGCTGGGCTAAGCACCTCAGTAGAGAAAGCTAAAACTGACTGTCATGATAAGGCGAGAGACTGGTCGCTGTTCGGCAAGGTTTCGAGTCCCTAAAGACTTATGCCGCTTAGAGCGAGGGGCCGGCCCTGTCCGGCTTAAAGGCGTGTATCGCGCCCCGAATTCGGCCTTCCGAATACTAGGGGCTAGCTTCGCCGAAATTTAAAATTATAGAATTCTATGGCTAAGTGAGAGTGATAAAGCATTATTAGTCCGGTTGCCTTGTTCATTGCGCTGAGCGCCTCCCTCGAAGGACCCAAATATGGGAACAAGAGTGCTCAGGTTTATCCCGAACACCCCAACACTCGTGGCATGGGGGCAGAAGCCGAGGACTAGCCATCTCTCAGATTGGATAAACAGCCAAACAGAAGGTAATATTTTAAATTCAAACAAGCGTTGCATAGCGCATATGAAACAAGTTTTCATAAATACAGGATCACACGAGCAAGTTTCATTCAAAAATTACATCTTTCGTGCACTCGTCCGCTATGAGACGGGCACCTTGCAAAACACCCTCGTAGTACATCTCGGGGTGGCGATGCTCCTTGCCCTCCGACGGCCCTTCCTTGATCACCTTCACGGCGTCTAGCTTGACGCATTGCAACTTCACACGGGCAAAAGCCCGGCGTGCACCTTCAATGTAGATGGATCGCTTGACGACCTCCAGCCGCGGGCAGGCATCCACAAGCCGCCTCACCAGGCTGAAGAAGCTGTTCGAAAGGGCGTCACCAGGCCACAGCCGGACTATAAAGCCCTTCATAGCCTGTTCGGCCGCCTTGTGTAGCTCGACCAACTGCTTTAGCTGGTCACTCATTGGCACCGGTTGTTCGGTCCCAGTAAACTGAGACCAGAACAACTTCTCCGTTGAGCTTCCCTCCTCGGCCTGGTAAAATTGTGCGGCATCGGACACACTGCGGGGAAAATCTGCGAATGCTCCTGGAGAGCTCCGGATTCGGGTAAGTAATCGGTAATTTACTTTTACATGCTTGCTTTGCATATATAATGCCTTACCCGCCGCTATCTTCTTCATTGCATCGATCTCCTGGAGAGCCTTTTGGGCTTCGGCCTTGGCACTTTTTGCGCTCTCAAGGGCCGCGGCAAGCTTAGACTCCCGCGTCGTCGAGTCAAGCTCCAACGCCTCGTGCTTCTCCACGAGAGCTTGGAGCTCTTGTTGCACCTCGCCCACTCGCGCCTCCTGCTTTTCTCGCTCGGTGCGCTCCTTGGCCGCTTTGTTTTTGGCCTCAGACAGCGCTTGCTTCAGGGTCGCCACTTCGGCCATGGCCCCTAGCAAATTCATGATGATCCTGTCATTTTGCAATCGCATTCTTTTTATACATATCCATAGACTAGGTACTACTTACCTTTGTTCTCCTCGAGCTGCCTCTTGGCAAGGCCAAGCTCGTCCTGGGACCCTTTTAGGTCCTGCTTTAGTACGGCGACCTCCGTAGTCAGTGCGGCGGACGCCAGCAGCGAAGCCTGCATATGCATATTGACATACTTATATTAGACTCCTGCGATATTGTTTGATCCTCTGTTCGGCTTTTCTTTGTGAACACCGAACAGAGCATCAGGGGTTACTGTCTATGTGGTAATATTTTTCCTATATTTTAAACACTCACCTCAAAGACTGTTAGAAGGCTGGCACAGGATTCAGTCAGTCCGCTCTTGGCGGACTGAACCTTCTGGACCACCGCACTCATAATAGTACGGTGCTCCTCGTCGATGGAAGCGCTGCGAAGCGCTTCCAGCAGACTGTCCGGCGCCTCTGGATGGACAGAGGTCACCGGCACAGGCGTCTTGCCCACCTTGGAAGGAGGCCGCCTTCCCGAGTCCAGAACCACTGGAGGTTCCGGCGCGGTGTTCGGCTGAGGGCCGAACTCGGAGCCCTCAGGGGCCTTGTCCCTCTGCTCCCGGAGTCCGGAAGGCCGCCTTGAGGCGCCTCCCGGACTATCTCCCCTCGACCCGGTGCCTCTTGAGACAGTACCTCGGCGTCGTCCGCAGGGTGAGGGGAGGTGGCGGTCGGAACTGGATCGCTATCCATATCCGACGAGCCCAGGGAGCCGTCCGACGAAGATACATCGATACGGGCTCGGGGCAGTCTGCATAATCACAATTCGGCGTTAGGGGAAGCAGTGCGACAAAAGAATGCTATGAGTTACTCTGGCATCTGAATACTTACAACTTCGCCAGGGGCTTGGCCCTGAGCAGCCACTCGTGTTCGCTTTCGGCGATGGTGGCAGAATAGTCCGGAAGGAGAGTCCTTCCCTTCTTGGACCCTTCGGCCTCCTAGTTGGGGCGGCCTTCCTTTTCTTGTCTCCCCCAACTGAAGGGGGAGCATCTTCATCCTCCTCCTCATCTTCGGGGGAGGAATATGTTGCGGAGTTATCGGACGATGAGTCCGATATCACCTGGCGCCGGGAACTCTTCCGGGTACCCTTGGCCTTCTTGGTCTTCTCCGGCACCTTGTAAGGAGCCGGAGTCAGCATCTCCGTCAGGAGAGCGTCCGCAGTGTCTTCGGGCAGAGGGGCCGGACAGTTAATCTGCCCCGACGTCTCCACCCAGTCCTGTCAAAGGCATGAAGACTCAGATCCCGCACATGGTTAAGCAAAGGGAAGTAAAAATCCTACCGGGTGTATAGAACTCACCGAAGGCGCTCGGCGCTTCGCGCTTAGCCCGCGGTCCTCTGTAAGAGAGGAAGGGACCTCGACGCCCTTGAACATCACCCTCCAGACGTCCTTGTGCATCGTGTCGAAGAGATCGCTCAGAGTTTGGTGCCGGGTCAGGTTGAACTCCCACAAGTTAAAATCCCGTTGTTGACACGGGAGGATCCGGCAGATGAGCATGACCTGGACTATATTGACAAGCTTAAGTTTCTTGCTCGCCATGTTTAGGATACATTTCTGAAGTCCTTCCAGCTCCAC
The DNA here is from genome assembly GCF_056163025.1 of Triticum urartu. Lineage (NCBI taxonomy): Eukaryota > Viridiplantae > Streptophyta > Magnoliopsida > Poales > Poaceae > Triticum > Triticum urartu. The sequence continues at coordinate 598,831,300 of NC_141876.1, forward strand.
CGATGAACCCCACGACAAGCCCTTCTCTTTTCCAGGAAGTGAGCCATGTAGGGAATCCGGATCGGAACTCGGGGGCAGCCACCCAGTTGGTGTCGCGCGGCTCGGTGATGTAGAACCACGCCGATTGCCACCCCTTTATGGTCTCCACGAAGGAGCCTTCAAGCCATATAACATTGGGCATCTTGCCCAACATGGCTCCACCACATTCCGCTTGTTGGCCTTCCACCACCTTCGGCTTGATATTGAAGGTCTTCAGCCACAGGCCGAAGTGAGGCCGGATGCGGAGGAAAGCCTCACAGACGACGATGAACGCCAAAATGTTGAGGATGAAGTTCGGGGCCAGATCATGAAAGTCCAGCCCGTAGTAGAACATGAGACCACGGACGAATGGATGAAGGGGAAACCCCAGTCCGTGGAGGAAGTGGTGATGGAAAACTACCCTCTCACGAGGTTCTGGGGTAGGGACGACCTGCCCCTCAGTGGGCAGCCGATGCGTGATATTCGTGGCTAAGTATTCGGCTCCGCGGAACTTTTTGATATGTTCCTCCGTAACGGAGGGGCCATCCATTTGCCCCCTGCTCCGGACATGTTTGGAGAAGATTGAGGGGAAGGATGCGGACTTGGGCGTTGGAGCTCGAGTACGCAAGAACGGGATGAGCAAGGAGGAAGAAGGCGTGGGTAGAGAAAGGTTAAACCTTATCCCTTTATATGGACAGCCGAAACTATGCGCCCCCACTAACCTAGTAAAACTCGCTTATCCCCCAAGCGACGTAATCGATGGCGCGGTTGGGTTACCCACACCCGTATTGATGAGAATCCCATGATAAGGGGACACGATCTCTTCTTTGACAAGACGTGTCAAAAAACTGCCTCGCGTTATCTGCGGGGCTAGTTAAAGGAAACGGTTCAAATAATCACCGGGCCGTGACATAATGTCATGTTTCCAAAACAAGTCAGCAAATCGTCTCGTGTCCGGATGGGACTCTACTTGGCGTGGAAGGCAAACTACGCAACACGGATATGTGTATCTCCTCCTTTGTAACCGACCTTGTGTAACCCTAACCTCTCCGGTGTCTATATAAACCGGAGGGTTTTAGTCCGTAGGAAAACATACAATCATACCATAGGCTAGCTTCTAGGGTTTAGCCACTCCGATCTCGTGGTAGATCTACTCTTGTACTACCCATATCATCAATATTAATCAAGCAGGACGTAGGGTTTTACCTCCATCAAGAGGGCCTGAACCTGGGTAAAACATTGTGTCCCCTGCCTCCTGTTACCATCCGCCTTAGACGCACAATTCGGGACCCCCTACCCGAGATCCGCCAGTTTTGACACCAACAATGGTGCATCAAAGACAAGTGGGAACTAAATGCAAAAGACGCTCCAAGATTTGCACATATCGTATGAACGAAACAAATCCGAAAACATATCGATATTTGTTGAAGAAAGATGGGATGCCTTCCGGGGCATCCCCAAGCTTAGACGCTTGAGTCTACTTGAATATTTACTTGGGGTGCCTTGGGCATAGCCAAGCTTGAGCTCTTGCCTCTCCTTCTTCTCCTCACATCGAGACATCCTCGATCTTCGAACACTTCATCCACGCAAAACTCAACAGAAAGCTCGGTAAGATCCGTTAATATAATAAAGAAAATCACTACTCTAAGTACTGTTGCAAACCAATTCATATTTTGTTTTTTCATTACAGCTCCTCTAATATAACTTTTCCATGGCTTAATCCACTGATCGAAATCGATAGTTTCATCAAAACAAGCAAACTATGCATCAAAACAGAATCTGTCTTAAACAGGACAGTCTGTAGTAATCTGAACATTCACCATACTTCTGGTACTCCAAAAATTCTACCAAAATTAGGAACAATATAAAATTTGTATATAAAGACAGTGCAAAAGGTTTCATAACCGTTTGACGTTCCAGTAAAAAATGTAAAATCGCGCACTACAGCCAAAGTTTCTGTCCTGCACCACACAAACCAACAAGTAATCTAAAACATCCTAAAGGAAAACCTTAGCACATTATTTTTTTAAAACTTTATAAAAGCACACAACAGAAATAAATTGCTCTCTAAAACTTTCGGGTTGTCTCCCTGGCAGCGCTTTCTTTAAAGCCATTAAGCTAGGCATATACTGCTCAAGTAATGGATCCACCCGCATCCCATGGTATATCAAAGCCAATTTTAATTAACAATGATTTGTAATTTGGTAGTGAGCACAAATTAACATATATCATGTAATGACGAAGTCTAACTCTCTTCCTATGCATCGGCATGTCATAAGAGAACAATGCATGCACACAAAGTAAAGGCCAATGCATAGTATAAACAATTTCTTGCAATTTTTTTGTGTTGGAAACATAAAGAGGCGGAGATGTAGTTCCTCTCTCATAATAATTGCAAGTGGGAGCAGCAATAACATGCATATTATATATATATATATCAAAATCATCATGTGTAATAGTAAAACGCAACCCATCAATGTAATCCTTAATAAGGGTAAACTTCTCCGATATAGTGTAGTTGGAAGAATTCAAAAAGATAATAGGACTATCATGCGTGGGTGCAATAGAAACAATTTCATGTTTAACATAAGGAACTATAGCAAGTTCATCTCCATAAGCATAATTCATATTGGCATCTTGGCCACAAAAATAGCAAGCATCAAGTTCATCAAAAAGGGATATTTCAAGAGAATCAACGGGATCATAACAGTCATCATAGCAATCATCCTTCGGTAAGCACGAAGGGAAATTAAAAAATGTATGAGTTGAAGAGTTACTCTCATTAGAAGGTGGGCACGGTGATCAATCCGCTCTTCCTCCTTTTGTTTTTCGCTCTCCTCCTCATCTTTTTCATCCAATGAGCTCACAATGGCATTAATTTATTCTTCCATAGAGACTCTCTCAATAAAATCATCAATGTCGGAATTGGATTCATAATTCTCATAGCAATATTTAAGGATAGCTAAATTTTCAGGTCTGTAAACTGAATCATCAAAATTTTCACTCTTTAAATAAAGATTCAATTTCATAAGCACCCATAAAAGCAACAAATTATTCTATTTGTTCCACATCATAGTAATCATATCTACCATTAGCATAAGAAGCCAAGGTTTTATCATCATTAAATTTGCATGAAAAGGGAAGGTGTGGAGCCTTCATCGTAGAGCAACAAGTATAATCATATCTCAAGCATAGTTCCCGAGCATACCGATGCAACATATGAATTTGATCCCATAATAGTTTCCCCTTTTGAGTCAAGCGATAATCCCTAAAGTATTCACGTTGATCCAACGTGTCTCCCATTACATAATTGAATGGGGTTTTCTCAGGATTATCAAAGTAGTACATAATATTTTTCACATAACCAGCATCGAGGGTTTTAGGAGGTTCCCCATCTCCATGAGTAGCAGGTACACCTGATTTTTTTTGGTATTTCGTGTTCCATATCCATAACTGAAGATAAAGAACAACTTAGAACAACAAATAAAAATTACTTACTGATAAAGCAAACAAGAACACACGAGAATATTCACCCATGCTATAGCTCCCCGGCAACGGCGCCAGAAAAAGGTCTTGATAACCCACAAGTAAAGGGGATTAATTGTAGCCCCTTTCGGTAAGTAAGAGTGTTGAACCCAAAGAAGAGCTAAAGGTAGAACAAATATTCCCTCAAGTTCTATCGACCACCAATACAACTCTACGCACGCTAAATGTTCGCTTTACCTAGAACAAGTATGAAACTAGAAGTACTTTGTAGGTGTTTTTGGATAGGTTTGCAAAATAATAAAGAGCGCGTAAATAAAAAGTAGGGGCTGTTTAGATAAAGAAACAATAAAGTTAGTATAGAGAGTGTGGAAAAGTGGTGGTAGGAGTTGCGAAATTGTCCCTAAGCAATTGACTACGTTACTAGACCGATAGCAAGTTTTATGTGGGAGAGGCCACTGCTAGCATGTCATCCCTGACTTGGAATTCTATGCACTTATGATTGGAACTATTAGCAAGCATCCGCAACTACTAACGTTCATTAAGGTAAAACCCAACCATAGCATTAAGATATAGTGGCCCCCCTTCAATCCCGTATGCATCAATTTCTATGCTAGGTTGAAGCTTCTGTCACTCTTGCCCTCCAATACATAGTCCTATCAGCATACAACTAACTCTATGGTGTGATCCACGAGCGCTCTCATGTGATGGGCACCAAAGGACAGCAACATAACCACAATAAAATTAAATCAATCATTGTAATTCACCAATCACCGATAGGACAACGAAAATCTACTCAGACATCAAAGGATGGCAACAAATCATTGGATAATAATATGAAGCATAAAGCACCATGTTCAAGTAGAGGGTACAGTGGGTTGCGGGAGAGTGGAACGCTGTAGATAGAAGGGGGAAGGTGATGAAGATGTTGGTGAACATGACAGAGGTGTTGGTGTAGATCGCCGTCACACGATGATGGCCCCGGCGGTGTTCCGGCACCACCGGGAGAGAGGGGGAGAGATCCCCCTTCTTCTTGTTCTTCCTTGACCTTCTCCCTAGATGGGAGAGGGGTTTCCCCTCTGGTCCATGGCCTCCATGGCGGCGGAGGGGCGAGAGGGGCGAGAGCCCCTCCGATATTGGATCTGTCTCTCTATCCCTCTCTGTTTCTGCGTCCTGGGATTCTGCCCTTTCACCGTTTCTTATATATCCGGAGATTTGTAACTCCGATTGGATTGAAACCTTCGCCCCGATTTTTCTCCGAAAATTAGCTTTCTTGTGGCCAAAGAAGAGCAACAACCGCCTTACTCCCATATTTCACAAATATTCCAAAAATATTCTCTGTCCGTTTTTATCCCATTTGGACTCCATTTGATATGGATTTTCTGCGAAACAAAAAACATGCAACAAACAAGAACTGACACGCGGCACTGGATCAATATGTTAGTCCCAAAAATAGTACAAAAAGTTGCCAAAAGTATATGAAAGTTGTAGAATATTGGCATGGAACAATAAAAAATTATAGATACGACGGAGACGTATCGGGCCTTTTCGCCCGACGCCAGCGAGGTGGCCGCCGAGGTGTACCCGTCGTCCTCCACGGGCCCAATCCGCCATCGCCGGTCCCCCGATCCACCCGCTGTCGCGCCCCTATGTCGGTTCGAGGACTTCCCCGTCCTCCCCCGGACCCTGCAGCCGATGAAGTCCTACTTCGGGGTCCGGCAACGGCAGTGGGGAATGTGGGTCACCAAGATTACAAATCGAGAGACCCACACCTGCTGGTGGCTCGATAGCTTCCACACGGCCGAGCTCGCGGCCATGGAGTATGACCGCTGGCAGGTCTGCTACCACGGCGCGGCGGCTAGGCTCATTTTCCCCTTCGGCACAAGTCCGGTCCACCTCGTTCCACCGGAGCCAGGGGTGGTGAGCTCGACTATGGCACGGGAGGACCACGAGGCATGGGAGCATCTCGAGGCGGAGGCCTACATGCAAGAGCTCCGCCGGCAGCACCCGGAGCTCGTGGAGGCGGAGCGGGCGATCTATGCCAGAACGGAGGGCGGTGAGGTTATCGCACTCTCCTCCGATGACGAGGTCGAAGGCGGCAAGGACGGCGGCGCAGAGGGCTGTGAGGTTATCGCGCTCTCCTGTGATGGCGAGGTCGAAGGCGGCGGCGACGGCGGCACGGAGGGCGTCGAGGTGGGCCCCGAGGACGAGGATATTGACGTCGACAAGTGGAGGAGTGCCTTCCCCAACGACCCCGATGACGGTACTGGCCCGGACCCGGCTCGCGGCACTGGCTCGACCTCTACTTTGACTGAAAGTAGTTTAGTTTAGTTTAGCTTAGTTTAAATTTATTTTTTATATTCAGTTATGCAAAACTATCTATGTTTATGTTTGAATGCATGCTACTTTCAGTTGAACCTGCTTTGAACTTGATCAAATTGAAGTTTACAACCTTAAGTTTAGGGGATCGACTAGAAAAGGCCAAAAATTGCTGGAATATATATATATATATATATATCCACTAAGGGTTTTAGTCCTTTAACCTTTTAAGGATCGCCTAGAGATTTCCTTATGACTTGTTTATTTCAGTTCTTCACAATGTGATGCTCTATATGTGCAACTATTTGTTGTGCAGTTCAATTTCATCAATAACAGTTTCAACAATACCACTATGAATTACGATATTTGGTTGCTGTTAAGGATATTGCAGTTAACATGCCTTTTCGTTTTTCAGTTGTTGTTTAGCAACATGCATTGTACTGAATGACTAAATATGCAATCCCAGGCTACATAGCAACAAGGAGGAGTGTTACCTTAATGTTCTGATGATGTCTAGATATACATGTAATAAAATATTATATAATGGGATGGATGGAGTGTTGTACTACATCATTTTTCAATTGTTGTTTAGCTTCTAATATTAACTTGGTGCTTTTAGGTACATATATCATTGCCAAAGATCCACACTTCGACCCTTTCTGCATATGGGGCAGTGAGATATTCATGAACCAGCATCAAGTGAGGAAACTGATAAAGATTGTTACTAAAATGGGTCAAAAGATGTGAATCGAACTATTTGTTCACACTTTATGCAAGACAACAGTGAACTGCAGGATGGTAAGTAAGAACCATGTAGCCTTCTTTTTACTGCCCATAATGAGTTGTGTTAGATGACAATATCTGAATCTTTTTTCCTTTGCAATGGATCCTGAAGCAGTTTACTCAAGATTACCTCTCAAACTACATGATTGGCGGCCGGCCATCAGAAGGGGTTGGACTAGAGTCCCGCATGCCTTCTGCATCCAGGAGAGCATAATAGGGCCATTCCGCTTCACCTTGTTCAACAACTGGAATGTCTGTTGCCTCTTTCCTTACCATCTGTAATAGTACAAGTATAGAACATATGTACCTGTGAATCATTCTTTATTTGGTGCTTCTGTAATTCTTAAAAATATGTACCTATGAATCGAATAATGCATTGGTTGTTTAAACCTGATGGATATAAATAAAGCTATAGCCTACTTTCAAGTTTAAATTAGGTACAATTTTAAATAGCAGCAATTAAATTAGGGAGAAATTACGTTGTGCAGGTCATTACGGCACACACGGTTGGTAAAACACAAACATTTGTGATATACACCATAATCCGAGATGGTTCATAGAGAGGAAACGTGTGCAAGCATGCACACAGTTGCCGTTTGCAAAGCGTGTGTGATGTCAGACACTATCACATATGGTGAGGGAAAACTAAATGTGTGTGATTGTCTATCTATCGTACACGGTTTATGATCATGAACTGTTTGTGATGTGCCAGGCATCGTAAATCTCCCGTGCCTAGAATCTGCCTAGAAAACTGTCATGCCTGGAATCTGCCTGGTTTTAGGCAGAACCACAAAACTCTGACTGCGATGGCAATGCAAGCACAAACGAGTGGAAGGATGAAGCATTTGGGATATTTGAGGTATCGGAAACGGTTATACAGGGACAACTGTATGCATCAAGCCTCCCTATCCCCGACGTTTTCTAGGTCATGTGGGAAGGACCCCCCTATCGCCCACACTCACTTGGAGACGGTTCCATATGCCATCACGGAAAGGGGTTAAAACCGTTTATTTAGGACCAGCACGCGCGCCAGTACCTTTTCCTCTGCATGCCCTGTCATTGCCACAGTAAATAGATGAAACCCACTAGCATGAGTAGGAGTTGTTTGAGCCCTGATGTGCCTACTCATTCATGCTTGTTGTCATGCCTGCTACTGCTTAGAGTTGAGTCAAGTCTGATTCATCGGGGATGAATTGGTATGTGGTGAACATGTCCTACTATTAAGAGCTAAGTTTGTGAACATGATTTGGTAAAGGTAGCGGTGAGAGGCCATGTAGGAGTACATGGTGAGTTGTCTCATTGAAACCGTCCTTAGGAACTGAGTTCTATGTTTGCAATCCATGAATAGCTAATACCACGCGTTGGGCCCGAAACCAATGGACCCTCTTGACTTATTAACCGCCCTTGTCCTTCGCCCAGGAGTTGCAAGTAGTTTCTTGTGTTTGTAGTATGCTGGAGGCCGTGAGCAGCGCTGACCCTAGGGGCGGGCTGTGATGCGGTAGGCACGTGGCCCGGTGTACCGAGTCGCCCGTTTGGTGCCTCGGGAACCCTGCACACATCGTTCGGGGCCGTAGTGGAAACCTCGGCCGGACTCCCTGCGGATGGAACCTGGATAGACGATAAACCTAGACTAGGGACTTGTGTGGTTAGTCAGGTCATGGCCGACACCCTTGCTGGGCTTCCGCTTGAAGGTTGCCGAGTACATGTCGTGTAAACGGCGATAAGGGGTGAGAGCGTGTGTGAAGAAGTACACCCCTGCAGGGTTATAAATGATCTATTCGAATAGCCGCGTCCGTGGTAAAGGACCTCTGGGTTGCCTATACAGTTCATAGACAAGTGAAAGTGGATACTCTAAAATGCGCAAGATAAGCGTGAGTGCTATGGATGGCGTTCTCGTAGGGAGAAGGGAACGGATCCATAATGGTGTATTGATTGGTGAATATGTGGAATCGTGTGCGCCACCTCAAAAGAGTTACTTGCAGTCGTAGTTCAGGGTAGCCACAGTCAAAGCTGGCTTGCTGCAGTTAAACTCCACCACCCCCTTTGCTGATACTGATGCATATGTAGGTAGTTCTGATGTAAGCCTTGCTGGGTACATTTGTACTCACGTTTGCTTAATTTATGTTTTTGAAGAGAGACTTCAGTCTCACTAGTAGTTCCGCATGGACTTCGACGTTTAGCTTGTTACCTCAGCTACGATTTTGTACCCTTGGGAGGATCTTGTAGATAGTCAGGCTTCTCAGCCCTTTTCATTTGTAGTTGTCTGTACTCAGACATGTTATGCTTCCGTTGTTTGTATGCTCTGAATGTTGGGTCATGAGACCCATGCTTGTAATGCTTGGCTCCTCACAGCCTATTGAATAAATACTTTGAGTCATGTTGTGATGCCATTTTGTATTTGCACATATCGGGCATATTGTGTGTAGTTATTGAAATGCTTGGTATGTGTGGGATGCGACAACCTAGTTGTTTATTCTTAGTAGGATCTCTTACCAGGAAATGTCTCCTAGTGCTTCCAGTGAGCCATGGTAGCTTGCTACTGCTCCGGAACACTTAGGCTGGCCGGCATGTGTCCTTCTTTGTTCCTGTGTCTGTCCCTTCAGGGGAATGTCATGCGTTGTTCCTTTAAGTCCTTGTAGCTTGCTACGACTTGGGTTCATACATTGATGACCGACACGTTCGTTGCTGGGTCATGTATGCATGTCCCTGTAAGTTAGTGCCACCTTGGGTTTACGACTAGTCATGTTGGCCCGGGTTCTCTGTCATATGGATGCTAGCGACACTAGCATATACGTGAGCCAAAAGGTGCAAACGGTCCCGGGCCAGGTAAGGTGGCACCCGTGGGAATACCGTGCGTGAGGCAGCAAAGTGATATGATGTGTTACATGCTAGATCGGTATGACTTAGGATCGGGGTCCTGACAGCTTTGGTATTAGAGCCCGACTATCTGTAGGATTACCAAGCCGAACTGTTCGAAGTTGAGTCTAGAAATGCTTTAGTTATATAAGGGAATTGATTGTGGAAGGGAACGTAAGACTCTTTTTACTCCTTTACCTTATGTCCTTCTGATCTGAGTCATCATCTTCTCTTTTACGGGGATTAAGAACTAGGCTTCACATTCTTCTATCAGGATCACGTGTTACTAATCCATAGACTTTTAAGATTGATGGATTCAAGTCTCGGTTCAATTTCTAGTACTTCCATGTGATAACAGTTGGTCTTGGAACCTTGACATTGTTATATTGAGTGGTTATGTTACCATTTTGCAGGATGTCTCAAATCTTTTGAGCATTTACAGCCGTTATGCTGTCCGAGTCATCCCAGGTTTCAAAATAGTCTGATGCATTTGCAACTCCCTTCTTTCTGTTCCCGATGTTTCTTTGGGCCAGTTTAACCACACTAATCAGTGAGTTGAGGTACTCTTTTTCCTCGACATATATGTTGGAGCTATTATTATGACACTAGGGTAACTTAGAGAACAACCTAGTAATCTAGCAATGCTTATATTCCCAGTGTGATGATTCTGGCCACCATTCTCAAAGCATCTCTTGATGTTATATAGTTAGTAGGTATTCTATTTCTGGGTTCTTGAACCCAAGATTCACTCTATTTACTCTGTGTCGATAGTGTTTGCTCATTCCTTTAGTATATTAGTAACCTTTGTGATAGTCCTCGAGGTCTGTGGTATTCTCCTTCTTCCAAATACCAAGAACTACTTATGGCATAAGTTCCTCGTTGATCCGAAAGATCACAACCAGAGTGCTCTTGATGAGTTCTCGATTCTATGTTGTGACTCTGCTAGTTCTACCTTTATGCATGGGTTATCCGGAAGAAATATGTTGAACTCGCTCGACCTACTAATCTGTGCACCCACAACTTAGAAAGTTATATGTTCCTTTGTGTCGGTGTCAAAACCGGCGGATCTCGGGTAGGGGGTTCCGAACTGTGCGTCTAGGCCGGATGGTAACAGGATGCAAGGGACACGAAGTTTTACCCAGGTTCGGGCCCTCTTGATGGAGGTAAAACCCTACGTCCTGCTTGATTAATATTGATGATATGGGTGTTACAAGAGTAGATCTACCACGAGATCCGAGAGGCTAAACCCTAGAAGCTAGCCTACAGTATGATTGTATGTTGTGATTGTTGTCCTACGGACTAAAACCCTTCGGTTTATATAGACACCGGAGAGGCTTAGGGTTACACAAGGTCGGTTACAAAGGAGGAGATATCCATATACGTATTGCCTAGCTTGCCTTCCACGCCAAGTAGAGTCCCATCCGGACACGAGATGAAGTCTTCAATCTTGTATCTTCATAGTCTAACAGTCCGGCCAATGGAGATAGTCCGGCTGTCCGGAGACCCCCTAATCCAGGACTCCCTCAGTAGCCCCTGAACCAGGCTTCAATGACGATGAATCCGGTGCGTAGTTGTCTTCGGCATTGCTAGGCGGGTTCCTTCTCCGAATACATCACAAAAGAATTTGAATACGAGGATAGTGTCCGACCCTGTAAAATAAGTTCCACATTCCACCATAGAGAATAATGTTTTCTTGTTTCGGCAGCATGACGTTACGTCATGGCCCGGTGATTATTCGAACCGTTTCTTTTAACCAGCCCCGCACATAACGTGAGGCAGTTTTTCGACACGTCTTGTCAAAGCGGAGATCATGTCCCCTTATTATGGGATTCTCATCAATACGGGCGTGGGTAACCCAACCGTGCCATCAATTGCGGCGCTTGGGGGATAAGCGAGTTTTATCAGGCAAGTGGGGACGCTTAATTTTGTCCGCCCATATAAAGGGATAAGGATTCACCTTTCTATCCACGCCTTCTTCCTCCTCTGCTCATCCGCTCCCACACACTCGAGCTCTAGCGCCCAAGCTCTCACTTCCATCTCAACCTTCTTCAACCATGTCCGGAGCGGGAGGCAAGTGGATGGTCTCCTCCGTCACGGAGGGAGACGTCAAGAAACTGAGGAGAGCCGGATACCTGCCCGACGACATCACGCACCGGCTCCCAGATGAGGGACAGCTCATCCCCACCCCCGAGCCCCATGAGAGGGTGGTATTCCTCACCCATTTCCTCCGCGGACTGGGATTCCCTCTTCATCCCTTCGTCCGGGGGCTCATGTTTTATTACGGCCTGGATTTCCACGATCTGGCGCCGAACTTCATCCTCAACATCTCGGCGTTTATCGTTGTGTGCGAGGCCTTCCTCCGCATCAAGCCCCACTTCGGCTTATGGCTGAAGACCTTCAATGTCAAGCCGAAGGTAGTGAGCGGCCGCCAGGCGGAGTGCAGAGGCGCCATGGTGGGCAAGATGCCCAACATCACATGGCTCGAGGGAACCTTCGTGTATACCATAAAGGGGTGGCAATCGGGGTGGTTCTATATCACCGAGCCGCGCGACCCCGCATGGGTAGCGGCCCCCAAGTTCCGATCTAGCATCCCCATGCGGATCACCTCCTGGAAAGAGAAGGGCCTGTCCTGGGATAATTCAAAAGAGCTGACCGGACTCCAGACATGTATTCAAAACATGGCGGACAAGAAGCTCAAGCTCGTCAACATAGTTCAGGTTATGCTCGTCCGTCGGATACTCCCGTGCCAACGACGGGAGTTCACCTTGTGGGAGTTCAACCCGGCGCAGCACCGAACTCTGAACAGGCTCTTCGACATGACTCATGAAGATGCCTGGAGGGTGCTGTTCAAGGGTGCCGCGGTCCCTCCCCCCATTACTGAGGATCGCGGATTCAGCGCGAAGCGCCAAGCCAGTACGGTAAGCTGTTTTACCTTTTACATGATACTTGTTTTCTATATAGATTGACTCTATGCGGGATCTAAACTCCCATGTCGTTAACAGGACTGGCAGAAGATGGCCAGACAAATCGACTGTTCGGCACCCTTGCCCGAAGGCCCTGCGGATGCCCTTCTGGCGAAGATGTTGACTCCGGCCCCTTATAAGGTGACGGAGAAGACCAAGAAGGCCAAGGGAGCTCGAAAGAGTTCCCGACGCCACGCGTCGTCGGACTCACCATTCGATGACTCTGCGGCGCACTCTTCCCCCGAAGAAGAGGCTCCCCCACCGACTGGGGGAGACAAGAAAAGGAAGGCCGCCCCAACTAGGGAGGCCGGAGGGTCCAAGAAGGGAAGGACGCTCCTTCCGGACAGCTCCACCGCCGCCGACGAAAGTGAAGACGAGTGGTTGCCAAGGGCCAAGCCTAGGGGAGATCGTAAGTATTCGGATACCAAAGTAACCCATAGGATTCCTTTGTCGCATTGCTTTCCCTAACGCCGAACTTAATTGTGCAGGCCGCCCCGAGCCAATATCGAGGTATCCTCGGACGGCTCCCTAGGCTCGTCGTACATGGATAGCGATCCAGTCCCAACCGCCACCTCCCCTCATCCAGCCGACGACGCCGAGGTGCTGTCTCAAGAGGCACCGGATCGAGGGGGGACAGTCCCGGAGGCGCCTCAAGGCGACCTTCCGGACTCCGGGAGCCGAGGGGACGGGGTCCCCGAGAGCTCCGAGTTCGACCCTTAGCCGAACACCGCGCCGGACCCTCCAACGATTCCGAGCTTGGGCAGGCGGTCCCCTTCTAAGGGAGGTGAGACGCCTGTGCCGGTGACCTCTATCCATCCAGAGGTGCCGGACACTATGTTGGAAGCGCTTCACAGCGCTTCCATCGAGGAGGAGCACCGCACTATCATGAGTGCGGTGCTCCAGAAGGTTCAGTCCGCCAAGAGCGGATTGACTGAAGCCTGTACTAGCCTTCTAACAGGCTTCGAGGTAAGTGTTTTAAAATGTAGTAGAAGTATTACCGCATAGACAGTAGCCCCTGATGCTTTGTTCGGTGTTCGCAAAGAAAAGCCGAACAGAGGATCAAATAATATCGCAGGAGTCTAATATAAGTATGTCAATATGCATATGCAGGCTTCTCTGCTGGCATCCGCCGCACTAACTGCGAAGGTCGCCGTACTGAAGCAGGACCTCGATGGGTCCAAGAAAGAGCTCGGCCTTGTCAAGAGGCAGCTCGAGGAGAACGAAGGTAAGTAATACCCCGTCTATAGATATATGTATATAAAAAAGGACGCGATTGCAAAATGACAGGATCATTGTATGTTTTGCCAGGGGCCACGACCGAGGTGGCGACCCTGAAGCAAGCGCTGACCAAGGCCGAAGATACACCAGCCAAGGAGTGCACCGAGCGAGAGAGGCATGAGGCTCGGGTGGGCGAGGTGCAGCAAGAGCTCCAGGCTCTCGTGACGAAGCACGAGGCGATGGAGCTTGACTTAAAGACGCGAGAGTCTGAGCTTGCTGCGGCCCGTGAGAGCGCCAAGAGTGCCAAGGCCAAGGCCCAGAAGGCCCTTCAGGAGATCGACACGATGAAGAAGATAGCAGCGGGTAAGGCTTTCTATATGCAAAGTAAGCATGTAAAGGTGAATTACCGATTACTTACCCGAATCCGAAGCTCTTCAGGAGCATTCGCAGATTTGTCCCGCAGTGTGTCCGATGCCGCACTATTCTACCACGCCGAGGACGGAAGCTCGACAGAAAAGCTGTTCTAGTCTCAGTATGCTGAGGCCGAACATCCGGTGCCAATGAGCGACCAGCTGAAGCAGATGGCCGAGCTACATAAGGCGGTCGATCAGGCCATGAAGGGCTTCATAGTCCGGTTGTGGCCTGGCGACGCCCTTCCGAACAGCTTCTTCGGCCTGGTGAGGTGGCTTGTGGATGCCTGCCCTCGGCTGGAGGTCGTCAAGCGATCCGTCTGCATAGAAGGTGCACGCCGAGCTTTCGCCCATGTACAAATGCAGTGGGTCAAGCTAGACGCCGTGAAGCTGATCAAGGAGGGGCCACCGGAGGGCAAGGAGCACCGCCACCCCGAGATGTACTACGAGGGTGTTCTGCCGGGTGCCCATCTTATCGCGGATGAGTGTTCACAAAATGTAATATCTGAATGAGACTTGCTCGTTTTGTCCTGTATGTGTGAAAACTTGTTTCATATGCGCCATGCAACGCTTGTTTGAATTTAAAATATTACCTTCTGTTTGGCTGTTTATCCAATCTGAGAGATGGCTAGTCCTCGGCTTCTGCCCCCATGCCGCTAGTCCTGGGGTGTTCGGGATAAACCTGAGCACTCTTGTTCCCATTTTTGGGTCCTTAGAGGGAGGTGCTCAGCACAACAAACAAGGCAACCGGACTAATATTGCTTTATCACTCTCACTTAGCCATAGAATTCTATAATTTTAAATTTCGGCGAAGCCCCTGGTGTTCAGAAGGCCGAATTCAGGGTGCGATACATGCCTGTAAGCCGGGCAGAGCTGGCCCCTCGCCCTAAGCGGCCTAAGTCTTTAAGGACTCGAAAAACCTCGCCGAACAGCGACCAGTCTCGCGCCTTATCATGACAGTCAGTTTTCGCTTTCTCTACTGAGGTGCTCAGCCCGGCAGAACCGGGGCACAATCGCAGTAGTTCTCCTAGCGCTACCTTAGCTGATAGAGCGGAACATAAGATACCAAAACATAGGAGCTAGGAAAACCCAACATTTGACCAAAGACATGATTCGGAGCTGATGCATATAATGCTATAAGTTCGGGGTGCCGCACTTGTGAAAGTGTTCGGACTTTTCACACCATATTGCGGGTACGTAAGCCCCTGGTGCATTGGCCGTACCAGAGTGTACGGTTGCAAGGCGTCATTAATGAACGCATAGATATATGTATAACAAAAATGCAATAATAGTCGTAATGTCATGCATTATTTATTAAAAAAATTGCATTAAAGCAGAGTGATACAAATAGTGCAATAAGCAAAAGAGTAGGACTATGTCCCTTCCAAGGGCGAGCTGAGGAATGATATGAAATCTGTAATCAACCTGGGAATTCCGTTGTATAACGTAGTTGTCTGCCTCCTGGGTTGCTGTATCATGTGTTCGACAATGCAGCTGCCGGACAGTGTTTCCAGAGATTAAAGTCCTGAAAGAAAAAGGAAAATAACCAAACGGGAAGCCCCTAGTGCGGTTTAGGCTTCGTTTTGGGGCGTGCCGCAGTTGTGCTCCCCTCCCCTCATGTGCCCATGGTATTTTTAATGAGTAATTATGTACGCGCGGCACGAATAATGCCGTTGGGCTGCATCTGGGGTGGCCGCCGTATTGCTACGCGAGCTCAGATCGCGCCAGGCGGTCTATCTGCCGATTGCCCCGAGCGCGCTTGAAGGTGTCCGGGTTTTGAAACGCCGAACTGGTAGATTGCCTTGAGAGGCTGCTTTGTGCTTCTGCTGCAAGGGCCGCGGTGTGCTCCTCTGTTCGGAGAGAGCGCTCTGTGTTTCCATTGACTGTAATAACTCCGCGAGGTTCTGGCATCTTGAGCTTGAGGTATGCATAATGTGGTACTGCATTGAATCTAGCGAATGCTGTTCGTCCGAGCAGCGCGTGATAACCACTGCGGAACGGGACTATAGAAGATTACCTCTTCCCTTCGGAAGTTATCCGAGGAACCGAAGACCACTTCCAGTGTAATTGAGCCTGTGCAGTGGGCCTATATGCCCGGAATGACGCCTTTAAAGGTCATTTTTGTGGGTTTGATCCTTGAGGGGTCTATACCCATTTTGCACACTGTGTCCTGATAAAGCAGGTTCAGGCTGCTGTCGCCATCCATAAGGACTCGAGTGAGGTGAAATCCGTCGATGATTGGGTCTAGGACCAGTGCGGCGACTCCGCCATGACGGATACTAGTGGGGTGGTCCCTACGATCGAAGGTGATCGGACAGGAGGACCAAGGGTTGAACTTTGGGGCGACTGGCTCCAACGCATATACGTCCCTGAGCGCACGCTTCTGCTCCCTCTTGGGGATATGGGTTGCGTATATCATGTTCACCATCCGCACTTGCGGGGGAAACCTCTTCTGTCCTCCAGTGTGCGGCTGTCGGGGTTCTTCCTCGTCATCGCTATGCGGCCCTTTGTCCTTGTTTTCAGCAATTAACTTGCCGGCCTGCTGGAACACCCAACAATCCCTGTTGGTGTGATTGGCTGGCTTGTCTGGGGTGCCGTGTATTTGACACGAGCGATCGAGTATACGGTCCAAGCTGGACGGACCCGGCGTACTTTGTTTGAATGGCTTTTTCCGCTGACCAGGTTTAGAGCCTTTGAATCCGGCATTGACTGCCGTATCCTCAATACTTTCGCTGTTAATGCGGTGCTTATGCTTGTTGCGATGTGACATGCTATTGCCGTCCTTGGTATCTGAGGTACCATGGTTCTTTGATATGTTATTACTACGAGCCAACCAGCTGTCTTCTCCCGAACAGAAGCGGGTCATGAGCGTCGTGAGAGCTGCCATAGATTTCGGCTTTTCCTGACCAAGGTGACAGGCTAGCCACTCGTCTCGGATGTTGTGCTTGAAAGCCGCTAAGGCCTCTGCATCCGGACAGTCGAAGATTAGATTTTTCTTTGTAAGTAACCGAGTCCAGAATTGCCTGGCCGACTCTTCTGGCTGCTGAATTATGTGGCTCAAGTCATCGGCGTCTGGTGGTCGCACATAAGTGCCCTAAAAGTTGTCAAGGAATGCGGCTTCCAGATCTTCCCAACAGCTAATGGAGTCCGCTGGCAAGCTATTAAGCCAATGTCGCGCTGGTCCTTTGAGTTTTAGTGGGAGGTATTTGATGGCATGTAAGTCATCACCGCGGGCCATGTGGATGTGGAGGAGGAAGTCCTCAATCCATACCGCGGGATCTGTTGTGCCGTTGTATGATTCAATTTTTACAGGTTTGAAACCTTCTGGGAATTGATGTTCCATTACTTCGTCTGTGAAGCATAAGGGGTGTGCGGCGCCTCTGTATTGGGCTATATCGCGACGCAGCTCGTATGGGTCCTGCCCGCTGTGTTCGGCCCGGCCGGATTTGCTTTTACTGTATCCGGCATGACGTTTACCGTCTCGTAGAGTGGTGCGCCCTCGTGATCCGTAGATCGATCTTGAATGTTTTGCTTTGTCCTCCAATATGTCTCGCAGGTCTGGCGTGTTTCCCCATGCTTTTTTATTTGAATGGCGTCGGGGTGCAGGCTGAGCTTTTGGCTGGAATGCCTCTCTATCACGGCCACGAGGTGGCCGATCAGCCGCGTCATACGCTTCTTCCTCCAGTCGAGGTAGCAACCTGCATTTTGGGTAACTCTTGGAGGGGCGCTCGAGTTTATATTCCTCGGCCGCGAGGACTTCAGTCCATCTGTCAGCTAGCAGATCTTGATCAAGGTGGCCGATCAGCCGCGTCATACGCTTCTTCCTCCAGTCGAGGTAGCAACCTGCATTTTGGGTAACTCTTGGAGGGGCGCTCGAGTTTATATTCCCCGGCCGCGAGGACTTCAGTCCATCTGTCAGCTAGCAGATCTTGATCAGCTTGAAGCTGCTGCTGCTTTTTCTTTAGGCTATTTGCCGTGGCCATAAGCCGGTGCTTGAAGTGCTCTTGTTCGATGGGATCCTATGGCACGGCGAATTCATCATCGCCGAGGCTTGCCTCGTCTTCGGAGGGGGGCCTGTAATTGTCATCCTCCTCCTCTCCGCCAGCCGCTCTCTCAGGAGAGCTGGCTCCTTCATCCTCCTGCTCTAAATCTTGCTGGAGGGGATTGTTGTTGTCTTCGGCGCTATCCAGAGTGTTATTATCTCATGTGCCGGTATCACCACTTTTGCTTTGGCGGGACTTAGAGCGGCGCCGCTGAAGTCGGCGCTTGGGTTTCTTCTTGGAGGGGTCATCCTCCGCCATCTAGTCGCCGTTGCCTTCATTGGGTGTATCCACCATGTATATGTCATATGACTAGGTGGCTTTCCAGTGCCCTATAGGTGCTGGTTCATGTTCATCTCCTACATTGTCGTCCATACCGTTGATGTCTTCGGAGTCAAAGTCGAGCATGTCGGTTAAATCATCGACAGTGGCTACAAAGTGGGTGGTGGGTGGGCGTCGAATTTCTTTGTCGTCCGCATCCCAATCCTGTTGGCCATAATCCGGCCAGGGCTCTCTCGACAAAGAGAGAGACCTTAGTGAATTCAGAATGTCGCTGAAGGGCGAGTGCTGAAAGATATCCACGGCGGTGAATTCCATGATCGGCGCCCAATCGGATTCGATTGGCAGGGGCGCGGATGGTTCGGTTTCCGGAAGAGAGTCTGGTACCTTGGAGTCACAGGCTGCACGGAGATCGCCGTTGAGACTGCAACCCCTGAGGTGGTGTCTAACAACCCATCCTCGATTGGCGCAGTTGGCTCCGAACTAAGGGTCAGAGCTGATGCGGGCGCGACTTCTAGGGTACTGTTCGGTGGCAGAGCTAGGTCATACCCATCCCGACAGTGCGGCGCGCTCGGCTGTGGCTCGAATCCGTCGAAGATCAAGTCCCCATGGATGTTGGCCGTGTAATTCAAACTTCCAAATCTGACCTGATGGCCAGGGGCGTAGCTTTCAATCTGCTCTAGATGGCCAAGCGAATTGGCCCGCAGTGCAAAGCCGCCGAATACGAAGATCTGTCTGGGGAGAAAAGTCTCACCCTGGACCGCATCGCTATCGATGATAGTAGGAGGCATCAAGCCCAACGGCGATGACACAGAGGAACTCTCAATGAAAGCACCAATGTCGGTGTCAGAACCGGCGGATCTCGGGTAGGGGGTCCCGAACTGTGCGTCTAGGCTGGATGGTAACAGGAGGCAAGGGACACGAAGTTTTACCCAGGTTCGGGCCCACTTGATGGAGGTAAAACCCTACGTCCTGCTTGATTAATATTGATGATATGGGTGTTACAAGAGTAGATCTACCACGAGATCAGAGAGGCTAAACCCTAGAAGCTAGCCTATGGTATGATTGTATGCTGTGGTTGTTGTCCTACGGACTAAAACCCTTCGGTTTATATAGACACCGGAGAGGGTTAGGGTTACACAAGGTCTGTTACAAAGGAGGAGATATCCATATACGTATTGCCTAGCTTGCCTTCCACGCCAAGTAGAGTCCCATCCGGACATGAGACGAAGTCTTCAATCTTGTATCTTCATAGTCTAACAGTCCGGCCAATGGAGATAGTCCGGCTATCCGGAGACCCCCTAATCCAGGACTCCCTCACTTTGAGTTGTCCCTTTTCAGTTGCATTCCGACCCTCATGTATCAGTTGATAGCCAGGAGTATTTGTGCATTCGGGTTCAACGATGCCTTCTACTCTTGTGGTCTGTCAAGTCATTCTATTTCAGAATGACTAGGAGAAACAAACTCCAGCACCTCATCCATTTCTTGGACGGGTCAAAGTAGTTGTATTTCGCAGATCAAAATACTAATCCAACTTTTGTTCTGTTCTACCTCAGAGTATTACCCTCTTTATGTCAGGATTGTCATGAGAATTGCGACACCTCTTATGAATTCTTGATGAAGTGATACTTCCCGCCATCATTATTCATTCCTCGGTCCCCGTGTTGTTGCAACCGGAATGCCGACAAGTGAACTATGATTTGTGAATTCAATACTCCTAGCAACCCCATTGCTTGATAGTTAAAGGACAATATTCTCATCCTTAGCGTGTTGGTTATTGGATCACCATACTACGATTGATCATGCTACCTCGTCCTTACTTCTGGTGCACTCTTCGATCAATGAGTTAGGATTGTGTCAATCCCTTGATCTTTTGATCATATTGTCAACATTGTTCGAAGAGTGCACCAGAGTTAGGATTGCTTAAATTTTTGTCGAGCCCATCGACAACATCCTTATCTTCTCCATGATTTTGTCGGACATCAAGCTAGTGTTGGAAACTTATGTAAGCATTTCTTCGTGTTTCATTCATGAAGCATATGTTTGGATGAAAGAAGTGACTACCTCTGATTCACATGCATTTGGTGAAAGTTGCCTCCATGAATTCAAGAAAGTTAATTTTGCTTCCTCTGGAATCGTCCCAAGTCAGTCATGCACATGTGCGAAGTATTCTGTGGTTTGGAGACTTGCAACCTTCATTCTATATATATGTATCCCTAGCACACAAAGCCACCGATTGATTTGTTCAAGGATAAGAAGTTCAAATGCTATTCCCGAAGGGCCCAGACGGACATGCACATGACTTCATTATTTCAATGATGGTTCCCAATCTGAACTTGGTAGTGTTTTATTATAAGACTACCATGTGGTCATGCTTGTCTTGGACAGCGCGTTCACATGTGTGTACCAGAAATAGCTCATGTTTTGGAGCTTGCTATTGTAGTTCATTTCCCGAGAATCTCGCAACGACATCTCCTCGATCTGTGTTGCAACCTTTATCTTTCAGACATGCTGAGTCTGAAGCGTCTTACGACCTACCAGATCTGAATCTTAGGCAAATATGATGGTTGTAATTGTCCCAAGATCTATGATGTAGGTTCTTGCAAGGTTGATGCTGGCAGACACTCCTAGCCAGAAGAACTATCATTATAGTATGTTGATTGAGCAAATTTGTCCATCTTCTCCATGAGGATTTCGTGCGACCTATTTTAGAAGTTTTTCCTTATGGATCCTTTGTTCTCCTAAAGTCAGACCTTTACTTGATGTTCCAGATACCAAATGGTATTGGGTTAAGCTGGTACATCAAGGAGAACATTAGAAGCGGAGTGCTAAATGCCTCTTGGTCGATCATCCAGATTTTGTTTCCTTGGCGTCGTCAAGGTTAAATCTGAGAAAGTATTGTCCTCCTTTGCACCTGCATCCTCCATCGTTATTCATCATGGTAGTACGAGGTTTCACCAGGATCTTGGCATAGATGTTGGTAAAACCTTGATGAATATGGAAATGCTCAAGTGATTGAAAGAATGCTCAGTCACTAGGTTATATCCTTGGCATCAACTGGAATGTGCCTTCCATTTGCCGAGTCGTTCTGTAACCGTAGTTTCCTTTTTCTACCTCTTGAGAACTGCGTTGGATTTCCTTGAAGAGGAAAGGATGATGCAGCAAAGTAGTGTAAGTATTTCCCTTAGTTTTTGAGAACCAAGGTATCAATCCAGTAGGAGGCTACGCGCGAGTCCCTCGTACCTGCACAAAACAAATAACTCCTCGCAACCAACGCGAAAAGGGTGTGTCAATCCCTTCACGGTCACTCACGAGAGTGAGATCTAATAGATATGGTAAGATAATATTTTTGGTAATTTTGTGATAAAGATGCAAAGTAAAATAAAAAGCAAAGTAAATAAATAAATAGGTATTGGAAGATTAATATGATGAAGATAGACCCGGGGGCCATAGGTTTCACTAGTGGCTTCTCTCAAGAGCATAAGTATTTTACGGTGGGTGAACGAATTAGTATTGAGCAATTGACAGAGTTGAGCATAGTTATGAGAGTATCTAGGTATGATCATGTATATAGGCATCACGTCCAAGACAAGTAGACCGACTCCTTCCTGCATCTACTACTATTACTCCACTCATCGACCGCTATCCAACATGCATCTAGAGTATTAAGTTCATGGAAACAAAGTAACGTATTAAGCAAGATGACATGATGTAGTGGGATAAATTCATGCAATATGATAAAAAACCCATCTTGTTATCCTCGATGGCAACAATACAATACGTGCCTTGCTGCCCCTACTGTCATTGGGAAAGGACACCACAAGATTGAACCCAAAGCTAAGCACTTCTCCCATTGCAGGAAAGATCAATCTAGTAGGCCAAACCAAAATGATAATTCGAAGAGACTTGCAAAGATAACCAATCATACATAAAAGAATTCAGAGAAGATTCAAATATTGTTCATAGATAATCTTGATCGTAAACCCACAATTCATCGATCTCAACAAACACACTGCAAAAAGAAGATTACATTGACTAGATCTCCACAAGAGAGGGGGAGAACTTTGTATTGAGATCCAAAAATAGAGAAGAAGCCATCTAGCTAATAACTATGGACCCGAAGGTCTGAGGTAAACTACTCACACTTCATCGGAGATGCTATGGTGTTGAGGTAGAAGACCTCCGTGATGGATGCCCCCTCCGGCGGAGCTCCGGAACAGGCCCCAAGATGGGATCTCGTGGATACAGAAAGTTGCGGAGGTGGAATTAGGCTTTTGGCTCCATCTCTGATCGTTTTGGGGGTACGTAGGTATATATAGGAGGAAGGAGTACATCGGTGGAGCAACAGGGGGCCCACGAGGGTGGAGGTCGCACCTGGGGGGGTGATGTCTACTACACAACCTTCTTCTTGTAGAAGTTGTTGGACCTCCAAGTGCAGAGGTTTGTAGGACAGTAGCAAATTTCCCTCAAGTGGATGACCTAAGGTTTATCAATCCGTAGGAGGCGTAGGATGAAGATGGTCTCTCTCAAGCAACCCTGCAACCAAATAACAGAGAGTCTCTTGTGTCCCCAACACACCCAATACAATGGTAAATTGTATAGGTGCACTAGTTCGGCGAAGAGATGGTGATACAAGTGGTATATGGGTAGTAGATAAAGGTATTTGTAATCTGAAATTATAAAAACAGCAAGGTAGCAAGTGATAAAAGTGAGCATAAACGGTATTGCAATGATAGGAAATAGGGCCTAGGGTTCATACTTTCACTAGTGTAAGTTCCCTCAACAAGGATGACATAATTGGATCACATAACCATCCCTCAACATGCAAAAAAGAGTCACTCCAAAGTCACTAATAGCGGAGAACGAACGAAGAGATTATGGTAGGGTACGAAACCACCTCAAAGTTATTCTTTCCAATCAATCCGTTGGGCTATTCCTATAAGTGTCACAAACAGCCCTAGAGTTCGTACTAGAATAACACCTTAAGACACAAATCAACCAAAACCCTAATGTCACCTAGATACTCAAATGTCACCTGATGTATCCGTGGGTATGATAATACGATATGAGTCACACAATCTCAGATTCATCTATTCAACCAACACATAGAACCTCAAAGAGTGCCCCAAAGTTCCTACCGGAGAATCACGACGAAAATGTGTGCCAACCCCGATGCATAGGTTCATGGGCGGAACCCGCAAGTTGATCACCAAAACATCAATCAAGTGAATTGTCACCACAGATATGCACGACAAGACATACATCAAGTGTTCTCAAATCGTTAAAGACTCAATCCGATAAGATAACTCCAAAGAGGAAACTCAATTCATTACAAGAGAGTAGAGGGGGAGGAGAAACATAAGATCCAACTATAATAGCAAAGCTTGCGATACATCAAGATCGTGCCAAATCAAGAACACGAGAGAGAGAGAGAGAGAGAGATCAAACACATAGCTACTGGTACATACCCTCAGCCCCGAGGGAGAACTACTCCCTCCTCATCATGGAGAGCACCGGGATGATGAAGATGGCCACCGGAGAGGGATTGCCCCCTCCGGCAGGGTGCCGGAACCGGTCTAGATTGGCTTTCGGTGGCTACGGAGGCTTCTAGCGGTGGAACTCCCGATCAAATATCTGTTCTGGAAGTTTTAGGGTACGTAGGTATATATGGGTGCAGGAAGTACGTCGGTGGAGCTTCGGGGGCCCCACGAGGCAGGGGGGCGCGCCCTAGGGGGGCGCCCTCCACCCTCGTGACCACCTCCCTTCTCTCCTGACGTGGGGTCCAAGTCCATCCGGTAGCTTTCCTTCCAAAAATAACTTCTCCAGTTGATTTCGTTCCGTTTCGACTCCGTTTGATATTCCTTTTCTTCGAAACACTGAGATAGGCAAAAAAACAGCAAATCTGGGCTGGGCCTCCGGTTAATAGGTTAGTCCCAAAAATAATATAAAAGTGGATAATAAAGCCCAATATTGCCTAAAACAATAGATAACATAGCATGGGGCAATCAAAAATTATAGATACGTTGGAGACGTATCAGGCATCCCAAGCTTAATTCCTGCTCGTCCTCGAGTAGGTAAATGATAAAAACAGAATTTTTGATGCGGAGTGCTACTTGGCATAATTTTAATGTAATTCTTCTTAATTGTGGTATGAATATTCAGATCCGAAATATTCAAGACAAAAGTTCATATTGACATAGAAATAATAATACTTCAAGCATACTAACTAAGCAATTATGTCCTCTCAAAATAACATGGCCAAAGAAAGTTCATCCCTACAAAATCATATAGTTTAGTCATGTTTCATTTTCGTCACACATGAATGCTCTGGTCATGCACAACCCCGATGACAAGTCAAGCAATTGTTTCATACTTTAGTAATCTCAAACCTATAAACTTCCACACAATACATGAGCGTGAGCCATGGATATAGCACTATGGGTGGAATAGAATACGATGATGGGGGTTATGTGGAGAAGACAAAAAAGGAGAAGATCTCATATCAACGAGGCTAATCAATGGGCTACGGAGATGCCCATCGATTGATGTTAATGCAAGGAGTAGGGATTGCCATGCAACGGATGCACTAGAGCTATAAATGTATGAAAGCTCAACAAAAGAAACTAAGTGGGTGTGCATGCAACTTGTTTGCTCACGAAGACCTAGGGCATTTGAGGAAGCACATCGTTGGAATTGACAAGCCAAGTTCTATAATTAAAAATTCCCACTAGTATATGGAAGTGACAAAACAAGAGACTCTCTATCATGAAGATTATGGTGCTACTTTGAAGCACAAGTGTGGAAAAAAGGATAGTAGCATTGCCCCTTTTTTTATTATTTTTTATTTGGCCTTTCTTTTTTTTCTTTTTTTATTTAGCCTTTCTATTTTTTTATTTGGCCTTCATTTTTTTATTTGGCCTTTCTCTTTTTTTTGGGACAATACTCTATGAATGATGATCATCACACTTCTATTTATTTACAACTCAATGATTACAACTCAATACTAGAACAAAGTATGACTCTATATGAATGCCTCCGGCGGTGTACCGGGATTGCGATGAATCAAGAGCAACATGTATGAAAAATTATGAATGGTGGCATTGCCACAAATACGATGTCAACTAAATGATCATGCAAAGCAATATGACAATGATGATGCGTGTCATAATAAACGGAACGGTGGAAAGTTGCATGGCAATATATCTCGGAATGGCTATGGAAATGCCATAATAGGTAGGTATGGTGGCTGTTTTGAAGAAGATATAAGGAGGTTCATGTGTGATAGAGCGTATCATATCACGGGGTTTGGATGCACCAGCGAAGTTTGCACCAACTCTCAATGTGAGAAAGGGCAATGCAGGTACCGAAGAGGCTAGCAAGGATGGAAGGGTGAGAGTGCGTATAATCCATGGACTCAACATTAGTCATAAAGAACTCACATACTTATTGCAAAAATCAACAAGTCATCAAAAACCTCGGCACTATGCGCATGCTCCTAGGGGGATAGATTGGTAGGAAAAGACCATCGCTCGTCCCCGACCGCCACTCATCAGGAGGACAATCAAATAACACCTCATGTTTCTAATTTGTTACACAACGTTTACCATACGTGCATGCTACGGGACTTGCAAAATTCAACACAAGCATTTCTCAATTTCACAACTACTCAACTAGCACGACTTTGATATTATTACCTCCATATCTCAAAACAATCATCAAGCATCAAACTTCTCTTAGTATTCAAAACACTCATAAGAAAATTTTACTAATCTTGAATACCTAGCATATTAGGATTTTAAGCAAATTACCATGCTATTTAAGACTCTAAAAATAATCTAAATGAAGCATGAGAGTTCATCTATTTCTACAAAATAAAACTACCACCATGCTCTAAAATATATAAGTGAAGTACTAAAGCAAATGACAAACTACTCCGAAAGATATAAGTGAAGATCAATGAGTAGTCGAATAATTATGCAACTACGTGAAGACGCTCTAACATTTAATAATTTCAGATCATGGTATTTTATTCAAACAGAAAGAAAAAAAAATGAAATAAAATGATGCTCCAAGAAAAACACATATCATGTGGTAAATAAAAATATAGCTCCAAGTAAAGTTACCGATGAACGAAGACGAAAGAGGGGATGCCTTCCGGGGCATCCCCTAGCTTAGGCTCTTAGTTGTCCTTGAATATTACCTTGGGGTGCCTTGGGCATCCCCAATCTTAGGATCTTGCCACTCCTTATTCCATAGTCCATCGAATCCTTACCCAAAACTTGAAAACTTCACAACACAAAACTTAACAGAAAACTCGTAAGCTCCGTTAGCGAAAGAAAACAAAACACTACTTCAAGGTACTGTAATGAACTCATTCTTTATTTATATGGGTTTTATACCTACTTTATTCCAACTTATATATGGTTTATAAACTATTTTACTAGCCATAGATTCATCAAAATAAGCAAACAATACACGAAAAACAGAATCTGTCAAAAACAGAACAGTCTGTAGTAATTTGTAACTAACGCAAACTTCTGGAACCCCAAAAATTATAAAATAAATTGCTGAACCTGAGTAATTTATCTCTTAATCAGCTGCAAAAATAATTAACTAAATAGCACTCTCCAAATAAAAATGGCAGCAATTCTTGTGAGCACTAAACTTTCTGTTTTACAGCATGATCAAGAAGACATTCCCAAAGTCTTCCCAACGGTTCTACTTGGCACAAACACAAATTAAAAGCATAAAACCACATCTAAACAGAGGCTAGATGAATTATTTATTACTAAACAGGAACAAAAAGCAATGAACAAAAATAAAGATGGGTTGCCTCCCAACAAGCGCTATCGTTTAACACCCCTAGCTAGGCATGATGATTTCAATGATGCTCACATAAAAGATAAGAATTGTAACATAAAGAGAGCATCATGAAGAATATGACTAGCACATTTAAGTCTAACATACTTCCTATGCATAGGGATTTTTTGAGCAAACAACTTGTGGGAACAAGAATCAACTAGCATAGGAAGGTAAAACAAGCATAACTTCAAAACTTTAAGAACATAGAGAGGAAACTTGATATTATTGCCATTCCTACAAGCATATATTCCTGCCTCATAATAATTTTCAGTAGCATCATGAATGAATTCAACAATATAACCAACACCTAAAGCATTATTTTCATGATCTACAGGCATAGAAATTTTATTACTCTCCACACAAGCAAAATTCTTCTCATTCGGATTAGTGGGAGTATCATAAGAAACTCGAATACTACAAATTGTTTCCACATTAGAAGAGTAATGTTCAGAAAAGGGGTAACCATAATCATGACAAGTTTTATAAATATAATCACTACTTTTTATAGCATAAGTATCATCACAATAATCATCATAGGTAGGAGGCATGCTATCATCATTATAAATTTGCATATCAAATCTTGGGAGACTAAAAATATCATCTTCATTAAACTTAGCATCCCCAAGCTTGGGACAAACATTAATTGCAGCAAATATATTCTCAAAAACATCATCTTCATGAAACATAGCATCCCCAAGCATGGCCCTTTTCATATCATAAGCATAATCACTCTCATCAAGCTTGGGACAAACATTAATAGTATGGATAGCACCAAAAGTATAGCAATTATCATATTCTTCCAAGCAAGTGCCAAAAAGATTTTCAAGATCATAAGAAGTATCATTACCTTCCATAATTATATTTTCAGGAGGCACAATAGTAATAGGGGCAGCATTGTTTGGGAGAGACATCTTTTTACCTCTCTTCCTTTTTCTTTTCTTCTTATTCACCACATCATGTGTGGGTTCAATCCTATTTTTGGAGCTCCTTATTAATGAGATTGGTTGAAAAGGAGGCTCCTCCTCGTTACCTGATTCATCATAAGAAATAATAGGAGGATATTGGGAAGTCTCTTCCCTTTCATTAGTATTCTCTTCATCTTCTATTTGTTTTCTTTTCTTTATGTAGTTGGCAATATAAGGATTTTCAATGCAATTCACCGCACAATACATATAAATTTTCTCAAGATCAAAACCAAGAAGTTTATAACGGGCAAATTCTGGAAGATAGTTAGTTATACGTTTTATTTCTTCGTAGTCCATAAGCAAACTAAGTTCATTATAATGTGCAAGGGAAATCAAGTCATCACAATTTTTGGACATGTTTAGATCATAAAATAATTTGCATCGGATAGTGAAATGATCATGTTCATTGCAAAGGTCACAAGTATGGCCAAGATAATTTACATTTTCAGCACATTCATCTAGCTCTTCTTGCAACAATTTAGTTTCTAAGTACTTATGCCTCTTACAATATCTATCTTCTCTATTTGGTGTGTACTTAGGGCATCTCCAGCCGTAGAGCCCCCCAGGAGGCATTTTTATCGCCCCTTGGGGGGCTGCCGGAGAATTTTTTTGCCTGCGATCGAGAAAATATCCACTCGTTCCGCCCCCCACACACCGTCTCCAGCACCATCGAGGACACCTGCCACCGTCCGCCACGCACAACCAGCCCTCCGTCCTCGTGCCCTCCTTCCAGCTCCCTCCTCCACACGAGCTAGCTCCGCCATGGCCATGCGCGCTCTCCGCTCCGCGCCAGCCATGCGTGCTCCACTCCAACTTCGCACGAGTGCGAGCTCGAGCTCCGCGCCAGGCACGCGCGCTCTCCATGCCGGGCCATGCGTGCTCGCTCAGGCCGCGTGAGCGCGAGCTCCGCGCCGGGCACGCGAAGCGCTGGCCTTGTTGCGGTCAGCTTCGCCCTTGACGGAGATGTCGTCCGTGACCCGGAGTAGGGTAGCTCCCAGGCGGACGGGCGCGGCCGAGCTCCGCCACGCATAGGCGGGCGCGGGTGAGCTCCGCCCCGGCCACGCGCGGTGACTGCGAGCTCCGGCCACGGCTCCTCCCCGTGCAGTTTGGCGTGCAGAGGAGGCTGGTCCCGAGGCGGAGGAAAAGAGGGAGAGCCAAGCGACGAGCAGCGTGCCGAGGAGGACGAGCCCGACGGGCACCATCCAGAGCTGCTCCCGTGCCGGGTGGAACGCCATCGCCCACCACACCAGCACGCCGGCGCCCGCTAGCCCCACCGGCGCCACGCACGCCGCCATGACGCTACACGCCCACGACCAGGCCCACCAGACCACCGCCCCCGTCGACTACCGCCCTCCTGGTCCTCGGCCCGCCGTCTCCATGGCCTCCGCCTCCGTCGATGCGCGGCTAGCTGAGAGGAGAGAGAAGAGGGTGGGCAGAAGGAAAAAGAAAAGAGAGGAGAGAGAGGAGGAGAGGAGAGAGGGAGGGGGTGGGTGGCCGGCGTGGGGGAAAGAGATTGGTTAAGCAAAAGCGTCGGTGCTCCTAGACGCCCCCCGATAGCCTGGGTGTGGGCTGCGCTCGCCGGCGGTGTTTTTCCTCAAATCCGGCAAAAAGTGAGGTCCTGGGGGCCGGGTGGAGCGTTTTTTGCCCGCCGGCGCCCAAAAAGTGGCCTGGGGGGCATCCTGGGGCGCTAATGGAGATGCCCTTACAAACCCAATGCACTCCACAAAAATTGACATGTTTATAGGAGACATTTTCATCATAACTAGTGCAATCATCATTAGTATCATGGATATTCAAAGAATTCGTACTAACAACATTGCAATCATGCTCATCATTCACATATTTAGTGCCAAACATTTTATAGATTTGTTCTTCTAGCACTTGAGCACAATTATCCTTTCCATCATACTCATGAAAGATATTAAAAAGGTGAAGCGTATGAGAGAAACTCAATTCCATTTTTTTATAGTTTTCTTTTATAAACTAAACTAGTGATAAAACAAGAAACTAAAAGAATCGATTGCAAGATCTAAAGATATACCTTCAAGCACTCACCTCCGCGACAACGTCGCTTGTCGTGGTTTTGTCACGGCAGATGTCCTTAGTGTGAGGACTTAGTCGCGAGGCCAACGCATCTATGTGGTAGCTTGAGAGGGGTTGAGCGGAATCGAGAGACGCAACACAAGACAAGGGTTTAGACAGCTTCGGTCCCCGGGAAACATCATCCGGTAATAACCCTACATGCTGTTTGTGGCTAGGTCTCATTATGATCATGAGGGAGTCGCTGGTAAGCCGGCTCTTTGTGTCCAGCCCTCGAGATTATTTTCTGTCCCTCTTTGGGGGGCCTTGCCCCTTTATATATGTTGAAGGGGCGGGTTACATGTGGAGTCCTAGTAGGACTAGGACTAGTCTATGCTTTCTTACAAGTTGAATACAAGTCCGGGTCTTGCTTCCTCGTAAAGGAAATATTCGTCATCCCTTTCCTCTTAAGCCGTCCCACCAGAGCATAAGCCGGCCTGCTGGGACTTGGGCCTTGTCGTCCGTCTGATCCGTCCGCTGGGTCTCCAGTGAGTCACAATGTCCAGGCGAGTTATATGTAAACCGCCATGTCCGGGCGGATCGCCAGTGAGTCGCCAAGCTCCAGCCAGGTCTCTGGTGAGTCGCCAAGTCCGGCCGGGTCATGATTCCGGCCGGGTCATACCGCGGGGTATATCCCCGACATTAGCCCCCAGTTTAATTTGGATTTATCCATGTTAAACTGATCCTGTAAAATAAACACAAGAACAAACTTGATAGGTTGTGCTCTGAGGTAAAATATTTTCCTGAACCGGCACCTGATCATCTTTAAGTCCTTGTCATTTCCTTGTGGATGCATACTCAAAGATCTTATAGCAAATCTCTTTTAATAGATATGTCCAAACCTTGTCAATACAAAAATCCAGATACTTCTTTTGAGAAATCCGGATCAATAGCCCAGCTTCAGAGCCAATTTGCAGACATTGGTATCTTATAGAGAAATATTGTAATAAATAATCCACTTGAATCGGCTTCCAAAGCGCCGGTTTTAAAAATATTGGTCTTGAAAAAACTCATCTGACTTTCAACCGGTTTGTGGAACTTGCCGGTTTATCATTGCCAAAATATCCGATTTGTAAATATTGATAGTACCGGGTCATAATTGTTGCCGACGCCGGGTCATAGTTATTGGTGATGTCGGGTCAATCTAATTTACTCAAAACTGATAATTTGAAGTTATTCCTCCCTTATATGCATATCACCTGTAGCCCCCAAGTGCCGGGTTGTCATGCTTGCAGCAACCTGGAACTTTGTAATTGCCTTATGCTCATAAAGATTTCAACCAGTGTAGCCCCCAAGGGCCGGGCCATTATGCAATAATGAGCATGGACTTTGTAAATATGATCATGTAAATTTGAGCAACAACGTGTTGCCCCCAAGGGCCGGCTCAATAAGATATTACTGAGCTGGCAATTTGTATATGGTTCATTGATAATACCATCAAATGATGTAATCTCCACCATGGGGCTTGAACCCACGTCCACAAGGTTAAGAGCTTTGTACTCTAACAACTGAATAATGGATCTTTCAATATAATGGATTAAGGCTTGTGTACCTTGAATTTCCGACAGGAGCAATTGGTAGCCCTCAAGGGCCGGCTCATTTAAAATGTGATGAGTCGGGTCTTTAATAAATTGAGCAAAAAATGACTTTGCATTAGCCCCCAAGTGCCATGGTGCATGCTGGCAGTGACATGGGACTTGTATATTCGATGTAATCTCGATTTGAACAATGTAGCCCCCAAGTGCCGGGTCGTAAGCCTGCAGCGACTCGGGACTATTTCCTCCATTGTAAAATAAATCATGCCCATTGATAAAAATAATAGCCGTTGCGCTAAAGAGGCTTTGAAAACCTCAATCATAACACTGGTTATTGATAATCACAATAGAAATCCAGCCATGTTGGCTATTCAAGATTTGAATAATATAATCCGGTACGAAAAACCTCAATCATTCAATATCATCATGAAAATCCAGCCAGTTTTGGCTACTAAAGATTTGAATACCTCATCAGTTGACAAGTAGATCCAGAGTTTAAATACCTGGCGGCTCTTGGCCGATGACGACTTAATGCGCATTCATTGTAAGCCGGAATTTTTGCAACCCAGTGGCCTATAGCCCTTGAGAAAATCAATAATTGATAACCGTTTTGAGACACCAATTTCAATGATGAGCTTGGATTGAAGCATTTATATAAGTCATAGTTCTGCAAATCCTGCACAGAGTTTAAACAACATATGCCCTAGCGACTTAACGTTAAGAGCCAGAGCGGGTAACCACCCAAATGTAGTCTTACCCTGCACACAAGTAGATCACAAGAACCCTTGGCGGTTTGCCGCAGGGCGGGTCATAATACCTCACATATAACCACTGTGATATTGAATTTGTACTGCCGGTTTACATGACCTGTGCAGTAAGGGTGATAACCCAATCCTTAGAAGCCAATGCTTCCACATAGATGATGATTGTCATAAGCTAGCGACTTATAGTCAAAAGTCAACCCGGGTTAAGCATAAAACACTTATATACATTTGAGATATAATCCAAAAAAGGTCTCAAGTCAAACCCAAATTTGTTCGCAAAAAAGACTTAAAAAATTTAAGGCTTCTGATTCGTATACGATCAGAAAACTGTTCCAAAGGGGTTGAGCTAATATTCAAATACGATCATATAGCCCCCAGTGGCTTTGGCGTTGCGCCGATCAAGAGGGTACCGACAGCTATGTTCTCTTTGGTTCAAATACGACCTATGTTTGAACAGGAAGCCCCCAAATGACCTTGAGAGGTTTTTAACGACCCTGATTCGAGTACGATCCAAGTCGGACCCAAAAGGGGTTAAGCTATGATTCGGATACGATCAAGAAGCCCCCTAGTGAGTTTGGCTTTGCGCCGATCAAAAGGGTTACGACAGCTATGTCCTCTTTGGTTCGAATACGACCTATGTTTGAACAGGAAGCCCCCAAGTGACCATATATTAGTATTGCACCGATCAAGAGGGTACCGACAGCTATGCTCGATGAGCAGGAAGCCCCCAAGTGACCATAATAAGATAAGTCGTAAGGCAGGATACCTATGTTTGAACCGCGCATCATGGCAGCAAGTTTCTTTTTGGTAACCTTTAAATTTTCTTAGAACTCGAATTTGCGAGAGATCAATTCTTTTTGAACCGGAACTTTAAACCGGATTTGAAAGATTCAAAAATTTGTGAGGGACAAATTTACCTTGAGCCGGATTTTTAACCGGATTTGAGAGCTTCAAAAATTTGTGAGGGACAAATTTACCTTGAGCCGGATTTTTAACCGGATTTGAGAGCTTCAAAAATTTGTGAGGGACAATTTTACCCTGGGCCGGCTTTTGAACCGGATTTGAGAGCTTCAGTGCTTTGTGGGAGAAAGATGTCTCTTGAACCGGATTTTAAACCAGAGTCCTTATTTTGAGTCGGAAATCTTCTGACGGCTTTTAAATTTTCATCGATCTAGCAGTAATCTCCGGGGCCCAGGTTAGTTTTCCCTTCAATGACCCGGAATTCTTGAATTCATTGAAACCGGCTAATTTTGCCTAGTCATACCATTGTAGCCCCTGAGTCTCAAGATGACTCGAAGAGTTGGCTTGAGATTCTCCATATTTGATCATAGCAGAAGGTATATATAATTGGCGTTGATAGCACGATGTGAATCCACAGAAGGTTGAGGTGACTGCGGCGGGTTGTAAATGATCCCGTATGAGCCGTGTCAGCAACTCGGCCAATGGTTCCTTCCAACTGGCTGTTTGAAGTTAACCAAACTACAGTGGCGGCGACTTGTGCATCTGCCCATTGAACCATCCAGTGCAGACGACGGCTGATAATATATGATAATTTGCCTCTAATTTGTTGGAAGAAAACCGGGCTTCCCAAGTAGTGACTTGCTCATACTCAATAAACAGCTCATCCAGACAAGTGCGGCTCGGTGTGTCGATGTAGACCAGGCCGCGAGAGACGGACGGTAAAGACGATCGTAACATCAGAGGCGGCATAGACAGATGAACCGGTCATGGCGTTGTAAGCCGGTGTGGACGGGCAAGTTGTCCTCCTTATTGTAAGCCGGCGTGGTCGCGAGAGACGGCCACGGCGTTGTAAGCCGGTGCGGGAGTCTGTTGAGTAACGACGACCACCTGTGCCAAAAGATGTTGGCATGCCTCCATCTCCGCGATATAATATCACTTTTTGTCATAAATAATTGCCCTGCATAAATAATATTGCAGACCAAGGCAAAGATAAACTTGTTCTTTAACAAAAACAACATGTACTAATAAAACAAATTTGGATGGATATCACCTGATTTGTTTGGACGACGGATGATCCGTTTATCGTGATAGAGGTGACTCAGGCAGACCAGCGACTTATTATAGTTCCGGCGGCTCAGGCAGACCGACAACTTAATATAACCTCAGCGGCTCAAAGCGGCAAGGGCGGCTCAACGCGGCTCCGGTGGGTTGACGTAGATTAAGCTGCACGGGCAACGACTTGCGCACACTTGTTCCATCAGTAAGCGGGCACAGACGCCGGTGCGTGATGGTGCTGACGTACGCTTTATAGGCACAACATGGCACCTCCTTTGCTGCACATAAAAATATATAGACCAAAGTGATTGTTCTTTGATGAAAACCAATAAAACAAGCTTAGATGAATATCACCTGATTATCTGGATGATAGATTATGCCCTTTAGACAGATGATTCATATGCAGACTAAATAGTAGTAACGATGGACTAGTATAGCCTCACATTATTTAAAATGGCAACCTGCTCCAGAGGCGTCGGCGTCTTTGGCAGAGCCGAGGTACTCGAAGGCCGCAGAAAACCAGAGGACTCGCGCGTGCAGAGGCTTGCAGAAAAAATGACTCGCCCTGGGTCTGGCGGCTCAAGGTTGCAGCGGCGCGGCGGCCCACGGCAAAGATGAAACGGCAGTGGTGGCGCGAGGCTTAGGCAGCCGGGCGGCATATGGCGCGGCCGTGACCGCAACAGCAGCCACCCGGTGATGCGGCGCGGCAGCCATGAAGTAGCGGCTCGGAGGTGCTCCGGTGGCGGGTCGAGCGAAAAAACCGGCAGCGACTCGGAACAGAAATAGAAGCGGAGACTTAAGGCCTTTCGGTCCGGAGCGAACAGTAGGGCGAGGCCGTGAAGGTCGAGTCCCATCATCTGACTTCACGTGTTTTGACCACTTGCGTATTAGCAACAATAGCTAGCATCATGATGGATTGTCTTGATCGCCTCCCCATGCAGCAGTTTTTGGTAAGTAAAAATTTTGGAGTGGTAGATCAACCTCACCATCACGTGGCAGAGTAATAACTGAAGTAATACGATTATCATTGTTGTCTCGTACGAACAGAGGCGTCTTCAGGCTTCTCGTGAGGACAGCGCAGCGGGACCGATCCCTGCATGTGCGTGTACTAGTTTGGCCTATTGGAGAAAAACAAGGACTACGGCAATCTGACCACAGCGCAGGATTGCCTCGAGTCGTTCTTGGTATATCCATCCCGCAATCCGAGAAAGGAAACTTGCAGCGGAAAGCTTAATCTCGGTCTCGGCGATTTTTCTGACTCTAATTGTTTGACACCTTGGTCTCTGAATCGCTCGTCAGATGTCTCATCTTGATGCTTTTGTCAGTGCGCGCAGCCAATAATCCACCATGGAATCTCTTGGTTTTAGATAAAATAGTACTTGGCGAGTCCTTGATCTTTAAGTGAGTCAGCAGATTCGTCGAACCGCTATCTTAGTAAGTCGCCGCAAAAACTTGATCCCTGTTGGTTTCGGCGGCTCAAAAAACTTCTTCAGATGAACCTCAAGACGACGGCGGCAGGCGGCTCGCAACTCTAATTTCTCTTTTACATATCATAAATCTTGAGGTTGATGCCAATCTTTTCAAACCGGTTCTTCTTTATCCGGAAAATCGCAAACTTCTCGAAACCCTAGAAAAGATCCCTCCAAGAACTCAACACCACCATGCGCAGGCCCCACGTTGGGCGCCAACTGTCGTGGTTTTGTCACAGCAGATGTCCTTAGTGTGAGGACTTAGTCGCGAGGCCAACGCATCTATATAGTAGCTTGATAGGGGTTGAACGGAATCGAGAGACGCAACACAAGACAAGGGTTTAGACAGCTTCGGGCCCCGAGAAACATCATCCGCTAATAACCCTACATGCTGTTTGTGGCTAGGTCTCATTATGATCATGAGGGAGTCGCCGGTAAGCCGGGTCTTTGTGTCTAGCCCTCGAGATTATTTTCTGTCCCTCTTTGGGGAGCTCTGCCCCTTTATATATGTTGAAGGGGCGGGTTACATGTGGAGTCCTAGTAGGACTAGGACTAGTCTATCCTTTCTTACAAGTTGAATACAAGTCCGGGTCTTGCTTCCTCGTAAAGGAAATATTCGTCATCCCTTTCCTCTTAAGCAGGCCCACCAAACTATAAGCCGGCCTACTGGGCCTTGGGCCTTGTCGTCCGTCTGATCCGTCCGCTGGGTCTCCAGTGAGTCACAATGTCCATGCGGGTTACATGTAAACCGCCATGTCCGGGCGGATCGCCAGTGAGTCGCCAAGCTCCAGCCAGGTCTCTGGTGAGTCGCCAAGTTCGGCCGGGTCATGATTCCGGCCGGGTCATACCGCAGGGTATATCCCCGATAGTTGGGTTTTACCTTAATGAACGTTAGTAGTTGCAGATGCTTGCTAATAGTTCCAATCATAAGTGCACAGAATTCCAAGTAAGGGATGACATGCTAGCAGTGGCCTTTCCCACATAATACTTGCTACCGGTCTAGTAAAGTAGTCAATTGCTTAGGGGCAATTTCACAACTCCTACCACCACTTTCCACACTCACTATATTTACTTTATTGTTTCTTTATCTAAACAGCCCATACTTTTTATTTACGTAATCTTTATTATCTTGCAAACCTATCCAACAACACCTACAAAGTACTTCTAGTTTCATACTTGTTCTAGGTAAAGCGAACGTCAAGCGTGCGTAGAGTTGTATCGGTGGTCGATAGAACTTGAGGGAATATTTGTTCTACCTTTAGCTCCTCGTTGGGTTCGACACTCTTACTTATCGAAAACTGTTGCGATACCCTATACTTGTGGGTTATCAGTCCTCGTAGAGGATGTAGTGGATGCCAGCGCATCTCCTAGGTGCGGTCTCGAGGCGTGGGGGCGACGGTGGCCGCGAGGTCGACGGAGGCCATGGCAGCGGTGCTTCGGACTCGTGCGGGGAAGGAGAGAGCGGCGCCAGGGGGATGGGAGAGTGAGCTAGGGTTCATCAGGGGGGTTCGGGGAGGGGTCGTCGTCGACCTAAAGGAGCCGGGGGGCACCGGATGGCCGCCCCATGGCCATCCCCGGCCATGGACACGGTGCGTGCGTCCAGGGCGACGGGGGTGAACAGGAGAAAAGGGAAGGGGTTAGGTGGGCCGATTGTTTGGCTAACAGGCCACAGGCCCAGTAGATTAGTTTTTTCCTTTGTCTTTTTCCTTTTGTTTTCTATTTCTTTTATATTTTATTTTTTGTTCCTTTTTATTTCAGTTTTATAAAAATTAACACTAGCACCTAAATTTGTATTTCTAAATATACTACTGCCACATTAATTCTCAACCCAAAATAACATAGTTTAATATTTTATAAAATCCAATAGGCATTTATTTAATTGTTTTAACTACTGTTTTAATTATCTTAGAGCCTTGAAGCATTTTATCAAAGTTTGGTTCCACCACCATAATTACCTATGCATTATTTGGCACAACCCGAACATTTTAGTTTTAAAGTTTGAAAACTTTTGATGTTTGCCTTTAATTAAATTTTGAATTTGTTTCGGTTTTGAACTAACGAGAGTTTATCAACAGTAACTGAGGTGACGTGGCATCATTAGTGGAGGTTCACTGTAGCTTAATTATGCGAGCGTCACAAAATAGCTATCATTTCTCGTACATTTTTGTACCCCATAATACTCAAATCATCGTCTGGAAGAAGTAGAAGGTATTCTAATATCGCCTCCCCAGCATGATAAACCTCACAAGCTTTATGAATAATCTCATCCATCCCAAGTTTCTTCCAAACCTACTTTGATTTCCTACAAGGGGCAATCATGTGTTTCGTATCTTCTAAACCTTGAGAGCAATTAGGGAAAGAAGGCGAGACCTTCATTTGTCTGTTAGCGAGTGTTACCCGACATGTGGGAGAGTGCCATGTAATGTACGCCATATAGTTTTTTTTTACTTTTGTCGGACAAGATAACTTCCATATTTGACACCATATAGGATTAGGTGTGATTCGCCCCATCCCATTAGGATATTTTAGTTTACTCCCATACTGATAATTCCACTCCACAGAGTAAGCAGACCGTACCGAGAACATACCATTTTTTATATAACTCCAGGCAACGAAATCTGACATATCATGTTGCGGAAGTGTGATTGAAAGAATCTGTTGTGCGTCAATGGGACACATAGTTTGTCTAATCAGGTCCTCATCCCAATTATTGGAGGAAGGGTCAATCAGGTCACCCACTTTTGATAACAATTGTCCCCTGTAACGCCCCGAGACCGATGTGCCACGTGTCTTCCAGTTATTCGCTGTCGTTGCCTTGTCTTTGCTTGCGTGTCATGCATCTCATATCATGTCATCATGTGCATTTTATTTGCATACATGTTCGTCTCATGCATCCGAGCATTTTCCCCGTTGTCCGTTTTGCATTACGGCGCTCCTATGTCACCCGGTGTCCCTTTCTACCTCTTTTCGTGTGCGGGTGTTAAACGTTTTCGGATTGGACCGAGACTTGTCATGCGGCCTTGGTTTACTACCGGTAGACCGCCTGTCAAGTTTCGTACCATTTGGACATCGTTTGATGCTCCAACGGTTAACCGAGGAACCGAGAAGGCCTCGTGTGTGTTGCAGCCCAACACCCCTCCACAGTGGCCCAAAAGCCACCTAAACCTCCTCCATCATCTCGGTCGTTCGATCACGATCGTGTGGCCGAAAACCGCACCTCATTTGGACTCTCCTAACTCCCTCTACCAATATAAACACCCCTCCTCCGAAATTCGCGGTCTAACCTTAGCCTTCCTCTTCCTCGCGCCGCCAGACATGTCCGTCCGCACCGGACGCGTCCGCTGGCCACCTCACTCCGGCCAATCCCGCCTCGCCATGTCAGCCGAGCCGCCGGCGCGCCCAATCCCACAACGCCACTTGTCATCCGCCGCCTCCCACAACCATGCGGCCTGCGGGGCCCAGATCCGGCCCGCGCGGGCCCGGTCGCCGCCGCCCGCAGGTCGCTGTGCGCCGCCCGAGCCACCCCGCCGCATTTCTCCTCGCGCCTCCGTCGTCGGCGCGCCACCGCGTCCCCGCCGCCTGCGCCTTCGCCGCCTTCGCCGGTCGCCGCGCCACCGCGAGCGTCGCCCGAGGCCGCCGCTCCGCACGCCGACCACCGGAGCCGCCCTCGCGTGCCTGCACCGGCCACCAGGTCTGCTTCCTCGTTCCTCTTCGGCGAGCCGTCTCACCGCTCCGGCTACCGCAACAGTCTTTCCGGCGATCCTCGAGAGACGTGCCCGATCCAGATCTGGAA
Organism: Triticum urartu; assembly: GCF_056163025.1. NCBI lineage: Eukaryota > Viridiplantae > Streptophyta > Magnoliopsida > Poales > Poaceae > Triticum > Triticum urartu. The sequence continues at coordinate 598,871,152 of NC_141876.1, forward strand.
ACCGGGAGGTTGACTTTTGCCCCTAACCCTAGTATTTTTTGGGCATTTTCATCGCATCATAACTCTGCATCCGTTAATCTGATTCGTGCGTGTAGCATATCAAAATGTTCGTCTCGATGATTACATCATTCCATCTTAGTGCATCATTTTCATTTGAGCTCATCTTGATGCCCGAAATGCTGTTGGAAGAGTGCTAGTTTCTGTTAGTTTCAGATTTTTACCAGCAAATGCACTTTTGTCATTTTTGCCATGATTAATGTGTGCATGCTATGATCCTGAGCTCTACATGTGTTTTGTTATATGCCATGTCATCTTTAGAGGGGTGTATGCCATGTATTTTTGTGATCTCTGTGGTGACTAGCACAAGCATGCAAAGTAGCTTACTCAATGTTGCTAATTTCAGGGACTTAGAATTTCACTAAGTCCTTGTCCTGTCATTATTTTTATGCCATATGCTCATGTTGATTCCTAGTGATTTGTGCCTCTTTTGAGCATGATCAGTAAGGATGTTTTGTAGATATTGTGGTGCTCTATCCATCCATGTCTTTGTTGCATTTATGGAGCACCCTAGCTTGAGTCATTCGAGCTCTACTTTTGCGATAAAATGTTCCTGGCAGATTGTTACATGTTTAGCGATTTTGCCAAGCTTGTTGTTGTTATTGATCCATGCATGCTATGTTGTTGTTCTTGCCATGTCTAGCTTCTATGCCATGTCTTCTTGCTGGGTGTATGCTTAGTTTGTCATGCAATACTTTGTGGTGAGTGCATCGAGCTCGTAAACATGCCTACTTGTTAATCTGTTTTGCCATGTTCCAATTTTCTACTAAGTCTGAATCTGTTAACGATATTTTCTATGTTCACATGCTTGCAATTGTATTTTCTGATCCCTTTTGGCTTATGGTCAGTAAGGGACTTTTGTTATATGCTTTGAGTAGCTTCATGCCATGCCTTGCTTTGCCTTGATATGTTCCTGTAACATGTTGTTATCGTGCTCTAAACATTGCTTCCTGATGTTAAATTCCTGATATGCTGCTAATTTCACCAAGTTTGTAACCTGTTATCTTTTGCACTTTTGTCATGCTTGTTTGAACCTGTTATTGAGTGAATTAGCCGTAGCTCAGTGTTCATCTTTTGTCAAGCATCTTGAGTGGATCCCTGCCATGCATTTTGTTGCTATGTTAGAGTGTAGTAGCTTGTTGTTCTTGATGCATTTAGATGGCCTCGTGCTGTTAATCGCAGCTGTGTGCCATATTTGTTTTGCTTGCCATTTCCAATCCGTGCATCCGTTTCCGGTGATCTTTATATCGATTTCGACTGAAATCGACTCCTCTTTCCAGTGGCGCTCTTGGTTTTCCAAGTTGAGGCCAGGTTCAATCATTTCCTTTCCGAATCACGCATATGCATTGCATACCGCATCCCGCATACCATGCCATATTCATGTGTTGGTTGTTTACTATGTTGTGTGCTTCTTTCCGGTGTTTCTTCTTCAGGTTGGTTCCGATAACGTCGCGTTTGTGAGGATCCGGTCGACTATGTCCGTTTGTCTTCTTCATGGACTCGTTCTTCTTCCTTGCGGGATCTCAGGCAAGATGACCATACCCTTGAAATCACTTCTATCTTTGCTCGCTAGTTTGCTCGCTCTTTTACTATGCCTATGCTATGATACCTACCACTTGCTTATCATGCCTCTCATATTGCCATGTTCAGCCTCTAACCCACCTTGTCCTAGCAAACCGTTGTTTGGCTATGTTACCGCTTTGCTCAGCCCCTCTTATAGCGTTGTTAGTTGCAGGTGAAGATGAAGTTTGTTCCTTGATGTTGTTCCTTGTTGGAACATGTTTATTGTTGGGATATCACAATATCTCTTATTTAATTAATGCACCTATATACTTGGTAAAGGGTGGAAGGCTCGGCCTTATGCCTGGTGTTTTGTTACACTCTTGTCGCCCTAGTTTTCGTCATACCGGTGTTATGTTCCTTGATTTTGCGTTCCTTACGCGGTTGGGTGATAATGGAAACCCCTTGACAGTTCGTTTTCTTTTCTTTTCCAGCAAGGCCCAACATTGGTTTTACCATTCGACACCTAGCCTTTTCTTTTCCCTTGGGTTTCCGGAGCCCAAGGGTCATCTTTATTAAACCCCCGGGCCAGTGCTCCTCTGAGTGTTGGTCCAGCCTGTCAGCTGCCGGTGACCACCAGGGGCAACTCTGGGTTGGCCTACCGGAAGTTTGGACAATCCGGTGTGCCCTGAGAACGAGATATGTGCAGCTCCTATGGGGATTTGTCGGCGCATCGGGCGGCTTTGCTGGTCTTGTTTTACCTTGTCGAAATGTCTTCTAACCGGGATTCCGAGTCTGATCGGGTCTTCCCGCTAGAAGGAATATCCTTCGTTGACCGTGAGAGCTTGTGATGGGCTAAGTTGGGACACCCCTGCAGGGATTTGAACTTTCGAAAGCCGTGCCCACGTTTATGGGCGGATGGGAATTTGTTGATGTCCGGTTGTAGAGAACTTGACACTTGACCTTAATTAAAATACATCAGCCACGTGTGTAATCGTGATGGTCTCTTTTTGGTGGTGTCCGGGAAGTGAACACGGTGTTGGAGTTATGCTTGACGTAAGTAGATTTGGATCACTTCTTGATCATACTTCTCGAACATGCTTTGCCTTCTCTTCTCGCTCTCATTTGTGTATGTTAGCCACCATATATGCTAGTCACTTGCTGCAGCTCCACCTCATACCTTTTCCCTACCTATAAGCTTAAATAGTCTTGATCGCGAGGGTGTGAGATTGTTGAGTCCCCGTGGCTCACAGATACATCCAAAACCAGTTTCAGGTGCCGACGATGTTACAGTGCAAGTGACGCAACCCAGCTCAAGGAGGAGCTAGTTGAAGATCGTGTTCGTAGTCTTGTTTCGTTTTCCAGTTGATCAGTAGTGGAGCCCAATTGGGGTCGATCGGGGATCGTGTAGCATTTGGGGTAGTCTTCTTTTATTTTGGTTCCGTAGTCGGACCTTGATTGTATTTGGATGTTGTACTGATTTATTCATGTATTGTGTGATGTGGCGAGTGTAAGCCAACTATGTATCCCTTTCCCTTATGTATTACATGGGTTGTGTGAAGATTACCTCACTTGCGACATTGCTTTCAATGCGGTTATGCCTCTAAGTCGTGCTTCGACACGTGGGAGATATAGCCGCATCGAGGGCGTTACATCCCACCTAGGGGTCACAATCTTCCTAGTGGCACAGCTTGGGATCCAAGCATCTTCCCAAATATGGATGTTATGTGCATTCCCCACTCGCCAAATATAGCCACATTTCAGAGTAGTTATGCCTGCCATAATGCTTTGCCAGGTGAAGGAAGCGTCATGCTTTGGCTTGGACTTCATCGAATCGCCATCAGGATAGTACTTGGCCCTCAGAATAGTAGCACACAAGGAATCATGATTATCAATGAGATGACATGCCTGTTTGGCGAGCAAAGCTAGGTTGAAGCAGTGGATATCATGGAATCCCATTCCTCCTTGGTTTTCTGATACGCACATTTTCCACCAGGCCATCCAGTGCATCCTCCTCTGGTTCTCCTCGTCTCCCCACCAGAAATGAGCAATTGTGTCAATGATTTCTTTACATTTTTTTGGAATTTTAAAGACCGACATTTCATAGGTAGGTATGGCTTGGATCACAGCCTTGAGCAGGATCTACTTTCACCCGATAGACAGTAATTTTTCCTTCCAACCACTATTTTTCTTAACAATTCATTCAATCAGAAATTTAAAGCAGTCTGTTTTATCAACCCACATTTGCTGGCAAGCCCAAGTATTTGTCATTCATTTCCTCTATCATTATATTCAGCATTGTACACATTTCCTGTCTGATCTCTACCATTGTATTAGGACTAAAGAAGATACTTGACTTTTCCGCGCTTACCAGCTGTCCTGACGCCGTACAATATAAATCTAATGTTGATTTCAGGGCCGCCACATTATTTTGGTTGGCTTTCATCAAGATCAATGAATCATCCACAAAGAGAAGATTTGTGACCGGTGGGGCGTCTGTACAGACTTTAACTCCTGATATGTTTTCGTTGTCCTCGGCATGCGTCGGCAAGGCATTCAACCCCTCTATGCATAGCTAAAAGAGGTATGGTGATAGTGGATCACCCTGCCTCAACCCTCTAGTAGGTGTGAAGCTCTCACTTTCCTCTTCATTGATCTTTACTATGTATTCAACAGTTGAGACACATTGCATAATCAAATTCACCCATTTTTGACGAAAATCCAATCTCAACATAATCTCCTTCAAAAAAGGCCACTCGACTCTATCGTATGCTTTGTGCATGTCAAGTGTTATAGCACACAAGCCCTCTCTACCTTATCTTTTGTTCTTGATTGTGTGAAAACATTCATAGGCCACTAAAATATTATCTGTTATCAATCTTCCCGGTACATATGCACTCTGTGTTGGAATAATAATTTCTGGTAAAAAAACCTTCAATCGAGTGGCCACCATTTTTGCAATTATTTTGTATACCACGTTACATAAATTAATCGGTCTAAATTGTGTTACCTTTTCTGGTGTATTAATCTTAGGAATCATCACGATCGCCGTATCATTCCAACTATTCGGGATAGTGTGTTGATTCCTTTCAGAACCTCCTCAATTAGGTCCTCCCCAGCATGGGCCATAACCTTCTGTAGAAATCTAGCCCTCGAGCTTTTAAGTCCCCAATATCAAATAAAGCCTTGCGAACATCTTCCGCGGTATAAGGGGCAAGTAGTTGCCAGTTGTTTACATTGGTCATGATGAGCATCTCATACCCTATGGGAAAAGTTGCCAGTTGCATGGATTGTCCCATGCAAGAAAACTTGACGATGCTAATCTAGTTGTTGTAGTATGAACATTTTCTATTTGCTTTAAGGTGCATCATAGCATACACATATCTACATAAAGAGTACATTGTCAAAAACCACCACAATTGCGTTGCTCGATGCAGAAACCCACCGTTTTCATAAAAGTTTGCCAAAAACATTGATTTTCGTAATCGAGTTGCCGAAAGCACCAACTAGTCAATTGAGAACCGTTTGATGCCAAATATGATAGACGGGCCCACTTTCAGGGCTGATGTGGCACCAAAATTTAACGAAGAAAAAAGGGCATGTATGTGTTTCTTTATTGGTTTTATTACATATTTTAAACTTTAAGCACCAAGAAGTCGAACTTGTTAAGTAGCATCGCAAGGGAACTCTGAATCTATTCGCGGTTTCAGCCATGGTGTCGAGGACGAGTATGGTCTGCATCAATGGCATGGAATACTTTGATAGAGTCGTTGCAACTTGATGAGTGGATTTTAATGCGACGAGTGGGACAAAATCGAGTCGTCTGGAAAAGAATCAGAGTAATGATACATTGGTGGGAAATGGTCGAGGCGTGACGTGTTTCCATTCTCGTCGACTCATCATTTTTTTTAACACAGTAAAGACGCAAGCGCTCATATACACGCGCAAACACTCACCCTAATGAACCCACACACACACTATCCCTTTGAGCACCTTCGAAAAACTGAGCCAGCATATCATCTTGAAATTTACGAAGTCACCGTAGGCACCTCGTCATCGACGGGAATGTCTCCTCCCACTGAATGCGCATCACCGGAAATCGTGAAATAAATCCAGGAATAAATGCAAGCACCAGGATTTGAACCCTAGTGGGTTGGGGATACCACAGTCCCTCAACCATCCAACCACAGGTTGGTTCGCACTCGTCGACTTATCATATAACATGAAAAATGGTGTGTTTTTTTGTTGCGAATCTGAAAAATGGTGGTTCTTGCAGCACAATAATGGTTTTAAGATATATTCTAGATGATACGTGCCAAGCTGTGCACCATATTGGTGCATCGATTTGGGCATCCACTCTATTGATACATGTGTACATCGTGGGGTTCAAATCAGAAAGTTCTTTAATTCACTACATTTGGTCCATTCTTATTTGATCAGCAGGTTCCCAGAACTATGCTGCAGTGTTTATTTGTTGGGTGCATGAAACAAGAATGCTTCCCTGCCATGATGGGCCACCAAATCCACGGCAGGCTTACTTTGGCTATGATAGTATGCAGGTCATGTCACTTAAGCTTGTTCCGGTGTTGTCTATTGAATATGAACCCCTTGAATCTATTGCTACTTAAGCAGTTACAATTTACGAGAACCGGCAGTCAAACATTCATAGACATAGACAAAAAGTGGGTTGAAGTCAATAGGAATCAACCAGCTGAACATAAAACGTGTATGATAGCCAGCCACGTGGTGACGAGGAGAATCTAAAAGTTAGTTCATCAAAACAGCATATTAAACATTTCGAAGCAGCTGTCATTTAAAGATGGGCCCTACCACATTGACATCATCATGAACTAAAATCATAGCAATACTTACTTTTGCAATAAAATTTTATTATATCTAACTTTTTTCGAGACTTGTGATCTGGAACAACTGTAGTTGACTTATGTTAATGCAAGGTATTGACCAACATGCAAAAATGTATTAGTATGAATAAGAAATTACTCTGGCGCATGATATCCAAATGTCCTTAATACATGATTCAAATGGAGACGTGCTTGCCATATCGGGAGCTTGATTTAAGAGGTTGAATTCTGCAATTTTCGCCTTGAAGTTCTCAAACAGAAGCACATTGCTTGATCTGATGTCCCGATGGATGATTGAAGGCTGAACCTTCTCATGTAGGTATCTATACCTTTTGCCGCCTCGATGGCAATTTTGACTCTCTGCATAGCACAGGGCCAGACTGCGCACCCTGAACTCCTTTACTTCCTGTTTATAGAGAAATACGCAACAGAATACATTATAAGGCATATGAGTGAAAATACACAACAAGGGATTCGAATATGACTAGAGGCCGTTAGCACCCAATATTGATACACACAGCTCATAGACGGTTTCACATATATGTATGACCAACGACAACAACAACGACAACGATAGATCCATGGCGAAGTGGTAGAGCTATCACTACGCTATGGGCCAACCGTTTTTGTTGCAGATCAATAGGTCACTGGTTCGAACCCGGTTGGGCCCTATTGTTTTATTTTTCTAATTTTATTTCTTTGTCAACTACTGTCTTGGCCTTCCACACTTGCGTCACAAGTAGTCACTTTGAAGTTTTAACCATATCTAGATTTATTCCCTTTTCATCCATTATGCATTTTTTGTCATGTCGATTCCTCTTTGTGAGAACTGTTATGCTTACATTGCATGGTCACCGCTATTCAAATAGTTCTCAATTACTTCCCTTTTCATCCGTTTTGCATTTTTTTGTCATGTCGATTCTTCTTTGCGAGAACGGTTATGCTTACATTAGATGGACACCGCTATTCAAATAGTTCCCTTTTCATCCGTTATGCATTTTTTTGTCATGTTGATTCTTCTTTGTGTGAACTGTTATGCTTACATTAGATGGTTACTGCTATTGAAATAGTTCTCAATTACTTCAAAATTAAGGCAATTATGCATTGTATATTCCGTGTAGCGTGATAGACTGATATACGCAGTTTTAGACACGTAGGACATTTCTCCAATTAGGCCCCTTCAACAGAATCTAAGAATGGCATAACCCAAAAATAGCATCTTACATAAAAGCTGGAACTGGCAATCCATGAGGGCAGGTTGAAGTATGTGTACCTAATTTATGATGGCATATACAGCTGATATGAGTATGTGTAAGTTCTTAACTAGCGCTCTAACCCATATCTATATCTGCAAGGATACAAATTGATATTCATTTTGCATTGACAATAAAGAGTGAACCAATTAATATTTGAACACAAGGATATGAATGCACCATCTATCTATTTGCTTGTGAAATTATTTATTTAGGGTCAAACAGAAATGGGTCCATAGCTCAGTGGTTGAGCAATTGACTGCAGATCAATAGGTCACTGGTTTGAACCCGGTTGGGCCCTATTCGTTTCTTTCTTCTATTTTAGTTTCCTTCTTCAACTATTATCTTGACCCTCCACACTTTCTTCTAAAGTATTTACTTTTGTCTCTTATGCATTTTTGTGTATGTCAGTTCTTCCTCCTGAGAATATTTTTTTCATCAAGTCGTACAATTTTTTGGTTAGGATAGAAGGGCAAATTTATTGGTTGGGTGCCTCAAGAGTTAATAACAGACAGGGTGATGTATTAGAGCATCTCTAGCAGACCCCGCAAAATCCCAACCCGCACAAGTGTTTTGCAGTTCGTGGAAAAGTGCATATGCAGGCCGGTGCGGACGAGGTCAGACTCAGACCCCGTATAATCAACCCGTAAAAGAGAATATTCTCTGAATATACCTCTATCTCTTTCTCTTCTCACGCCAATTTGAAATCAACCGGCGACCGACGTACGGACGAGGAAGACACGGCCAAAGTGGAGGAGAGAGACATGGGACGGCCACGACGCGTGGGCGGAGGCCGGGCGTGCGCGGCCGGACTCAGCTAGCTAGCTAGCGCGGACGTAGCTACCTAGCTAGCTAGTGCGGCCGTAGCTAGCTAGCTAGCTCGCATCGATTCAGCTAGCTAGCTTGCTCGCATCCACGCGGGCGACCCGGCGCGGCGGCCGGGCGGATGGGCAGCTGGGTGGCGGACGGGCGCGGCGGCCGGGCAAGCTTCATGGCGTTGGCGGGAACAGAGATTCCTCAAACGCCAACGTTGACCGGTATGCAGGGCCCTGACAAAATTGCCTTCAAAACTGTATATATGAGGGTTTCGGATTTGCGTTCAGGGGCCCCTTAAATTTTTTTAAGGGTCGGACGACTTTAAGGGGTCTGTTTGGCCCCTTTTTTAACTGGAACCGTGAAAACGGTTATTTTGCAGGTTTGACCACTTATACGAGGTCTGCTAGAGATGCTCTTAGTTGCATGCCCAACAACGGACATCATATTATTATTTTCGTGGTAATGCACGAGATTCATATGTATTTTACAACAAGGCAATGGCTTTGGAGACATTGGATCTACCTCTTGGCTTGGGGGAGGGGGGGCACCACGGGCAAAGCACAGCTCCTCCCCCATTGATGGCGGGGGCGGATTAGCATGAAAATGGGGGGAGGGGATCAGAGCGTGGAGCGGAGCAGTTGATGGGAGACTCCTCCTTGGTGGTACGTGGGGAGAGAGGGCTCCATGAAAAGGGTGAGGTGTGCGTCATGGTTTTAAAGGAGAGGGCTCTAGCGAGAAATGTCGCGTTATAGTGGGAAACCAAGTATGAAGGGAGGGTCCGGCAGGAAAATGGTAGGGTGCGTCCTAGGGTGAGGATTTTATGTTGGAAACGCGTGTTGGAGATAACATGATGGATACTTCAGACAACCACATTCCCCCCATCTAGACGGTTGCATTTTGGGGAGCCGATAGGAGCCTGTTTGATGTCCTAACCCGCCCGTAATAGGAGAAATGAGCTTCAACCTGGAAAACAATTTTAATCCTTCATTTGATTTATTTATATGCATGCATTGTAGCCCATAGCAATGCGCGAGTGTTCTGCTAGTTTATCATTCTACTAGTTTATCTTACTGTTTATCTTATTGTTAAGATTTCAAAATTTGGAAGAAAAATTGGGTTGTTTTACATATAATGCCTTTTATAGCTGACAAAAAACAAGTGCTCATATCTAGGGAAAGGAAGGGAATTTTAAGGTATCACATGATATATCATAACCTTTAATGGATATTTTTTGTGAAAGAAACCACATATTCATATTCATTATATAAAGTTGAAAAATACAACACATGTGGACGATTAATGGATACTCACTTGCATGCATGCGTGTACACATGCAAATCCGCGGCGCAAGCCCTTGTTTTCCGTACATAATGTATGTACTAGTGGTTGGGGTGCCACCTGGTGGCGCCACTTATTATGAGCCTGTGCGCACTTATCTTGTCTCAACACATTCAACTGTCATGTTTGGTCCTCAGTTTTATTCATGTGCATCAATATGAGTGTATTCTATAACATTAGGATCTATTAGTACTACATTGATCAAACTTACAGGTACAATATTATTTGAGTTCGGGGGTACACCTGTTATTTAAGTTTGAGTACACCTAAAGGATGATATGTACCACTCACCCATGGAGCATAAACGAGTGAGACGATGCATTATAGTTAATCCAAAAGTGAAGACAAGCTAACATGAAGTGATTCAGTTTAGCTGAAGAAAGGGGCCTCATGAGGCCACAAATAAGGAATAAAAAAAAGAAAACTTTCAGAGTCCTCTAGAGGCTTGGCATCATCCATTTCCACATCAAAATCAGCATGATGCCTTTCACCGGAATTCTCTTGATCTTCATCTTGATGTACCCAACACAAATGCTTCATGGATTTTAGTCGGCTGTACTCCCCACCAATTCTGCCCTTTCCCTTTCAGACACCCAGGAAGAAGTTGATCTAACCCAGAACAACGTATAATTACCTAGTGATTCATTGGACCTGAATGGCAAGATACCTAGCATGCACATGGAAGGTGAGAGTAAGAATAAAATAACATTCTACCTCCGATCCAATGGAAGTGTCATGGCTTTAGTTCAGCATTAGTTCAAATTTGAACTAAAGCCACAATGCTTTTATTGGATCAGAGGGAGTACCATTTACTGATATGATTATTATTGTGCACAAAAAAATTGCCTGATGACAAGAGATCATAGTTAAGCATCATATATTTATTAAGAGTGAAAGTCTTAATTAAAGGATACGAAACAACATACTCAGGGTAGGGAATCTATTCAGATTTTACATGCAAGAGTGTATCCTTATCTTAAATAAAGAAAACGTCTATGTATGATAAGATTCTTACTTCAGCGTTAAGACAGTCAGTCCAAAAGAGCAATAGAACAGTTCCATATATTAGATTGCAGAAGAAAATGCACCATAAGACATTCTAGTACTGCAAAAAAGGGAGACTAAAATACTTGAAAACTTCGAGGATTCTACACCAATACACCGCTAACCATAATATTTGAAGCTTCTGAAATGAACAAAAAAACAGACTAACAATGTATACAACTGTAAGTAAAATATTTTATTGTGATGAATGTCAGGACGGGCGAAGGTGAACCAAAAACACATAAGAAACTTCTGTACTGAGCTTGAAGAAAATCACAACCGTGGACCAAGGGCATTTATACCTTCAGCTGTCGATTTTCAAAAAGTGTCTGCTCACCAAATATAAGCTGAAGCTCTAATTTCAGTATCTTATGAAAGCATGAAACCAACTCTACAGTTCACCAAATTTTATATCGTTCATACATTGATAACTATGAAGGGGAGCCTTGGCGCAGTGGTAAAGCTGCTGCCTAGTGACCATGAGGTCACGAGTTCAAGTCCTCAAAACAGCCTCTTACAGAAATGTTGGGAAAGGCTGCGTACTATAGACCCAAAGTGGTCGGACTCTTCCCCGGACCCTGCGGAAGCGGGAGCTACATGCACCGGGCTGCCCTTTTTCATACATTGATAATTGTACAACGGTTATGCTCCATGATGACCAAGAAAAGCTATATACTCCCTCCGTTCCTAAGTATAAGTCTTTGTAGAGATTTCACTATGGACCACATGCGGAGCAAAATGAGTGAATCTACACTCTAAAATGCATCTATATACATCAGTATGTGGTTCATGGTGAAATCTCTACAAAGACTTATATTTAGGAATGGAGGGAGTACCTTATTGTCACTCATGTATGTTCAAAAATAGCTAGATATGTACTTCAAAACCATAAGCAATAGAGAGACTACAGAAACACATATCATTCCAAGCTGACCTACTTTAACAAGTATTAACTTTGATAACGTGCAAATGAAAACTGAATCTGCAAGCCAATTTCATTTGTTCTATTTTCTTTTTTGGCGAATGGAAATTCCATTTCATCCTAATACTGTGATGAAAAATGCCAATGTTAGAAAATGTAAATATATGTGATATGAACCTTCTAGCAATCCATAGTACCAAGCATTATAATTTGTAGATAGCAACCTGCAACTTTGCCTCTTCCATCCTCAGACGACAATTACAAATCAGGAGTTGGTGGCCACTCATTAAATTTTTACTTGAACGGTACAGTTTCGTATCCCTCGATCATTTTCATAACATGTGATTTTGTTCGGGTACCATCATTGAGCAATGTGTGGTCAAAAGTAAAGGATACTAAGCATGCAGCAACACAAAATATAAACCATTAGCATCCTTTGATTGTAGGATTAGGAAAATGTTTCTAGAGAATGTTATATGATATTTCACCAAGGTGGTTCTTCTTCTAAAATCATCTGAATATATAATGTATTAATTTTTTCTTTCCCAGACAGAAACAAGTAAACATTTCGCAGGAACATGTATTAGTTCATGCAGCCAGATTGCTCTAGAATATTATCATACTTCTCTACTCAAATCATCTATGAAGTAAGAACATAACGATATCCACAGCGTGCCTCAGCACTCATTGTACTACACACATCAAAATGTATTACTTCCAACAAGTTGCTTTCTTGTTTCATCTTACTCAAAACGAGGCCTTTTAGTCATCTTGCCCATGTGGTATGATTTGCTTGTCTCAAGTGATTCAAAATCAAGTGAGTCCAAACGATCCATCTGCATGGAGTTTCTTCATGCATATCTACCAATAGACATGGTTCGCATGTCTCAATCTTTTCAAAAACGAGTGAGTACAAAGATCCATCAACATGGAGCTTCTTCATGCGTTTTATACCAACATGACTCAAATGGCAGTGCCACAAGTATGTGGTACTATCATTACTGTCTTATATCTTTTGGCATGAACATGTGTATCACTACGATCGAGATTCAATAAACCATTCATTTTAGGTGCAAGACCATTGAAGGTATTATTCAAATAAATAGAGTAACCATTATTCTCCTTAAATGAATAACCGTGTGGCGATAAACATAATCCAATCATGTCTATGCTCAACGCAAACACCAAATAACAATTATTTCGGTTTAACATCAATCCCGATGGTAGAGGGGGCGTGCGATGTGTGATCACATCAACCTTAGAAACACTTCCAACACATATCGTCATCTCACCTTTAGCTAGTCTCCGCAACCTTTTATTTCGAGTTACTAACGCTTAGCAACCGAACTGGTATTTATTACCCTGGTGCTACTAGGAGTACTAGTAAAGTACACAATAATATGACGTATATCCAAAATACTTCTGTCGACCTTGCCAGCCTTCTCATCTACCAAGTATCTAGGGTAGTTCTGCTTCAGTGACCGTTCCCCTCATTATAGAAGCACTTAGTCTCGGGTTTGGTTCAACCTTGGGTTTCTTCACTAGAGCAGCAACTGATTTGTCGTTTCATGAACTATCCCTTCTTTCCCTTGCCCTTCTTGAAACTAGTGGTTTAACCATCAACAATTGATGCTCCTACTTGATTTCTACTTTTGCGGTGTCAAACATTGCGAGTTGCTCAAGGATCATCATGTCTATCCCTGATATGTTATAGTTCATCACGAAGCTCCAATAGCTTGGTGACAGTGACTATGGAGAACCATCACTATCTCATCTGGAAGATTAACTCCCACTCGATTCAAGCGATTGCAGTACTCAGACAATCTGAGCACATGCTCAACGATTGAGTTTTTCTCCCTTAGTTTGCAGGCTTAAGAAACTTGTAAGAGGTCTCATACCTCTTGACGGCACTAGTCTGAAATTCCAATTTCAGTCTTTGGAACATCTCATATGTTCTGCGACGTTTCAAAAACGTCTTTGGTGCCACAATTCTAAACCGTTAGTATTACTTACTGGACTATTACGTAGTCATCAAAACGTGTATGTCAGATGTTTCCCAATATCTATAGACGATGCTCGAGGTTCAAGACACTGAGCGGTGCATCAAGGACATAACCCTTCTGTGCGGCAATGAGGACAATCCTCAGTTCGCAGACCCAGTCCGCATAATTGCTACTGTCAACTCTCAACTAAATTTTCTCTAGGAACATATCTAAAACAGTAGAACCAAAGCGTGAGCTACGACATAATTTGCAAAGACCTTTTGACTATGTTCATGATAATTAAGTTCATCTAATCAACTTATTCAATGAACTCCCACTTAGATAGACATCCCTCTAGTCATCTAAGTGATACATGATCTGAGTCAACTAGGTCGTGTACGATCATCACGTGAGACGGACTAGTCATCATTGGTGAACATCTTCATGTTGATCGTATCCACTATACGACTCATGTTCGACCTTTCGGTCTTCCGTGTTCCGAGGCCATATCCGTACATGCTAGGCTCGTCAAGTTAACCTAAGTGTATTGCGTGTGTAAATCTAGCTTACACCCGTTGTATGCGAACGTTAGAACCTATCACACCCGATCATCACGTGGTGCTTCGGAACAACGGACCTTAGCAACGGTGCACAATTAGGGGGAACACTTTCTTGAAATTATTGCGAGGGATCATCTTATTTATGCTACCGTCGTTCTAAGCAAATAAGATGTAAACATGACAAACATCACATGCAAATCATAAAGTGACATGATATGGCCAATATCATCTTGCGCCTTTGATCTCCATCTTCGAGGCGCGGCATGAACACCATCGTCACCGGCATGACACCATGATCTCCATCATCGTGTCTTCATGAAGTTGCCTCGCCAACTATTACTTCTACTACTATGCCTAATGGTTAGCAATAAAGTAAAGTAATTACATGGCGTTTTCATTGACACGCAGGTCATAAATAAATTAAGAAAACTCCTGTGGCTCCTCCCGGTTGTCATACTCATCGACATGAAAGTCGTGATTCCTATTACAAGAACATGATCAATCTCATACATCACATATATCATTCATCACATCCTTTTGGCCATATCACATCACATAGCATAGCCTGCAAAAACAAGTTAGACGTCCTCTAATTGTTGTTGCATGTTTTACGTGGTTGCTATGGGTTTCTAGTAAGAACGTTTCTTACCTACGCAAAACCACAACGGTGATATGCCAATTGCTGTTTACCCTTCATAAGGACCCTTTTCATCAAATCCGATCCGACTAAAGTGGGAGAGACAGACACCCGCCAGCCACCTTATGCATCAAGTGCATGTCAGTCGGTGGAACCTGTCTCACGTAAGTGTACGTGTAAGGTCGGTCCGGGCCGCTTCATCCCACAATGCCGCCGAATCAAGATAAGACTAGTAACGGCAAGCAAATTGAACAAATCATCGCCCAAAACTACTTTGTGTTCTACTCGTGTATAGAATCTACGCATAGACCTAGCTCATGATGCCACTTCAGGGGATCATAGCAGAAATTTAAACTTTTCTACGCATCACCAAGATCAATCTATGGAGTAATCTAGCAACGAGGGGAAGGGGAGTGCATATACATACCCTTGTAGATCGCTAAGCGGAAGCGTTACTAGAACGCGGATGAGGTAGTCATACTCGTAGCGATTCAGATCGCGGTCAATTCTGATCTAAGCGCCGAACAACGGCGCCTCCGCGTTCAACACACGTGCAGCCCGGTGACGTCTCCCATGCCTTGATCCAGCAAGGAGAGTGGAAGAGGTTGGGGAAGACTCCGTCCAGCAGCAGCACGACGGCGGGGTGGTGGTGGAGGAGCGCGGTACTCCTGTAGGGCTTCGCCAAGCACTACGAGAGACGAGGAGGGAGAGAGGTAGGGTTGTGCCTTGGGAGAGAGACTCGTGTGTTGTGCAGCCTCAAAACCTCCACTATATATAGGGGCAAGGGCAAGTGGAGGCGCCCTAGGGTTTCCCCTAGAGGGGCGCCGGCCAGGGCAGATGGGATCTCCCCCTTGGGTGACTTGGCCCCCAAGCCAGGAGGTGGGAACCCTAGATGGGGTGCCCCAAACCCCCTGGTCACGTGGGAATAGGTGAGGGGGGCGCACAGCCCCTTAGTGGGCTGGTTTGCCCCCTTCCCTTGGCCCATGAAGCCCCCCAACACTTGTCGGGGCTCCCGAAACACCTTTCGGGCATGCTGGTCATCACCCGGTACCTCTGGAACACTTCCGGACTCCAAAACCCTTCGTCCAATATATCAATCTTCACCTCCGGACCATTCCGGAACTCCTCGTGACGTCTGGGATATCATCCGGGACTTCGAACAACATACGGTAACCGCGTACATACTTTCCCTATAACCCTAGCGTCATCGAACCTTAAGTGTGTAGACCCTACGGGCTCGGGAATAATGCAGACATGACGGAGACATCTCTCTGGTCAATAACCAACAGCGGGATCTGGATACCCATGTTGGCTCCCACATGTTCCACGATGATCTCATCGGATGAACCACGATGGCAAGGATTCAGTCAATCCCGTATACAATTCCCTTTGTCTACCGGTATAGTACTCGCCTGAGATTCGATCGTCGGTATCCCGATACCTTGTTCAATCTCGTTACCGGCAAGTCTCTTTACTCGTTCCGTAACACATCATCCCGTGATCAACTCCTTGGTCACATTGTGCACATTATGATGATGTCCTACCGAGTGGGCCCAGAGATACCTCTCTGTTTACACGGAGTGACAAATCCCAGTCTCGATTCGTGCCAACCCGACAGAAACTTTCGGAGATACCCGTAGTGCACCTTTATAGCCACCCAGTTACGTTGTGGCGTTTGGTACACCCAAAGCATTCCTACGGTATCCGGGAGTTGCACAATCTCATGGTCTAAGGAAATGATACATTAGAAAAGCTTTAGTAGACGAACTATACGATCTTGTGCTAGGCTTAGGATTGGGTCTTGTCCATCACATCATTCTCCTAATGATGTGATCCCGTTATCAATGACATCCAATGTCCATGGTCAGGAAACCATGACCATCTATTGATCAACGAGCTAGTCAACTAGAGGCTTACTAGGGACATGTTGTGGTCTATGTATTCACACATGTATTACGGTTTCCGGTTAATAAAATTATAGCATGAATAATAGACAATTATCATGAACAAGGAAATACAATAATAACCATTTTATTATTGCCTCTAGGGCATATTTCCAACAGTATACCCTTCAGGCCGTATGTGCATTTTGTTATGGAAATTGTCTAAATCAGATACCATCCTGCCAGGAAAGAAACTCACACAATCAGGTTTGTTATACACTAAGAAGAACGAACAAAGGAGGAAATGCAGATGCATATATAAACATAAACATGCAACGCTCAGCCAGCACCAAGAAAAGGGGTCAGCAGAAGATATACAACAACATGAACAGAAGATGTATGTTCCAAATAAGAGCTCCATATATGCTCTAAGGCATAGACTGTCATCTTAAGTAATGTTCAAAATGATTTCTCTGATGGAAACCTTCTATGCCTACATTAAACACAATCAAAATGGAGTTTCAATGGTATAATTTTATAGCACATAAAGTTAAATGACAAAATATGAAGACACAACATAAATTGGAATGGAGGGAGTAAATGGAAATCAATTATTTCTTGTAAAGGGTTATGGGTAGGAAGAACAAACTAAAACAGATCATTTCTTTGGATTATTGGCGCTAGTGCAATATGAACTGCATCATAATTGAACATATAACATATGTCCATACCTCTGGAACAGATATAACTCCACTATCCAGAAGTGCCAAGTCTGCTTGTGTCTCCCACAAGGAAAATTTGCATAAAGCGGCAGCATTGTAGCTCAAAAGGGAAGTCCAAGATTCAAGTGAGAAACAGGGCATCCTTGAAATGGGTAGGGTCGACATGCTTCCAGAGCATTTTTTGCATCTTTAAACGCTGGTTACTCTATTTAGAGGGGGGAGCTACTGTGCTATTTGCTCAAACATACCTAGGTTGCTCACACGAAGATTTCCTAGTTCTATCTGAGTCATTTTAGCATCCTCTCCATTTTCTTCTGATAAATTATCACAAGAGCCTATCGCGTCATCTTGGCCATTATCATCAGAACCATCATTTTCAATGGATTTCCGAAGTTGCAACATATTTTCTGGAAGCTTTTGTGTGAGGAGAAACCTATACAATCGATATTTTTTTAGTATCATACCAATAGGGCATCATGCAAGATAACAGAAAATCTCTCAAGTCTGATGTGTATTCAGGAGAAAAACAATTATTGCTTAAAAATATATAAGAGGTTCTCAACTCATACTCCTTGGCTTTTTCTAAGCCTCGGGAGAAGCGTGTTTGCTTGCATTTGAGATGCAAGGAAGAAAGAAGGCCATTCAGAAAGGGCACCGCCTGCTTCTACTTAATCCTGAGGTATAAACACAACTTTAGTGTACTGCTTCGAAAGAAAAAGAAAAATATACGCTATTATCTTTTCACAAAACCAAACCTTGCAAAATCATGGGTGCCAAAGAATTGAACAAGTATTGATTGATCAAACCGAATTGACTTCAGGGCCCGGCTATCATGAACATTTGACTCGTCCACTATAACAACTGGCCACATTGCATGACCTGTTGAGGCACACAAGGCTCTTTATATGAGAACAAATTCCAAGTCGCTGAGAAAAGTGAGAAGCCTCGTCCACTATAACAACTGGCCACATTGCATGACCTGTTGAGGCACACAAGGCTCTTTATATGAGAACAAATTCCAAGTCACTAAGAAAAGTGAGAAGCCTACGGGTAAAAGGGTGCACTGAAATATGGCAAATCAACCACATAACTAAATGAAACAATTTAACAGAAAGGGAAATCCATGTCACTTGTTTACTTTAGGAATGTAGGAATGTCGAGGAAAATAGGACTAAATGATAAAATAACAAGTTAATGTCGGGTAATTGAGGAGATGAATACGAAAATTTCAAATAATAAATCAATACTGGGCTTAACATTGGAAAGCATTTTCTGTAAAAAGAGGCAGTTAACCATCTAACACATGTGATGTGCATGAGAAATCTAATAAAGTTGTAAGTTGATGCAAAACTACCATAAACACTAGAATAAATAAAGTATCACACTATAAAAGTTCAAAGTAATATGGACAATGACTACAAACAATGCAATAAAACTTGTGATGGCAGAAACAATAAATGGAAAGGACCATTGGCATCTAATCGCAGTTAACAGCTAGAAGCATCGGCACTCATAAGGAAAAGACATAGGAGTACCTGTTATTTTAGCCCACGCTATATTATCTAGATCAAGACCTTGGTAGTCATGAAAGCTGACAGCAAGTGCAAGTAGCTCATCGTATCCCTTCTTATATCCAGGTTAGATGATCCAAATTTCAGGTTCAGGCACTTCATTTCCTCAGATGAAATGAAAAATTTATCATTTCATTATCTAGGGTAAGGTCTTCATACTTCACCTGTAGTTTATTTAGCTTTAGATATCAACTACACGACATTTTACATGCCACTCTTCATAGTGCAGACATTACATGGAAAACAGAGTGGTAGATAACATGCCTTTTAGTAAGGAAAATGCAAAAAAAACATTTAAAATCTAACTGAGGACAATCCTCTCAGCCACACCAATTTTTCATGAATAAGAATAATAAGAACCAGGTATATAGAAAGCATACAGAATTCTTGGTTAGTTCCGTGTAGGCCGTGATGGAACCCTTGTACCAATCATCATCTTTGGGCCAGAAAACCTGTATTCACCATCAAAATTTAGGCCCCAGTTTTGCTGCATTCCATATAGTGATGAAACAAACACATGCTCAGAACAGACGTCATCAAGAACTTACCTTCACTGGAAGAAAAAGGGCCTATAGTCCCGGTTCGTAAGGGCCTTTAGTCCCGGTTCAGGAACCGGGACTAAAGTGTCGGTACTAATACCTCCCCCCTTTAGTCCCGGTTCAATCCAGAACCGGGACTAAAGGCCCTCCACGTGGGCAGTGCGCAGAGCCCAGCCAGGAGACCCTTTGGTCCCGGTTGATGGCACCAACCGGGACCAATAGGCATCCACGCGTCAGCACTTCTGTGACTGGGGTTTTTGTTTTTTTTTGAAAGGGGGGGGGGTTTGGGGGTTTTGGGGGGTTAATTTAGGTGTTTCATATATTGTGTTAGCTAGTTATAATTAATAGAGAGAAGTGTCCTCTGTTATGTCCGTGCTTGGTCGACGCTACGTACTATACATACGTATATAGAGAGGACTAGACACGCTAGCTAGCTAGTAATTAAGCAAATGAAGGAAACAGAAAGATCGTCATGAACATATATGCATATATACAGAGAGAAGTGATATCGACCACCTCTACTTCTCCGAGAGATTGGTCGAACAACAAGTTCTCGTATATCTATCTGACACTACCGGCTACATATATACAATAATTATCTCTTACAAATATAATCATACGGACTCAGGGTCCACATAGAATTCTCCGTCTTCAGGGATCACGTGGTCAAGAAAGAATGCCACCAATTCCTCTTGAATTCCTCGCATGCGAGCTGGTGCTAGGAGTTCATCCCGCTTCCGAAACATCTAATTTAAAGAAGGGGGTCAATACATATATATATATATATATGAATGAATGAAACTCAACACAAATGATGGTAATAAAATAAAATTGTGAATGTTGTTATTTACGTACTTCATATTGTTCGTCAGTGTAGCCCCGCTCACAGGTCGTGTGGCGGATGGACTCGCAAACATAGTATCCACAGGAATCATTCCCTTGTTCCTGCCACAACCACTTTACAAGAAATAGAGGTTAATCAAACTGATAAGCAAGAATGCCAAATGGTATTGATGAAACTAGCGCTTGAATGACTAGTAGATGCGCTTAAAATGCTACTATAGCTAGTACTTACTTTCAGGTGTCTAAATTGCAGCTCCTTCGGCAGTCCCGGAGTTTTTCTGGTGAATTTTCTCCAAACCCTGCCGGACAAAGAAAACAATTACTTGATATATCAGAAAATGAACAAAGTTGCTGATATGGTGGATAATGATCGATTTAACTTACTTCTCGAGTATTTGAGTCATGTCTGCATAGTTCAGCAAGAGCCTTCCGAATATCGCTATTTGGAACGCCTTTGCTGAATTGGTACCAAAAGGCGGATTATTCTACCCGAGACTCCATTCCAAAACAACTTTGCAGAACTTCGTACCAACATGCCCTGGTTACTTCTGGCTAATGATGAAGGCATGGATTTCTTCAATACTTTGACACTAGGAAACCTCTCTCGACCCCTCGGCGATCCTTGACCCCTCGACGACCCTGGAACCCTCGACCCCTCGACGATCCTCTTCTTCCTCTCATGTTCGATAGGATCGCCGAGGGGTCGGGAGGTTGCCTAGTGTCAAGGGATTCAACTAAACCATGTCTTCATCATTAGGCGAAAGTAACATGTGCATGATGGTACGAAGCTCTTCAAAGTTGTTCTGGAACGGACTCCCAGATAGGATAATCCGCCTTTTGGTACAAAGTTCAGCAAGAGCCTTCCGGATATCGCTATTTGGAAGGCCTTTGCTGAATTGGTACCAAAAGGCGGATTATTCTATCCGGGACTCCATTCCAAAACAACTTTGCAGAACTTCGTACCAACATGCCCTGGTTACTTCCGGCTAATGATGAAGGCATGGATTTCTTCAATACTTTGACACTAGGAAACCTCTCTCTACTGCCGGCTAATAAGAATAAGAAGAAGAAGAAGAATAAGAAGAAGAAAAGAAGAAAAAAAAGAGGAGAAGAAGAAAGGAATAGTGGAGAAAAGAGAAAATAGAATATATTCTATTTTCTCTTCTTGTCCACTATTCCTTTCTTCTTCTCCTCTTCTTTTTCTTCTTTTTTCTTCTTCTTATTTATTTCTCCTCTTCTTTTCGGTAGAGGAAACCCTAAATAGCTAGCAAGTATCGTGGGTGTGAGATACATGTGGCCTTTGGTGTCGGACACTACATCCACGTCCCACAAGTGACGTGGGCGTCGAAGCCCGCGCCACTTGTGGGATGTGGGTGTAGTGTCCGACACCGACGGTACATGTATCTCACACCGACGATACTTTCTATTTAGGGTTTCTCCTCTACCGCTCCTCGACCTCTCGACGACCCTCGTTCCCGATAAAATAAAGAGGAAGAAGAAGAAGAAAAAAGAAGAAACAAAAGAATAGAGGAGAAGACTTCCTCTTCTTCCTCTCCTCTTCTTCTCCCTCTTCTTCCGCTTCTTTTTTCTTCTTCTTATTTATTTATCCTCTTCTTCCTCTCCTCCTCTTCTTCTTATTTAGTTCTCTCGACCCCTCATCCCTCTCTCGACCCCTCGATGACCCTCGTCCCTGATAACATATTTTTTCTCCCCTCGACACCTCTCGACCTCTCGTCCCACTCTCGACCCCTCATCATCATCTATCACCCCCTCGTTTTCTTTAGCATATATCCATGAACAAACTAGAGGAGAAGATCGAAGAAAAAAAAAGAATCCTTCCTCTTCTTATTTTCCTTTTTCCACTCCTTCCTTTTCTTCTTCTTCTTCTTCCTTCTTCCTCTTTTCTTCCTTTTCCTTATTTTACTTTTTCCTCTACACTAACCTAAAATCGATATCTACTAATTAACAACCTAAATAAAAAAATGAATACATATATGAAAAAAACATCATATAAAAAAACATTTTTGACATATTTAGCATATTCTGATCCATAGTTCAAATTTCATTCAAATGAAATTTGAATCGGATTCAAATAACTTGTTGAAAACCTATTCTAAACCTCTCCAAAAATTCTGAAATTTTGCCATCGCCTTTGTCTTGCATCAGTACATCACCACAATTTTTTTTTAAATTCCAAAAATGCCCAAAGCCATCTAGTATTTCATCAAACACCTTCTATATGGACAAAAAAATTCCTCCTGTTCCAAAAAATTCAGAAAAGTGGACAGCGCGTTGCTGCTGCTCCACTTCTCCTCTCCTCTACTTCTCCTCGGGCGCTCGGGGCCGGCGGAGCAGGGGCGGAGCAAGGGCGCAGGGGCGGAGCCGGGGCGCTCGGGTGGCGGCGACCATGGAGCAGGGGCGGAGCAAGGGCGCTCGGGCGGCGCAAGAGTGGCACTCGAGAGGGGGGCTCACTTTGAGGGGGGCGGCGACGGCTGGAGTCTAGCGACGAGGACGGCGGGCTCGGGGACACGGTGACGGGGACGGTAGCCGGGGCGGCAGGCGTCGGGCAAGGGGCCGGCGCGGGCGACGGCGAGGGCGGGACGGGGCGGTGCGCGTCGGGGCAGGGACGAGGGCGACGGCGACGGGGCGGGCCGTGGCGGCGCGCGTCGCGGGCGACGGCGACGATGGGCGCGGGCGGCGTCGACGATGGGGGCGGGCGGCGTCGGGGCAGCCTGGCGGCGTCAGGGGCGGCAACTGCAAGATGAGAATGAAAAATTCCAAAGTGTGGCCTTATATAGAAGAGGCTTTAGTCTCGGTTCGTGGCAGCAACCGGGACTAAAGGTGGGCATTAGTCCCGGTTGGTGCCACAAACCGAGACC
The DNA here is from genome assembly GCF_056163025.1 of Triticum urartu. Taxonomy (NCBI): domain Eukaryota; kingdom Viridiplantae; phylum Streptophyta; class Magnoliopsida; order Poales; family Poaceae; genus Triticum; species Triticum urartu. Next base: position 598,894,560 of record NC_141876.1, read on the forward strand.
AATGGCCTCTTTTCGGCAGCCCAAAGGGCGGGAAGCGAATCCCATTGGTCCCAGTTGGTGGCACCAACCGGGACTAAAGGGGGGCATTGGTCACGGTTGGTGACACCAACCGGGACCAATGCCTCCTTTAGTCCCGGTTAGGGCCACCAACCGGGACCAATACCCTTGTGCTGCCCCGCGCCCATAAGTTTAGTCCCACATCGCTAGTTGACAGCGCCCAACACTAGTTTATAAGCTCTGCTGCCTCCTCCCTCTCGAACTCCTCTGAACAGCAGGCCTATGGGCCTAATTTGACACTACTTTGCCTATGGGCCTATTGGGCCTTCTACGGGCCTGAATCCTGGCCCATGTAGGGTTTCTAGTCGTATTCAGGCCGTGGAGGCCCAGTAGGTGGCATTTTTTTGGTTTTTTCTTTTTTATTTCTACATTTTTTGGTTTTTTATTTTTTTATTTCTACTTAAAACTAAATACTTACAGTTTTTTAATGATTTCTTTTTGCTTTTAGGTCACAAAAATTATAAACTTTCTCTTAGTGCCATTAGTTTTAAATTTTAAATAGTTTAAATTTGAATTTTTAAAAATTTGTGTGAATCACTAGTTTATGAATAACTTTACTATAAAATTAGAAATTTTTTTCTATTTATTTTTTATTTCTACTTAAAACTAAATACTTACAGTTTTTTAGTGATTTCTTTTTGCTTTTAGGTCACAAAAATTATAAACTTTCTGTTAGTGCCATTAGTTTTAAATTTTAAATAGTTTAAATTTGAATTTTTAAAAATTTGTGTGAATCACTAGTTTATGAATAACTTTACTATAAAATTAGAATTTTTTTCTTCTTTGCTATTTATTTTTTATTTATACTTACAATTAAATACTTATAGTTTGATTTTAGGTCAAACAAATTATATTCTTTTTGCTATTGAAGAATATTATAGTTTTATTTTAGTTGATCATAACATAATATTTTAATTTATTGTTTTTATTTTCATAAAAGTTTTGTAGTTCATTCTGTTTGCTATTAATTCATTCTTTGAGCTAAATGACTCTGAAATTGGAAAGCATTTCAAAATGAACTCTGAAAAGGTTGAAAGTTGGCATGGTATCATCATTTCACCCACATAGCATGTTCCAAAAAGTAGAGAGGGTTACGACAAAAACTTGATGCACTTCGTGTACAAAATGGACAATCACTTTCGAAGTATCAAAGTTTCTAACCATAAGACATGAAAGCATTTCAAATGAACTCTGAAAAAGTTGAAAGTTGGGATGGTATCATAATTTCACCCACATAGCATTTGCTTATTGCGGGAGAAAGTCTTCACTTTTTCTTCGCTTGTGTCATTTGCTTATTGCGCCGTAACCATGGATAATCTTCATTGTTTATCAGGATGCTTGGGTCAGCCTTCACATTGAAGGGAGGAATTTTATGAAACTTTTCATAATCTTCAGACATGTCTGTCTTGCCGTCCACTCCCTGGATGTCCCTTTTTCCTGAAAGAACTATGTGGCGCTTTGGCTCATCGTATGATGTATTCGCTTCCTTATCTTTTCTTTTTCTCGGTTTGGTAGACATGTCCTTCACATAGATAACCTGTGCCACATCATTGGCTAGGACGAACGGTTCGTCAGTGTACCCAAGATTTTTCAGATCCACTGTTGTCATTCCATACTGTTGGTCTACCTGTACCCCGCCGCCTAACAGATTGACCCATTTGCACTTAAACAAAGGGACCTTAAAATCAGGTCCGTAGTCAAGTTCCCATATGTCCACTATGTAACCATAATATGTGTCCTTTCCGCTCTCGGTTGCTGCATCAAAGCGGACACCGCTGTTTTGGTTGGTGCTCTTTTGATCTTGGGCGATCGTGTAAAATGTATTCCCATTTATCTCGTATCCTTTGTAAGTCAATACAATCAAAGATGGTCCCTTGGACAACAGGTACAACTCATCACAAACAGTGTTGTCACCTCTGAGACGTGTTTCCAACCAACTGCTGAAAGTCCTGATGTGTTCACATGTAATCCAGTCGTCGCACTGCTCCGGGTGTTTGGAGCGCAGACTGTTCTTGTGTTCATCGACATACGGGGTCACCAAGGTAGAGTTCTGTAGAACTGTGTAGTGTGCTTGAGACCAAGAATATCCATCCCTGCATATTATTGAGTCTCTTCCCAGAGTGCCTTTTCCAGTCAGTCTCCCCTCATACCGCGATTTAGGGAGACCTATCTTGTTAAGGCCAGGAATGAAGTCAACACAAAACCCGATAACATCCTCTGTTTGATGGCCCATGGAGATGCTTCCTTCTGGCCTAGCGCGGTTACAGACATATTTCTTTAGGACTCCCATGAACCTCTCAAAGGGGAACATATTGTGTAGAAATACGGGCCCCAGGATGACAATCTCGTCGACTAGATGAACTAGGACGTGGGTCATGATATTGAAGAAGGATGGTGGGAACACCAGCTCGAAACTGACAAGACATTGCGCCACATCACTCCTTAGCCTTGGTACGATTTCTGGATCGATCACCTTCTGAGAGATTGCATTGAGGAATGCACATAGCTTCACAATGGCTAATCGAACGTTTTCCGGTAGAAGCCCCCTCAATGCAACCGGAAGCAGTTGTGTCATAATCACGTGGCAGTCATGAGACTTTAGGTTCTGAAACTTTTTCTCTGGCATATTTATTATTCCCTTTATATTCGACGAGAAGCCAGTCGTGACCTTCATACTGAGCAAGCATTCAAAGAAGATTTCTTTCTCTTCTTTCGTAAGAGCGTAGCTGGCAGGACCTTTATACTGCTTCGGAGGCATGCCGTCTTTTTCGTGCAAATGTTGCAGGTCCTCTCGTGCCTCGGGTGTATCTTTTGTCTTCCCATACACGCCCAAGAAGCCTAGAAGGTTCACGCAAAGGTTCTTCGTCACGTGCATCGCGTCGATTGAGGAGCGGACCTCTAGGTCTTTCCAGTAGGGTAGGTCCCAAAATATAGATTTCTTCTTCCACATGGGTGCGTGTCCCTCAGCGTCATTCGGAACAACTAGTCCACCGGGACCCTTTCCAAAGATTACGTAGTGTAAATCATTGACCATAGCAAGCATGTGATCACCGGTGCGCATGGCGGGCTTCTTCCGGTGACCTACCTCGCCTTTGAAATGCTTGCCTTTCTTTCGACATTGATGGTTGGTCGGAAGAAATTGACGATGGCCTAGGTACACATTCTTCCTGCATTTGTCCAGGTATATACTTTCAGTGTCATCTAAACAGTGCGTGCATGCGTGGTATCCTTTGTTTGTCTGTCCTGAAAGGTTACTGAGAGCGTGCCAATCGTTGATGGTCACGAACAGCAACGCCTTAAGGTTAAATTCCTCCTGTCTATGCTCATCCCACATACGTACACCGTTTCCATTCCACAGCCGTAAAAGTTCTTCAACTAATGGCCTTAGGTACACATCAATTTCGTTGCCGGGTTTCTTAGGGCCTTGGATGAGAACTGGCATCATAATGAACTTCCGCTTAATGCACATCCAAGGAGGAAGGTTATACATACATAGAGTCACGGGCCAGGTGCTGTGATTGCTGCTCTGCTCCCCGAAAGGATTAATGCCATCCGCGCTTAAAGCAAACCACACATTCCTTGGGTCCTTTGCAAACTCATCCCAGTACTTTCTCTCTATTTTTCTCCACTGCGACCCGTCAGCGGGTGCTCTCAACTTCCCATCTTTCTTTCGGTTCTCACTGTGCCATCGCATCAACTTGGCATGCTCTTCGTTTCTGAATAGACGTTTCAACTGTGGTATTATAGGAGCATACCACATCACCTTCGCAGGAACCCTCTTCCTGAGGGGCTCGCCGTCAACATCACTAGGGTCATCTCGTCTGATCTTATACCGCAACGCACCGCATACCGGGCATGCGTTCAGATCCTTGTATGCACCGCGGTAGAGGATGCAGTCATTAGGGCATGCATGTATCTTCTCCACCTCCAATCCTAGAGGGCATACGACCTTCTTTGCTGCGTATGTACTGTCGGGCAATTCGTTATCGTTTGGAAGCTTCTTTTTCAATATTTTCAGTAACTTCTCAAATCCTTTGTCAGCCACAGCATTTTCTGCCTTCCACTGCAGCAATTCCAGTAAGGTACCGAGCTTTGTGTTGCCATCTTCGCAATTGGGGTATAACCCTTTTTTGTGATCCTCTAACATGCGATCGAACTTCAGCTTCTCCTTTTGACTAATGCATTGCGTCCTTGCATCGACAATGTCCCGGCGGAGATCATCATCATCGGGCACATCGTCTGGTTCCTCTTGATCTTCAGCAGCTTCACCCGTGGCATCATCATTGGGCACATCGTCTGGTTCCTCTTGATCTTCACCTGCTGCCCCCGTTGCAGCATCACCGTATTCAGGGGGCACATAGTTGTCATCGTACTCTTCTTCTTCGCCGTCTTCCATCATAACCCCTATTTCTCCGTGCCTCGTCCAAACATTATAGTGTGGCATGAAACCCTTGTAAAGCAGGTGGGAGTGAAGGATTTTCCGATTAGAGTAAGACCTCGTATTCCCACATTGAGTGCATGGACAACACATAAAACCATTCTGCTTGTTTGCCTCAGCCGCATCGAGAAACTCATGCACGCCCTTAATGTACTCGCGGGTGTGTCTGTCACCGTACATCCATTGCCGGTTCATCTGCGTGCATGATATATAATTAAGTGTCCAAATTAATAGAAGTTCATCATCACATTAAAACCAAAGTGCATACATAGTTCTCATCTAACAACATATAGCTCTCCATAGCATCTAATTAATTAAACCATACATTGAAACTATGTAAAACATTTCAATGCGAAAACAAATGTGATCATAATCGCAACCAAGGTAACAATTGATCCAACGGCATAATGATACCAAGCCTCGATATGAATGGCATATTTTCTAATCTTTTTAATCTTCAAGCGCATTGCATCCATCTTGATCTTGTGATCATCGACGACATCCGCAACATGCAACTCCAATATCATCTTCTCCTCCTCAATTTTTTTTATTTTTTCCTTCAACAAATTGTTTTCTTCTTCAACTAAATTTAACCTCTCGACAATAGAGTCGGTTGGCATTTCCGATTCACATACATCCTAGATAAATAAAATCTATGTCACGTTGGTCGGCATAATTTTCATAAACAATAAATGAACCAATAGTTATAAAGATAATATACATACCAAATCCGAATCATAGACAGGACGAGGGCCGACGGGGGCGGATACCAAAACCATCGCACTATATAAGATGCAATAATAAATGTAAGAAAATGATACAAGTATCTATCTAAACATACAAGTAAGAATATTTTTCCTTTCAGAAAGAAGATAAGAACAAGAGGCTCACCACGGTGGTGTCGGTGATGAGATCGGCGCGGGTGATCGACGGCGGTGAAGACGGGGACGGGGCGTGATGGACCGCTAAATCTAGACAAATCTCGAGGAAAATGGAGCTTGGAGGTCGAGCTTCGAGAGGAGAAAGCTTAAGTAGTGTGGCTCGGGCATTCCATCGAACACCTCATGTGCATAGGAGGTGAGCTAGAGCACCACAAAGCCCTCTCCCCCTCGGCCAGAAAAAACAGAGCACTGTGCTCTGCTCTTGCGCGAGGGGGTATATATAGGCACCTCATTGGTCCCGGTTGATGACATGAACTGGGACTAAAGGGAAGCCTTTGGTCCCGGTTCAAGCCACCAACCGGGACCAATGGTGGTGGGCCAGGAGCGAGGCCCATTGGTCCCGGTTCGTCCCACCAACCGGAACCAAAAGGTCCAGACGAACTGGGACCAATGGCCCACGTGGCCCGGCCGGCCCCCTGGGCTCACGAACCGGGACCAATGCCCACATTGGTCCCGGTTCTACACTGAACCGGGACTAATGGGCTGATGCGGCCTGGACCATAGCCCTGTTTTCTACTAGTGCTTGCACACTAAACCGACAAACGCCTGCGGATCGGCACCCTGAATTTCCAACGTGCGACAAAGACAGCGTCAAAATTACACGGAGAACAAGTATTCTAGTTGGCCGTTCTTGTTGCTAAAGTCATGAGGAGAGTTTCATTGCAAAGCAAGCACATATTGACATGAGTCGTCGTCAGAATATATGAACTAAGAGGAATGAATAATTAATCGCATAAACAAAAATAAAAGACATGGGTAAACTTGCAAGAGGGGTAGTATATAAAGTTGATTACCACTATCTTCCAGCCACAACCTTCTTGACGAGCCTAAACCCAGTGCGGTGCAGCCGGTGCTTCTGTGATTTTCATGGAACATCTTCTAGGCAAATATAAAAACGAATCTGCACAAACAAAGATGATGGTTCTGGGCATTAAATCATGGCATCCCTTAAATAAAAAAATAGGAGTGGAAGAGAGAGGTAGGATGCTATTCTGGAGGGACTGGAGGGGTGTTGGCACCTACAAAGCTCAAATAGGCGACGTTGGTGGAGCAGAGACTTGAGGCGTTCCATACAACTCGGCTATGGTGGTGTTGTGTGCGTTTCCTGTTGACCTGGGCGCCACCTCACACCCGTCATCTTCCACCGATGGGAACGAATTGATGAACAAATCCACATGGACTATGGCCCCGAAGCCGTCTTCTTCAGTTTTGACGCAGACTTCGTCGTGGGGCGGGAGCAGCGCAGCCATTATCTCCCCCCCTTCTCCTCTGTGCCTCGGCTGTCGTCGCCCCATCAGCTCCTCCCCGTCTCTATCTGCGCCCAATGCAGGCGGGGCAGACCCCAGGCTGAGCAGCTCGTGAGCGGGCCCTTCCGCCATGAGCCCCTGCCCAGCGCCTCCTCCTCCAGCTGTCACGAAGCCAGCGAGGACGGCCGTGGCTCCTCGAGCCGCGACTTCTTGCGGTGACAGTAGTAGTAGACGATCACGGGAGGCTTGCCGCCCGCGGTGGCGGACGCAGAGCTGCGGGGCTTCTTGCGGGGCGGGCAGGGAGCGGTGGAGGAGTAGACGCGGCCGATGTCAGACGCTGGAAGAGCCAGGATGGGATGATGAGGCGCATCGCCGGCGCGGACGGGCGAGCTCTCGTGCGGTGGATATGGGGGGCGGCGGCGGCGGAGATGCATGGAGGGGATGGGGCGTGGGGCTGGAGAAGATGGAACGAGAGAGAGGTCGCGTGTGCGGGTTTCCTTTCTATCGCATTTAGGGCATCTCCAGCCACGCCCCAGGAAGGCCTCCCCAGGCGATTTTTTCACGCCGACGCCAAAAAAACGGCCCAGTCGCGCCCCCAGGAGCCCGATTTTCGCCGGCCTGGGCCGAAAACAGCGCCGGCGGACCCAGGCCGAACCCGGCGCGCTGGGGGGCGCCCGGGGGCACCGGGGCGAACTGTTTTGGCGCGAAACAGCCGCAGGTCCGCCGCGTCAGTGACACGACGCCTCGTCTTTCCCCAACGGCCTCGGTTCCCGCGGGGAATCAATGCCAAGGCTGCCGCCGGTCAGCCTTGCCATTGATTCCTCACGGGCGGCGCATCACGGGACGGCGCGCCAACGCCTCCCCTCCCTCGGACGCGTACACACGGGTGCGGTGCGGCTATATAGCCGGTGGCCTGCACTCGCTTGTGCTCACACCAGCCCCGCCCCTCTCCGCCGCCCAGCTCCTCCCTCTCCCTACCTCTCCCGAGCGCCGCCGCCCAGCCCCTCCCTCTATCTCTCTACCTCTCCCGAGCCCGTCGCCATGGCGGAACGCTACCCCGGAGACGAGGCAGCGGCCAACGGCTTCGGCCACCGTTCGCTCCGCGAACAGGAGTCCTGGCTCCTGTTCCAAGCGAACATCCCGGCACCGCCGGACATGCGCACCGGGCTTAGCGCCGGGGGAGTGCCCAATCCCCCGTTGCCCGACACCGTGGCGAAGCCGACGTACTTCGCCGAGGAAGTCGAGGTCGTGCGCGCCTCCCTCACCGACGCCCAACTCTCCCTCCCCCAGTACGCCGCCGACAACCACGCGGCTTGGGCGGCGTATTTCGAGCGCCGCCAGCAGCAGCACTTGGCGTCCATCAACGGCGCGCCGGTGGTTGGCGGCCGGCAGAACAGCGAGGGGCGCCACCTGTGGTGGGGCGTCCCCGGCCGCACACTCGAGGGCGTGCTGACGTACCTCGAGGGCCACAATGACCCGCCGTTGGCGTACCCAGCGAGGGTGGCCGCCCCGGCGCAGCACCGACACGCCGGGCCATGGGCGCCAAGGAGGTTCAGGTCCTCCTCCTCTTCTTCCTCCTCCCGATCTTCATCGCACTCCTCCAGCACTCCGACCCTCCTCGGCGTCAAGGCCGAGCCCGCGGCGGAGACGCCGCTCGGCCGGCGCACCCGCAGCGCCGGCATCGTCATCAACGAGGGCGGCCAGCGTGCCTCCTCGTCGGCTCCTCCTCCGCGCTTCGTCAAGCAAAAGACGAAGCCGGGGCTCGCGCCGGTGAAGACGGAGCCGGGGCTCGCGCCGGTGAAGAAGGAGCCGAGGCTCGCACCGGTGAAGAAGGAGCCGGCCGCGCCACTGATGACGGAGCTCGACGACGACGAAGTGGCCCTGGAATGGGCGCGCAGGGACTCCATAGCGATGGAGAAGGAGCGCCTGGAGAAGGCGAAGGAGCGCCAACGCGCTGCCCTACTTTGCTTCGCGGAACGTCGACGCGGCCGCGACGAAGGCGGAGTTGTCGTCATCTGCGACAGCGACGACGACGACGACGATGCGCCGCCACCAGTCCGCCATGGCGACGGCCGGCAGGGTTCTAGCAGGGGCGCCCGCGTCAAGGAGGAGAAGGCCGGCGACGATGATGGCGGCGACGGCGGCGACTTCAGCCGTTTTTCCTTTAGATTAGTTTATGTATATGTGCTATGTAATGAAAATCCGCGAACTTCACCGAAATGTGCCGAAATTTATCGTGTTTGGCCGAAATTTATCGTGTTTGGCCGAATTTTATCGTGTTTAAGCCGAACTTCGCCGAACTTCTTTTATTCTAAATCGTGCCTGGGGGCGGCCCTGGGCTGGCGGCTGGGGACCAACTCGGCCCCAGGCTCAATTTTTGCGCCGGCTCACCCCCAAGCGGCGATTTTAGGTGCCCCCTGGGGGGGCAACGGCTGGAGATGCCCTTAGGATCCTCCAGTTGGCCACCGCGTTCAGGACCCTCTCATTTAATTGGCCAGCACGAATCTTTCTCGCCATTGGCTACCATGTACAGTGCGCATGTGATGACGTGGACATTGCGAGCGAGCGCCCTTTGCGCGACTCGTAAAGGGTTCAATACGGCTAGAAAAGAAAACCCATTATACTATACGACGATACTATAATTAGGAGACGCTATTCTTGGCTCGAAACACCAGTAGAAAACACGGTTTTGATCAAGACCATATAAGAGTATTAATTCCGGTTCTCTTACGAACCTGGACCAATCACTACTGGAAACAAAGAATTTGCCATTAGTCAGATCTTTGTCGTCTATTAGCGGATAGCAAACGGGCTAACGGCAAAGACCCTGTTTGCCATTACTCAATTTTTTGTCGTCCGCTAGCAGACGACAAAGAGGTGGGTAGGCCCAGTGGAGGTCCAAACCCCAATGGCCCACCAGCCCCACCTCTTTCCTGTCTGCTAGCGGACGACAAAGATTTAACTATGTAATGGCCGTTCCCCCGCCTCCTCTCTCTCTGTTCTCTCTCCCTAACCCCCGAGCCCAATCGCGCGTCGCCAGTCAGATCGCCCCCGACCCCCACCGCGCCCTCGACCGCACCCCGCCGCCGCCCACAACCACCCCCCGTCCCCGACCACACGCCGGCCCGGCCCGCCGCCCGCTGTCACCACCGCTCCGGCCCCCGTCGCCCCTGCACGCCGCCCCGGCCCGCCGATCCGCCCCCCGACGCCCCGCCGTGCCGGAACACCGCTCCGGCCCGCCACCCGGCCCCCCGACCCCACGCCGCTCCGGGCCGGCAGATGCCCCACCACCCCCTCCTCGACGCCCCGCCGCCCTGACCCGCCGGCGTCGGCCTCCTCCACCTCCCCCACTCCGGTGAGCCTCCTCCCCCTCTTTTTCAGTTTAGTTTATAGTTTAGATTTAGTTTAGGTTTTTTCTGTTTTTTTAGGTTTAGGTTTAGTTTTGTTTTAGTTTAGTTTAGATTTAGTTTGGTTTAGGTTTTTTTTCTTCAGTTTTTTAGGTATAGGTTTATATTAGTTTAGTTTATGTTTAGTTAAGAAGAAAGAAGAAAGATGAGAAAAAGAAAATAAGAAGTAGAAGAAGAGGAAGAAGAAGAAGAAGAAGAAGAAAAGAAGAGGAGGAGGAGGAGGAGGAGGAGGAGGAAGAAGAGGTTAGGGGTGCGTCAGCACCGACGGAACCAGGTCGAGGTTAGGGGTGCATTAGCGCTGACGGAACCTGGTCGAGGATCGACGTTAGGGGTTGATGGTTGAGGATCTTCCGGTCCAAGTGCCGACCGGCTGGTGTCGTAGCTTAAGATAAGGACGTTCCCGAGCTGAAGGTCATGAGCGTGGGTGAACTTCTTCCATCCGTGCACGAATAACGGATGGAAGCAGTTCGCCCGCGCTGATGACCTTCAGCTCGGGCATGTCCGCATCTTAAGATACGACAATGGCCGCACCATGCTCACAATGAAGTTGTTTGACAGGACCACCGAGGGGGCGAGGGGTCGATGGTCAAGGATCTTTAGGTCCGAGTGCTGACCAACTGGTGTCGTAGCTTAAGATGAGGAAGTTCCCAAGCTGAAGGTCATGAGACTGGGTGAACTGCTTCCATCCGTGCGCGAAGAATGGATGGAAGCAGTTCGCTCACGCTGATGACCTTCAGCTCTGTCACGTCTGCATCTTAAGCTACAACAACAGACGGACCATGCTCACAGTGAAGGTGTTCGACAGGACCATCGAGGGGGTGAGCGGTCGAGGGGTCAATGGTCGAGGATCTTTCGGTCTGATTGTTGACCGACTGGTGTCGTAGCTTAAGATGAGGACGTCACCGTGCTGAAGGTCATGAGCGTGGGTGAATTGCTTCCATCTGTGCATGAATAACGGATGGTAGCAATTCGCCCACGCTGATGACCTTCAGCTCGGGCACGTGCGCATCATAAGATACGAGAACAGTCGCACCATGCTCACAGTGAAGGTGTTCGACAGGACCACCAAGGTGGCGAGGGGTCGTGGGTCTAGGGGTCGATGGTCGATGATCTTCCGGTCTGTGTGCTGACCGACTGGTGTCATAGCTTAAGAAGAGGACGTCCCCGAGTTGAAGGTCATGATACTGGGTGAAGTGCTTCCATCCGTGCACGAAGAACGAATGGAAGCAATTCGCCCGCGCTGATGACCTTCAGCTCGGGCACATCCGCATCTTAAGCTACGACAACAATGGCACCATGCTCACAGGGAAGGTGTTCGACAGGACCGCCGAGGGGTCGAGGATTGACGAGGGCTCAGGGCTCGAGGGTCGCCGAGGGGTCAGGGGTCGAGGGTCGATGGTCGAGGATCTTTTGTCAGGAGTCAGTTTGGTATTCATGTAGGTATTCAATTTTTGTATGTTGTACTAATTCATTTTACTCTTCTGTCATGACAGGTGTTGAAAGATGGTGGGCGCTGGTCCTCGATGTGGTGGGAGTGGTACTTCCATTCCACCCATACCTCTTCGGAGAGCGTTGTACGAGGGTATGGCTTCACCGGTGGGCGCTTCTTCGTCGGTGTCATTGCCTACCTAGAGAGGAGGTCGGGGAGGGAGGAAGAGAGGAGGTCGGGGAGAATGTGGTCGCGGGAGAGGTAGGTAGGCTCCTACGCCTTCCTTGCCGCCACCCCCAGCTGATTCATTCGAGCACACGACTGCTAGGGGGCACGTCTGAGGAGGAGGCTACGCGGACTCCGGTTCGCGAGCCTCAGGTCGACGGGCCTTCGGCCCATGAGACTCCAGTCCACGGGCCTCGGGTTGACGGGCCTTCGGGCCAGGACGCTTGGGCCCATGTGACTCCTCCCCAAGCTACGTCCCAGGAGACGTCCGGGTGGGGTACCTGGCAGGATCCTCCTAAGGGGTCGAGTGGCCATGCTGATGGTGGCGGGTATCAGATTTCTGATAGCAGCGAGGACGAGGTGGTTGTGGGGGCCACCATCCACCAGCATGGTAGTAAGCGGCTCCCATCTGTGCCGGCGACCCGTGAGCAGAGGTGGTTGATTTGGCCTGATGGGACGAGGTAAGTGCATTTACTCTTTTTCTACCTTTTCCCATCACGTCTTTTCAAAATATCTAATGTGTTGGCCTTGTCATACTGTAGGGGTTGGGACCACCCTTAGGATGTCCGCAGGCCCAACCAACTCCTTGGTGGGATTGGCCGGCAAAACTTCATGGGTGGGTCACGTTGCCCGGTGAGGGTCAGCTTCCAGAGCTAGGATTGACCTAGGAGCACTACTTGGCTTCCCCGGCCCCGCCGGATTAGATCATCGACGGTGTCTTGTGCCACACGAGGGCCGACATGGTGATCAGAACATTTTGGGTAATTTCTCATTTACACAATTAAAAATCTTCGAATAAGCTTAGTTATTGTACTAAGCAATGTTGTCTCGTTTGATTGCATACCTTCTATAGGTGTTAGGAGGGATATGAGGAGGCTTGTGCACGGGTTATCGATGCCGAGTGTAGGCGCCTACTACAAAACTTACGACACAAGGCTCGGGTGCAGGCTATTCGAGACAACTTCACCTCGCATGGTGTTCGAAAGCCCAAGAAGAAGTGCCATGGAAAGTTTCTGCAGAAGGAGGAGTACATGAAGGTAATTGCCTATATTCTTAAGGCATTGTTCTTAGTTTCGTTGATTTGATTCATAGGCATAGCGCTCAGGTTTCTCTTTACTGACTTAGGTGCCCTCGAGATGGTGTGCTGATAAAATGGATTGTTGGGAGGCGTTGGTGGATGAGTAGTGCTCAGACGCATGGCGGGCCATCCACAGAGGTGCCAAGGACAAGCGTGCCCAAATGAGAGGTGTGCCACACCATCAAGGCAGCGCCAACTTATATCAATATGGGCGGAACTGGGTATGTGGTTTGCTTCATGATTCATGCAAATCATTCTGTCATGCTAGCTTCAGCCCTTTAATTACTAATACTATGTTCCTCTCTTTTAGGAGGGATACAATATGGCATCGGTGCCAGAGGTGTTTGACCTCTATGCCATGGCCCATACTGCCCCATTCAAGAAGGCCAAGGCATTCTCTGCGTTTGACCTCAATCAACCAGAGAACATCACCAACATCTGCTCTCACAACAAGCTCGTGAAGTACATAGATATCTGGCACTGGTGAGGATGATACGTCTCCAACGTATCTATAATTTTTTATTGTTCCATGCTATTATATTATCCATCTAGGATGTTTTATATGCATTTATATGATTTTTTATATGATTTTTTGGGACTAACCTATTAACCTAGAGCCCAGTGTCAGTTTCTGTTTTTTCCTTGTTTTTGAGTTTTACAGAAAAGGAATACCAAACGGAGTCCAATTGACCTGAAATTTCGTGGAGATCATTTTTGGAACGGAAGAAGCCCACTGAGTACCGGACATGGGCCAGAAGAGTCCCGAGGCCACCACGAGGGTGGGGGCGCGCCCCGTACCTCATGGCTGCCTCGGGGACCCCCCTGACTTGTTCCCGACTCAGACACCTCTTATATATACCCAAACTTCCAGAAAGAAACCTAGATCAGGAGTTCCGCCGCTGCAAGCCTCTGTAGCCACAGAAAACCAATCTAGACCCGTTCCGGCACCCTGCCGGAGGGGGGAATCCCTCTCCGGTGGTCATCTTCATCATCCCGGCGCTCTCCATGACGATAAGGGAGTAGTTCACCCTCGGGGCAGAGGGTATGTACCAGTAGCTATGTGTTTAATCTCTCTCTCTCTCGTGTTCTTGATTCGGCACGATCCTGAAGTATCGCGAGCTTTGCTATTATAGTTGGATCTTATGATGTTTCTCCCCCTCTACTCCCTTGTAATGGATTGAGTTTTCCCTTTGAAGTTACCTTATCGGATTGAGTATTTAAGGATTTGAGAACACTTGATGTATGTCTTGCATGTGCTTATCTGTGGTGACAATGGGATATCACGTGATCCACTTGATGTATGTTTTGGTGATCAACTTGCAAGTTCCGTGACCTCGTGTACTTATGCATAGGGGTTGGCACACGTTTTTGTCTTGACTCCCCGGTAGAAACTTTGGGGCACTCTTTGAAGTTCTTTGTGTTGGTTGAATAGATGAACCTAAGATTGTGTGATGCATATCGTATAATCATACCCACGGATACTTGAGGTGACATTGGAGTATCTAGGTGACATTAGGGTTTTGGTTGATTTGTGTCTTAAAGTGTTATTCTAGTACGAACTCTATGATAGATTGAACGGAAAGAATAGCTTCGTGTTATTTTACAACAGACTCTTGAATAGATCGATCAGAAAGAATAACTTTGAGGTGGTTTCGTACCCTACAATAATCTCTTTGTTTCTTCTTCGCTATTAGTGACTTTGGAGTGACTATTTGTAGCATGTTGAGGGATAGTTATATGATCCAATTATGTTATTATTGTTGAGAGAACTTGCACTAGTGAAAGTATGAACGCTAGGCCTTGTTTCAACGCATTGCAATACCGTTTACTCTCACTTTTACCACTTGTTACCTTGCTGTTTTTATATTTTCAGATTACAAAAACTTATATCTACCATCCATATTGCACTTGTATCACCATCTCTTCGCCGAACTGGTGCACCTATACAATTTACCATTGTATTGGGTGTGTTGGGGACACAAGAGACTCTTTGTTATTTGGTTGCAGGGTTGTTTGAGATAGACCATCTTCATCCTACGCCTCCCACGGATTGATAAACCTTAGGTCATCCACTTGAGGGAAATTTGCTACTGTCCTACAAACCTCTGCACTTGGAGGACCAACAACGTCTACAAGAAGAAGGTTGTGTAGTAGACATCAGAGGACTTTAACCCGAGTGGACCGTTTGATCCGGAGCTGGTGATGATATCTGGTGGCGGGAGGTCCCATGGATCGATAGCCATTGGAGATGGACTTATCCGTTGTCCTTGCAGTCTGCCGGAGATCAAGGCGCGCCAAACGAGCTCAGATCCTGAGATAAGGCCTTGTCCACAGCCAATCGAGCTCGCCTTCCAGGTTAGTTATACAGACTCGGATTTCTTTCAAGCATTACATTGTGTGTGCTACCATTGATGATTACAATGCTAACGTAGAGTGGTGTTGAAGGCTTCTCTTCAAACTGAGAGAGATAGAACCCAGGCGCTTCTGGTAGAGAGGGAGCTGGAGTTGGAGGAGAAGACGGCAGGGTTGATGGTGGAGGAGAGGGCATGGAATGACATGCGGAACCGGGCCATGTACGAGCTCCTCGTGGTAAGTTTCTTCTGCATATTAGCCAAATCATGCACGTAATGTTTGTTTCATTACTAACTAGTATGACTGACCCGTGAAAACCAAATGTGCAGTCTGTGTGCTAGAGGGCCGGTTAGACCCCTCCGTCGATGCCAGAGATTTCTCCGGGGACCATGATTAGTTTAATTTGAATGGTCATTAGTTACTAGTATTAACATTTGAGTGTCGTCATGCTAATAAGATATTGCAAATGATCTTTGGTGCAGCGTGCCTCCACACAAGCATCACATGATCCTTCTCCAGGTGGTGGTACCGGCACGAGCCACGGTAGTGCTTCACCTCCGTGATGACGGTAAGATTTCTCTAGTGTTTTGCTTACCAAATGCATAAAGACCTAGACTTAGCTTTATTTCCTCCAACATGCTTACCATAATGACCTAGACTTAGCTTATCTTCCTCCAAAATGACATAATTAGCTTACTTAGCTCCAAAATGATCTATAGTTACCTTTGTTTCCTCCGAAATGACCTAAGTTAGCTCTAAGCTCTAATATGCTAAGTTATCTCTAATATGCTTAGTTACCTAGGTTTGCTCAATAATGACATACACTTAGCTTACTTATGTAAAAAATGGCATAATTAGCTTACTTAGGTTTGAAATGGCATAACAACCTTGGTAACCTCATATGTGTCATATAGTTAGCTTATTTTCCTTAAAAATGACATAATAAGCCTAATTAGCTCCAAAATGATCAATTTTACTGAAGTTAGCTCCAAAATGACCTAAGTTAGCTCTAATATGCTAAGTTAGCTCTAATATGCATAGTTACCTAGGTTAGCTCAATAAAGACCTATACTTAGCTTACTTATGTCAAAAATGTCTTCTTCTTCTTCTTCTTCTAATCTTCTTCTTCTAACTTTCTTATTTCCCATTTTGCAGATTTCATTCGCTTGACGAAATCTTGCATTGATGGAGTGCTTCTTATCCCTTTCTCTGTTTCTTTTGTATCGTTGAACTATGCATGTATTGTTGGATGAAACTATTGTAATATATATGGTTGGATGCCTCTATGTGGAACTTGCTATGTATGATGGAACTATGAATGGAACTTATTATGGTTGGATGGAACTTGCTATGTATGATGGAACTACGAATGGAACTTATTATGGTTGGATGGAACTATGCATGTATGATGAAGTTATATGTGTTGGATATCTTATATGTTTGCTCTCTCATTTCCCTATGAAATATATATCATATATTTGCTTTGAAAATAATTGGATATAAGAAAAAATAGAAAAAAACAGGCAATGCATCCTCTTTGTTGTCTGCCACCGATGGCAAAGGGTTCTTTGCCGTCTGCCACCGACGGCAAAGAGGACACGTGGAAGCAACCTGTGCAACCTGGGAGCTGACCATTTGGTTACTTTGCCGTCCGCTAGCGGATGGCAAAAGGGAGGGCATGCTTGCCGTTCGCTGGCAGACGGCAAGGGCTGTCGTTACCACCTAACATGGCTAACGCCTATTAGTTACCATCCATGTTCTTTATTGTCCGCCACGGACGGCAACGATCCTTTGGCGTCCGCTTTGATGAAGCAGATGACAAAGAACCTCTTTACCATAGTTCTCTTTGCCGGGCAGGTTTGCCATCGATGGCGGACAGCAAAGGTCTTTGGTGTCCGCTTTTGGTGCCTTTGCCGTCCATCATGGCTGACGGCAAATAAGCAGATTCTCGTAGTGAATGGGTGCATCAGTCTCGGTTCGTGAGGCCAGGGCGTCGGCCGGGCCTCGGGGGCCATAGGTCCCGGTTTGTCTGACCACTTTGGTCCCGGTTCTAGACATGAACCAGGACCAAAGGGCCCCGCTCCTAGCGCAGCCCCTTTCGTCCTGGTTGGTGGCTGGAACCGGGACCAAAGAGCGGGCTACTGTCTCGGTTCTAGCCACAAACCAGTTAGACCTTTAGTACCGATCGGAGACCTTTAGTCCCGTTTGGAGACACCAACCGGGACTAAAGGGGTTTTGAAAGTTTCTTTTCTGTTTTTCCATATATATTTTTTTAGTTTCTGTTTTAAATTCCTTATATCTTTTAGGATATTTGATGTTTTTGAATGATTCTTTTTGCATTACATTCAAAATTTTGTCTAGTTTCTGTTTGTGCATTAGTTTTCAAATTTGAATGATTTAAATTTAAATTTGTTCAAATTTTCTTCAAACCCTAGATTGTGAATACTTGAGTTTAAAAATAGTTATAATTTAATTCTTTTTGCTCCCTAGTCACATGTTAGATTGTTGTCACGGTAGGATTTATTTGGTTATTTTTATAATAATTTGAATTAGGATTTTAATTAAAACAGTATTATTTTGCTTATATAGTTGTTTTAGTCATTTAATTGTTGTTTTTAATTATTTTTAGTTAGTTCTTTCTGTAGATTTTAACATGTTGTACTAACCTTAGTTGTGACTTTGACTGGGACGGTGCTAGCAGATGTAGTCGAGGCAGGATTGGATGGACACCAACCCGGACTAAAGGGGTTCTGCAATTTTCGAACTCTACCCCCCCCCCCCCCAATCGGAAAAACAAAAAAAATGATAAAATCTTCAAAAAATAAAATCCTTTGAGATGTAGTTATGTTCCTACTTCTACTAGTTAGGAAAATTAAAAAACATCAATTTCGACATGTTTTGCAAAAAAGTGTTATGAAAAAGTAAAATCGCTATAAGTTTTGCATACGATGTCGAAAAGAGGTATAATATATCAAAATGTTCACCATGAGAAGCCGGTTTCGATTTTGACCGCCGTAGGCCGTTTTGCAAACTTTTAGAATCCTCAGATTATGAAATGAAAAAAGTTATCCTCAAATTTAAGTTTTCCTGATTTTTTTGTCAAACTATGGTCAAACTACTCTATAATTATTGTTTTTGGAATAATAGTTTCAAACTCAAATGGTGAAACGTGTGACTTCATACTCAAGTTCAACTCCTAAAATCAAATAACAGCAGTTGCTGCAACTGGACACACATTGTATATAGTGATTCAGGGATTCACCATTTTATACCTGAGCTAGTACCAGATCAACAAATACCCAAGCATCTATTCCGGCCAAAGATTTTGCCTCCAGGTTTACCCACTTGGGTGAAAGCAACTTCTGAATGTTTGGCTGGGTGGCACGTGTATTATTTTGGGATGGGGAGGTGTACAGTTTCACTGTGAACTTAGTTTGCCGGTGAAAATTTTCTTAACGTGGCTTATACGTTCCTATGTGTGCTTAGCAAATTCTGCTATGTGTGGGCCACTTTCACACGTTGACCAGGCTGGTTGTGTTTCTCTTCCTGGTTGTGTGCGTGTATGGGCTGGTATAAGTTGGGCTTTTCGTTCTTGTGTTTGTTTCCCTGTGGTCCACGTGTGCTCGGTGCCGTTTCGCGTTAATGACGGTGCCGCATTGATCGCATGATCTAGAGACGCCGCTCTTGTTAATCGGTGCCGCTTTGGACGTACAATCTAGATATCTCACCGCTGGACAATTTTTGCTACGTGTTGCCCAATTCAAACGTTGATATGTGATGTGGCTTTTCCTGCCTGCGTGCACGATGCCAACTCCATCCTAGGTTCTGGATGCCACTTCTTTCGGTGTTTCTGGTCATCGTTCGATGCTTCTGGTGGCTGGGTTCCTATAAATAAGAGGTCGGGCTTCGTATCGCTGGCCAGCGCGCCGCCGGACTTGCGTACCGCGGCATTGGGCGGCCCTGCGGCCCTGCCTCGTGCAGCGCCTCGACGCCTAGATTCGACCTATTCTGGTGGCAACGCATGGCGACCGTTCATGGCGAGGCAGACGAGGCAGCCGTCGTACCTGCACTGAAGCATGGCGTTCTTCTTTTGGTCGTGATTCGAGCTGCTGGAGGAGAGCACATGGCTAGGGCGCTCCACGGCGGCTCTCGGGTACGACATCCACTAAGAAGGTGAGTCTGTCCTTCATTGTGAAATCGTGCTGCAGCCGCAACGTGCCGCTCCCGGAAAGCTTCTAATGGAACGCGTTTGGCTACTCCCGGCGCGACAACAGCCTGGGAGCTCTGTGCGGGCAGGCCGGGGAACGCGCTGGAGCTTGCGAAGAAGGCAACACTACCGGACTCGCCGCCTACGCCGACGGCCCAGGGCCGTCGGCATAGGTCATTTCCCGTCGGCATAGATCTATGCCTACAGCTGCTGACGACCAGGATACACCGATGGCCAGGACGTGGCTGTAGGCATAGCTCCAAGTAGGCCGACGGCGGCCATCGGCATTGTTTTGGCCGTTGGGGTAGGACCCTTTTCCGATAGTGCAACTCGCCCGTGATGTACGACTACCCCATGCTGCTATGGAGATGGGCCCTATTCGCGCTGTCGCGGATGTACATAGTTTCCAATGTCGGCCACGCGGGTTCGATATCATGGATTAGGCCATGCACAGCGGGATGGCCAATGGTGGCGAGGAATCAATCCCCCGCATGACCAATTATTTCTTCAGGTCCAAGAACGGCAACAGCGAGGAGGGCATTGTGGTGTCCATCATCCTGCCCAAGGACGTCATGGAGAACTAGCCCAATCCGTTAGCGGCTCGAGCTCATTGATATATGGTATGCGGTTGACGCCGTGGAGGTCGCCACCACTGCAACTGCTGCCTGTGGCCATTGACCGCCTCCCTCCATGGCCGCCGAGCTATTTTTCTCCTCGCAGCCTCGTATGTCCATGTCGTCCCAACTAACCCATGGCATATGTTTCTCCTCGCAGCCGCGTATGTCCATGTCGTCCCAACTAACCCATGGCATCATCCACTTCAGTCCCACCCATACAGGCCATCATTGTAGCATGGAAGGCTTATCTTACAGTTCGTATGGATCTGTATTTTGACATGTTGAGCGTCTTGCATTTCATTTACTTTTCCTTATTTTGTGTTCATATATGGATTCTGACAGAATTCAGTCGCTCTTGGAACTCTGCTTTCATGACTCCTGCATATGTTTGTAGATATAATTGTAACATATGTTGCTTATGTTTTTCTCATTTTTTTTAGACTAAATGGAATAACTGGTATAGACATGTTGTATATTACTGGGGAGTATATGGTGGGCTGCAGTGCCTGGGTGCGCGCAGCAAGGTAGTAGGTCGGATGACATCAGGGTGGTGGTTTCCGTTTTTGTTGCTGGTTGGTGCATGTCTTGGTTAGGCATGGTTTTCGAGGATGACTTGCTACGTGCATGCATAATAGCAGGAGTTGATGTGACTACGTACATTTGTATAGGCAGTTCTAATATACTCCCTCCGGTCCTTTTTACTCTACACATTAGGTTTGTCTGAAGTCAACCTCATCCAACTTTGACCAAGTTTATACAAAAAGTTATTAACATTCACATAACAACACATTTATTAATAGATCCATCACGGAATATATTTTCATATTATATTTATTAGATGTTATAGATGTTAATATTTTCTAATATAAATTTGGTCAAATTTAGCAAACTTTGACTTCACTCAAAGCTAATGTGCGGAGTAAAAAGGACCGGAGGGAGTACTTTTTCCGTTTGCATGCGTAGGATGTGATGAGTTTTGTGCGTAGTGGTCGAGAGTTCTTTTCTCCTCGCTGTTAGCGGCTATAGTGTTGTTTTGCATGGCTGTGCCGTGTTGGTTTTCCTTTGTTTAAAGTCCGATGCCGCATAGATCGTAGGTTCTCGTGGTCATGGGTGCTGATATTCTAGATGGTCGTGATTATGTGGTTGGATTTATTCACGCCCTTGTATAATGTTCAAGGCTCTAGGCTCAGTAGTAGAAGCAACTTTTAATTTATTACATGTATATAAAATAACCATCGATTGCTAAGGAAGTAAAAATATAAACATTTGCTCCCTAGAACAATAATTGTGTGTCCACCAAGAAAGAAGAGAAGATTAGGCTGAATCAAATCATCATAGTAAAAGAAACGATTGGAAACCTATATAGAGGTATCAACACAGGGCTGCCATTTTTGTGACATTCATTGATAATATGATGGTCCATGCATTCTAGCTCAGTTAATTTTGATGTTTCTTTGGGGTCAGAATCATTTTTCTTTAATAAACTGAAGCCTCTATATGCTTATAATCCATAGCTGTTTAGGTAATCAAACTGAAGACTTCACTTTAATTTAGCCAGAATAAATAGTTGCCTTATGTAATAAAATCTCACTTTTCAAAGTGCCGTATTTGGCTATCCTAACTTAATTGCAATATAAGATACTCCAACCAAGTTATCCATCGATCATGTTACATATATGTAACTACTTGGGTGCACTTTGAATTAGTTTAATTATTTCCCTCATATGCAAGAAGGGCAAGCGGGGACAACAGATACATACTTCCGTCCAATAGTGATTTCTGATGTTTTCTTGAAGAAGAGAAAGCAACACTAATACGTCGAACTTAAAAGTTAAAAAAACACAAAGCTATGTTTTCCATTGACCGACCAACCTAATTATACATCAGCGATTCTCGAACGCTCAAGCAAAGAAATGATATCCAAATTAGCAACCAATCAAACAGTCAAAAAACTAACACACGAGTTTTCCTTTATGTAATTTCAACATAAAGTATCTACATAGCACTGTATCATTTCATCACCGGCACACATGCAGCGGGTGGTCAAACATGGATGCTATGAATTACCGAAGAATTGAAAAGTTGTCATGCAATATCAATATGATTTCCTTTATCTACAATATACCGACTCTTTTCTTTCCAGTCGATAATGCTTTTCTCTATGAAATATTTTAGCATCCATACCAATATGATCTTTTACATATACCATGAAATGAAAATAAGGGTGAAAAAACTCATTATTTTCAAGATTTATATTGGAACTCATTTTTCATCGATTATGTATACTTACTAAACAATATGGTTTAACCCCCTTCTCATATTAATTTGTTGTATGCGGGCATCAGGACTAAACAATATGTATACTTACTAAACAACATTTGCTGTAAATAGTAAACACATTCCATATGGATACATCGTATGGACGGGCGCGGCGTGCCGCCGCGCGGGCTATGCTAGTTATAACTATTTTATCAATGAATCTAGATCTGGCACTTGTGCTTAGCCAAACATAAAATGCTAATTAGTTTTCATCCAGTTCACATCACCAAGAAGCAATTGATTTCAGCATATGAGAAATAATTTAAAAAATTAATGATGTCATATTTGGATTCCTCGCATTTTCTGATAATAATGGATATATTATTTGTCGAACTTCGATTTACAGATCTAAAGATATTAATTATGCCGTATTAAATGAATAAATGGCAAAAAACAATAAAATAATATTATTACTTGTTTTATTTTAATTGAAATTCAATATTATTATTACTTATTTTATTTTAATAATTGTTTGGAATTCAAAAAATTAAATCATGTGACATCAAGACCTAAGGGTTAATAGGATTGATAGCTTACTATTGTTAGGAAAACAACAAGTGTAGACTTGGAAACTAGGGGAAATAGAACTCAGAAGTTAAGGGTGCTTAGGCTGGAGTAGTGAGAGAATGGGTGACCGGCCGGGAAGTTAGACGGTTTGAAATGAGTGCTCCACACTGGAGCGGTGATGAGGGGTGACTAGAGATTAAATTGTCAAATAATTCAGAAATTTGAAAATCAAAAAAATCAAAAAATTCCTTTAGTCCCGGTTCACCAACCGGGACTAAAGGTGGAGCATTTTGTCCCGGTTGGTAACACCAACCAGCCCCGCTCCAGACAACGGCCACATTGAGCTCCTTTAGTCCCGGTTCGTAAGCCAACCGGGACTAAAAGTAATGGGCATTAGTCCCGATCGTTTTGTCCCAGTTGACGAATCGGGACTAAAGGCCCTCTGGAACCGGGACTAAAGACTTGCTTTCTACTAGTGTTCTAGGGAACATGTAGATGTGCACTAGTTATTGCACATCTAACTGAGTGAACCAAGCACTTATTGGAAAAGAAAAAAAGAAAATATCCACATGAATCTCGACGTAAGATCAATGACATAGAACTTAGATGTGCAATATTTATGGCACATCTAAAAGTGATTTAGCAAAACTTTTATTTATTAGAGATTCTCTTACCATGTTGCCTTGTCCGAACCAAGACTAAGCGAATTTATTATGCAGGTTTGGTCATTACAGCGGGCGCACGGTTCAAACCAACCGTCCGACGTGGTTGGTATAGTTTGCTCCTTGGTCCATCTTCTCGCTATTGTATTATGTTCCTTCCTCCTCCTACATATTTTGCGTCGGAGGACACACACGACCCCAAAGCAAGCAGTGGCAGATCTGTTCAGGTTAGAAAATCTCTATCTGATCCAGTAGTGCACCACCCGTAAAAAACTATAGGCCCCCTAAATCGAATTTCTGGTATGGCGATACATAAAACCCGTACTGTGAAAGTTTTCTTCTTCTTTTTCCCCTCACACTTCTTCTTTCCCGGACACGCATTAACGAACTCGAACTCCGGCCAGACATAATGCTCCATGTGATGCTCCGGCGACACTCCAGTGACGCTCTGGCCCACTGCTTTCTCCGACGATGCACTGGTGATGCTCCGGCCCGCTGTGTGCTCCGGCGATGCTCCGGCCGGCCACAGGGGAGCTCCTCCACCTGCTTGCTGCGAGTTGTCAGTGTCGCAAGGCCCCCTGCTCCGGCGTTGTCCAGTTTTACTGGATCCTCAAAAAAGGGCTGAAATCCTCTATATAGGACGAATGGGAGCTCTAATATTCGGAAGCCCATAATTTTTTTATGGGATATGCTATTTTACAAGATTTATTCAGTGCATTTTTTACCTATCTTGTAGATACGAAGTTTTGACGCTTTTTACGAAATCTGATAGAGATGCTCTTAGCTACCTTCTAGATGGATTCCTTTTAACTGAACGGGCACCTACGGGAAGCTAGCATGTACTCCCTCCGTAAAGAAATATAAGAGCGTTTAGATCATTTATATTTCTTTACAGAGGAAGTACCAGCTAACAACACATGCGTACACCGGCACAATCTGGTCGTCTAAGTTGGGCCTGTGCCAGAGCTTTCGCTCGAGGCCTCTGTTTCGACGGCTCCCCTCACAGGAAGACTGCTAGTCTGCCACGAGGGCCTGACGATCACTATCTAGATTTTTGAGTATCGTGATTATTTAGACTAGGATTTTCTTCTAACTTGTCTTGTACTTCAAGATGGTCATGTACTCCTATATATATACCCACGAGACTCAATCAATACATAATCAATTCTACTAATCCCCTCTCTATTCCTCTTCATGGTATCAACCTAACCCCGATCCTAAACCCTAGCCGTCGTCGCTTCTACGCACCGCTGCCCTCGGGGAGGTCGTCCTCCATGATGTCCACCGGGGGGGGGGGGGGCAGTCCATACCTAGGGTTTGTCCATTGATCGTGTTGATCGGTTGCCCTAGATATTCTTTTTCCTGATCAGTCGATTGAGATTTTCCTCTCTTGCCGATCGATTGATCGGTGTTATCTTAATTTGGATTTCTTGATCTAAGATTGGTTTATGTCGACCACCACCATTCATCGTCTACACACCTCGCCTCTACTTTGACATAGATTGCGTCCTCCACCCAGATCGGTTGTTGCATGGCACCCTAGCTTCACGCATCTAGCAACCTTGGGTGTGCTGGTCCCAGACCACTACCCGCAACTCTCCCAGACCACATCTCTGAGCACGTCCCGCAACTATCCCACTTGGATATACCCTTCTCCATGCAGGAGATCTAGGATGCTTTTTTTCACATGAACCTAAACGCTAGCCTGGGCCCTGATGGCCTGGGATCAAGTTTCTATCATTGTTTCTGGCACTCGTTCAAGCACATCGTCCTCCCATTTTTTAACGATTTTACGTCCCTTGGGATCTCGGTTGACCACTTCAACAGGGCCCACATGATCCTGCTTCCCAAGAATGACTCTGCTAGATCTCATGATGCTTTCTGACCTATCTCGTTTCAAGGTTGCCGCCCGAGAGCTCTCGCGAAAGTTATCACCAATAGGCTCAAACCTATAATACCCTTGCTTGTTCACGACAACCAGACCGGTTTTATCTCTAGCAGGAATATCACTAAAGGTTGTATTTTCGCCGTTGACCTCTTGAGTAACTGCCACCTAAGAAAGGCTCCCACAATGATCCTCAAGATTGAGTTTCGGAAAGCTTTCGACTCGGTCTGCTGGGAATCCCTTCGGCAAATCCTTATGGCTAGGGGTTTTCCACTGATAACCCACAAGTATAGGGGATCGCAACAGTTTTCGAGGGTAGAGTATTCAACCCAAATTTATTGATTCGACACAAGGGGAGCCAAATAATATTCTCAAGTATTAGCACCTGAGTTGTCAATTCAACCACACCTGGAAATTTAATATCTGCAGCAAAATATTTAGTAGCGAAGTAATATGATAGTAGTGGTAACGGTGGTAAAAGGTAACGGTAGTAAAAATAATATTTTTGGTGTTTTATAGTGATGATAACAATAGCAACAGAAAAGTAAATAAGCGAAGAACAATATATGGAAAGCTCGTAGGCGATGGATCGGTGATGGAGAATTATGCCGGATGCGGTTCATCATGTAACAGTCATAACCTAGGGTGACACAGAACTAGCACTAGTTCATCAACGTAATGTAGGCATGTATTCCGAATATAGTCATACGTGCTTATGGAAAAGAACTTGCATGACATCTTTTGTCCTACCCTCCCGTGGCAGCGGGGTCCTATTGGAAACTAAGGGATATTAAGGCATCCTTTTAATAGAGTACCAGACCAAAGCATTAACACACAGTGAATACATGAACTCCTCAAACTATGGTCATCACTGGTAAGTATCCCGATTATTGTCACTTCGGGGTTAACGGATCATAACACATAATAGGTGACTATAGACTTGCAAGATAGGATCAAGAACTCTTATATATTGATGAAAACATAATAGGTTCAGATCTGAAATCATGGCACTCTGTCCCTAGTGACAAGCATTAAGCATATCAAAGTCATAGAAACATCTATCTTAGAACATAGTGGATACTATGGATCAAACCCTAACAAAACTAACTCGATTACATCATAAATCTCATCCAACCCATCACCGTCCAGCAAGCCTACAATGGAATTACTCACGCACGGCGGTGAGCATCATGAAATTGGTGATGGAGGATGGTTGATGATGACGATGGCGACGGATTCCCCTCTCCGGAGCCCCGAACGGACTCCAGATCAGGCCTCCCGACAGAGTTTAGGGCTTGGCGGCAGCTCCGTATCGTAAAACGCGATGAATCCTTCTCCTTGGTTTTTTTCTCCTCGAAAGTGAATATATGGAGTCAGGGTTGAAGTCGATGGAGCGTCAGGGGGGCCACGAGGCAGGGGGCGCGCCCAGGGGGGTAGGCGCGCCCCCCACCCTCGTGGACAGGGTGTGGGCCCCCTGGCGTGGATCTTCCTTACAATATTTTTTATATATTCCAAAATAATTCTCCGTTGATTTTTAGGTCATTCCGAGAACTTTTATTTCTGCACAAAAATAACACCATGGCAATTTTGCTGAAAACAACGTCAGTCCGGGTTAGTTCCATTCAAATCATGCAAGTTAGAGTCCAAAATAAGGGCAAAAGTGTTTGGAAAAGTAGATACGACGGAGATATATCAACTTCCCTAAGCTTAAACCTTTGCTTGTCCTCAAGCAATTCAGTTAATAAACTGAAAGTGATAAAGAAAAACTTTTACAAACTCTGTTTGGTCTTGTTGTTGTAAATACGTAAAGCCAGTATTCAGGTTTTCAGCAAATATTATGATGAACTAACCATATTCACAATAACATTTAGGTCTCATGTTTACTCATATTGATGACATAATCAACTAGCGAGCAATAATAATAAATCTCGGATGACAACATTTTCTCAAAACAATCATGATATGATATAACAAGATGGTATCTCGCTAGTCCTTTCTGAGACCGCAAAACATAAATGTAGATCACCTTTAAAGATCAAGGACCGACTAGACATTGTAATTCATGGTAAAAGAGATCCAGTCAAGTCATATTCAATCTCAATTAACAGTAATGGATGCAATGACAGCGGTGCTCTCCAACTGGTGCTTTTTAATAAGAGGATGATGACTCAGCATAAAAGTAAATAGATAGGCCATTCGCAGAGGGAAGCAGTGATTTGTAGAGGTGCCAGAGCTCGGTTTTGAAATAGATATGAATAATATTTTGAGCGGTATACTTTCATTGTCAACATAACAACCGAGAGATGGCGATATCTTCCATGCTACACACATTATAGGCGGTTTCCAAACATAATGGTAAAGTTTATATCTCGATATCTGCCAGATCCATGGTGCATTATATCTCGATATCTTCCATTCTGCTTGGGAACCACCTATAATGTGTGTAGCATGGAAGATATCGAGATCTCTCGGTTTTTATGTTGACAATGAAAGTATATCGCTCAAAATATTATTCACCTCTATTTCAAAACCGAGCTCTGGCACCTCTACAAATCCCTGCTTCCCTCTACGAAGGGCTTATCTATTTACTTTTATGCTGAGTCATCATCCTCTTATTAAAAAGCACCAGTTGGAGAGCACCGCTGTCATTTGCATCCATTACTGTTAGTTTATATTGAGTATGACTTGACTGGATCTCTTTCACCATGAATTACAATGTCTAGTCAGTCCTTGATCTTTAAAGGTGCTCTGCATTTATGTTTTGCGGTCTGAGAAAGGGCTAGCGAGATACCATCTTGTTATATCATATTATGATTGTTTTGAGAAAGTGTTGTCATCCGAGATTTGTTATTATTGCTCGTTAGTTGATTATTCCATTGACATGAGTAAACATGAGACCTAAATGTTATCATGAATATGGTTAGTTCATATACTTTGCTGAAAACCTGAATGCTGGCTTTACGTATTTACAACAACAAGACCAAACAGAGTTTGTAAAAGTTTTTCTTTATCACTTTTAGTTTATCAACTGAATTGCTTGAGGACAAGCAAAGGGTTAAGCTTGGGGGAATTGATATGTCTTCGTCGTATCTACTTTTACAAACACTTTTGCCCTTGTTTTGGACTCTAACTTGTATGATTTGAATGGAACTAACCCGGACTGACGCTGTTTTCAGCAGAATTGCCATGGTGTTATTTTTGTGCAGAAATAAAAGTTCTCAGAATGACTTGAAAATCAACGGAGATTATTTTTGGAATATATAAAAAATACTGGAAGAAGAATCCACGTCAAGGGCTGCTACCGCTTGAGCTTGTGATGGTTTTCCCCGAAGAGGAAAGGATGATGCAGCAGAGTAGCGTAAGTATTTCCCTCAGTTTTTGAGAACCAAGGTATCAATCCAGTAGGAGGCCACGCGCAACTCCCTCGTACCTACACAACACAAAGAGCTCAACGCAACCAACGCGATTAGGGGTTTTCAATCCCTTCACGGTCACTTACGGAAGTGAGATCCGATAGATAATATTTTTGGTATTTTTGATATAAAGATGCAAAGTGAAAAGTAAAAGGAAAAGTAAAAAACAAAACAAGATTAAAGTGATGGAGATTGATATGATGAGAATAGACCCGGGGGCCATAGGTTTCACTTGTGGCTTCTCTCAAGAGCATAAGTTTTCTACGGTGGGTGAACAAATTACTGTTGAGCAATTGACAGAACTGAGCATAGTTATGAGAATATCTAGGCATGATCATGTATATAGGCATCACGTCCGTGACAAGTAGATCGAAACGATTCTGCATCTACTACTATTACTCCACTCATCGACCGCTATCTAGCATGCATCTAGAGTATTAAGTTAAAAACAGAGTAATGCTTTAAGCAAGATGACATGATGTAGAGAGATAAATTCATGCAATATGAAATAAACCCATCTTGTTATCCTCGATGGCAACGATACAATACGTGTCTTGCTGCCCCTTCTGTCACTGGGAAAGAACGTCGCAAGATCGAACCCAAAGCTAAGCACTTCTCCCATGGGAAGAACTACCAATCTAGTTGGCCAAACCAGACGGATAATTCGAAGAAACTTGCAAAGATAACCAATCATACATAAAAGAATTCAGAGAAGATTCAAATATTGTTCATAGATAGACTTGATCATAAACTCACAATTCATCGGTCTCAACAAGCACACCGCAAAAGAATAAGATAACATCGAATAGATCTCCACAAGAGAGGGGGAGAACATTGTATTGAGATCCAAAAAGAGAGAAGAAGCCATCTAGCTAATAACTATGGACCCGAAGGTCTGAGGTAAACTACTCACACTTCATCGGAGGGGCTATGATGATGTAGAAGCCCTCCGTGATGATGGCCCTCTCCGGCGGAGCTCCGGAATAGGCCCCAAGATCGTTTGGGGGTACGTGGGTATATATAGGAGGAAGGAGTACCTTGGTGGAGCACCGAGGGGCCCATGAGGCAGGGGGCGCCCTGTAGGGGGGGGGCGCCCCCTACCCTCGTGACCGCCTCTGGTACTTCTTGGAGTAGGGTCCAAATCTCCTGGGTCTTATCCGAGAAGAAAATCACGTTCCAGAAAGGATTTTTCTGTTTGGACTCCGTTTGATATTTTGTTTCTTCAAAACACTGAAATAGGCAAAAAAACAACAATTCTGGGCTAGGCCTCCGGTTAATAGGTTAGTCCCAAAAAATAATATAAAAGTGGAAAATAAAGCCCAATATAGTCCAAAATAGTAGATAATATAGCATGGAGCAATCAAAAATTATAGATACGTTGGAGACGTATCAGGCATCCCCAAGCTTAATTCCTGCTCGTCCTCGAGTAGGTAAATGATAAAAAGAGAATTTTTGATGCGGAGTGCTACTTGGCATAATTTCAATGCAAAATTTCTTAATTGTGGTATGAAAAATTCCCACTAGTATATGAAAGTGATAACTCAAGAGACTCTCTATATGAAGAACATGGTGCTACTTTGAAGCACAATATATGAGACTCGCTATATCATGGTGCTACTTTGAAGCACAAGTGTGGAAAAAAGGATAGTAGCATTGCCCCTTTTGTTTTTTGGGCCTTCTTTTTTCTTTGGCCTTTCTCGCTTTTTGGGACAATGCTCTATTGAATGATGATCATCACACTTCTATTTATTTACAACTCAATCATTAAAACTCGATACTAGAACAAAGTATGACTCTATATGAATGCCTCCGGTAGTGTACCGGGATATG
Organism: Triticum urartu; assembly: GCF_056163025.1. Lineage (NCBI taxonomy): Eukaryota > Viridiplantae > Streptophyta > Magnoliopsida > Poales > Poaceae > Triticum > Triticum urartu. The sequence goes on from NC_141876.1 coordinate 598,925,174, forward strand.
CAATGAATCAAGAGTGAAAAGTATGAAAAATTATGAACGGTGGCTTTGCCACAAATACTATGTCAACTACATGCTCATGCTAAGCAATATGACAATGATGAATGTGTCATGATAAACTGGATGGTGGAAAGTTGCATGGCAATATATCTCGGAAAATGCCATAATAGGTAGGTATGGTGGCTGTTTTGAGGATGATATAAGGAGGTTTATGTGTGAAAGAGTGTATCATATCACGGGGTTTGGATGCACCGGTGAAGTTTGCACCAACTCTCAATGTGAGAAAGGGCAATGCATGGTACCGTAGAGGCTAGCAATGATGGAAGGGTGAGAGTGCGTATAATCCATGGACTCAACATTAGTCATAAAGAACTCATATACTTATTGCAAAAATCTACAAGCCATCAAAAACCAAAGTATTACGTGCATGCTCCTAGGGGGATAGATTGGTAGGAAAAGACCATCGCTCATCCCCGACCGCCACTCATAAGAGGACAATCAAATAACACCTCATGTTTCAAATTTGTTGCATAATGTTAACCATACGTGCATGCTACGAGACTTGCAAACTTTAACTCAAGCACCTCTCAAATTCACAATTACTCTACTAGTATGACTTTGATATTACTACCTCCATATCTCAAAACAATTATCAATCATCCAACTTTTCTTAGTATTCAACGCACTCAAACGAAAGTTTCACAAATCTTGAATACCAAGCAAGTTATTATTAAGCAAATTACCATGCTATTACGACTCTTAAAATAATTTAAGTGAAGCATGAGAGATCATAGTTTCTTTAAAAAAAACCACCACCGTGCTCTAAAATATCTAAGTGAAGCACATAGAGCAAAATTTCAACGCTCAAAAGATATCAGTGAAGCACATAGAGCAAAACTACATAGCTCAAAAGATATAAGTGAAGCACATAGAGTATTCTATCAATTTTTAATTCATAGATGACTCTCTCAAAAGGTGTGTACAGCAAGGATGATTGTGGCACACTAAAAAACAAAGACACAAATAAAAACAAGATGCTCCAAGCAAAACACATATCATGTTGGTGAATAAAAATATAGCTCCGAGTAAATTACCGATGGAAGTGGACGAAAGAGGGGATGCCTTCCGGGGCATCCCCAAGCTTTGACTTTTTGATGTCCTTAGATTATCTTGGGGGTGCCATGGGCACCCCCAAGCTTAGGCTCTTGCCACTCCTTGTTCCATAATCCATCAAAAGAACTCACCCAAAACTTGAAAACTTCACAACACAAAACTCAATAGAAATCTCGTGAGCTCCGTTAGAGAAAGAAAACATAAAACCACTTCAAGGTACTGTAATGAACTCATTATTTATTTATTTTGGTGTTAAACCTACTTTATTCCAACTTCTCTATGGATTATAAACTATTTTACTAACCATAGATTCATCAAAATAAGCAAACAACACACGAAAAACAGAATCTGTCAAAAACAGAACAGTCTGTAGTAATCTGTAACTAACGCAAACTTCTGGAACTCCAAAAATTCTACCAAAATTAGAAGACCTAGATAATTTGTTTATTGATCAGCAGCAATTGGAATTAGTATTTTATCACGTTCTGATGATTTTTAGTAATTTGGGCACTGAACGCAAAGTTTCTGGAAATTACAGCAAGATCAAATAACTATCATCCAAGAAGATCCAATAGGTCTAGCTTGGCACAAACACTAATTAAAACACAAAACCACATCCAAACAGAGGGTAGATGGGTTATTTATTCCCTAACAGAAGAAAAACACAAAAAACAAAAAAAATAAAATTGGGTTGCCTCCCAATAAGCGCTATCGTTTAACGCCCCTAGCTAGGCATAAAAGCGAGGATAGATCTAGGTATTGCCATCTTTGGAAGGCAATCCATAAGTGGCTCTCATGATGGTTTCATATGGAAATTTTATTTTCTTTCTTGGAAAGTGTTCCATGCCCTTTTTTAATGGAAATTGGAATCTAATATTCCCTTCCTTCATATCAATAATCGCACCAACCGTTCTAAGGAAAGGTCTACCAAGAATAATAGGCAAGAAGGATTGCAATCTATATCAAGAACAATGAAAACTGCAGGCACATAATTCCTATTTGCAACAATAAGAACATCGTTAATCCTTCCCATAGGTTTCTTAATAGTAGAATCCGCGAGATGTAAGTTTAAAGAGCAATCATCAAGATCGCAGAAATCTAGCAAATCACACAAAGTTTTGGGGATAGTGGAGACACTAGCACCCAAATCACACAAAGCATAAAACTCATGATCTTTAATTTTAATTTTTATAGTTGGTTCCCACTCATCATAGAGTTTTCTAGGGATAGAGACTTTCAACTCAAGTTTTTCTTCATAAGATTGCATCAAGGCATCAACAATATGTTCGATGAAGGCTTTCTTTTGACTATAAGCATGCGGGGAATTTAGCACAGATTGCAACAAGGAAATACAATCAATCAAAGAGCAACTTTCATAATTAAATTCCTTGAAATCCAATATAGTGGGTTTAGCAACATCTAAATTTTTATTTCTTCCAATCCCACTTTCATCAATTTCATCATAAAGACCTAAATACTCCGAATTTTTGGAACGCCTTCTAGGTAAAGGAAGATCATATTCAGTTTCATCAAGATTCATATTGCAAAACAAAGATTTGATAGGGGACACATCAATAACTTTTAGATCTTCATCTTGATTTTCATAGGTATTGGAAGAACATGCTTTAATAAAGGCATCTTTTGAAGCACGCATCCTAGCGGTTCTTTCCTTGCACTCATCAATGGAAATTCTCATAGATTTGAGAGACTCATTGATATCATGCTTAGGAGGAATAGATCTAAGCTTTAAAGAATCAATCTCAAGAGCAATTCTATCAACGTTCCTAGCCAAATCATCAACTTTAAGCACTTTCTCTTTAAGCAAAGCATTAAAATTCTTTTATGAATTCATAAACTTTTTAACACTATTCTCAAATTCAGAGGGCATCTTATTATAATTTCCATAAGAGTTGTTGTAGGAATTTCCATAATTATTAGAAGGATTACTAGGATATGGCCTAGGATTAAAATTACCTCTATAAGCGTTGTTACCAAAATTATTCCTACCAACAAAATTCACATCCATAGATCATAGTTATTCTCAGTCAAGGTACACAAATGCATATCATTAGGATCAGAAGAAACACTCTTAGTAGCAAATAATTTCATAAGTTCATCCATCTTTCCACTCAAAACATTGATTTCTTCTATCGCATGCACTTTTTTATTAGAAGGTCTTTCAGTATGCCATTGAGAATAATTAACCATAATATTATCTAGGAGTTTAGTAGCATCTCCTAAAGTGATTTCCATAAAAGTGCCTCCCGCGGCCGAATCTAAAAGATTTCTAGAAGCAAAATTCAATCCGGCATAAATGTTTTGTATAATCATCCACAAATTTAAACCATGAGTAGGGCAATTACGTATCATTAATTTCATTCTCTCCCAAGCTTGTACAACATGTTCATGATCAAGTTGCTTAAAATTCATAATATCGTTTCTAAGAGAGATGATCTTAGCGGGAGGAAAATACTTAGAGATAAAAGAATCTTTGCACTTGTTCCAAGAATCAATACTATTTTTAGGCAAAGAAAAAAACCAAGCTTTAGCATGATCTCTAAGCGAAAAAGGAAATAGCTTCAATTTAACGACATCATTATCGACATCTTTTTTATTTTGCATATCACATAAATCAACGAAGCTATTCAGATGAGTAGCGGCATCTTCACTAGGAAGGCCAGCGAATTGATCTTTCATAACAAGATTCAACAAAGCAGTATTGATTTCACAAGATTCAGTATTGGCAAGAGGAGCAATCGGAGTGCTAAGAAAATCATTATTGTTGGTATTGGTGAAGTCACACAATTTGGTAGTATCTTGAGCCATCGCGACAAACAAGCAATCCAACACACGAGCAAACAAAAGGCAAGCGAGAAAAAGGCAAATGGAGAAGGAGAAGGGGAAGGAGAAAGAGAGGGCGAATAAAACGGCAAGGGTGAAGTGGGGGAGAGGAAAACAAGAGGCAAATGGCAACTAATGTAATGCGGGAGATAGGGATTGTGATGGGTACTTGGTATGTTGACTTTTTGCGTACACTCCCCGGCAACGGCGCCAGAAATTCTTCTTGCTACCTCTTGAGCTTGCGTTGGTTTTCCTCGAAGAGGAAAGGATGATGCAACAGAGTAGTGTAAGTATTTCCCTCAGTTTTTGAGAACCAAGGTATCAATCCAGTAGGAGGCCACGCGCAAGTCCCTTGTACCTACACAACACAAAGAGCTCAACACAACCAACGCGATTAGGGGTTGTCAATCCCTTCACTGTCACTTACGGAAGTGAGATCCGATAGATAATATTTTTGGTATTTTTGATATAAAGATGCAAAGTGAAAAGTAAAAGGCAAAGTAAAAACAAAACAAGATTAAAGTGATGGAGATTGATATGATGAGAATAGACCCGGGGGCCATAGGTTTCACTAGTGGCTTCTCTCAAGAGCATAAGTTTTCTACAGTGGGTGAACAAATTATTGTTGAGCAATTGACAGAATTGAGCATAGTAATGAGAATATCTAGGCATGATCATGTATATAGGCATCACGTCCGTGACAAGTAGATCGAAACGATTCTGCATCTACTACTATTACTCCACTCATCGACCGCTATCTAGCATGCATCTAGAGTATTAAGTTAAAAACAGAGTAACGCTTTAAGCAAGATGACATGATGTAGAGAGATAAATTCATGCAATATGAAATAAACCCATCTTGTTATCCTCGATGGCAACGATACAATACGTGTCTTGCTGCCCCTTCTGTCACTGGGAAAGAACGTCGCAAGATTGAACCCAAAGCTAAGCACTTCTCCCATGGCAAGAACTACCAATCTAGTTGGCCAAACCAAACAGATAATTCGAAGAGACTTGCAAAGATAACCAATCATACATAAAAGAATTCAGAGAAGATTCAAATATTGTTCATAGATAGACTTGATCATAAACCCACAATTCATCGGTCTCAACAAACACACTGCAAAAGAAGAAGATTACATCGAATAGATCTCCACAAGAGAGGGGGAGAACATTGTATTGAGATCCAAAAAGAGAGAAGAAGCCATCTAGCTAATAACTATGGACCCGAAGGTCTGAGGTAAACTATTCACACTTAATCGGAGGGGCTATGATGATGTAGAAGCCCTCGTGATGACGGCCCTCTCCGGCGGAGCTTCGGAACAGGCCCCAAGATGGGATCTCGTGGATATAGAAAGTTGCGGCGGTGGAATTAGGTTTTTGGCGCCTGTTCTAATCGTTTGGGGGTACGTGGGTATATATAGGAGGAAGGAGTACGTCGGTGGAGCACCGAGGGGCCCACAAGGCAGGGGGCGCACCCTTTAGGGGGGGCGCACCCCCTACCCTCGTGACCGCCTCCGGTACTTCTTGGAGTAGGGTCCAAGTCTCTTGGGTCTTATCCGAGAAGAAAATCACGGTCCAAAAACGATTTTTCTGTTTGGACTCCGTTTGATATTCTGTTTCTTCAAAACACTGAAATAGGAAAAAAAACAGCAATTCTGGGCTGGGCCTCCGGTTAATAGGTTCATCCCAAAAAATAATATAGAATTGGAAAATGAAGCCCAATATAGTCCAAAACAGTAGATAATATAGCATGGAGCAATCAAAAATTATAGATACGTTGGAGACGTATCAGGGGCCCACACCCTGTCCACGAGGGTGGGGGCGAACCTACCCCACTGTGCGCGCCCCCTGCCTCGTGGCCCCCCTGACACTCCACCAACTTCAAACCTGACTCCATATATTCACTTTTGAGGAGAAAAAAACCAAGGAGAAGGATTCATCTCGTTTTACGATACGGATCCGCCGCCAAGCCCTAAACTCTCTCGGGAGGCCTGATCTGGAGTCCGTTCGGGGCTCCGGAGAGGGGAATCCGTCGCCATCGTCATCATCAACCATCCTCCATCACCAATTTCATGATGCTCACCGCCGTGCGTGAGTAATTCCATCGTAGGCTTGCTGGACGGTGATGGGTTGGATGAAATTTATCATGTAATCGAGTTAGTTTTGTTAGGGTTTGATCCCTAGTATCCACTATGTTCTGAGATTGATGTTGCTATGACTTTGCTATGCTTAATGCTTGTCACTAGGGCCCGAGTGCCATGATTTCAGATCTGAACCTATTATGTTTGCATGAATATATGAGAGTTCTTGATCCTATCTTGCAAGTATATAGTCACCTATTATGTGTTATGATCCGTTAACCCCTAAGAGACAATAATCGGGACTATTACCGGTGATGACCGTAGTTTGAGGAGTTCATGTATTCACTATGTGTTAATGCTTTGGTCCGGTACTCTATTAAAAGGAGGCCTTAATATCCCTTAGTTTCCAATAGGACCCCACTGCCACGGGAGGGTAGGACAAAAGATGTCATGCAAGTTCTTTTCCATAAGCATGTATGACTATATTCGGAATACATGCCTACATTACATTGATGAACTGGAGCTAGTTCTGTGTCACCCTATGTTATAATTGTTGCATGATCGATCGCATCCGACATAATTGTCCATCACTGATCAGATGCCTACGAGCTTTACATATATTGTTCTTCGCTTATTTACTTTTCAGGTGCTACTGTTACAATCACTACAAAACCCAAAAATATTACTTTTGCTACTGTTACCACTAATATCATATTACTTTGCTACTAAACACTTTGCTGCAGATATTAAGTTTCCAGGTGTGGTTGAATTGACAACTCAGCTGCTAATACTTGAGAATATTCTTTGGCTCCCCTTGTGTCGAATCAATAAATTTGGGTTGAATACTCTACCCTCAAAAACTGTTGCGATCCCCTATACTTGTGGGTTATCAGCAGATCAAGAAACAAAGGAACAAGAAGCCGGGTTTCTCGCATAAAACTAACTTCTGCCGCATCCATGTCCCAAAACCAAGCAAGAACGATGGATTCTACCTCCTCCATCTCATATTGGAGTTCAGAATGGATCACCAAAAGCTTCGCATGACAAGTAGAAACGATGATCATATCCTCAAGTGGGTAGAATCTCATGGAGAAGTGGATTATAAACTTACAGATGACTTCTTTCGCATCCAGAGGGACATTGCAACGATCATCATGAAAGAATTCATCGATGAGAAGGGGATGTTGTCGGTGTCAAAACCGACGGATCTCGGGTAGGGGGTCCCGAACTGTGCGTCTAAGGTCGATGGTAACAAGAGACAAGGGACACGATGTTTACCCAGGTTTGGGCCCTCTCTATGGAGGTAATACCCTACGTCCTGCTTGATTGATATTGATGAGTATGAGTATTACAAGAGTTGATCTACCTCGAGATCGTAATGGCTAAACCCTAGAGGTTTAGCTGGTATGGCTATGGTAATGAATAATTCCCCTCCCGGACTAAGTCCTCCGGTTTATATAAGCACTTGGAGGATCTAGGGTTACACAAGGTCGGTTACAAAGAAAGAAATCTACATATCCGGTCGCCAAGCTTGCCTTCCGCGCCAAGGAGAGTCCCATCCGGACACGGGTACAGTCTTTGGTCTTCGTATCTTCACAGCCCATCAGTACGGCCCATGGCTAACAGGCCGGACGCCCGAGGACCCCTTAGTCCAGGACTCCCTCAGTAGCCCCTGAACCTGGCTTCAATGACAAGGTATCCAGCATGTAGATCTGTCTTCGGCATTGCAAGGTGGGTTCCTCCTTACGAACTCCAAAACAGTCTTCGGACGTATCGATGTGTCCGGACCTGTAACTCACATCATACACAACCGTAGAGAGAATATAATATTTCACAAATCCAATCTACTGACAACTTTTTTACAACATGACATCACGTCTGCCCGGTCACTATATCGAACTGTTTTGTCTGCCATCCCGTGTTTCAAGATGCGATTTCCATTGGCACGTCTTGTCAAAGCAGAGATTGTGTCCCCTTATTGCGGGATTCTCATCAATACGGGTGTGGGTAACCCAACCGTGTCGTTTACACAGCCCTTGGGAGCAGGTGAATTTTAAGGCGAGTGGGGAGGCGTTCAATATTTACTGCCTTTATAAGGAGATAAGAATCCATTTTCTTCACCCACGCCTTCTCGCTTCCTCTGCACTTCCACTCTTGAGCTCCAGCGCCCAAGTTCTCATCTTATCCGTCTCGAGCAAGCACTCAACCATGTTCGTATCCAGAGGTCAAGGCAAGTGGATGGCCTCCTCCATCCAGGAGGAGGACATCGCCGAGCTTCGGGCGGCCGGGTACCTGACGAAGGGAATTGCCCACCGCCTTCCTACCCAGGGACAAATCGTTCCCGCGCCGAAGCCCAATGAGAGGGTAGTATTCATCGCTCATTTCCTCCGCGGGTTAGGAGTTCCGCTCCACCCCTTCGTCTGCGGGCTGATGTTCTACTACAGATAGATTTCCATGATTTATCCCCGAACTCCCTCCTCAACATCTCGGCATTCATCGTCGTGTGTGAGTCCTTCCTTCGCATCCAACCCCACTTCGGGTTGTGGCTCAAGGTCTTCAACGTGAAGCCGAAGGTGGTGGATGGCCAGCACACGGAGTGCGGAGGCACCATGGTTAGCAAGCTGGCTTATGTCTCCTGGCCGAAAGGCACTTTCGTGGAGACTGTAAAAGAATGGCAGAAACATTGGTTCTATATCACAGAGCCCCGCAGCACCACCTGGGCCGCAACTGCCGAATTCAACTCTAGCGCTCCCATGCGACTCACCTCCTGGGTCGAGAAGGGCCCGAACTGGTGATCGTCAGACGAGCTGACAGCGCTGCAGACGCGCATTCAAAGCATGGTGGATAGAGATATCAAACTCGTCGATATAATCTAGGTGATGCTAGTTCGCCGGATTCTTCCATGCCAAAGCCGAAGCCGCAATCTCTGGGAGTTCAATCCGAAGAAGCACTATACCCTGAAGAGGCTCTTCGAAACCACTCACGAAGATTCCTGGAGGTTGCTTTTTAAGGGCAACGAAACACCGCTGGCCACAGATTCGGACCGCGGGCATGACATAAACCACCTCGCCAACGAGGTATATTATTTTTACTGCATCCCTTACTTTGCTTGTTTCAAGGATGAGGTCTAAGCCTTTATTATCATGGCTTCTTCGGGAGTGGACGGAGAAGGCGAACCTGATCCAATGTTCGGCTCTGCTGCCTGAAGAACTAGTCATACCGCATTTAGCGAAGATGCTGGTGACGGTGCCCTATAAGGTGCCGGAGAAGAATACCATCGGGAAAGCCAAGGGGGTCCGAAGTGGCCCCCGCCGCAGGGGTGCTTCGGACGCGACGTCCGAAGATAAGACCCGCTCCTCTGCCGCCGAAGACGACGATGATGAAGAGGAGGAGGAGGAGACAACCCTCCCCCTGATGAGGGGAGGAAGAAGAGGGCGGCTTCGGCGAATCTAGAGGCGGAGACGTCCAAAAAGGGAAGAGCTCCCTTGTGGATAACATTGCATGGGACGTCGACATCAGTCCAGAGAGACGCCCCCGCGCTAAGCCTAGGGCCGCATCGTAAGTGCTAAAACCCATATCCGCCCATAAACCAAGTCTATCCTCTTTGTTGTATTGATATAATTAGTTATGCTATTGCAGTCCAGCCCACGACAGTTCCCAGCGATCGTCATCACGAGGTTCGCTAGACTCAAAGGCGATGGCCAGCGATTCACTGCCGGCCGCTCACTCCCCCAAGGCCAAGGACGATGCGGAGGTGCTGTCCCGAAGGACCGTTCCAGGCGGGGGAGAGGCTCAGGAGGCGCCAGAGGGCGAAACCCCCATCACTGGACACCAGGGGGGTCAATCCCCATGGAGACTAGCAAGGAGGGTCGTATTCAGTTCGGCCCTCAGCCGGACTCGATTCCGGAGTCTGATGCGGCTCCGGAATCCGGCACGCAACCTCCTTTGAAAGAAGGGGGGATGCCTGTTCCCTCGGTGACCCTTGTCCAACCAGGGGTACCGGATAATCTGCTGGAAGCGCCGCGAGGCGCTTCCATTGTGGATGAGCACCGTGTCCTTATGGGCACGATAATTGAAAGGGTTCAGTCCGCCAAGATCGGACTAATCGAAGCCTGCAATAGTCTGTTGACAGGTTTTGAGGTAAGCGGCGCAAAAAGGAGAAAACCCCAATATAGACAGTAGCCCCTGAGACACTGTCCGGTGTTCGGAAAGAAAAAACCGGACAGAGGATAATTCTCCTATTGCAGGAAACTAATTAAATTTTTCTGAAATATATGCACAAGCGTCGCTGTTGGCCGCGGCCTCGCATACTGCCGAAGTCTCCGGACTTGAAAGTGCGTTATATCGACTAGAGGGGGGTGAATAGGCGATTTTTATGAAAGTCCTCAATACGTGAGAGTTATGAAGACAAACAGTGAAGATTATGCCTATTACTATGCAGCGGAAGTTAGATTACACTAGGCCAGCCATGGTCATGTATTCAATAGAGTGAAAGCGCAATGACAAACAGCTTGAGTGTAATAAGGATCAGGTAGGAAGAAGTTATGAAGCCGAACAGATCATACATGCATGTTGTGAAGACAAGAGATAAAGCGAGCATGCAATGGCTTCACAATGAATAACTGTAAGTGAGGGGAAGTGAAGATGAAACCAGTGACACGTTGAAGACAATGATTTGATGGACCAGTTCCAGTTGCTGTGACAACTGTACGTCTGGTTGGAGCGGCTAGGTATTTAAACCAAAGGACACACAGTCCCGGACACCCAGTCAAGGACACTTAGTCCAAGACACCCAGTCCTCACCGTTTTCTCCTTGAGCTAAGGTCACACAGACCTCGCCCAATCACTCTGGTAAGTCTTCAAGGTAGACTCCCAAACCTTCACAGACTTTGTTCACTGGCAATCCACAATTTCTCTTGGATGCTCAGAACGCGACGCATAACCGTCTGGAGGATGCACATTCCTCAAGTGTAATAAGTCTTCAGATCACACAGACACGAATACTTAAGTGATGCCCAATTTACTCTGGCTCTGGGTGGTTAGGGCTTTTCTCCTCACTGGGAATTTTTCTTTCAAAGGCTTCGAGGTGGGTTGCTCTCAAACGACAAAAGCCGTGCACTGAAATCTGAGCAGCCAACCGTTTATGGTTGTGGGGGGGTGGACTATTTATAGCCACTTGGCAACCCGACCTGATCTGTCCGAAATGACCCTGGGTCACTAAGGAACTGACACGTGTACCAACGGTCGAATTTTGAATTTACACGGCAACTTTACTTGGGCTACAAGTAAAGCTGACTTGTCTGACTCTGGACAAGATTTTCTCTCAAAGTCTTCGCTCGAAGACATAGGATTTGAATTTGGCATCACTTCAGTCATTCTGACTGGTTCTCTTCGACCCCACTTAACAGTACGGTGGTTCCTATGACACAACATGAATGAAATAAAACTACGAAGGATCTAGGTCTTCGAGTTCCAAAAGCTTCATAGGGAGTCTTCTCATGTCATTGTCTTCAATATGAATATCTTCATAAACCACCATTGTCTTCAATGTCTTCGTACATTTTTAGGGGTCATCTCTGGTAGTGAAACCGAATCAATGAGGGACTTCTACCTGTGTTTTCCTGCAATTCTCACAAACACATCAGTCCCTCAACTAGGTTTGTCGTCAATACTCCAAAACCAACTAGGGGTGGCACTAGATGCACTTACAATCTCCCCCTTTTTGGTGATTGATGACAAACTAGTTGAAGTTTTCAACGGGAAACATAATTTGTGAAATTGTACAAGAATTGTCTTCATAAGTTGCAAGGGCTCCCCCTGAAGATGTGCATATAAGTAATTTGCTTCTTGAATGCAAATGCACATGGCAGGTTGTACTTGTGGAGATCCACTTCAACTTATGACAATCCACTATGCATGTGAAAGTATATGAAGATAATGACATGCATAATGGAAAATGGACGTCTGCAGAATGAGATGAGTGCGGAATTTATCGTCGCACATGCGGAATTTATCTTCGCAATACGGAGTGACAAACAGGTAGCAGACGACCATCAAGGCTAAGTGTTACAACTCAATGAAGCAAATGTAGCAAAAAAAACGGGAGTTGTAAGCACGAAGCAAAATGTAGGAAAACATGAAGGCACCTGCCCATAGTGACCCGCTTGAAGACTATTACCATCATATGCTTCTCCCCCTTTTGTCAGTGATGACCAAAAAGGTTTGAAGACATAGAGGTTTCTACGCGTTCCCAGGCGCAGCAGGGTCGGTGGAGTTGTTTGGCGGCGGTGCAGACGAGCTTGGTGCAGATTCGACGCGCGTTGAAGCTGGTGGAGATGATGTCGCGTCGTCTTCTTCTTCAATAATCCGGGCAGACACGGTGGCAGCAGAAGAAGAGAACTCTGACTCTTCAAGTGATGGTGTGCTGCGCATCACCGCTCTTCTTGGAGGCGTGGAGTCAAATTTGAAGTGCTCTGTGAAGCCATCCTCATGCAGTTCAGCTTCAGGGCACATCATGGTGAGGCCCTTCCAAGTGCGGCGACAGGTCTCGTGTGTGACAAATGCATTCTTTGTTGCCATATTTCTGATGCGATTGACGTCTTGCATGATGCTTCTCATCTGCCTCTTGAGCCAGTCGTGATGCCTATCTTGCTTTTGGTGAAGAGCCACAAGAAGCTCTCTGTGATTGAGTGCACGAGCGCACTTCTTGGGTCTCTTTGCAGCTGTGCTGTTGGTGGCTTCAGTTGATGCAGGGGCACGTGTGGTGCCAGCCATTGGATACACTCGGGAGAGAGCTTCAACACCTTCAATATTTTGAGTGAAGCTCTGGTGTTCTGCATTCTGAAGACTTAGTGGTTGCTTGGCCGGCTCTGGATATATTGCTTCAGCAGATGTGTCCACATCTGGCAAAAATATTCTATGATTGCGGGCTGGGGGTTGATAGGAGATTGCAGAGTGGAGCTTGATCAGCCTCATAACCCAAGGAGCATAAAACTTTAATCCAAACAGTTATGAAGCAGATGCTGCAAATTGACGGATGAAGAGATCCTGTGCATTGAAGCATTTGCCGTGAAGAATGCAGAAGATGAGAGTCTTCATTGCACCATCAATCGTTGCATATCGAGAGTGTCCCTTGACTGGCCAAAGAGTCCGCCTTATGATGTGATATATAGTTCTGGGCAGGTACTCTAAGTCTTCAACGAAGAACCTAGTTGGATAGGGTGCATTGGGAGGAAATGGCTTCATCATTGAGAGCATCTGACTCATATCTGGCTCATGATGCTGAAATATGCTCTCAATTGCTTCAGCATGGAGTTGGCACCCTTCTTCAAAAAATTCGCCAGGAGTGGGAAGGCCAATAAGCTCAATTAGGTCGAAAGCATTGGCTTCATGATGGATATTGCCTGTCATCCACTCCAGGATCCATGTCTTCGGATCTCTGTTATAGCCTTTGATATGCAAAGTGGCATAGAACTGGAGCAGAAGCTCTTCGTTCCAGTGCTCTTCGTCAGTGATAAATGGCAGCAAACCCACTTGCTTGAAGCAATCCAGTGCTTCTTCCAGACCAGGCAGACCAGCAACAGCTTCAACCTCAAGGCGCTTGTGAGGAAAGATGCGGCCTTGGTTGTAAAGGATGCATGAGTAATAGCTGCGCTGTTGATGGCTCCAGAACCTATCTGATACAATCCGTTCCCTTGAATAAGGGTTCTTGGAGCGGTCAAAAAACGTGTTATCTGCCCTGAAGCCGTTAATGTTGAAGGAACCAGGAGCTGATGCAGGACCTGGGAACCTTGGTAGTCATGGGATCGGCTTCTGGTCCTGGGGCCTGTGCGCAATATGATAGTTGAATTGTGGTCCGGCAGCAGACTCAGGCACAGAATGTTCAGGAGCAGTAGCTTCGGTGTCTTCTGAAGCTGTTGTTGGGGAGGGCTCCACATTTGCTTCGGCGTTGTTTGTGGCAGCCTCAACATTTTCAGCTTCAGGCACGTTCTCCTTGAGAACTGCTTCTTGTTGGTGCGGGGGAGTTGGAGCTTGTGGTATTTCTGCTTGCTCTTCGGCTGATGCAGCCGGAATGTCTTCAGCAGCCTGAGCCCTTGGCTGTTTGCGAAGCCTATGGAGTGTAGGCGCTGGTGGAGTTGCAGTGGGATGGGGCTCATCTTCCTCCTGTGGGCTATCTGCCCACGACGCATTTTGTGTGATTGGCGTCAATGGACGACCAATACTGATCTGTTTGCTTGTCTCAAGCTGAGGAAGGGCTGCATCACCTTGCACATTGTCTTGGGAATCAATGTCTTCAGCAGCATTGGGGTTGGCTTCTGGAATGTCTTCAGTGTGCGGAGCCTCTATGTAAGCAGGCTCATGCACTGTCAACTGACGATCTGTGTCAGGATAGCGGACGCAGAGTGGTTCAACTATCAGGGGCTCTGTGGGAGCAGCCCGAGATTTCTTTGTCTTGCGCTTCTTGATGATGGGTTCAGAAGGAGAGCCTTCAGAATGTTTTCTCTTCTTAGCTTTAGCCTCTGCAGTCTGTGTCTTCTTGTGCTGTGAGGCGGTTGATCGACTCTTTGGCTTCGAGTTAGTTGTTGCAGCGGGGAAGACAATCGGAGCATCAGGTTCTGACCTTGGCGCTTCAGGTTCGGTCACAGCCACCTTCTTTTTCTTCTTCGCGGCCATCCTGGGGTCAATGCCGGGACGTCCAAGCGCCTTGCGCTTTTCTGCCTCATTGTAGGCCTGCACGCAGTGATCAGCCAAAGTCTTCATGCGTTCTCGCGAGCCTTGAGCTTCAGCACGCGTCTTCAGGAAGCTCTCTTTCAGCTCATGCAACATGGTTTTGAAGTTTTTCACTTCTCGCACACTGAGCTTGGCCACGTGCTTCTTGAACTGAGCTTTTTCATAATCAATTTTCTGCTTCAGTTCTACAATGCGCTAGGCTATTGCAAGTTCTGAAGCAATTGCACCTTGAAAGGCAACGCTGAGGCCTATGGGTAGCTGCAGATCATTGAAGCTTATGTCTGGTGTGTCAAACCATTCATCGATGAAGTTGTGGATGATGGCGACATCAAACAGAGGCAGATTGTTGAAGATTTCAGCCTCCTCCTTGCTCTTGATGAGCTGCTCAAGAGCATCATCTCCAAGATCTTCATCGCTTGAGAGTTCAATGGCTTCGCAGCGCAGAATATCAGCAGCTGTGAGCTCTTTGCCTGTGTGTGGCTGAGGCTTCTTGGATTCTTGGGGCTTGGACACTCGTGATAAATCTTCTGACTGCACACTGGCTTCAGGAGGTGCAGTTGCTAAAGGCTTCACTCTTGCGATCTTGGGAGAAACGGCTGGCTTTGAAGCTTTTGGAGCTTTTGGCTTCTTCTGCTTTGGCTTCGGAGCAGCAGGGGCGTCATCTGACTCAGTATCTGTTGGAGGGTCATTCACAGCAGTCCCTTGGACTAGGATGCGAGTGATGAGGCCTGCAAGATTGGCATACGGCCCGATGATATTGGGATCGGCGTTGCGTGTGCCATCTGCTCTTGGTGAGGAGGGACCAGGGTTGAAATCAAGCCCAAATTTCTTCTTGTTTATCTTTGCTGACTGTTGTGCAAACTGAAAGTTGCGCTTGAAGAGATTATCATCGCGACACCAGAGAAGTGATGACGGATGTGCATCAGCTGGCTGTGGTCCTCTCACCATGCATGGATAGAAGCCTTGAGCAATGGCTTCGTCTCTGGACCTGGGTACGAGATTTTTGTATAATACATCTCCCCAAGGTCTCTTGATGGCGCACTTCTCCGCATATTCCTGAGTGACGAAGCGGTAGTGGAACCATTGCTCTGCCCAATATCTTCGAATCCATTGGATTCGTGTCTTGCGCTGACCATAGCTTTCTTCAGGATCAGTTTTGTACATTTCTGCCAATTCATCAGGCAGATCTTTGGACGTTTCACCACGTCGCTGTCTGCCTCCCTTCCTTGCTACTGTTTCTGAAGCCATGAATAACTTGGAAGGCTTCAAGATGTCCAAAGGCTTCAAAGGCTTCCTTTTGCAAGAACTGGCTTCAGGCGAGTTGATGTGATGCTGCAAGTACTCTGCAAATGAATGCAGACTATGAGAACCAAAGGATTCTCCCACGGACATGTACCTATGACAGCATTAAGGTGCGAGGGAAGGGGAAGAGGTCATATGCATTCTCAGAAGATTTTGAAGATAAATCGGTTTAGAAGACATTGACCTCATTATGCGAAGACATTCACTTATAGATAAGAAGTTGGTTCCAGATTTGTACGAACCCATAGATCAGTACAAGTGAGGAATCTAACTACTTTATGAATCACAAGTGAATATACTAGGCATGTTATGAGATGCAGCGAGAGATTTAACTGGTGTGAAGAGAGACTTCTTATGGCAGAAAGTGACTGAACTGTAGGATCAAAAGAAGCTGTAAAAAGAGGTTTTATTTACCACACTTGGAACTGCTAGACGAAGTGAGAGTTGAGGCCGAGCAGTTCGATCCTCCGTGCCCTAACTTGGCGACGGAAGACACCTACGGCGACGGCGGAGAAAGTGATGTCCGCTGTCGGCGTGAAAACAGCGTCGGAGAGGTTGCGGTAGTGAAGCGCTTCGTCGCCGGCGTCGTCGAGTGCTAGCGGTGGCGCTAGGGTTCGTGCGAGGGTGGAAGAAGGAGATAATGACCGCAGTGAATCGTATATTTATAGGGATAGAGGCGGCACTGCGCTATTACGCAGGTACCCCTGGCGGTTCGCATTTGAGGCACGCGTGGCCAGTTAGAGGACGATTGGGATTTGTTCCACGTCCCACGCACGCCTAAGTTATCGGGCGGTCGTTCCTGCTTCTCCGGATCTTATGTGGAGGAATGAGCATTAAAACTGACTTTTATGGTTGTCTCAATGTCTTCGGCTGACAAGGACACAATGAAGACATTCGACAGTTTCAACGGAATGCATATGACTTGGAGAGATAGAGTTTGAGATAGAAAGCATAGAGAGGTTAGGGTCCGATCACATTCACTTAGTTCAAAAGATTCAACCAAGAAGACATTGCTATAAGTGAATGCTGTAGAGGACAGAACATTAGTACATATATATCCATATAATCAACGCAGTGAAGATAATCATGAAGACATACAGAGAATGAAGCCAAACCAATTGTGAAGACATTGAGAGGTGACGCCATGAGAGAAACACTTCAAAATGGAACGTTTGGTGGTGGCGTTACCCACCGTATAGGAAGTATTAGACCCAGACACGGCGCACAATTATCGTGGCGCTCCGAAGTCAAATTCCACATTAATGTATTCACACTTAGAATGTATGTCTTCATTGATTGAAGATATACGCTACTTCGTGTGTTGCACATCTAAGTCATCAATATGCATAAGTGTTAGGATGTGTGCCTGATCACAGGACATTTGAGGATTCCAAGATATTTAGCTCACACCGTAACTTGCAAAATCTCTTCTCATCCAAGGGCTTTGTGAAGATATCTGCCAATTGCTCTTCAGTGTTGACGTGTATGATATCAATGTCTTCCTTCACAACATGATCTCTGAGAAAGTGATGACGAATTTCAATGTGCTTTGTCTTCGAGTGCTGAACTGGGTTGTTGGCAATCTTGATGGCGCTTTCGTTGTCGCAGTAAAGTGGCACTAGCTTCAGATGAATGCCATAATCCTTGAGTGTTTGCTTCATCCACAGAAGCTGAGCGCAACAAGATCCAGCAGCAATGTATTCAGATTTAGCAGTGGAGAGAGATACACAGTTCTGCTTCTTTGAAGACCAACAGACAAGTGATCGTCCCAGAAAATGACATGTGCCTGATGTAGATTTGCGATCAACTTTGTCACCAGCATAATCAGCATCCGAAAATCCAACCAGATCAAACTCTGAGCCCTTTGGATACCATAATCCTAGAGTTGGGGTGTGAGCCAAATATCGAAGAATTCGCTTCACAGCTAAGTGATGCGACTCCTTTGGTGTCGCTTGAAATCGAGCACACATGCAGACACTAAGCATGATATCTGGCCTAGATGCACATAAATAAAGCAAAGAACCAATCATGGAGCGGTATACCTTTTGATCGAACTCTTTACCATTGTCGTCAGGACCCAGATGATGTTTGGCTGGCATTGGTGTTGTGGAGCCTTTGCAGTCTTGCATACCGAACTTCTTCAGGCACTCTTTAAGATATTTCTCTTGAGATATGAAGATGCCGTTGCGTTGTTGCCGTATTTGAAGACCGAGGAAGAACTTCAGCTCTCCCATCATGGACATCTGATCTTGCTCTTGCATCATATATCCAAACTCTTCACTATACTTCTGATTGGTGCAGCCGAAGATAATGTCATCCACATATATTTGGCACACAAACAGTTCACCATCATATGTCTTCGTGAAAAGAGTGGGATCCAGGGAACCAGGTATGAAGCCTTTGCTTTTCAGAAAGTACTTGAGTGTATCATACCAGGCCCTAGGGGCTTGTTTGAGGCCATACAGTGCCTTGTTGAGCTTGTATACCATATCAGGATGTTTTGGATTTTCAAAGCCAGGTGGTTGTGCAACATACACTTCTTCTTCAATCTTGCCATTGAGAAAGGCACTTTTCACATCCATTTGATATAGAAGTATGTTATGATGATTTGCATAGGCCAGCAGTATGCGTATGGCTTCAAGCCTAGCCACAGGAGCAAATGTTTCATCGAAGTCAATGCCCTCCACTTGAGTATATCCTTGAGCAACTAGACGAGCTTTGTTTCTGACAACTTGACCATGCTCATCTTGCTTGTTGCGGTATATCCATTTGGTGCCTATTATGTTGTGCTTCTGTGGATCAGGACGCTTAACCAGTTCCCATACATTATTCAGCTCAAACTGTTGAAGCTCTTCTTGCATAGCTTGAATCCATTCAGGTTCCATGAAGGCTTCTTCAACTTTCTTGGGCTCTGATATTGAGACAAATGCGAAATGCCCACAGAAGTTTGTTAGCTGAGTTGCCCTTGAACGAGTGAGTGGACCAGGTGCATTGATGCTCTCCAGTATTTTGTCAATTTGTACTTCATTTGCAACACGAGGGTGTGTGAGGCGAAGACTTTGCTCTTGCTGATCTATGTGGTCATTTGAAGGTATATCTTCAGGCTGAGCATTGTCTTCATGTGGATCAGGTGCTGAGATGATAAGTTCTTCTTCAGGTTGAGCTTCAGAAGGTACCATTTCTCCAGTTCCCATAAGCTTGATTGATTCATTTGCTGGAACTTCATCTAGCACATTTGGCAATTGCTCTCTTTGTGATCCATTGGTTTCATCAAATCGCACATCCACTGTTTCAACCATTTTGTAGTGGAAGAGATTGAAGACTCTGTAGGAGTGCGAATCCTTTCCATATCCAAGCATGAAGCCTTCATGTGCTTTTGGTGCAAACTTTGAGGTGTGGTGTGGGTCCTTGATCCAGCATTTTGCGCCAAATACTCTGAAATAACTGACATTTGGCTTCTTGCCAGTTAGGAGTTCATAGGATGTCTTGTTCAGGAGCTTGTGAAGATAAACACGATTGATTGTATGGCATGCAGTATCAATGGCTTCAGTCCAGAATTTTCTTGGAGTCTTGTATTCATCTAGCATTGTTCTAGCCATCTCAATGAGTGTTCTGTTCTTGCGTTCGACGATGCCATTTTGCTGTGGCGTGTATGGAGCTAAGAATTCATGTGTGATGCCCAAGGTGTCCAGATATGTATCAAGACCAGTGTTCTTGAATTCAGTGCCATTGTCACTTCTGATGTGCTTTATCTTGGCGCCAAAATTGTTCATAGCTCGATTTGCGAAGCGTCTGAAGACATCCTGCACTTCAGTCTTGTAAAGGATTATGTGCACCCAAGTATATCTAGAATAATCCTCAACAATTACGAAGCCATAGAGGCATGCAGAAGTAGTAAAAGTTGAGTAGTGAGTGGGACCGAAAAGATCCATGTGAAGCAGTTCGAAGGGTTGTGTAGTAGTCATGATTGTCTTTGAAGGATGTTTTGCCCTTGTCATCTTCCCTGCTTCACAAGCACCGCATAAGTGATCTTTCTTAAACTTGACGCCCTCGATGCCTATGATGTGCTTTTTCTTCGCAAGGGTGTGGAGGTTCCTCATGCCAGCATGCCCAAGCCTTCGATGCCAAAGCCAACATTCTGAAGCTTTTGCAAGAAGACATACTGCAAGTTGTGGTCCTGCTGAGAAATCTACCACATACAAATCATCTTTCCTATACCCTTCAAACACTAGAGATTTGTCAGATTCCATTAGCACCAGGCAGCGATATTTGCCAAACATTACAATCATATTCAAATCGCAAAGCATTGAGACAGACATTAAGTTGAAGCCAAGGGATTCAACAAGCATGACTTTATCCATGTGTTGATCCTTTGAGATTGCAACTCTACCTAGACCCAATACCTTACTTTTACCAGTGTCAGCGAATGTAATGTGGCTCTTGTTGGATGGACGTAAAGCTGAGTCCATAAGAAGGCTTCTTCTGCCAGTCATGTGATTTGTACACCCACTGTCAATAATCCATTCTGAAGACTTTGAAGTCGCTGGTATCGTACCCTATAGTGCAGTTAGGGGGATAGGCTTCACGAAGAGTGTTGTGAAGCATAAACATTTGACGAACCAGTGGGTTATGAAAACTTAGATCCAGATTAGGACTAATGGGGAGAGTAGCATGCGATTCAGGAACGAAGTACATAATGATGCCATATGGGCATTTTATCTTGCGCCCCACAAGATTTTTATGGTCCCCAGCAATAGCATCAGAAGATTTTGTTTTTGTGCTGGAGACCTTTCCCTGCAAAGGAGAGTTAAGCTTTCTTAACCACCCACATCTTCAAGGGTGGCTTAGAAGCTATAAGTCTAAGTGCAGCATCTGAGAATTTTGGCTTTGAAACTTTAGCAAACTGTCTAGCAGGTGGACAATAATACTCATAGGAATAAGCAGAATAATTTTTGGTCGTATGAACATGACGGTTCGACGAACCACTCTCATACACATATGCCTGAGTATGGTTCCCCTGCAAAACATTTGCGTTAGTGCGACTCAGGTGAGTCCCCTGTTTGTATGAAGCATTTGGACCATATGAAGCCTTTGGTCTGAGGTTTGTCTTCTTCAAGTGAGGTGTCATGAAGACATTCACAGGAAGATTTTCCAGACATGTTTTCGGAACCCAGATCTTCTTCATAGGCGGTCCATTCCTGCAGTTAGTACCAATGTAAATGGCAAACACTTTATCATTCTGATTCTTAAACAGTTTATAGTTTGCATCAAAGGATTCATCAATGATAATTGGGTTAGCACAAGTGAAGCCAGACAGATTGGATGGATCTGCTGAGGATTCCTTTGCAGAAACCCATGTGGTTTTGGGGTACTGCTCAGGTCTCTAGTAAGACCCATCTACATTAATTTTCCTCACGAACCCAACACCCTCTTTCCTAGGGTTTCGGTTCAGAATCTGCTTCTTAAGGACATCACATAATGTCTGATGCCCTTTCAGACTTTTGTACATCCCTGTTTCAAGCAATGTCTTCAACCTAGCATTCTCATCAGCAATAGCAGTGGTATCCTCAGCAGAGGGGTTAGTTACCACGTCAACAGTTGAAGATATTGAAACAGTAGTAGCAGTGGAACATTCAGCAATAGAAGCAGCATTATCACGCTCAATGCATTTAAGACATGGTGGTTCAAATCCTTCCTGAGCGGGACTGATCTGTTCAGCGCGAAGTGACTCGTTTTCCTTTTGAAGATATTCATGAGCCACCCTCAATTTCTCAAGTTCTTGCTTCCTTTGAAGATAATCATAGGAAAGCTTTTCATGAGTTGTTGAGAGAGTATCATGACGATCTTCAAGTTCCTGATACTTAACGTGAAGGTTTTTTATGTCTTCAATTAAGGATTCAGATCGAGTCATTTCAGCACCCAACAGATCATCGCTTCTGTCTAACAATTTTTGAATATGTTCCATAGCTTTCTGTTGTTCAGTTGCAATTTTAGCAAGTGTTTTGTAGCTAGGTTTTGAATCACATTCAGAGTCATCGTCACTTGATGTTTCATAGCGAGTAGTGCGTGTGTTTACCTTGGCACCGCGTGCCATGAAGCAGTAGGTAGGAGTGGAGTCGTTCTTGTCATTTGCGTCGGTGTCGGTGATGCAGTCATTGTCTTCAGTATTGAAGATGGACTTGGCGACGTATGCTGTAGCCAGACTCGCAATGCCAGAATCAGACTCCTCCTCAGACTCCACCTCTACCTCCTCAGATGCAGACTCCTCCTCTGAATCCATCTCCTTTCCAACAAACGCACGTGCCTTGCCAGATGAGCTCTTCTTGTGTGATGAAGACTTTGATGAAGTTTTGGAAGAAGACTTTGAGTATTTCTTCTTCTTCTTGTCGTCAGAATCATATTCCTTGCTCTTCTTCCTTCTGTTCTCATTTTCCCACTGTGGACACTCAGAGATGAAGTGTCCAGTTTTCTTGCACTTGTGACATGTTTTGTTCTTGTAGTCATGAGCAGAAGCTTCATCATTCCTTGAGCTTGATCGTGAGGATTTCCTGAAGCCTTTCTTCTTAGTGAATTTTTGGAACTTCTTCACTAGCATTGCAAGTTCTCTTCCAATGTCTTCAGGATCATCAGAACTGCAGTCAGATTCTTCTTCAGATGAGGAGACAGCTTTTGCCTTCAAGGCACGAGTTCGCCCATAGTTTGGGCCGTAGATATCTCTTTTCTCAGAAAGTTGAAACTCATGTGTGTTGAGCCTCTCAAGTATGTCAGACGGATCGAGTGTCTTGAAATCAGGACGTTCTTGAATCATCAGGGCCAGGATGTCAAACGAACTATCAAGTGATCTCAGCAGCGTCTTGACGATTTCATGTTTGGTGATCTCTGTGGCGCCGAGGGCTTGAAGCTCATTTGTGATGTCAGTGAGCCGGTCAAATGTGTGCTGGACATTCTCATTGTCATTTCGCTGGAAGCGGTTGAAGAGGTTGCGAGGAACACTGATTCTTTGATCTCTCTGGGTTGAGATGCCTTCATTGACCTTTGAGAGCCAGTCCCAGACTAGCTTGGATGTCTTTAAAGCACTCACACGGCCATACTGTCCTTTGGTCAGATGACCACATATGATATTCTTGGCAGTGGAGTCCAGTTGAGTGAACTTCTTGACATCAGCAGCAGTGACTCCTTCTCCAGCCTTGGGAACGCCGTTCTCGACGACATACCATAGGTCGATGTCAATGGCTTCAAGATGCATGCGCATCTTATTCTTCCAGTAGGGATATTCAGTTCCATCAAAGACGGGGCAAGCAGCGGAGACTTTGATTATCCCTGCAGTCGACATAACTAAAACTCCAGGTGGTTAAACCGAATCACACAGAACAAGGGAGCACCATGCTCTGATACCAATTGAAAGTGCGTTATATCGACTAGAGGGGGGGTGAATAGGCGATTTTTATGAAAGTCTTCAATACGTGAGAGTTATGAAGACAAACAGTGAAGATTATGCCTATTACTATGCAGCGGAAGTTAGATTACACTAGGCCAGCCATGGTCATGTATTCAATAGAGTGAAAGCGCAATGACAAACAGCTTCAGTGTAATAAGGATCAGGTAGGAAGAAGTTATGAAGCCGAACAGATCATACATTCATGTTGTGAAGACAAGAGATAAAGCGAGCATGCAATGGCTTCACAATGAATAACTGTAAGTGAGGGGAAGTGAAGATGAAACCAGTGACACGTTGAAGACAATGATTTGATGGACCAGTTCCAGTTGCTGTGACAACTGTACGTCTGGTTGGAGCGGCTAGGTATTTAAACCAAAGGACACACAGTCCCGGACACCCAGTCAAGGACACTTAGTCCAAGACACCCAGTCCTCACCGTTTTCTCCTTGAGCTAAGGTCACACAGACCTCGCCCAATCACTCTGGTAAGTCTTCAAGGTAGACTCCCAAACCTTCACAGACTTCGTTCACTGGCAATCCACAATTTCTCTTGGATGCTCAGAACGCGACGCCTAACCGTCTGGAGGATGCACATTCCTCAAGTGTAATAAGTCTTCAGATCACACAGACACGAAGACTTAAGTGATGCCCAATTTACTCTGGCTCTGGGTGGTTAGGGCTTTTCTCCTCACTGGGAATTTTTCTTTCAAAGGCTTCGAGGTGGGTTGCTCTCAAACGACAAAAGCCGTGCACTGAAATCTGAGCAGCCAACCGTTTATGGTTGTGGGGGCGTGGACTATTTATAGCCACTTGGCAACCCGACCTGATCTGTCCGAAATGACCCTGGGTCACTAAGGAACTGACACGTGTACCAACGGTCGAATTTTGAATTTACACGGCAACTTTACTTGGGCTACAAGTAAAGCTGACTTGTCTGACTCTGGACAAGATTTTCTCTCAAAGTCTTCGCTCGAAGACATAGGATTTGAATTTGGCATCACTTCAGTCATTCTGACTAGTTCTCTTCGACCCCACTTAACAATACGGTGGTTCCTATGACACAACATGAATGAAATAAAACTACGAAGGATCTAGGTCTTCGAGTTCCAAAAGCTTCATAGGGAGTCTTCTCATGTCATTGTCTTCAATATGAATATCTTCATAAACCACCATTGTCTTCAATGTCTTCGTACATTTTTAGGGGTCATCTCTGGTAGTGAAACCGAATCAATGAGGGACTTCTACCTGTGTTTTCCTGCAATTCTCACAAACACATCAGTCCCTCAACTAGGTTTGTCGTCAATACTCCAAAACCAACTAGGGGTGGCACTAGATGCACTTACAGGACTGAAGCAAAAACTGGCGGAGGCCGAGGAGGAGCTGGGCCAGGTGAAGAGGCAGCTCAAGGAAAAACAAGGTAAGTGATAACATGTTATGTATTCGAAAAAGGGAAAATGATATGCACTGAACGAAATGCCATGATGCGTACAAAGGCGACGACCAAGGTCGAGGCCCTGAAAACGGCCCTGGTCGAGGCCGAGGGGAAGGCTGTCAAGGAGCAGGCCGCCCGTAAGAGGCTCAAGGCCCGGGTTAACGAAGTCCAACAGGAGCTCCAGGACGCGGTGAGGAAGTGCGAGACCTTGGAGCACAATGCGTTGGCTCAAGAGGCCGAACTCGCCAAGGCTCGTAAGAGTGCGGAGACGGCCCAGAGTGAAGCCCAGGGCGCCCTCCAAGAGATCCAGGAGGCCAGGAAGATCGCGATGGGTAAGGAATTCAATATGCAAAGCAAGAATGTGAAGAGGAAATATCTTTTACTGACCCGGATTCGAAGTTTTCCAGGGGCTTTTGTTGATCTGCCACGCAGTGTGACCGACGCCGCAGAGTTCTTCCGAGCCGGAGAAGGGGGCTCCTCGGAGAAGCTGTTCTGGTCGCAATATCTTGCGCCGGAACATCCGGTGCCCTTGAGCGGTCAGCTAAAACAGCTGGTCGAACTACACAGGGTGGCCGAACTGGCCATGAAGGATTTAATAATACGGCTGTGGCCAGCCGAAGCTATACCCAGCAGTTACTTCGGCCTCGTGAAGAGGCTGGTTGATGCCTGTCCTTGGCTGGACGTCATTAAGCGGTCCGTCTGCATTGAGGGCGCGCGCCTGACCTTCTCCTATGTCAAGGTCTGGTGGGCGAAGATGGACGCCATCAAGTTGGCGGCCGAGGGGCCACCGGAGGGCAAGGAGCACCGCACACCCGAGCGATACTTTGGCGATGTCTTGGAAGGGTCCCGTATTGTTGCGGATCATTGTGCAAAAGACACTATATTTGAATGAATGTATTCGAGCTCCCTCTTCCTTGTATGATGAAACAAAGTGTTTATGCAATATAATGCTTGTTATGTTTTAAAAAAATTACTTCCTGTGCGGCCCTGTTGTATGAAATCTGAGGGTTAACCATTTGTCGGCTTCTGCCCCCACGTAGGTAGTACGGGTATGTTCGGGATGGAATATAAACAATCTTGATCCAATTAGATGGTCCTTGAAGGAGTTGTTTAGTGCAACGAACCAGGCAATCAGACTATGCGGCTGTAACGCCCTCACTTAGCCATAGGAGTGTGACAATAAACACATGGTCGCAGCCCCTAGTATCCGAACTAGAGTGATATAAGCGTCTGATCGGGAAGTACCAATCCTTCGCGTAATGCGGAAGAAATCTCCAACGATTTGCAACCTCCGAACAGCTGACCGGCTCTCACCGCATCATGACAGTCAGTTTTCGGCTTTCTCTACTGAGGTGCTCCGTTGGATAAACCAAGGCACAGTCGCAGTAGTTCTCCCTTTACTACCTTAGCCGATATAGCGGAACGTAAGGTAGCAAGCACAGGAGCTGGGCAACCCAACTAATGACCAGAGACATGATTCGGAGCCAATGCATATAATGCTAAATTTGGGGTGCCGAACTATACTTATAAAAAGTGTTCGGACTTTTGTTGCCGTAAAGTGGGGAGCAATGAAGCCCCTGGCAAACATCAAACGTACCAAAGTGTACGGGTGCTACCTGATAGGGTTATCCATAGGGGAGCTGAAAAATAGAAAAAAAATAGAAAAGGTACAAAGGTAAAAAGCTGGGGTCGTACAGCTCCAGCCGTAAACTGTTCTCATTGTAATTTAATTAGTACGTCAA
Organism: Triticum urartu; assembly: GCF_056163025.1. NCBI lineage: Eukaryota > Viridiplantae > Streptophyta > Magnoliopsida > Poales > Poaceae > Triticum > Triticum urartu. The sequence goes on from NC_141876.1 coordinate 598,951,852, forward strand.
GGCGCATTGATACACGTAGTGTGATAAGCAACAGGCTATTTGACATGCCGAAACCAAGGGAGAGCTGCATGTGGGTCCTGAAAAACAAGTAGAGTTATCGTTAACGGAATCACCTAAAAAGTCCCCCATATGTCTGCATTTCTCGCCGTCTTGGTGTGTTTATCCTTCAAGAGGACCGATGACCAGACCACCAGATGGTGCCTGTTGGATTGAGACCTGAAAAGGAAACAAGTAAAAGTGAAATTATGTGTGTATCCGATGTCGGTTGAGCCATACTATGGACCACAAGCTAGCTATGCCTCCGTCGATGCCCATGGGATTTTGAGTGCGTAGTTATGTACGCGCGGCATGAATGCCACCACTTGATCGGGACTGAGATGGAGGCCGGATTGCTAGTCAAGCTCCTGATGAGCCGAGCTCTCCTGCTGAAGAGTAGTTCGGACCCTCTTAACGGTGTCTGTGGGCTCAACAGTTGAATTAAGGTTCTGCTTGAGAAGGCCGCTCTGTACTTCTGCTGCTAAGGCAGCTGTGTGCTCTTCTGTACGAAGGGAGTGTTTCGTATTTCCGTTGACCGTTATGATGCCACGTGGGCCGGGCATCTTGATCTTGAGATAAGCATAGTGTGGTACTACGTTGAATCGAGCAAATGCAGTTCGTCCGAGCAGTGCGTGATAGCCGCTGCGGAAGGGGACGATATCGAAGATTAACTCCTCGCTTCGGAAGTTGTCCGGAGATCCGAAGACAACCTCTAGTGTGATTGAGCCCGTACAGCGAGCCTCTACGCCTGGTATGACTCCTTTGAAGGTAGTCCTGGTGGGTTTGATCCGTGATGGGTTAATGCCCATTTTTCGCGTTGTATCCTGATAGAGCAGATTGAGGCTGCTACCGCCGTCCATAAGGACGCGATTCAGGTGGAACCCATCAATTATTGGGTCTAGGATCAGTGCGGCTGAGCCACCGTGACGGATACTGGTCGGATGATCCCGGCGATCAAAGGTGATCGGGCATGACGACCATGGATTAAATTTTGGGGCGACTGGCTCTATCGCGTAGACGTCCCTGAGCGCACGCTTGCGCTCCCTCTTGGGGATGTGGGTAGTGTATATCATGTTCACCGTTTTGACCTAAGGGGGAAACTTCTTCTGTCCCCCTGTGTTCGGTTGCTGGGGCTCTTCGTCATCGTCCTCGCTTTGCGATCCCTTTTCCCTGTTCTCGGCGTTTAATTTGCGAGCCTGTTTAAAAACCCAGCAATCTCTATTTGTATGATTGGGTGGTTTGTCTGGGTGCCATGAATCTGGCACGGATGATCAAGTATGCGGTCCAAGCTGGATGGGCCTGAATTGTTCTTTTGAAACGGCTTCTTCTGCTGACCGGAATTAGAGCCCCTGAATCCGGCATTGACGGTCGTGTCTTCGGTGTTATCACTGTTATTTCGACGCTTGTATTTGTTGCGTCGAGACTTTTCTTTGCTAGTTTTAGCTTCAGGGGTGCCGGCGTCGCTTACATTGTTTTTGCTACGGGCCAACAAATTGTCCTTGCCCGCACAAAAGCGGGTCATGAGTGCCGTGAGGGATGCCATGGATTTTGGCTTTTCTTGGCCGAGATGGCGAGCGAGCCATTCGTCGCGGATGCTGTGTTTGAAGGCTACTAGGGCTTCGACATCTGGACAATCGACGATTTGGTTCTTTTTAGTTAAGAACCTAGTCCAGAATTTCCTGGCAGACTCTCCGGGTTGTTGAACTATAAGGCTTAAGTCATCAGCATCCGGAGGTCGAATATATGTACCTTGGAAGTTATCGAGGAAGGCCTCGTCCAAGTCCTCCCAGCTGCGAATAGAATTTGCAGGCAGATTGTTGAGCTGGTGTCGAGCTGGCCCCTTGAGTTTTAAAGAGAGGTATTTGATGGCGTGGAGGTCATCGCCGCGGGCCATATGAATGTGGAGAATGCAGTCCTCGATCCACACCGCGGGGTCCGTGGTTCCATTGTATGATTCTATATTCACGGGTTTGAACCCTTCTGGGAATTCGTGATCCAGGACCTCATCAGTGAAGCAATGAGGGTGTGCGGCGCCTCTATATCGGGCCGTATCGCGATGTAGCTCTGATGGAGTCTGTCTACGGTTTTCAGCCCGCGCATGACTAAGTTTGTCACGTCCAAATGGGTGTCGTCGTCGCGTGTCGAGGCACGTTCTCGTGATCCGTAGATTGGTCTGGTATGTCCTGCTTTATTGTTCAGGTTTTGCCTGAGGTCATATGTATGACCGTAGGCTAATGTACCTCTACCTGTGCGATGAGGCGGGGCTGGCTGGTGTTCGGCGTGAGTTGTCGTTTTGTCTCGACCACGTGGTGGTCGGTCAGCCGCATTGTACGATGGAGGTATGTATTCTGGCTCCTCCTCGTCAAACTGAGGTAGCAATTTGCGCTTTGGGTAACTTTTGGTTGGGCGCTTGAGGCCGTATTCTTCGGCTGGTAGGACATCCATCCATTTATCATTGAGCAGATCTTGGTCAGCTTGAAGCTGTTGCCGCTTCTTTTTCAGGCTCCTTGCAGTGGCGATTAGCTGGCGCTTGAAGGGCTCCTCCTCAAGAGGTTCCTCAGGCACGATGAAATCATCGGTGCCGAGGCTCACTTCATCCTCGGAGAGCGGAAGATAACTTCTGTCCTTTGAGTCATCATGCATGGCCTGCTTACCAGGGCTAGCCTGCCCATCTTCCCGCCCATCTTGTTCATTAGCTGTTTCAACTGGGTCTTCATTGTATTCGGCACCTTCTAGAGTGTTATCTTCTCCTGTGCCGGTGTTGCTGTCTTTGCTGTGGCGTGACTTAGAGCGGCGCCGCTGACGCCGGCGCTTGGATTGTATTTTGGAAGGTTTATCCTTAGCTAGATCTTCCTTGTCATCGCCGTTGTTCTCCTTTGGTGCATCCACCATGTATACATCATACGAGGAAGTGGCCGTCCAGCGTCCGGTGAACGGCGGGTTCTGGGCCTCTTCTTCTCCGGCATCGTCGTCCATACCATCGATGTCCTCCGAGTCGTAATCAAGTGTGTCGGTCAAATCCTCGCCCGTGGTTATGAAGTGGGTGGCAGGTGGGAAGCAAAATTCTCCACCCGTCAGCCCCTAGTTCGAACCGGATACAGTTCGCCTGTGAGTCCTCCGCCAAGGACAGGTTCTTTAACAAGTTTAGCACATCGCCCAAAGGTGAGTGCTGGAAGATGTCTGCGGCGCTGAACTCGAAGATCGATAAGTGATCAAGTTCGGCGTCCGCGGGCTCACGTGGTTTGGAACTTACGGCCAGAGAAGAGTCTGGAGTTCCGGTGACACAGACGTCGTGAGAGGTTAAGTCTATGTACGGCTCTAACGCCATGGAATCTGTGGCCTCCGTGGTGGGGTTGATCCTCCCGTCCTCGGATGGCGCAGTCTGCTCCGGCTCTAAGGCCAGAGCGGATACATGAGCGATATCCTGGATGTGGTCTGATGACAGATTTAGGTCATGATCATCGGGGTGACCGGGAGCGGTCGCCGCGGTCTCGAATCCGACGAAGATTAAATCTCCATGGATGTCCGCAACGTAGTTCAAACTCCCAAATCTGAACTGATGGCCAGGGGCATAGATATCGATCTGCTCCAGGTGGCCAAACGAGTTGGCCCGCAGTGCGAAGCCACCGAACACAAAGATCTGTCCGGGAAGGAAAGTTTCTCCTTGGACAGCGTCACTATTGATGATTGAAGGGGGTATCGAACCTTTCGTCGACAGCACAGTGGAACTCTCAATGAAAGCACCAATGTTGGTGTTATAACCGGTGGATCTCGGGTAGGGGGTCCCTAACTGTGCGTCTAAGGTCGATGGTAACAGGAGACAAGGGACACGATGTTTACCCAGGTCCGAGCCCTCTGTATGGAGGTAATACCCTACGTCATGCTTGATTGATATTGATGAGTACGAGTATTACAAGAGTTGATCTACCTCGAGATCGTAATGGCTAAACCCTAGAGGTTTAGCTGGTATGGTTGTGGTAATGAATAATTCCCCTCCCGGACTAAGTCATCCGGTTTATATAAGCACCGGGAGGATATAGGGTTACACAAGGTCGGTTACAAAGAAAGGAATCTACATATTCGGTCGCCAAGCTTGCCTTCCACGCCAAGGAGAGTCGCATCCGGACACGGGTACAGTCTTCGGTCTTCGTATCTTCACAGCCCATCAATCCGGCCCATGGCTAACAGGCCGGACGCTCGAGGACCCCTTAGTCCAGGACTCCCTCAGATGTTCCACCATGACCCTATATTGCAAGTTGACGTCCGAACTCGCATAGGCATGCAACATTAGGACCTCAGACCGCTCAAGAAGCTAGGGTCCATCCTCGATGATATGGAAGGATGGAACTTCTAGTGATTTATGATGCCGATGATGATGATATGTGTCGGTTGAATTTGTATAGTTTCTGTAGCGATTAAACTTTGTGATGTCCATGGTCCCTGTCAAACTTGCGTAACACTACTTTGTTAGTTTTGGTACGATGACCTGCGTACCTCTAGTTAATTAGTTTGCATACTATTTGTTGCATCTAGTTGCTAACCCTTTCTTTTTCATGTTGCTCAAGTATATTTTGTTGCATATATGATTGTACATTCTCTTGATGAAGATGCATCTCTAACAGGTACCTAGATTCTTGATGGCGAAGAGCAGCGCTATGTCGTGTACAAAGGGAAGGTTCCAGGAGTGTACGACGAGTTGCCTGAGTGTCTGGCGCAAGTGGAGGGGGTCTCGGGCGCCAGCCATAAAGGCTTTAAAAGCAGACAAGAAGAAAATGCTAGTTACTTGAGGTTCACGCTAGCACGAGAGAGGACTCATAACCGCCGCCTCATGTACTGCATAGTTCCGCTATCACTCATAGTGATAGCTCTTCTCGCGTATATCATTGTTTAGATGGATGGCGATGTAGTTGCAAGTATTCGAGACTTGTATCACTATTTTCGAGATGATGACGAGAGACCACTTTGTGTTGGATGATGATTATGATGATGACATGATTTGATGAGACTATTTGTATGTATATGCTATGATTACATTTGTATGTGTATGATATGCTAGAGATTATTGTATAAATCCCTAAAAAAAATTCAGAAGCACAAAATATGGAGCAGAAAAAAATCAGAAACTAATAACAGTAGCGTTGGATATGTATTTAGCAGCAGCGAGGTCTTAGTAGTAGCGCTCATTGCACTAAGGCGCTACAGATATTAGCAGGGGTGCATTTTGGTGATGAACGCTATTGCTAACCCTAGATAGCAGTAGCGCGGGTCAAACCGCGCTATTGCCAAGCGTTAGCTGTAGCACCCTATCAGTAGCGCGGCTACCCGCGCTACTACTAAGCATTTGACCCGCGCTACTGCTAGGCTTTTCCCTAGTAGTGCTGGCTCAAAACACCATGCTCACCTTTTCCTGTGATCTATCTTCCTTCCCGCGGATTTATCTAGATCTGCCACTGTCTCACACTCATCTCCCTTCTTCTACCTTCAAACCCTTAGTCCACTGCTTTCTGAAATACCTTGCCGGTTGGCCACTCGACCTCTTTCTAAGGGTGGTCGCCTAACTCTGATATCCTCTACTTTCGACGCCCTCTCCACTCCCTTCATGTCGGTGTTCAAACTCCCTTAGAAAATTATTAAAGGTTTAGACGCGATTCGCCGCTCCTTATTTGGGGCTGCCGAGGGAACATGTTTGGGCGCTAGGTGTATCATCGCTTGGAAAAATGTGCTCAAGGAAAAAAAACATATGGTGGTCTAGGCATAAAAAATTGTAGCTTCAAAACAATTGCCTTCTCCTAAAATTTGCCTTCAAGCTCCTAGGAAAACCAGATTTACCCTGGGCCAAGTGGTTTCTTCATCACTACTCGCTAAATTTTCTGTTTTGCATCCACCCCCTTCTTTTCTTTGGAAGATTCTTAAAAACCAGCTTCAAATCCTTTTCTCAGTTTCCTTTGTTTCAACATACAGTGGATCCTCTACTTTCTTCTGGTTTGACACTTGGCTCACTGATATTCCGCTTGCCCAAAAGTACCCCAACCTATTCTCACACTCCACCTACCATTATGCTCTGGTCTCCAAGGTTTAGCATGATGGGTTGCTCGCTACCCAGCAGAACCGCCTATAACCCATGTTGCATCTACCGAGCTTGTTGTTGTTCTATCTTTGTGTAGGATGTTGCTTCCACGGATGCGCCCAATGATAGGTTCCTCACCCATGGCGCCCCGTTCTCCGCTAGGTGCGCTTACTCACTGCTCTCCTCCACCGACGAGCCAGACATCCAGGCCGATTGCATTTGGAGCTCAAAGGCAACGATTAAAGTCAATATCTTTGGCTGGCTTCTATTCAGAGATAGGCTCAATACTAAGGCCAATCTTCACCACAAGACCATCGCCTCCAACTCTTCCTGCCTGAGATGTGACCACCCCTTCGATGATGCCTTGCACCTGCCCATCTCCTGCCCTAGGGCAGTCCAGGTGTGGTAGATGTTGGGGCTTCACCCACCACCCGACATCGATCATCTTTGGGATACCGTCACACCGGCTGGCCTCGACATCAACCTATGGCCCACCGTCACCCTTGCCATTCTTTGGAAACTCCGGGACTCTCGTAGCACCCCTGGTGTTTCTCTCTGAAACTCATTCCACTTTCGATACCGTGTGAAATGTAATTTCAGACTTCACGCTTTGGGTCTTCCATTTTAAAGACCCGGTCAGTAGAGACGCTGCCTTGTCTTGGCGCCTGTTCCTCTCTTCTCATTGTAATCTCCGATGTAACCTAGGCTTTCGGGCCATTTTGAGTAATATATATTCAGGTGAGGATGCTCCACCCCCACCCCCCGTCATTGTTCAAAAAAATCCAGGTGTATGGTCGTTGTGTGATTATCGTATCTGTGTCACATTATAAGCAATACTTATGTAAAATTGTTGCTAGACATCATTTTTTGAAAATGTTACAAAATTTATTTATGAAGCGGAGACACTAATGGATTTGAGTGTAAGTTATGTATGATCCCCAGTATATAGTTCAAGGTTCAGGGCTTAATCTTGTCCGATCAGCGTTATTATTTTGATTTAAAACTAAACTTTATTCATTAGAGATAACCATTACATCATTTGTGAAGATCATTACAATTTCATTTAGAGGCTCCTCAAACCCGTCTGAAGGCAAAGAAAATCTAGCTAATCTAGCAAGTTCATGAGCTACTTTATTTGCCTCTCTATTACAATGTTCGAATCTAGTCATGACAAAATCACACGCATAGTGAAAGCAGTCCTCGAAAAATCGCGGCCACCGCACCCGCTGATTGTCCTCCATACCGCATGGTCTCTATCAGCTCTAGGTTATCTGAGTTGATGATTAGGCAATTACACCGCGCCCTTTGCGCCAGTGTTAGGCCAAATTTGAGTGCTAAAGCTCCAGCCATCAGAACATCCGCACAATAGTCAATCTATCCATTTCCTCCTGCAATAAACCTACCTTTCTCATCTCTCAATACTTCCCCCATCGTACCCTTCAGCATGTCATGATCAAAGGAGGCGTCAACATTAAGTTCCAAAAAAACCTAGGAGGACAGTACCATCCCCCCTTTTTCATGGACACCTTTGGAGATGATGCATTTACAAAGTTGGATGTGAGGGCTATGATCCCCATTGATATCTGATTTGCATTATGAGTTAATTCCTTGTGCACTAATTTTCTTCTTTCCCACCATAGGTACCAAGTTGAAATAGATATCATTTCTCGTACATTTTGGTACCCCATAATACTCAAATCTTGGTCTGGAGGAAGTAGAAGGTATTCCAATATCGCCTCCCCAGCACGATCAACCTCACAAGCTTTATCAATAATCTCATCCATCCCTAGTTTCTTCCAAACCTCCTTTGCTTTACTACAGAGTAAAAGCATGTGTTTCGTATCTTCTAAACCTTGAGAGCAATTAGTGCAAGAGGGTGAGACCTTCATGTGTCTGTTAGCGAGTGTTACCCGGCATGGGAGACTGCCATGTAATGTGTGCCATATAATTTTTTTTACTTTTGCCGGACAAGATAACTTCCATATTTGACACCATATAGGATTAGGAGAGATTCTCCCCATCCCATTAAAATATTTTAGTTTACTCCCATACTGATAATTCGACTCCACAGAGTAAGCAGACCATACCGAGAACATACCATTTTTCATATAACTTCAGGCAATGAAATATGTCATATCATGTTGCGAAAGTGGGATTGAAAGAATCCGTTGTGCGTCAATGGGCCACATAGTTTATCTAATCAGGTCACCCACTTTTGATAACAATTGTCCCCCCTGGTCACTATCTTCCTAGCACTAGTAGGAAAAATCCTAGAAGTAGCGTAGGTTAAAGAGCTAGCAGTAGCGCGGGTGCCCGCGCTACTACTACGGCGCTACAGCTAACTGGTAGTAGTAGCGCGGTGCATCCCCGCTACTAGTACGTGTGCTAGTAGTAGTGCGTGTTTGTGACCCGCGCTACTACTATTAATTTCAAAAACAAAAAAATAATCTCGACCCCGTGCATGTTGTCAATGGTGTCAATGGTTCGATCCAGCGATGACAGGGGTCGCCGGAGGTGCGGACGGGTAGCGGCAGACCAGATCCAACGACGACTATTGGAGAGGGACCAGATCTAGTGTAGAGCAAGACGACGGTGTGAGGATCCTCTTCGCAGCCAAGGCAGAGAGCTCCTGGTTGGCCATGTCGACCACCTGCACAGGCATGGGCATGGGAGGTGAGTACAATCGGAGGAAGATGGAGAGGAAAAAAGAGAAACAAAGGAGAAAGGAAGGAGATGGAGGGCGCATTGGGGCTGGTACCGGTGATGAGGTGCTCTCTCGTGGTGGCATGGAGGCGAGGGGGAAGACGGGCGAGCTCCTGGACGCCGGCGACGCGAGCAGGCGGACTCGTTGGGCTCCATGGAGGAGGAGATGTACTTGGGCAGGAGCACCTCACCACCGGAGAACCTATGGAGAGAGGGGGGAGAGTGAGGGAGAGAGGAGGGAATCGGCCGAGGATATGGGGACTTCACCTACCTCGTACTTAGTAGTAGCGAGGGGTATAAACCCGCGCTACTACTACCAACTTAGTAGTAGCGCGAGTTTATACCCCTCGCTACTACTATGGCATGTCCCGGAAGGGCACGGTAGAGACCGCTTAGTAGTAGCGAGGGGTAAAAACCCGCGCTACTACTATCAACTTAGTAGTAGCGAGGGGTAAAAAACCTGCGCTAGAAGTAAGTAGCAGTAGCTAGGGGTATAAACCCGCACTACTAGTAAGTATCTACCTATAAGCTTTTTCCTAGTAGTGTAGTGGCACAGTTTGGGATCCAAGCATCTTCCCAAATATTGATGTTACGTCCATTCCCCACTCGCCAAATATAGTCACATTTCAGAGTAGTTGTGCCTGCCATAATGCTTTGCCAGGTGAAGGAAGTGTCATGCTTTCGCTTGGACTTCATCAAATCGCCATCAAGATAGTACTTGGCCCTTAGAATAGCACACAAGGAATCAGGATTATCAATGAGACGCCATGCCTATTTGGCGAGCAAAACCAGGTTGAAGCAGTGGATATCACAGAATCTCATTCCTCCTTGGTTTTCTGGTACGCACATTTTCCACCAGGCCATCCAGTGCATCCTCCTCTAGTTCTCCTCGTCTCCCCACCAGAAATGCAATCGCGTCAATGATTTCTTTACAATTTTTTTAGGAATTTTAAAGACCGACATTGCATAGGTAGTATGGCTTGGATCACAGCCTTGAGCGGGATCTCCTTTCCCCGACAGACAATAATTTTTCCTTCCAACTACTAATTTTCTTAACAATTCGTTCAATCATAAATTTAAAGCAGTCTGTTTTATCAACACCCACATTTGCTGGCAAGCGCAAGTATTTGTCATTCATTGCCTCCGTCATTATATTCAGTGTTGTACACATTTGTTCTCTGATCTCTACCGTTGTTCTCTGATCTCTACCGTTGTATTAGGACTAAAGAAAATATTTGAATTTTCAACTTTTACCAGCTATCCCGATGCCGCACAATATAAATCTAATGCTGATTTCAGGGCTGTCGCATTATGTTGGTTGTCTTTCATCAAGATCAATGAATCATCTGCAAAGAGAAGATTTGTGACTGGCGGGGCGTCTGTACAGACTTTAACTCCAGATATGTTTCCGTTTTCCTCAGCATGCGTCAGCAAGGCATTCAACCCCTCTGTGCACAGCAGAAAGAGGTATGGTGATAGTGGATCACCCTGCCTCAACCTTCTAGTAGGCGTGAAGCTCTCACTTTCCACTGCATTGATCCTTACTATGTATTTGACAGTTGAGACACATTGCATAATCGAATTCTGCCATTTTCGACGAAAACCCAATCTCAACATAATCTCCCTCAAAAAAGGCCACTCGACTCTATCATATGCTTTGTGCATGTCAAGTTTTATAGCACACAAGCCCTCTCTACCTTCTCTTTTGTTCTTGATTGTGGAAAAACATTCATATGCCACTAAAATATTATCCGTTATCAATCTTTCCGGTACAAATGCACTTTGTGTTGGACTAATAATTTTTGGTAAAAAAACCTTCAATCGAGTAGCCATCATTTTTGCAATTATTTTGTATACCACATTACATAAATTAATCGGTCTAAATTGTGTTACCTTTTCTGGTGTATTAATCTTAGAAATCATCACGATCGCCGTATCATTCCAACCGTTCGGGATAGTACATGTGTTGATTTCTTTCAGAACCTCCTCAATTAGTTCCTCCCCAGCATGGGCCAGAACCTTTTTAGAAATCTGGCCCTCAAGCTTTTAAGTCCCCAATATCGAATAAAGCTTTCTTCTGTGATATAAGGGGCAAGTAGTTGCCAGTTGCTTACATTGGTCATGATGAGCATCTCATACCCTATGGGAAAAGTTGCCAGTTGCATGCATTGTCCCATGCAAGAAAACTTGACGGTGCTAATCTAGTTGCTGTAGTATGATCATTTCCTGTTTGCTTTAAGGCGCGTCATAGCATATACATATCTACAAAAAAAGTAAATTATCAAAAACCACCATAATTGCGTTGCTCGGTGCAGAAATCTACCATTTTCATAAAAGTTTGTGGAAAACATTGATTTTCAGTAATCGCGTTGCCGAAAGCACTAACTGGTCAAATGAGAGTCGTTTGATGCCGAATATGTCTAATGCCAAATATGATAGACAGGCTCACTTTGAGGGCTGATGTGGCACCAAAATTTAACGAATAAAAAAGGGCATGTATGTGTTTCTTTATTGGTTTTATTACATATTTTAAACTTTAAGCACCAAGAAGTCGAACTTGTTAAGTAGCATCGCAAGGGAACTCTGAATCTATTCGTGGTTTCAGCCATGGTGTCGAGTACGAGTATGGTCTGCATCAATGGCATGGAATACTTTGATAGAGTCGTTGCAACTTGATGAGTGGATTTTAATGCGACGAGTGGGACAAAATCGAGTCGTTTGTGAAAGAATCAGAGTAATGATACATTGGTGGGAAATGGTCGAGGCGTGACGTGTTTCCATTCTTGTCGACTCATCATTTTTTTAACACAGTAAAGACGAAGCGCTCATATACACGCGCAAACACTCACCCTAATGAACGCACAGACACACCCTATCCCTTTGAGCACCTTCGAAAAACTGAGCCAGCATATCATCTTGAAATTTACGAAGTCACCGTAGGCACCTCGTCATCGACGAGAACGTCTCCTCCCACTGAATGCGCATCACCGGAAATCGTGAAATAAATCAAGGAATAATTGCGAGCACCAGGATTTGAACCCTAGTGGGTTGGGGATACCACGGTCCCTCAACCATCCAACCACAGGTCGGTTCGCACTCGTCGACTTATCATATAACAGGAAAAATGGTGTGTTTTTTTGTTGCGAATCTGAAAAATGGTGGTTCTTGCAGCACAATAACGGTTTTAAGATATATTGTAGATGATACGTGTCAAGCTGTGCACCATATTGGTGGATCGGTTTGGGCATCCACTCTATTGATACAGGTGTACATCGTGGGGTTCAAATCAGAAAGTTCTTTAATTCACTACATTTGGTCCATTCTTATTTGATCAGCAGGTTCCCAGAACTATGCTGCAGTGTTTATTTGTTGGGTGCATGAAACAAGAATGCTTCCCTGCCATGATGGGCCACCACATCCACGACAGGCTTTCTTTGGCTATGATAGTATGCAGGTCATGTCACTTAAGCTTGTTCCGGTGTTGTCTATTGAATATGAACCCCTTGAATCTATTGCTACTTAAGCAGTTACAACTTACGAGAACCAGTAGTCGAACATTTATAGACATCGACAAAAAGTGGGTTGAAGTCAATAGGAATCAACCAGCTGAACATAAAACGTGTATGATAGCCAGCCACGTGGTGACGAGGAGAATCTAAAAGTTAGTTCATCCAAACAGCATATTAAACATTTCGAAGCAGCTGTCATTTAAAGATGGGCCCTACCACATTGACATCATCATGAACTAAAATCATAGCAATACTTACTTTTGCAATAAAAATTTATTATATCTAACTTTTTTCGAGACTTGTGATCTGGAACAACTGTAGTTGACTTATGTTAATGCAAGGTATTGACCAACATGCAAAAATGTATTAGTATGAATTAGAAATTACTCTGGCGCATGATATCCAAATGTCCTTAATACATGATTCAAATGGAGACGTGCTTGCCATACCGGGAGCTTGATTTAAGAGGTTGAATTCTGCAATTTTCGCCTTGAAGTCCTCAAACAGAAGCACATTGCTTGATCTGATGTCCCGATGGATGATTGAAGGCTGAACTTTCTCATGTAGGTATCTATACCTTTTGCCACCTCGATGGCAATTTTGACTCTCTGCATAGCACAGGGCCAGACTGCGCACCCTGAACTCCTTTACTTCATGTTTATAGAGAAATACGCAACAGAATACATTATAAGGCATATGAGTGAAAAATACACAACAAGGGATTCGAATATGACTAGAGGCCGTTAGCACCCAATATTGATACACACAGCTCATAGATGGTTTCACATATATGTATGACCAACGACAACAACAACGACAACGATAGATCCATGGCGAAGTGGTAGAGCTACAACTACGCTATGGGCCAACCGTTTTTGTTGCAGATCAATAGGTCACTGGTTCGAACCCGGTTGGGCCCTATTGTTTTATTTTTCTAATTTTATTTCTTTGTCAACTACTGTCTTGGCCTTCCACACTTGCGTCACAAGTAGTCACTTTGAAGTTTTAACCATATCTAGATTTATTCCCTTTTCATCCGTTATGCATTTTTTGTCATGTCGATTCCTCTTTGTGAGAACTGTTATGCTTACATTGCATGGTCACCGCTATTCAAATAGTTCTCAATTACTTCCCTTTTCATCCGTTTTGCATTTTTCTGTCATGTCGATTCTTCTTTGTGAGAACGGTTATGCTTACATTAGATGGACACCGCTATTCAAATAGTTCCCTTTTCATCCGTTATGCATTTTTTTGTCATGTTGATTCTTCTTTGTGTGAACTGTTATGCTTACATTAGATGGTTACTGCTATTGAAATAGTTCTCAATTACTTCAAAATTAAGGCAATTATGCATTGTATATTCCGTGTAGCGTGATAGACTGATATACGCAGTTTTAGACACGTAGGACATTTCTCCAATTAGGCCCCTTCAACAGAATCTAAGAATGGCATAACCCAAAAATAGCATCTTACATAAAAGCTGGAACTGGCAATCCATGAGGGCAGGTTGGAGTATGTGTACCTAATTTATGATGGCATATACAGCTGATATGAGTATGTGTAAGTTCTTAACTAGTGCTCTAACCCATATCTATATCTGCAAGGATACAAATTGATATTCATTTTGCATTGACAATAAAGAGTGAACCAATTAATATTTGAACACAAGGATATGAATGCACCATCTATCTATTTGCTTGTGAAATTATTTATTTAGGGTCAAACAGAAATGGGTCCATAGCTCAGTGGTTGAGCAATTGACTGCAGATCAATAGGTCACTGGTTTGAACCCGGTTGGGCCCTATTCGTTTCTTTCTTCTATTTTAGTTTCCTTCTTCAACTATTATCTTGACCTTCCACACTTTCTTCTAAAGTATTTACTTTCGTCTCTTATGCATTTTTGTGTATGTCAGTTCTTCCTCCTGAGAATATTTTTTTCATCAAGTCGTACAATTTTTTGGTTAGGATAGAAGGGCAAATGTATTGGTTGGGTGCTTCAAGAGTTAATAACAGACAGGGTGATGTATTAGAGCATCTCTAGCAGACCCCGCAAAATCCCAACCCGCACAAGTGTTTTGCAGTTCGTGGAAAAGTGCATATGGAGGCCGGTGCGGACGAGGTCAGACTCAGACCCCATATAATCAACCCGTAAAAGAGAATATTCTCCGAATATACCTCTTTCTCTTCCTCTTCTCACGCCAATTTGAAATCAACCGGCGACCGACGTACGGACGAGGAAGACACGGCCAAAGTGGAGGAGAGAGACATGGGACGGCCACGACGCGTGGGCGGAGGCCGGGCGTGCGCGGCCGGACTCAGCTAGCTAGCTAGCGCGGACGTAGCTACCTAGCTAGTTAGTGCGGCCGTAGCTAGCTAGCTAGCTCGCATCGATTCAGCTAGCTAGCTTGCTCGCATCCACGCGGGCGACCTGGCGCGGCGGCCGGGCGAATGGGCGGCTGGGTGGCGGACGGGCGCGGTGGCCGGGCGAGCTTCATGGCGTTGGCGGGAACAGAGATTCCTCAACCGCCAACGTTGACTGGTATGCAGGGCCCTGACAAAATTGCCTTCAAAACTGTATATATGAGGGTTTCGGATTTGCGTTCAGGGGCCCCTTAAATTTTTTAAGGGTCGGACGATGTTAAGGGGTCTGTTTGGCCCTTTTTTAACTGGAACTGTGAAAAAGGTTATTTTGTAGGTTTGACCACTTATACGAGGTCTGCTAGAGATGCTCTTAGTTGCATGCCCAACAATGAACATCATATTATTATTTTTGTGGTAATGCACGAGATTCATATGTATTTTACAACAAGGCAATGGCTTTGGAGACATTGGATCTACCTATTGGCTTGGGGGAGGGGGGGCGTCACGAGCAAAGCACAGCTCCTCCCCCATTGATGGCGGGGGCGGATTAGCATGAACATGGGGGGGAGGGGATCAGAGCAGGGAGCGGAGCAGTTGACGGGAGACTCCTCCTTGGTGGTACGTGGGGAGAGAGGGCTCCATGAAAAGGGTGAGGTGTGCGTCATGGTTTTAAAGGAGAGGGCTCTAGCGAGAAATGTCCCGTTATAGTGGGAAACCAAGTATGAAGGGAGGGTCCGGCAGGAAAATGGTAGGGTGCGTCCTAGGGTGAGGATTTTATGATGGAAATGCGTGTTGGAAATAACATGATGGATAGTTCAAACAACCACATTCCCCCCATTTAGACGGTTGCATTTTGGGGAGCCGATAGGAGCCTGTTTGATGTCCTAACCCGCCCGTAGTAGGAGAAATGAGCTTCAACCTTGAAAACAATTTTAATCCTTCATTTGATTTATTTATATGCATGCATTGTAGACCATAGCAACGCGCGAGTGTTCTACTATTTTATCGTTCTACTAGTTTATCTTATTGTTTATCTTATTGTTAAGATTTCAAAATTTGGAAGAAAAATTGGGTTGTTTTACATATAATGCCTTTTATAGCTGACAAAAAACAAGTGCTCATATCTAGGGAAAGGAAGGGAATTTTAAGGTATCACATGATATATCATAACCTTTAATGGATATTTTTTGTGAAACAAACCACATATTCATATTCATTATATAAAGTTGAAAAATACAACACAGTGGACGATTAATGGATACTCACGTGCATGCATGCGTGTACACATGCAAATCCGCGGCGCAAGCCATGGTTTTCCGTACATAATGTATGTACTAGTGGTTGGGGCGCCACCTGGTGGCACCACTTATTACGGGCCTGTGCGCACTTATCTTGTCTCAACACATTCAGCTGTCATGTTTGGTCCTCAGTTTCATTCATGTGCATCAATATGAGTGTATTCTATAACATTAGGATCTATTAGTACTACATTGATCAAACTTACATGTACAATATTATTTGAGTTCGGGGGTACACCTGTTATTTAAGTTTGAGTACACCTAAAGGATGATATGTACCACTCACCCATGGAGCATAAACGAGTGAGACGATGCATTATAGTTAATCCAAAAGTGAAGACAAGCTAACATGAAGTGATTCAGTTTAGCTGAAGAAAGGGGCCTCATGAGGCCACAAATAAGGAACCAAACAAAAAAGAAAACTTTCAGAGTCCTCTAGAGGCTTGGCATCATCCATTTCCACATCAAAATCAGCATGATGCCTTTCACCAGAATTCTCTTGATCTTCATCTTGATGTACCCAACACAAATGCTTCATGGATTTTAGTCGGCTGTACTCCCCACCAGTTCTGCCCTTTCCCTTTCAGACACCCAGGAACAAGTTGATCTAACCCAGAACAACGTATAATTACCTAGTGATTCGTTGGACCTGAATGGCAAGATACCTAGCATGCACATGGAAGGTGAGAGTAAGAATAATATAACATTCTACCTCCGATCCAATGAAAGTGTCATGGCTTTAGTTCAGCATTAGTTCAAATTTGAACTAAAGCCACAATGCTTTTATTGGATCAGAGGGAGTACCATTTACTGATATGATTATTATTGTGCACAAAAAAATTGCCTGATGACAAGAGATCATAGTTAAGCATCATATATTTATTAACAGTGAAAGTCTTAATTAAAGGATACGAAACAACATACTTAGGGCAGGGAATCTATCCAGATTTTACATGCAAGAGTGTATCCTTATCTTAAATAAAGAAAACGTCTATGTATGATAAGATTCTTACTTCAGCGTTAAGACAGTCAGTCCAAAAGAGCAATAGAACAGTTCCATATATTAGATTGCAGAAGAAAATGCACCATAAGACATTCTAGTACTGCAAAAAAGGGAGACTAAAATACTTGAAAACTTAGAGGATTCTACACCAATACACCGCTAACCATAATATTTGAAGCTTCTGAAATGAACAAAAAAACAGACTAACAACGTATACAGCTGTAAGTAAAATATTTTATTGTGATGAATGTCAGGACGGGCGAAGGTGAACCAAAAACACATAAGAAACTTCTGTACTGAGCTTGAAGAAAATCACAACCGTGGACCAAGGGCATTTATACCTTCAGCTGTCGATTTTCAAAAAGTGTCTGCTCACCAAATATAAGCTGAAGCTCTAATTTCAGTATCTTATGAAAGCATGAAACCAACTCTACACTTCACCAAATTTTATATCATTCATACATTGATAACTATGAAGGGGAGCCTTGGCGCAGTGGTAAAGCTGTTGCCTAGTGACCATGAGGTCACGAGTTCAAGTCCTCAAAACAGCCTCTTACAGAAATGTAGGGAAAGGCTGCGTACTATAGACCCAAAGTGGTCGGACTCTTCCCCGGACCCTGCAGAAGCGGGAGCTACATGCACCGGGCTGCCCTTTTTCATACATTGATAATTGTACAACGGTTATGCTCCATGATGACCAAGGAAAGCTATATACTCCCTCCGTTCCTAAGTATAAGTCTTTGTAGAGATTTCACTATGGACCACATACGGAGCAAAATGAGTGAATCTACACTCTAAAATGCATCTATATACATCAGTATGTTGTTCATGGTGAAATCTCTACAAAGACTTATATTTAGGAATGGAGGGAGTACCTTATTGTCACTCATGTATGTTCAAAAATAGCTAGATATGTACTTCAAAACCATAAGCAATAGAGAGACTACAGAAACACATATCATTCCAAGCTGACCTATTTTAACAAGTATTAACTATGATAACGTGCAAATGAAAACTGAATCTGCAAGCCAATTTCATTTGTTCTATTTTCTTTTTTGGCGAATGGAAATTCCATTTCATCCTAATACTGTGATGAAAAATGCCAGTGTTAGAAAATGTAAATATATGTGATATGAACCTTCTAGCAATCCATAGTACCAAGCATTATAATTTGTAGATAGCAACCTGCAACTTTGCCTCTTCCATCCTCAGACGACAATTTCAAATCAGGAGTTGGTGGCCACTCATTAAATTTTGACTTGAACGGTACAGTTTCGTATCCCTCGATCATTTTCATAACATGTGATTTTGTTCGGGTACCATCATTGAGCAATATGTGGTCAAAAGTAAAGGATACTAAGCATGCAGCAACACAAAATATAAACCATTAGCATGCTTTGATTGTAGGATTAGGAAAATGTTTCTAGAGAATTTTATATGATATTTCACCAAGGTGGTACTTCTTCTAAAATCATCTGAATATATAATGTATTAATTTTTTCTTTCCTAGACAGAAACAAGTAAACATTTCGCAAGAACATGTATTAGTTCATGCAGCCAGATTGCTCTAGAATATTATCATACTTCTCTACAAGATTATATTTGACTGATAGGAATCAACTTGACATGTTATAACATGTGCTAGCAAGTGAGAATATTCATATTCAAAAACTGGCAACAACTCTCAAAGTGAAATGCACCCAAACATCGTTTGTATAAAGCAAATCATGTGTCGACGATTTAAAATCAATAGTCTCTAGCTGTCCTTCAAAACTGATAAGTCACAAAAAATGCTACCCAGTTCAACATTTTCAAGAGTTAATATATCTCATAGTCATGGATGAATTAATGCTGATAGCAAATTACTCTTATTGACTACTGATGATATTGCGCTTTGGGCATTTAATGTTAATCAATTACCATTGCAATTTGGCCGCAGCTTTCATGTCTTCTCTAGTCTCCTCTAAATGTATCTTCCTCGGAAGAGGAGCAACACCATCAAACAAAGCCCGAAATTCCCCAGCTTCAGCTAGTAAAACAATGCAACGTTAACCTCTCATAGTCAAAATCACAAATGACATAACTCTCTGCCAATGTGGACAATCACAACACATAAAGACATACGGCAAAAACAACTTCACGGGTAGAAGATCAGCTAACATGGAAGCACCAAAAAGAATATCTTACTACCCACGTCAAGGAAGAACGAGATTACCTCACACTAGGTTGAATGGTAGTGTAGTATTGGAGCATGCTCACTGAAGAAGCCAAGTCTTCCATCGGGACAAGGGACTGCAGTAACAGCAGCACAAACCCACTCATGAGAGTAAACTGTTCCAAAATGGAACACAAAATTTCATGCAGGCTTGATGACAGTTTGGAGCTGAATAAATACCTTTTACCAATGCGAACTTCCTGAAAGCAGTATATGTTGGGGATCATAGCAGAAATTTAAAATTTTCTATGCATCACCAAGATCAATCTATGGAGTAATCTAGCAACGAGGGGAAGGGGAGTGCATCTACATACCCTTGTAGATCACTGAGCGGAAGCGTTACTAGAACACGGATGAGGTAGTCATACTCGTAGCGATTCAGATCGCGGTCGATTCCGATCTAAGCGCCGAACAACGGCGCCTCCGCCTTCAAAGCACGTGCAGCCCGGTGACGTCTCCCATACCTTGATCCAGCAAGGAGAGAGGGAGAGGAGAGGGAGAGGTTGGGGAAGACTCCGTCCAGCAGCAGCACGATGGCGTGGTGGTGGTGGAGGAGTGTGGTACTCCTGCAGGGCTTCGCCAAGCACTACGAGAGACGAGGAGGGAGAGAGGTAGGGCTGCGCCTTGGGAGAGAGACTCGTGTGTTGTGCATCCCCAAAACCTCCACTATATATAGGGGCAAGGGCAAGGGGAGGCGCCCTAGGGTTTCCCCTAGGAGGGGCGGCCGCCAGGACAGATGGGATCTCCCCCTTGGGTGACTTGGCCCCCAAGCCAGGAGGTGGGAACCCTAGATGGGGCACCCCAAACCCCCTGGTCACGTGGGAATAGGTGAGGGGGGGGGGCATAGCCCCTTAGTGGACTGGTTTGCCCCCTTCCCTTGGCCCATGAAGCCCACCAACACTTACCGGGGCTCCCGAAACACCTTTCGGTCATGCTGGTCATCACCCGGTACCTCCGGAACACTTCCGGATTCCAAAACCCTCCGTCTAATATATCAATCTTCACCACCGGACCATTCCGGAACTCCATGTGACGTCTGGGATCTCATCCGGGACTCCGAACAACATTCGGTAACCGCGTACATACTTTCCCTATAACCCTAGCATCATCGAACCTTAAGTGTTTAGACCCTACAGGCTCGGGAATAATGCAGACATGGCCGAGACATCTCTCTGGTCAATAACCAACAGCGGGAACTGGATACCCATGTTGGCTCCCACATGTTCCATGATGATCTCATCGGATGAACCACGATATCAAGGATTCAGTCAATCCCATATACAATTCCCTTTGTCTACCGGTATAGTACTCGCCCGAGATTCGATCATCGGTATCCCGATACCTTGTTCAATCTAGTTACCGGCAAGTCTCTTTACTCGTTCCGTAATACATCATCCCATGATCAACTCCTTGGTCACATTGTGCACATTATGATGATGTCCTACCGAGTGGGCCCAGAGATACCTCTCCGTTTACACGGAGTGACAAATCCCAGTCTCGATTCGTGCCAACCCAACAGAATCTTTCAGAGATACCCGTAGTGCACCTTTATAGCCACCCAGTTACATTGTGGCGTTTGGTACACCCAAAGCATTCCTACGGTATCCGGGAGTTGCACAATCTCATGGTCTAAGGAAATGATACTTGACATTAGAAAAGCTTTAGCAGACGAACTATACGATCTTGTGCTAGGCTTAGGATTGGGTCTTGTCCATCACATCATTCTCCTAATGATGTGATCCCGTTATCAATGACATCCAATGTCCATAGTCAGGAAACCATGACCATCTATTGATCAACGAGCTAGTCAACTAGAGGCTTACTAGGGACATGTTGTGGCCTATGTATTCACACATGTATTATGGTTTCTGGTTAATACAATTATAGCATGAACAATAGACAATTATCATGAACAAGGAAATACAATAATAACCATTTTATTATTGCCTCTAGGGCATATTTCCAACAGTCTCCCACTTGCACTAGAGTTAATAATCTAGTTCACATCACTATGTGATTGCAATGAATCCAACACCCATGGGGTTTGTTCATATCTTGCTTGTGAGAGAGGTTTATTAGTCAATGAGTCTGAACCTTTCAGATCCATGTGTGCTTTACAAATCTCTATGTCATCTTGTAGATGCAGCTACCACGTGCTACTTGGAGCTATTCCAAATATCTGTTCTACTATATGAATCCGGTTTACTACTCAGAGTCATCCGGATTAGTGTCAAAGTTTGCATCAACGTAACCCTTTACGACAAACTCTTTTACCACCTCCATATCGAGAAAATTCCTTAGTCCACTAGTTACTAAGGATAAGTTCGACCGCTGTCGTGTGATCCATTCTTGGATCACTCTTGTACCCCTTGACTGACTCATGGCAAGGCACACTTCAGGTGCGGTACACAACATAGCATACTGTAGACCTACGTCTAAAGCATGCGGGACGACCTTCGTCCTTTCTCTCTCTTCTGCCATGGTCAGGTCTTGAGTCTTACTCAATATTCACACCTTGTAACACAGCTAAGAACTCCTTCTTTGCTGATCTATTTTGAACTCCTTCAAAATCTTGTCACGGTATGTATTCATTCGAAAGTACTATTAAGCGTTTTTGATGTATCCTTATAGATCTTGATGCTCAATGTTCAAGTAGCTTAATCCAGATTTTCCATTGAAAAACACTTTTCAAATAACCCTGCATGCTTTCCAGAAATTCTACATCATTTTTGATCAACAATATGTTAACAACATATACTCATCAAAAATTCTATAGTGCTCCCACTCACTTCTTTGGAAATACAAGTTTCTCATAAACTTTGTATAAACCCAAAATCTTTGATTATCTCATCAAAGTGTACATTCCAACTTCGAGATGCTTACTCCAGTCCTTAGAAGGATTGCTGGAGCTTTGCATACTTGTCAGCATCTTTCAGGATTGACAAAACCATATGGTTGTATCACATACAACCTTTCCTCAAGAAAAATGACGAGGAAACAATGTTTTTTACATCCTATCTGCAAGATTTCATAAATAATGCAGTAACTGCTAACATAATTCCAACAGACTCTTAGCATCGCTACGAGTGAGAAAGTCTCATCGTAGTCAACTCCTTGAACTTGTCGGGAAACATCTTAACAACAAGTCGAGCTTTCTTAATGGTGACACTTACCATCATTGTCTGTCTTCCTTTTAAAATCCATCTGCACCCAACAGCCTTACGACCATCAAGTGGTTCTTTCAAAGTCTATACTTTCTTTTATGCATGGATCCTCTCTTGGATTTTATGGCCTCGAGCCATTCTTCGGAATCTGGGCCCACCATCACTTCTCCATAGCTCGTAGGTTCATTGTTGTCTAGCAACATGACTTCCAAGACAGGATTGCGTACCACTCTGAGTAGTATGCATCCTTGTCGACCTATGAGGTTTGGTAGTGACTTGATCAGAAGTTTCATGATCACTATCATAAGCTTCCACTTCAACTGGTGTAGGTGCCATAGGAACAACTTCCTGTGCCCTGCTACATACTAGTTGAAGTGACGGTTCAATAACCTCATCAAGTCTCCACCATCCTCCCACTCAATTCTTTCAAGAGAAACTTTTCCTCGAGAAAGTACCCATTTCTAGAAACAATCACTTTTGCTTCCGGATCTGAAATAGGAGGTATACCCAACTATTTTTGGGTATTTTATGAAGATGCATTTATCCGCTTTGGGTTCGAGCTTATCAGCCTGAAACATTTTCACATAAGCATCGTAGCCCCAAACTTTTAAGAAACGACAGCTTAGGTTTCTCTAAAGCATAGTTCATACGGTGTCGTCTCAACGGAATTGTGTGGTGCCCTATTTAAAGTGAGTGCGGTTGTCTCTAATGCCTAACCCATAAATGATAGTGGTAATTCAATAAGAGACATCATGGTATGCACCACATCCAATAGGGTGCAGTTGTGATGTTCGGACACACCATCACACTATGGTGGTCCAGGCGGTATTAGTTGTGAAACAATTTCCACAATGTCTTAATTGTGTGCCAAACTCGTAACTCAGATATTCATCTCTATGATCATATCATCGGCATTTTATCATCTTGTCACGGTGATCTTCAACTTCACTCTAAAATGACTTAAACCTTTCAATAATCCAGACTTATGTTTCATCAAGTAAATATACTCAACATCTACTCAAATCATCTATGAAGTAAGAACATAACGATATCCACAGCGTGCCTCAGCACTCATTACTACACACATCAAAATGTATTACTTCCAACAAGTTGCTTTCTTGTTTCATCTTACTGAAAACGAGGCCTTTCAGTCATCTTGCCCATGTGGTATGATTTGCATGTCTCAAGTGATTCAAAATCAAGTGAGTCCAAACGATCCATCTGCATGGAGTTTCTTCATGCATATCTACCAGTAGACATGGTTCGCATGTCTCAATCTTTTCAAAAACTAGTGAGTCCAAAGATCCATCAACATGGAGCTTCTTCATGTGTTTTATACCAACATGACTCAAATGGCAGTGCCACAAGTATGTGGTACTATCATTACTATCTTATATCTTTTGGCATGAACATGTGTATCACTACGATCGAGATTCAATAAACCATTCATTTTAGGTGCAAGACCATTGAAGGTATTATTCAAATAAATAGAGTAACCATTATTCTCCTTAAATGAATAACCGTGTGGCGATAAACATAATCCAATCATGTCTATGCTCAACGCAAACACCAAATAACAATTATTTCGGTTTAACATCAATCCCGATGGTAGAGGGAGCGTGCGATGTTTGATCACATCAACCTTGGAAACACTTCCAACACATATCGTCATCTCACCTTTAGCTAGTCTCCGCAGCCTTTTATTTCGAGTTACTAATGCTTAGCAACCGAACTGGTATTTATTGCCCTGGTGCGACTAGGAGTACTAGTAAAGTACACAATAATATGACGTATATCCAAAATACTTCTGTCGACCTTGCCAGCCTTCTCATCTACCAAGTATCTAGGGTAGTTCTGCTTCAGTGACCGTTCCCCTCATTATAGAAGCACTTAGTCTCGGGTTTGGTTCAACCTTGGGTTTCTTCACTAGAGCAGCAACTGATTTGTCGTTTCATGAAGTATCCCTTCTTTCCCTTGCCCTTCTTGAAACTAGTGGTTTAACCATCAACAATTGATGCTCCTACTTGATTTCTACTTTCGCGGTGTCAAACATTGCGAGTTGCTCAAGGATCATCATGTCTATCCCTGATATGTTATAGTTCATCACGAAGCTCCAATAGCTTGGTGACAGTGACTATGGAGAACCATCACTATCTCATCTGGAAGATTAACTCCCACTCGATTCAAGCGATTGCAGTACTCGGACAATCTGAGCACATGCTCAACGATTGAGTTTTTCTCCCTTAGTTTGCAGGCTTAAGAAACTTGTCAGAGGTCTCATACCTCTTAACGTGGGCACTAGTCTGAAATTCCAATTTCAGTCTTTGGAACATCTCATATGTTCTGCGACGTTTCAAAAACATCTTTGGTGCTATAATTCTAAACCGTTAGTATTACTTACTAGACTATTACATAGTCATCAAAACGTGTATGTTAGATGTTTCCCAACATCTACAGACGATGCTCGAGGTTCAAGACACTGAGCGGTGCATTAAGGACATAACCCTTCTGTGCAGCAATGAGGACAATCCTCAGTTCGCGGACCCAGTCCGCATAATTGCTACTGTCAACTCTCAGCTAAATTTTCTCTAGGAACATATCTAAAACAGTAGAACCAAAGCGTGAGCTACGACATAATTTGCAAAGACCTTTTGACTATGTTCATTATAATTAAGTTCATCTAATCAACTTATTCAATGAACTCCCACTTAGATAGACATCCCTCTAGTCATCTAAGTGATACATGATCCGAGTCAACTAGGCCGTGTCCGATCATCACGTGAGACGGACTAGTCATCATCGGTGAACATCTTCATGTTGATCGTATCCACTATATGACTCATGTTTGACCTTTCGGTCTTCCGTGTTCCGAGGCCATATCTGTACATGCTAGGCTTGTCAAGTTAACCTAAGTGTATTGCGTGTGTAAATCTGGCTTACACCCGTTGTATGCGAACGTTAGAACCTATCACACCCGATGATCATGTGGTGCTTCGGAACAACAGACCTTAGCAATGGTGCATAGTTAGGGGGAACACTTTCTTGAAATTATTGCAAGGGATCATCTTATTTATGCTACCGTCGTTCTAAGCAAATAAGATGTAAACATGACAAACATCACATGCAAATCATAAAGTGACATGATATGGCCAATATCATCTTGCGCCTTTGATCTCCATCTTCGAGGCGCGGCATGAACACCATCGTCACCAGCATGACACCATGATCTCCATCATCATGATCTCCATCATCGTGTCTTCATGAAGTTGCCTCGCCAACTATTACTTCTACTACTATGCCTAATGGTTAGCAATAAAGTAAAGTAATTACATGGCGTTTTCATTGACACGCAGGTCATAAATAAATTAAGACAACTCCTATGGCTCCTCCCGGTTGTCATACTCATCGACATGAAAGTCGTGATTCCTATTACAAGAACATGATCAATCTCATACATCACATATATCATTCATCACATCCTTTTGGCCATATCACATCACATAGCATAGCCTGCAAAAACAAGTTAGACGTCCTCTAATTGTTGTTGCATGTTTTACGTGGCTGCTATGGGTTTCTAGCAAGAACGTTTCTTACCTACGCAAAACCACAAGGTGATATGCCAATTGCTATTTACCCTTCATAAGGACCCTTTTCATCGAATCCGATCCGACTAAAGTGGGAGAGACAGACACCCGCCAGCCACCTTATGCATCAAGTGCATGTCAGTCGGTGGAACCTGTCTCACGTAAGTGTACGTGTAAGGTCGGTCCGGGCCGCTTCATCCCACAATGCCACCGAATCAAGATAAGACTAGTAACGGCGAGAAAATTGAACAAATCATCGCCCACAACTACTTTGTGTTCTACTCGTGTATAGAATCTACGCACAGACCTAGCTCATGATGCCACTTCAGGGGATCATAGCAGAAATTTAAAATTTTCTACGCATCACCAAGATCAATCTATGGAGAAATCTAGCAACGAGGGGAAGGAGAGTGCATATACATACCCTTGTAGATCGCTAAGCGAAAACGTTACTAGAACGCGGATGAGGTAGTCGTACTCGTAGCGATTCAGATCGTGGTCGATTCTGATCTAAGCGCCGAACAACGGCGCCTCCGCGTTCAACACACGTGCAGCCCGGTGACGTCTCCCATGCCTTGATCCAGCAAGGAGAGTGGGAGAGGTTGGGGAAGACTCCGTCCAGCAGCAGCACGATGGCGTGGTGGTGGTGGAGGAGCGCGGTACTCCTGCAGGGCTTCGCCAATCACCACGAGAGACGAGGAGGGAGAGAGGTAGGGTTGTGCCTTGGGAGAGAGACTCGTGTGTTGTGCAGCCCCAAAACCTCCACCATATATAGGGGCAAGGGCAAGGGGAGGCGCCCTAGGGTTTCCCCTAGGAGGGGGGGCGGCCAGGGCAGATGGGATCTCCCCCTTGGGTGACTTGACCCCCAAGCCAGGAGGTGGGAACCCTCGATGGGGCGCCCCAAACCCCCTGGTCACGTGGGAATAGGTGAGGGGGGCGCACAGCCCCTTAGTGGGCTGGTTTTCCCCCTTCCCTTGGCCCATGAAGCCCCCCAACACTTGTCGGGGCTCCCAAAACACCTTTCGGTCATGCTGGTCATCACCCGGTACCTCCGGAACACTTCCGGACTCCAAAACCCTTCGTCCAATATATCAATCTTCACCTCCGGACCATTCCGGAACTCCTCGTGACGTCTGGGATCTCATCCGGGACTCCGAACAACATTCGGTAACCGCGTACATACTTTCCCTATAACCCTAGCGTCATCGAACCTTAAGTGTGTAGACCCTACGGGCTCGGGAATAATGCAGACATGACCGAGACATCTCTCTGGTGAATAACCAACAGCGGGATCTGGATACCCATGTTGGCTCCCACATGTTCCACGATGATCTCAACGGATGTTCCACGATGGCAAGGATTCAGTCAATCCCGTATACAATTCCCTTTGTCTACCGGTATAGTACTCGCCCGAGATTCGATCATCGGTATCCCGATACCTTGTTCAATCTCGTTACCGGCAAGTCTCTTTACTCGTTCCGTAACACATCATCCCGTGATCAACTCCTTGGTCACATTGTGCACATTATGATGATGTCCTACCGAGTGGGCCTAGAGATACCTCTCCGTTTACACAGAGTGACAAATCCCAGTCTTGATTTGTGCCAACCCAACAGAAACTTTCGAAGATACTCGTAGTGCACCTTTATAGCCACCCAGTTACGTTGTGGCGTTTGGTACACCCAAAGCATTCCTACGGTATCCGGGAGTTGCACAATCTCATGGTCTAAGGAAATGATACATTAGAAAAGCTTTAGCAGACGAACTATACGATCTTGTGCTAGGCTTAGGATTGGGTCTTGTCCATCACATCATTCTCCTAATGATGTGATCCCGTTTTCAATGACATCCAATGTCCATGGTCAGGAAACCATTGAAGGAAATATGCCCTAGAGGCAATAATAAATTTATTATTTATTTCCTTATATCATGATAAATGTTTATTATTCATGCTAGAATTGTATTAACCGGAAACATAATACATGTGTGAATACATAGACAAACAGAGTGTCACTAGTATGCCTCTACTTGACTAGCTCGTTAATCAAAGATGGTTATGTTTCCTAACCATGAACAAAGAGTTGTTATTTGATTAACAAGGTCACATCATTAGTTGCATGATCTGATTGACATGACCCATTCCATTAGCTTAGCACCCGATCGTTTAGTATGTTGCTATTGCTTTCTTCATGACTTATACATGTTCCTATGACTATGAGATTATGCAACTCCCATTTGCCGGAGGAACACTTTGGGTGCTACCAAACATCACAACGTAACTGGGTGATTATAAAGGAGCATTACAGGTGTCTCCAAAGGTACATGTTGGGTTGGCGTATTTCGAGATTAGGATTTGTCACTCCGATTGTCGGAGAGGTATCGCTGGGCCCTCTCGGTAATGCACATCACATTAGCCTTGCAAGCATTACAACCAATATGTAGTTGTGAGATGATGTATTACGGAACGAGTAAAGAGACTTGCCGGTAACGAGATTGAACTAGGTATTGGATACTGACAATCGAATCTCGGGCAAGTAACATACCGATGACAAAAGGAACAACGTATGTTGTTATGCGGTCTGACCGATAAAGATCTTCGTAGAATATGTAGGAGCCAATATGGGCATCCAGGTCCCGCTATTGGTTATTGACCGGAGACGTGTCTCGGTCATGTCTACATTGTTCTCGAACCATAGGGTCCGCATGCTTAAAGTTACGATGACAGTTATTATGAGTTTATGCATTTTGATGTACCGAAGTTAGTTCGGAGTCCCGGATGTGATCACGGACATGACGAGGAGTCTCGGAATGGTCGAGACATAAAGATTGATATATTGGATGACTATATTCGGACACCGGAAGGGTTCCGGAGAAGTTTCGGATAAAACCGGAGTACCGGAGGGGTTACCGGAACCCCCCGGGGGGTTAATGGGCCTTATGGGCCTAATGTGGAGAAGAGGAAGGGGCTGCCAGGGCAGGCCGCGCGCCCCCTCTCCCCCTAGTCCGAATTGGACAAGGAGGGAGGGGCGGCGCCCCCCCTTTCCTATTCTCCCTCCACCTCTCCTAATTGGATAAGGAACGGGGAGGGGAGTCCTACTCCTGGTAGGAGTAGGATTCCTCCTGCGCCCTCCTCTAGGCCGGCGCACTACCCCCCCTTGGATCCTTTATATACGGAGGCAGGGGGCACCCTAGAACACACAAGTTGATCCTCGTGATCGTTCCTTAGCCGCGTGCGGTGCCCCCTGCCACCATATTCCACCTCGGTCATATCGTTGTAGTGCTTAGGTGAAGCCCTGCGTCGGAAGAAGACGTACGACTACTTCCTCTACGTTGTGTCAACGCTTCCGTTGCGATCTACAAGGGTACATAGATCATACTCTCCCATCTCGTTGCTATGCATCACCATGATCTTGCGTGTGCGTAGGAAATTTTTTGAAATTACTGCGTTACCCAACAACCATGACCATCTATTGATCAACGAGCTAGTCAACTAGAGGCTTACTAGGGACATGTTGTGGTCTATGTATTCACACATGTATTACGGTTTCCGGTTAATACAATTATAGCATGAACAATAGACAATTATCATGAATAAGGAAATACAATAATAACCATTTTATTATTGCCTCTAGGGCATATTTCCAACAGTATACCCTTCAGGCTGTATGTGCATTTTGTTATGGAAATGGTCTGAATCAGATACTATCCTGCCAGGAAAGAAACTCACACAATAAGGTTTGTTATACACTAAGAAGAACGAACAAAGGAGGAAATGCAGATGCATATATAAACATAAACATGCAAAGCTCATCCAGCACCAAGAAAAGGGGTCAGCAGAAGATATACAACAACATGAACAGAAGATGTATGTGCCAAATAAGAGCTCCATATATGCTCTAAGGCATAGACTGTCATCTTAAGTAATGTTCAGAATGATTTCTCTGATGGAAACCTTCTATGCCTACATTAAACACAATCAAAATGGAGTTTCAATGGTATAATTTTATGGCACATAAAGTTAAATGACAAAATATGAAGACACAACATAAATTGGAATGGAGGGAGTAAATGGAAATCAATTATTTCTTGTAAAGGGTTATGGGTAGGAAGAACAAACTAAAACAGATCAGTTCTTTGGATTATTGGCGCTAGTGCAATATGAACTGCATCATAATTGAACATATAACATATGTCCATACCTCTGGAACAAATAGAACTCCACTATCCAGAAGTGCCAAGTCTGCTTGTGTCTCCCACAAGGAAAACTTGCATAAAGCGGCAGCATTGTAGCTCAAAAGGGCACTCCAAGATTCAAGTGAGAAACAGGGCATCCTTGAAATGGGTAGGGTCGACATGCTTCCAGAGCATTTTTTGCATCTTTAAACGCTGGTTACTCTATTTAGAGGGGGGGAGCTACTGTGCTATTTGCTCAAACATACCTAGGTTGCTCACACGAAGATTTCTCAGTTCTATCTGAGTCATTTCAGCATCCTCTCCATTTTCTTCTGATAAATTATTACAAGAGCCTATCGCGTCATCTTGGCCATTATCATTAGAACCATCATTTTCAATGGATTTCCGAAGTTGCAACATATTTTCTGGAAGCTTTTGTGTGAGGAGAAACCTATACAATCGATATTTTTTTAGTATCATACCAATAGGGCATCATGCAAGATAACAGAAAATCTCTCAAGTCTGATGTGTATTCAGGAGAAAAACAATTATTGCTTAAAAATATATAAGAGGTTCTCAACTCATACTCCTTGGCTTTTTCTAAGCCTCAGGAGAAGCATGTTTGCTTGCATTTGAGATGCAAGGAAGAAAGAAGGCCATTCAGAAAGGGCACCGCCTGCTTCTACTTAATCCTGAGGTATAAACACAACTTTAGTGTACTGCTTCGAAAGAAAAAGAAAAATATACGCTATTATCTTTTCACAAAACCAAACCTTGCAAAATCATGGGTGCCAAAGAATTGAACAAGTATTGATTGATCAAACCGAATTGACTTCAGGGCCCGGCTAGCATGAACATTTGACTCGTCCACTATAACAACTGGCCACATTGCATGACCTGTTGAGGCACACAAGGCTCTTTATATGAGAACAAATTCCAAGTCACTGAGAAAAGTGAGAAGCCTCGTCCACTATAACAACTGGCCACATTGCATGACCTGTTGAGGCACACAAGGCTCTTTATATGAGAGCAAATTCCAAGTCACTGAGAAAAGTGAGAAGCCTACGGGTAAAAGGGTGCACTGAAATATGGCAAATCAACCACATAACTAAATGAAACAATTTAACAGAAAGGGAAATCCATGTCACTTGTTTACTTTAGGAATGTAGGAATGTGGAGGAAAATAGGACTAAATGATAAAATAACAAGTTAATGTCGGGTAATTGAGGAGATGAATACGAAAATTTCAAATAATAAATCAATACTGGGCTTAACATTGGAAAGCATTTTCTGTAAAAAGAGGCAGTTAACCATCTAACACATGTGATGTGCATGAGAAATCTAATAAAGTTGTAAGTTGATGCAAAACTACCATAAACACTAGAATAAATAAAGTATCACACTGTAAAAGTTCAAAGTAATATGGACAATGACTACAAACAATGCAATAAAACTTGTGATGGCAGAAAGAATAAATGGAAAGGACCATTGGCATCTAATCGCAGTTAACAGCTAGAACCATCGGCACTCATAAGGAAAAGACATAGGAGTACCTATTATTTTAGCCCACGCTATATTATCTGGATCAAGACCTTGGTAGTCATGAAAGCTGATAGCAAGTGCAAGTAGCTCATCGTATCCCTTCTTATATCCAGGTTAGATGATCCAAATTTCAGGTTCAGGCACTTCATTTCCTCAGATGAAATGAGAAATTTATCATTTCATTATCTAGGGTAAGGTCTTCATACTTCACCTGCAGTTCATTTAGCTTTAGATATCAACTACACGACATTTTACATGCCACTCTTCATAGTGCAGACATTACATGGAAAACAGAGTGGTAGATAACATGCCTTTTAGTAAGGAAAATGCAGAATTTTTTTTGAAATCTAACTGAGGACAATCCTCTCAGCCACACCAATTTTTCATGAATAAGAAAAATAAGAACCAGGTATATAGAAAGCATACAAAATTCTTGGTTAGTTCCGTGTAGGCCGTGATGGAACCCTTGTACCAATCATCATCTTTGGGCCAGAAAACCTGCATTCACCATCAAAATTTAGGACCCAGTTTTGCTGCATTCCATATAGTGATGAAACAAACACATGCTCAGAATAGACGTCATCAGTAACTTACCTTGCACACTAAACTGACAAACGCCTGCGGATCGGCACCCTAAATTTCCAACGTGTGACAAAGCCAGCATCAAAATTACACGGAGAACAAGTATTCTAGTTGGCCGTTCTTGTTGCTAAAGTCATGAGGAGAGTTTCATTGCAAAGCAAGCACATATCGACATGAGTCGTCGTCAGAATATATGAACAACTAAGAGGAATGAATAATTAATTGCATAAACAAAAATAAAAGACATGGGTAAACTTGCAGGAGGGGTAGTATATAAAGTTGATTACCACTATCTTCCAGCCACAACCTTCTTGACGAGCCTAAACCCGGTGCGGTGCAGCCGGTGCTTCTGTGATTTTCATGGAACATCTTCTAGGCAAATATAAAAACGAATCTGCACAAACAAAGATGATGGTTCTGGGCATTAAATCATGGCATCCCTTAAATAAAAAAATAGGAGTGGAAGAGAGAGGTAGGATGCTATTCAGGAGGGACTGGAGGGGTGTTGGCACCTACAAAGCTCAAATAGGCGACGTTGGTGGAGCAGAGACTTGAGGCGTTCCATACAACTCGGCTATGGTGGCGTTGTGTGCATTTCGTGTTGACCAGGGCGCCAACTCACACCCGTCATCTTCCACCGATGGGAACGAATTGATGAACAAATCCACATGGACTATGGCCCCGAAGCCGTCTTCTTCAGTTTTGACACAGACTTCATCGTGGGGCGGGAGCAGCGCAGCCATTATCTCCCCCCCCTTCTCCTCTGCGCCTCGGCTGTCGTCGCCCCATCAGCTCCTCCCTGTCTCTATCTGCGCCCAATGCAGGCGGGGCAGACCCCAGGCTGAGCAGCTCGTGAGCGGGCGCTTCCGCCATGAGCCCCTGCCCAGCGCCTCCTCCTCCAGCTGTCGCGACGCCAGTGAGGACGGCCGTTGCTCCTCGAGCCGCGACTTCTTGCAGCGACAATAGTAGTAGACGATCACGGGAGGCTTGCCGCCCGCGGCGGCGGACGCAGAGCTGCGGGGCTTCTTGCGGGGCGGGCAGGGAGTGGTGGAGGAGTAGACACGGCCGATGTCAGACACTGGAAGAGCCAGGATGGGATGATTGGATGGTGGAGGCGCGTCGCCGGCGCGGACGGGCGAGCCCTCGTGCGGTGGATATGGGTGGCGGCGGCGGAGATGCATGGAGGGGATGGGGCGTGGGGCTGGAGAAGATGGAACGAGAGAGAGGTCGCGTGTGCGGGTTTCCTTTCTATCGCGTTTAGGGCATCTCCAGCCGTGCCCCAGGAAGGCCTCCCCAGGTGATTTTTTCATGCCGGCGCCAAAAAAACGGCCCAGTCGCGCCCCCAGGAGCCCGATTCTCACCGGCCTGGGCTGAAAACAGCGCCGGCGGACCCAGGCCGAACCCGGCGCGGTGGGGGGCGCCCGGGGGTGCCGGGGCGAACTGTTTTGGCGCGAAACAGCCACGGGTCCGCCGCGTCAGCAACACGGCGCCTCGTCTTCCCCCAACGGCCTCGGTTCCCACGGGGAATCAATGCCAAGGCTGCCGCCGATCATCCTTGCCATTGATTCCTCACGGGCGGCGCGTCAAGGGACGGCGCGCCGACGCCTCCCCTCCCTCGCACGTGTACACACGGGTGCGGCGCGGCTATATAGCCGGTGGCCTGCACTCGCTTGTGCCCACACCAGCCCCGCCCCTCGCCGCCGCCCAGCTCCTCCCTCTCCCTACCTCTCCCGAGCGCCGCCGCCCAGCCCCTCCCTCTATCTCTCTACCTCTCCCGAGCCTGTCGCCATGGCGGAACGCTACCCCGGAGACGAGGCGGCGGCCAACGGCTTCGGCCGCCGTTCGCTCCGCGGACAGGAGTCCTGGCTCCTATTCCAGGCGAACATCCCAGCGCCACTGGACATGCGTGCCGGGCTCAGCGCCGGGGGAGTGCCCATTCCCCCGTTGCCCGACGCCGTGGCGAAGCCGACGTACTTCGCCGAGGAAGTCGAGGTCGTGCTCGCCTCCCTCACCGACGCCCAACTCTCCCTTCCCCAGTACGCCGCCGACAACCACGCGGCTTGGGCGGCGTATTTCGAGCGCCGCCAGCAGCTGCGCTTGGCGTCCATCAACGGCGCGCCGGTGGTTGGCGGCCGGCAGAACAGCGACGGGCGCCACCTGTGGTGGGGCGTCCCCGGCCGCACACTCGAGGGCGTGCTGACTTACCTCGAGGGCGGCAATGACCCGCCGTTGGCGTACCTAGGGAGGGCGGCCGCCCTGGCGCAGCACCGACATGCCGGGCCATGGGCGCCAAGGAGGTTCGGGTCCTCCTCCTCTTCTTCCTCCTCCCGATGTTCATCACACTCCTCCGGCACTCCGGCCCTGCTCGGCGTCAAGGCCGAGCCCGCGGCGGAGACGCCGCTCGGCCGGCGCACCCGCAGCGCCGGCATCGTCATCAACGAGGGCGGCCGGCGCGCCTCCTCGGCAGCTCCTCCTCCGCACTTCGTCCAGCCAAAGACGGAGCCAGGGCTCGCGCTGGTGAAGACGGAGCCAGGGCTCGCGCCGGTGAATAAGGAGCCGGCCGCGCCGGTGACGACGGAGCTCGACGACGACGAAGTGGCCCTGGAATGGGCGCGCATTGACTCCATAGTGATGGAGAAGGAGCGCCTGGAGAAGGCGAAGGAGCGCCAACGTGCCGCCCTGCTTCGTTTCGCGGAACGTCGACGCGGCCGCGACGAAGGCGGAGTTGTCGTCATCTGCGACAGCGACGACGATGACGACGATGCGCCGCCACCAGTCCGCCATGGCGACGCCCAGCAGGGGTCCAGCAGGGACGCCCGCGTCAAGGAGGAGAAGGCCGACGACGACGACGATGCGCCGCCACCAGTCCGCCATGGCGACGCCCAGCAGGGGTCCAGCAGGGACGCCCGCGTCAAGGAGGAGAAGGCCGACGACGACGCTGGCGGCGACGGCGGCGACTTCAGCCAGTTTTTCCTTTAGATTAGTTTATGTATATGTGCTATGTAATGAAAATCCGCGAACTTCGCCGAAATGTGCCGAAATTTATCGTGTTTGGCCGAATTTTATCGTGTTTAAGCCGAACTTGTTTTATTTTAAAACGTGCCTGGGGACGGCCCTGGGGCCGGCGGCTGGGGACCAACTCGGCCCCAGGCTCAATTTTTTGCGTTGGCTCACCCCCAAGCGGCGATTTTAGGCCCCCCTTGGGGGCCAACGGCTGGAGATGCCCTTAGGATCCTCCAGTTGGCCACCGCGTTCAGGACCCTCTCATTTAATTGGCCAGCACGAATATTTCTCGCCATTGGCTACCATGTATAGTGCGCATGTGATGACGTGGACATTGCGAGCGAGCGCCCTTTGCGCGACTCGTAAAGGGTTCAATACGGCTAGAAAAGAAAACCCATTATACTATACGACGGTACTGCAATTAGGAGATGCTATTCTTGGCTCGAAACACCAGTAGAAAACACGGTTTTGATCCAGACCATATAAGAGTATTAATTCCGGTTCTCTTACGAACCTGGACCAATCACTACTGGAAACAAAGAATTTGCCATTAGTCAGATCTTTGTCGTCTGTTAGCGGATGGCAAAAACGGGCTAACGGCAAAGACCCTGTTTGCCATTAGTCAATTTTTTGTCGTCCGCTAGCAGACGACAAAGAGGTGGGTAGGCCCAGTGGAGGTCTAAACCCTAACGGCCCACCAGCCTCACCTCTTTCCTGTCTGCTAGCGGACGACAAAGATTTAACTATGTAATGGCCGTTCCCCCGCCTCCTCTCTCTCTCTGTTCTCTCTCTCCCTAACCCCCGAGCCCAATCGCGCGTCGCCAGTCAGATCGCCCCCGACCCCCACCGCGCCCTCGACCGCACCCCGCCGCCGCCCACAACCGCCCCCCGTCCCCGACCACACGCCAGCCCGGCCGGCCGCCTACTGCGACCGCCGCTCCGGCCCCCCGTCGCTCCTGCACGCCGCCCCGGCCTGCCGATCCGCCCCCCTCCCCCCCCGATGCCCCACCGTGTTGGCCCGCCGCCCGCCCCCCCCCCCCCCCGACCCCACGCCGCTCCGGGCCGCCAGATGCCCCACCCCCCCCTCCGCGACGCCCCGCCACCCGGACCCGCCGGCGTCGGCCTCCTCCACCTCCCCCACTCCGGGGAGCCTCCTCCCCCTCTTTTTTAGTTTAGTTTATAGTTTAGATTTAGTTTAGGTTTTTTCTGTTTTTTTAGGTTTAGGTTTAGTTTTGTTTTAGTTTAGTTTAGATTAATTTGGTTTATGTTTTTTTCTTCAGTTTTTTAGGTTTAGGTTTATGTTAGTTTAGTTTAGGTTTAGTTAAGAAGAAAGAAGAAAGATGAAAAAAAGAAAATAAGAAGTAGAAGAAGAGGAAGAAGAAGAAAATAAGAGGAGGAGGAGGAGGAGGAAGAAGAAGAGGTTAGGGGTGCGTCAGCACCGACGGAACCAGGTCGAGGTTAGGGGTGCGTCAGCGCCGACGGAACCAGGTCGAGGTTAGGGGTGCGTCAGCGCCGACGGAACCTGGTCGAGGATCGACGTTAGGGATCGATCGTTGAGGATCTTCCGGTCCAAGTATCGACCGGCTGGTGTCGTAGCTTAAGATGAGGACGTCCCCGAGATGAAGGTCATGAGCGTGGGTGAACTTCTTCCATCTGTGCACGAATAACGGATGGAAGCAGTTCGCCTGCGCTGATGACCTTCAGCTCGGGCATGTCCGCGTCTTAAGATACGACAACGGCCGCACCATGCTCACAATGAAGTTGTTTGACAGGACCATCGAGGGGGCGAGGGGTCGATGGTCGAGGATCTTTAGGTCCGAGTGCTGACCGACTGGTGTCGTAGCTTAAGATGAGGACGTCCCCAAGCTGAAGGTTATGGGACTGGGTGAACTGCTTCCACCCGTGCGCGAAGAAGGGATGGAAGCAGTTCGCTCGCGCTGATGACCTTCAGCTCTGTCACGTTTGCATCTTAAGCTACGACAACAAACGGACCATGCTCACAGTGAAGGTGTTCGACAAGACCATCGAGGGGGTGAGCTGTCGAGGGGTCAATGGTCGAGGATCTTTCGGTCTGATTGTTGACCGACTGGTGTCGTAGCTTAAGATGAGGACGTCACCGTGCTGAAGGTCATGAGCGTGGGTGAATTGCTTCCATCTGTGCATTAATAACGGATGGAAGCAGTTCGCCCACGATGATGACCTTTAGCTCGAGCACGTCCACATCATAAGATACGATAACAGTCGCACCATGCTCACAGTGAAGGTGTTCAACAGGACCACCGAGGTGGCGAGGGGTCGTGGGTCTAGGGGTCGATGGTCGATGATCTTCCGGTCCGTGTGCTGACCGACTGGTGTCGTAGCTTAAGAAGAGGATGTCCCCGAGTTGAAGGTCATGATACTGGGTGAAGTGCTTCCATCCGTGCATGAAGAACGAATGGAAGCAGTTCGCCTGCGCTGATGACCTTCAGCTCAGGCACATCTGTATCTTAAGCTACGACAACAATGGCACCATGCTCACAGGGAAGGTGTTCGACAGGACCACCGAGGGGTCGAGGATTGACGAGGGGTCAGGGTTCGAGGGTCGCCGAGGGGTCAGGGGTCGAGGGTCGATGGTCGAGGATCTTTTGTCAGGAGTCAGTTTGGTATTCATGTAGGTATTCAATTTTTGTACGTTGTACTAATTCAGTTTACTCTTCTGTCATGATAGGTGTTGAAAGATGGTGGGCGCTGGTCCTCGGTGTGGTGGGAGTGGTACTTCCATTCCACCCATACCTCTTCGGAGAGCGTTGTACGAGGGTATGGCTTCACCGGTGGGCGCTTCTTCGTTGGTGTCATTGCCTACCTAAAGAGGAGGCCGAGGGGGGAGGAAGAGAGGAGGTCGGGGAGAATGTGGTCGCGGGAGAGGTAGGTAGGCTCCTACGCCTTCCTTGCCGCCACCCCCAGCTGATTCATCCGAGCACACGACCGCTAGGGGGCACGTCTGAGGAGGAGGCTACGCGGACTCTGGTTCGCGAGCCTCAGGTCGACGGGCCTTCGGCCCACGAGACTCCGGTCCACGGGCCTTGGGTCGACGGGCCTTCGGTCCAGGACGCTTCGGCCCATGTGACTCCTCCCCAGGATACGTCCCAGGAGACGTCCGGGTGGGGTACCTGGCAGGATCCTCCTAAGGGGTCGAGTGGCCATGCTGATGGTGGCGGGCATCAGATTTCTGATAGCAGTGAGGACGAGGTGGTTGAGGGGGCCACCATCCACCAGCATGGTAGTAAGCGGCTCCCATCTGTGCCGGCGACCCGCGAGCAGAGGTGGTTGATTTGGCCTGATGGGACAAGGTAAGTGCATTTACTCTTTTTCTACCTTTTCCCATCACGTCTTTTCAAAATATCTAATGTGTTGGCCTTGTCATACTGTAGGGGTTGGGACCACCCTTAGGATGTCCGCAGGCCCAACCAACTCCTTGGTGTGATTTGCCGGCAAAACTTCATGGGTGGGTCACGTTGCCCGGTGAGGGTCAGCTTCCAGAGCTAGGATTGACCTAGGAGCACTACTTGGCTGCCCCGGCCCCGCCAGATTAGATCATCGACGGTGTCTTGTGCCACACGAGGGCCGACATGGTGATCAGAACGTTTTGGGTAATTTCTCATTTACACAATTAAAAATCTTCGAATAAGCTTAGTTATTGTACTAAGCAATGTTGTCTCATTTGATTGCATACCTTCTATAGGTGTGAGGAGGGATATGAGGAGGCTTGTGCACGGGTTATCGATGCCGAGTGTAGGCGCCTACTACAAAACTTACGACACGAGGCTCAGGTGCAGGCTATTCGAGACAACTTCACCTTGCGTGGTGTTCGGAAGCCCAAGAAGAAGTGCCATGGAAAGTTTCTGCAGAAGGAGGAGTACATGAAGGTAATTGCCTATATTCTTAAGGCATTGTTCTTAGTTTCGTTGATTTGATTCATAGGCGTAGCGCTCAAGTTTCTCTTTACTGACTTAGGTGCCCTCGATATGGTGTGCTGATAAAATGGATTGTTGGGAGGCGTTGGTGGATGAGTAGTGCTCAGACGCATGGCGGGCCGTCCACAAAGGTGCCAAGGACAAGCGTGCCCAAATGAGAGGTGTGCCACACCATCAAGGCAGCGCCAACTTATATCAATACGGGCGGAACTGGGTATGTGGTTTGCTTCATGATTCATGCAAATCATTCTGTCATGCTAGCTTCAGCCCTTTAATTACTAATACTATGTTCCTCTCTTTTAGGCGGGATACAATATGGCATCGGTGCCAGAGGTGTTTGACCTCTATGCCATGGCCCATACTGCCCCGTTCAAGAAGGCCAAGGCATTCTCCGCGCTTGACCTCAATCAACCAGAGAACATCACCAACATCTGCTCTCACAACAAGCTCGTGAAGTACAGAGATATCTGGCACTTGTGAGGATGATACGTCTCCAACGTATCTATAATTTTTTTTTGTTCCATGCTATTATATTATCCATCTAGGATGTTTTATATGCATTTATATGATTTTTATATGATTTTTTGGGACTAACCTATTAACCTAGAGCCCAGTGTCAGTTTCTGTTTTTTCCTTGTTTTTGAGTTTTACAAAAAAGGAATACCAAACGGAGTCCAATTGACCTGAAATTTCGCGGAGATCATTTTTGGAATAGAAGAAGCCCACTGAGTACCGGAGATGGGCCAGAAGAGTCCCGAGGCCACCATGACGGTGGGGGCGCGCCCCTTACCTCATGGCTGCCTCGGGGACCCCCCTGACTTGTTCCCGACTCCAACACCTCTTATATATACCCAAACTTCCAGAAAGAAACCTAGATCGGGAGTTCCACCGCCGCAAGCCTCTGTAGCCACAGAAAACCAATGTAGACCTGTTCCGGCACCCTGCCGGAGGGGGGAATCCCTCTCCGGTGGTCATCTTAATCATCCCGGCGCTCTCCATGATGAGAAGGGAGTAGTTCACCCTCGGGGCTGAGGTTATGTACCAGTAGCTATGTGTTTAATCTCTCTCTCGTGTTCTTGATTCGGCACGATCTTGATGTATCGCGAGCTTTGCTATTATAGTTGGATCTTATGATGTTTCTCCCCCTCTACTCCCTTGTAATGGATTCAGTTTTCCCTTTGAAGTTATCATATCGGATTGAGTATTTAAGGATTTGAGAACACTTGATGTATGTCATGCATGTGCTTATCTGTGGTGACAATGGGATATCACGTGATCCACTTGATGTATGTTTTGGTGATCAACTCGCGAGTTCCGTGACCTCGTGAACTTATGCATAGGGGTTGGCACACGTTTTTGTCTTGACTCCCCGGTAGAAACTTTGGGGCACTCTTTGAAGTTCTTTGTGTTGGTTGAATAGATGAACCTAAGATTGTGTGATGCATATCGTATAATCATACCCACAGATACTTGAGGTGACATTGGAGTATCTAGGTGACATTAGGGTTTTGGTTGATTTGTGTCTTAAAGTGTTATTCTAGTACGAACTCTATGATAGATTGAACGGAAAGAATAGCTTCGTGTTATTTTACTACAGACTCTTGAATAGATCGGTCAGAAAGAATAACTTTGAGGTGGTTTCGTACCCTACAATAATCTCTTCGTTTGTTCTTCGCTATTAGTGACTTTGGAGTGACTATTTGTTGCATGTTGAGGGATAGTTATATGATCCAATTATGTTATTATTGTTGAGAGAACTTGCACTAGTGAAAGTATGAACGCTAGGCCTTGTTTCAACGCATTCCAATACCGTTTACTCTCACTTTTACCACTTGTTACCTTGCTGTTTTTATATTTTCAGATTACAAAAACTTATATCTACCA
The DNA here is from genome assembly GCF_056163025.1 of Triticum urartu. Lineage (NCBI taxonomy): Eukaryota > Viridiplantae > Streptophyta > Magnoliopsida > Poales > Poaceae > Triticum > Triticum urartu. The sequence goes on from NC_141876.1 coordinate 598,992,929, forward strand.
TCCATATTGCACTTGTATCACCATCTCTTCGCCGAACTGGTGCACCTATACAATTTACCATTGTATTGGGTGTGTTGGGGACACAAGAGACTCTTTGTTATTTGGTTGCAGGGTTGTTTGAGATAGACCATCTTCATCCTACGCCTCCCACGGATTGATAAACCTTAGGTTATCCACTTGAGGGAAATTTGCTACTGTCCTACAAACCTCTGCACTTGGAGGACCAACAACGTCTACAAGAAGAAGGTTGTGTAGTAGGCATCAGAGGACTTTAACTCGAGCGGACCGTTTGATCCGGAGCTGGTGATGATATCTGGTGGCGGGCGGTCCCATGGCTCGATAGCCATTGGAGATGGACTTATCCGTTGTCCTTGCAGTCTGCCGGAGATCAAGGCGCGCCAAACGAGCTCAGATCCTGAGATAAGGCCTTGTCCACAGCCAATCGAGATCGCCTTCCAGGTTAGTTATACAGACTCAGATTTCTTTCAAGCATTACATTGTGTGTGCTGCCATTGATGATTACAATGCTAACGTAGAGTGGTGTTGGAGGCTTCTCTTCAGATTGAGCGAGATAGAACCCAGGCGCTTCTGGTAGAGAGGGAGCTGGAGTTGGAGGAGAAGACGACAGGGTTGATGGAGGAGGAGAGGGCACGGAATGATATGCGGAACCGGGCCATGTACAAGCTCCTCGTGGTATGTTTCTTCTGCATATTAGCCAAATCATGGACGTAATGTTCGTTTCATTACTAACTAGTATGACTGACCCGTGAAAACCAAATGTGCAGTCTGTGTGCTAGAGGGCCGGTCAGACCCCTCCGTCGATGCTAGAGATTTCTCCGGGGACTATGATGAGTTTAATTTGAATGGTCATTAGTTACTAGTATTAACATTTGAGTGTCGTCATGCTAATAAGATCTTGCAAATGATCTTTGGTGCAGCGTGCCTCCACACAAGCATCACATGATCCTTCTCCAGGTGGTGGTACCGGCACGAGCCACGGCAGTGCTTCACCTCCATGATGACGGTAAGATTTCTCTAGTGTTTTGCTTACCAAATGCATAAAGACCTAGACTTAGCTTTATTTCCTCCAACATGCTTACCATAATGACCTAGACTTAGCTTATCTTCCTCCAAAATGACATAATTAGCTTACTTAGCTCCAAAATGATCTATACTTAGCTTTGTTTCCTCCGAAATGACCTAAGTTAGCTCTAAGCTCTAATATGCTAAGTTATCTCTAATATGCTTAGTTACCTAGGTTTGCTCAATAATGACATACACTTAGCTTACTTATGTACAAAATGGCATAATTAGCTTACTTAGGTTTGAAATGGCATAACAACCTTGGTAACCTCATATGTGTCATATAGTTAGCTTATTTTCCTCAAAAATGACATAATAAGCCTAATTAGCTCCAAAATGATCAATTTTACTAAAGTTAGCTCCAAAATGACCTAAGTTAGCTCTAATATGCTAAGTTAGCTCTAATATGCATAGTTACCTAGGTTAGCTCAATAAAGACCTATACTTAGCTTACTTATGTCAAAAATGTCTTCTTCTTCTTCTAATCTTCTTCTTCTAACTTTCTTATTTCCCATTTTGCAGATTTCATTCGCTTGACGAAAGCTTGCATTGATGGAGTGCTTCTTATCCATTTCTCTGTTTCTTTTGTATCGTTGAACTATGCATGTATCGTTGGATGAAACTATTGTAATATATATGGTTGGATGCTTCTATGTGGAACTTGCTATGTATGATGGAACTATGAATGGAACTTATTATGGTTGGATGGAACTATGCATGTATGATGAAGTTATATGTGTTGGATATCTTATATGTTTGCTCTGTCATTGCCCTGTGAAATATATATCATATATTTGCTTTGAAAATAATTGGATATAAGAAAAAATAGAAAAAAAGAGGCAATGCATCCTCTTTGCTGTCTGCCACCGACGGCAAAGACGACACGTGGAAGCAACCTGTGCAACCTGGGAGCTGACCATTTGGTTACTTTGCCGTCCGCCAGCGGACGGCAAAGGGGAGGGCATGCTTGCCGTCCGCTGGCAGACGGCAAAGGCTGTCGTTACCACCTAACATGGCTAACGCCTATTAGTTACCGTCCATGTTCTTTGTTGTCCGCCACGGACGGCAACGATCCTTTGGCGTCCGCTTTGATGAAGCAGATGACAAAGAACCTCTTTACCGTGGCTCTCTTTGCCGGGCAGGTTTGCCATTGATGGCGGACAACAAAGGTCTTTGTTGTCCGCTTTTGGTGCCTTGGCCATCCATCATGGCTGACGGCAAATAAGCTAATTCTCGTAGTGAATGGGTGCATCAGTCTCGGTTCGTGAGGCCAGGGCGTCGGCCGGGCCTCGGGGACCATAGGTCCCGGTTTTTCTGACCACTTTGGTCCCGGTTCTAGACATGAACCAGTACCAAAGGGCCCCGCTCCTGGCGCAGCCCCTTTAGTCCTGGTTGGTGGCTGGAACCGGGACCAAATAGCGGGCTACTGTCTCGGTTCTAGCCACAAACCAGTTAGACCTTTAGTCCCGGTCGGAGACCTTTAGTCCCGTTTGGAGACACCAACCGGGACTAAAGGGGTTTTGAAAATTTCTTTTCAGTTTTTCCATATATTTTTTTAGTTTCTGTTTTAAATTCCTTATATCTTTTAGGATATTTGATGTTTTTGAATGATTCTTTTTGCATTACATTCAAAATTTTGTCTAGTTTCTGTTTGTGCATTAGTTTTCAAATTTGAATGATTTAGATTTAAATTTGTTCAAATTTTCTTCAAACCCTAGATTATGAATACTTGAGTTTAAAAATAGTTATAATTTAATTCTTTTTGCTCCCTAGTCACATGTTAGATTGTTGTCACGGTAAGATTTATTTGGTTATTTTTATAATAATTTGAATTAGTATTTTAATTAAAACAATATTATTTTGCTTATATAGTTGTTTTAGTCATTTTTAGTTAGCTCTTTCTGTAGATTTTAACATGTTGTACTAACCTTAGTTGTGACTTTGACTAGGACGGTGCTAGCAGATGTAGTCGAGGTAGGATTGGATGGACACCAACCCGGACTAAAGGGGTTCTGCAATTTTCGAACTCTACCCCCCCCCCCCCCTAATCGGAAAAACAAAAAAAATGATAAAATCTTCAAAAAATAAAATCCTTTGTGATGTAGTTATGTTCCTACTTCTACTAGTTAGGAAAATTAAAATACATCAATTTCGACATGTTTTGCAAAAAAGTGTTATGAAAAAGTAAAATCGCTATAAGTTTTGCATACGATGTCGAAAAAAGGTATAATATATCAAAATGTTCACCATGAGAAGCCGGTTTCGATTTCGACCGCCGTAGGCCGTTTTGCAAACTTTTAGAATCCTCAGATTATGAAATGAAAAAAGTTATCCTCAAATTTAAGTTTTTTTGATTTTTATTGTCAAACTATGGTCAAACTACTCTATAATTATTGTTTTTAGAATAATAATTTCAAACTCAAACGGTGAAACGTGTGACTTCATACTCAAGTTCAACTCCTAAAATCAAAAAACAGCAGTTGCTGCAACTGGACACACATTGTATATAGTGATTCAGGGATTCACCATTTTATACCTGAGCTAGTAACAGATCAACAAATACCCAAGCATCTATTCCGGCCAAAGATTTTGCCTCCAGGTTTACCCACTTGGGTGAAAGCAACTTCTGAATGTTTGGCTGGGTGGCACGTGTATTATTTTGGGATGGGGAGGTGTACAGTTTCACTGTGAACTTAGTTTGCCGGTGAAAATTTTCTTAACGTGGCTTATACGTTCCTATGTGTGCTTAGCAAATTCTGCTATGTGTGGGCCACTTTCACACGTTGACCAGGCTGGTTGTGTTTCTCTTCCTGATTGTGTGCGTGTATGGGCTGGTATGAGTTGGGCTTTTCGTTCTTGTGTTTGTTTCCCTGTGGTCCACGTGTGCTCGGTGCCGTTTCGCGTTAATGATGGTGCCGCATTGATCGCATGATCTAGAGACGCCGCTCTTGTTAATCGGTGCCGCTTTGGACGTAAAATCTAGATATCTCACCGCTGGACAATTTTTGCTACGTGTTGCCCAATTCAAACGTTGATATGTGATGTGGCTTCTCCTGCCTGCGTGCACGATGCCAACTCCATCGTAGGTTCTGGATGCCACTTCTTTCCGTGTTTCTGGTCATCGTTCGATGCTTCTGGTGGCTGGGTTCCTATAAATAAGAGGTCGGGCTTCGTATCGCTGGCCAGCGCGCCGCCGGACTTGCGTACCGCAGCATTGGGCGGCCCTGCCTCGTGCAGCGCCTCGACGCCTAGATTCGACCTATTCTAATGGCAACGCACGGCGACCGTTCATGGCGAGGCAGACGAGGCAGCTGTCGTACCTGCACTGAAGCATGGCGTTCTTCTTTTGGTCGTGGGGTAGATGCAGCGCACGCCACCGCGCATGAGCAGGATCTCGTGATTCGAGCTGCTGGAGGAGAGCACATGGCTAGGGCGCTCCACGGCGGCTCTCGGGTACGACATCCACTAAGAAGGTGAGTCTGTCCTTCATTGTGAAATCGTGCTGCGGCCGCAACGTGCCGCTCCCGGAGAGTTTCTAATGGAAAGCGTTTGGCTACTCCCGGCGCGACAACAGCTTGGGAGCTCTGTGCAGGCAGGCCGGGGAACGCGCTGGAGCTTGCGAAGAAGGCAACACTACCGGACTCGCCGCCTACGCCGCCGGCCCAGGGCCGTCGGCATAGGTCATTTCCCGTCGGCATAGACCTATGCCTACGGCTGCCGACGACCAGGATACACCGATGGCCCGGACGTGGCTGTAGGCATAGCTCCAAGTAGGCCGACGGCGGCCGTCGGCATTGTTTTGGCCGTTGGGGTAGGACCCTTTTCCAGTAGTGCAACTCGCGCGTGATGTATGACTACCCCATGCTGCTATAGAGATGGGCCCTATTCGTGCTATCACGGATGTACATAGTTTCCAATGTCGGCCACGCGGGTTCGATATCATGGATTAGGCCGTGCACAGCGGGATTGCCAATGATGGCGAGGAATCAATCCCCCGCATGACCAATTATTTCTTCAGGTCCAAGAACAGCAAGAGCGAGGAGGGCATTGTGGTGTCCATCAACCTGCCCAAGGACGTCATGGAGAACTAGCCCAATCCGTTAGCGGCTCGAGCTCATAGATATATGGTATGCGGTTGACCCCGTGGAGGTCGCCACCATTGCAACTGCTGCCTGTGGCCATTGACCGCCTCCCTCCATGGCCGCTGAGCTATGTTTCTCATCGCACCCGCGTATGTCCATGTCGTCCCAACTAACCCATGGCATCATCCACTTCAGTCCCACCCATACAGGCCATCATTGTAGCATGGAAGGCCTATCTTACAATTCGTATGGATCTGTATTTTGACGTGTTGAGCGTCTTGCATTTCATTTACTTTTCCTTATTTTGTGTTCATATATGGATTCTGACAGAATTCAGTCGCTCTTGGAACTCTGCTTTCATGACTCCTGCATATGTTTGTAGATATGATTGTAACATATGTTGCTTATGTTTTTCTCACTTTTTTGCAGCCTAAATGGAATAACTGGTATAGACATGTTGTATATTATTGGGGAGTATATGGTGGGCTGCAGTGCCTGGGTGCGCGTAGCAAGGTAGTAGGTCGGATGACATCAGGGTGGTGGTTTTCGATTTTGTTGCTGGTTGGTGCATGTCCTGGTTAGGCATGGTTTTCGAGGATGACTTGCTACGTGCATTCATAATAGCAGGAGTTGATGTGACTACGTACATTTGTATAGGCAGTTCTAATATACTCCCTCCGGTCCTTTTTACTCTACACATTAGATTTGTCTAAAGTCAACCTCATCCAACTTTGACCAAGTTTATACAAAAAGTTATTAACATTCACATAACAACACATTTATTAATAGATCCATCTCGGAATATATTTTCATATTATATTTATTAGATGTTATAGATGTTAATATTTTCTAATATAAATTTGGTCAAATTTAGCAAACTTTGACTTCACTCAAAGCTAATGTGCGGAGTAAAAAGGACCGGAGGGAGTACTTTTTCGGTTTGCATGCGTAGGTTGTGATGAGTTTTGTGCGTAGTGGTCGAAAGATCTTTTCTCCTCGCTGTTAGCGGCTATAGTGTTGTTTTGCATGGCTGTGCCGTGTTGGTTTTCCTTTGTTTAAAGTCCGATGCCGCGTAGATCGTAGGTTCTCGTGGTCATGGGTGCTGATATTCTAGATGGTCGTGATTATGTGGTTGGATTTATTCACGCCCTTGTATAATGTTCAAGGCTCTAGGCTCAGTAGTAGAAGCAACTTTTAATTTGTTACATGTACATAAAATAACCATCGATTGCTAAGGAAGTAAAAATATAAACGTTTGCTCCCTAGAACAATAATTGTGTGTCCACCAAGAAAGAAGAGAAGATTAGGCCGAATCAAATCATCATAGTAAAAGAAACGATTGGAAACCTATATAGAGGTATCAACACAGGGCTGCCATTTTTGTGACATTCATTGATAATATGATGGTCCATGCATTCTAGCTCAGTTAATTTTGATGTTTCTTTGGTGTCAGAATCATTTTTCTTTAATAAACTGAAGCCTCTATATGCTTATAATCCATAGCTGGTTAGGTAATCAAACTGAAGACTTCACTTTAATTTGGCCAGAATAAATAGTTGCCTTATGTAATAAAATCTCACTTTTCAAAGTGCCGTATTTGGCTATCCTAACTTAATTGCAATATAAGATACTCCAACCAAGTTATCCATCAATCATGTTACATATATGTAACTACTTGGGTGCACTTTGAATTAGTTTAATTATTTCCCCCATATGCAAGAAGGGCAAGCGGGGACAACACATACATACTTTCGTCCAATAGTGATTTCTGATGTTTTCTTGAAGAAGAGCAAGCAACACTAATACGTCGAACTTAAAAGTTACCAAAACACAAAGCTATGTTTTCCATTGACCGACCAACCTAATTATACATCAACGATTCTCAAACGCTCAAGCAAAGAAATGATATCCAAATTAGCAACCAATCAAACAGTCAAAAAACTAACACACGAGTTTTCCTTTATGTAATTTCAACATAAAGTATCTACATAGCACTGTATCATTTCATCACCGGCACACATGCAGCGGGTGGTCAAACATGGATGCTATGAATTACCGAAGAATTGAAAAGTTGTCATGCAATATCAATATGATTTCCTTTATCTACACTATACCGACTCTTTTCTTTCCAGTCGATAATGCTTTTCTCTATGAAATATTTTAGCATCCATACCAATATGATCTTTTACATATAACATGAAATGAAAATAAGGGTGAAAAAACTCATTATTTTCAAGATTTATATTGTAACTCATTTTTCATCAATTATGTATACTTACTAAACAATATGGTTTAACCCCCTTCTCATATTAATTTGTTGTATGCGGGCATCAGGACTAAACAAAATGGGTTTACCCCTTCTAATATTTCTTGTATGCATGCATCAATACAGAGGATATTTTACCCTCTTCTCATATTTGTCGTATGCAGGCATCAAGTTGTGGTGAATTTGGATAACACACTATTAACATATATAATAAAATCCTTAAGGGTGAAAAAAACACCACCAGCTATCTTTCTCGGTGTTGTATATTTGTTTTCCCTCTGAATGTTGTAACATAATGACCAGCCTAAAAGCTCAGTGAAAATATTTTTGCCTGGCTTCTAGCTAAGAAAATATTTTTCAATTGATATGTCAATGCAAGTTAGTCAACAGCCAAACAAAAAAACTGCAATAGATGGGTATACCTATTGATTTTTTCCTACACATAAAAAAATGGCACTTCCAATTTAATACACAAACAATATCTTTGATGTATAACTGAAGTCTATATGCTCATAAGTTACTAATTCAGTCGTAGGTTCATGCAAACTGTTTGCCCCAAGTATGAACTCTATCATGTTAACTACTGATATGACACTCCCTCGGCTAATGGTGCTAATAAAAGGAAGTTATCATCGTAGCATACCCTTTGTTTTATAGAATGGCATGATGTGAATAAATGAAACTTACTAAAGATGTATCAACGTGTATTTCTCTGTTTAGCAACATTTGCTGTAAATAGTAAACACATTCCATATGGATACATCGTATGGACGGGCGCGGCGTGCCGCCGCACGGGCTATGCTAGTTATAACTATTTTATCAATGAATCTAGATCTGGCACTTGTGCTTAGCCAAACATAGAATGCTAATTAGTTTTCATCCAGTTCACATCACCAAGAAGCAATTGATTTCAGCATATGAGAAATAATTTAAAAAATTAATGATGTCATATTTGGATTCCTCGCATTTTCCCGATTGATTTGTTCAAGGATAAGAAGTTCAAATGCTATTCCCGAAGGGCCCAGACGGACATGCACATGACTTCATTATTTCAATGATGGTTCCCAATCTGAACTTGGTAGTGTTTTATTATAAGACTATCATGTGGTCATGCTTGTCTTGGACAACGTGTTCACATGTGTGTACCAGAACTAGCTCATGTTTTGGAGCTTGCTATTGTAGTTCATTTCCCGAGAATCTCGCAACGACATCTCCTCGATCTGTGTTGCAACCTTTATCTTTCAGACATGCTGAGTCTGAAGCGTCTTACGACCAACCAGATCTGAATCTTAGGAAAATATGGTGGTTGTAATTGTCCCAAGATCTATGATGTAGGTTCCTGCAAGGTTGATGCTGGCAGACACACCTAGCCAGAAGAACTATCATTATAGTATCTTGATTGAGCAAATTTGTCCATCTTCTCCATGAGGATTTCGTGCGACCTATTTTAGAAGTTGTTCCTTATGGATCCTTTGTTCTCCTAAAGTCAGACCTTTACTTGATGTTCCAGATACCGAATGGTATAGGGTTAAGCTGGTACATCAAGGAGAACATTAGAAGCGGAGTGCTAAATGCCTCTCGGTCGATCATCCAGATTTTGTTTCCTTGGCGTCGTCAAGGTTAAATCTGAGAAAGTGTTGTCCTCCTTTGCACCTGCATCCTCCATCGTTATTCATCATGGTAGTACGAGGTTTCACCAGGATCTTGGCATAGATGTTGGTAAAACCTGGATGAATATGGAAATGCTCAAGTGATTGAAAGAACGCTCAGTCACTAGGTTATATCCTTGGCATCAACTGGAATGTGCCTTCCATTTGCCGAGTTGTTCTGTAACCGTAGTTTCCTTTTGCTACCTCTTGAGAACTGCGTTGGATTTCCTTGAAGAGAAAAGGATGATGCAGCAAAGTAGTGTAAGTATTTCCCTCAGTTTTTGAGAACCAAGGTATCAATCCAGTAGGAGGCTACGCGCGAGTCCCTCGTACCTGCACAAAACAAATAACTCCTCGCAACCAACGCGAAAAGGGTGTGATAATCCCTTCACGGTCACTCACGAGAGTGAGATCTAATAGATATGATAAGATAATATTTTTGGTAATTTTGTGATAAAGATGCAAAGTAAATAAAAAGCAAAGTAAATAAATAAATAGGTATTGGAAGATTAATATGATGAAGATAGACCCGGGGGCCATAGGTTTCACTAGTGGCTTCTCTCAAGAGCATAAGTATTTTACGGTGGGTGAACGAATTACTATTGAGCAATTGACAGAATTGAGCATAGTTATAAGAGTATCTAGGTATGATCATGTATATAGGCATCACGTCCAAGACAAGTAGACCGACTCCTGCCTGCATCTACTACTATTACTCCACTCATCGACCGCTATCCAGCATGCATCTAGAGTATTAAGTTCATGGAAACAAAGTAACGTATTAAGCAAGATGACATGATGTAGTGGGATAAATTCATGCAATATGATAAAAAACCCATCTTGTTATCCTCGATGGCAACAATACAATACGTGCCTTGCTGCCCCTACTGTCATTGGGAAAGTACACCGCAAGATTGAACCCAAAGCTAAGCACTTCTCCCATTGCAAGAAAGATCAATCTAGTAGGCCAAACCAAAATGATAATTCGAAGAGACTTGCAAAGATAACCAATCATACATAAAAGAATTCAGAGAAGATTCAAATATTGTTCATAGATAATCTTGATCGTAAACCCACAATTCATCGGTCACAACAAACACACCGCAAAAAGAAGATTACATCAAATAGATCTCCACAATAGAGGGGGAGAACTTTGTATTGAGATCCAAAAAGAGAGAAGAAGCCATCTAGCTAATAACTATGGACCCGAAGGTCTGAGGTAAACTACTCACACTTCATCGGAGATGCTATGGTGTTGAGGTAGAAGACCTGCGTCAGGGATGCCCCCTCCGGCGGAGCTCCGGAACAGGCCCCAAGATGGGATCTCATGGATACAGAAAGTTGCGGCGGTGGAATTAGGTTTTTGGCTCCGTCTCTGATCGTTTGGGGGTACATAGGTATATATAGGAGGAAGGAGTACGTCGGTGGAGCAACAGGGGGCCCACGAGGGTGGAGGGCGCGCCTGGGGGGGTGATGTCTACTACACAACCTTCTTCTTGTAGATGTTGTTGGACCTCCAAGTGCAGAGGTTTGTAGGACAGTAGCAAATTTCCCTCAAGTGGATGACCTAAGGTTTATCAATCCATAGGAGGCGTAGGATGAAGATGGTCTCTCTCAAGCAACCCTGCAACCAAATAACAGAGAGTCTCTTGTGTCCCCAACACACCCAATACAATGGTAAATTGTATAGGTGCACTAGTTCGGCGAACAGATGGTGATACAAGTGGTATATGGGTAGTAGATAAAGGTATTTGTAATCTGAAATTATAAAAACAGCAAGGTAGCAAATGATAAAAGTGAGCATAAACGGTATTGCAATGATAGGAAAAAGGGCCTAGGGTTCATACTTTCACTAGTGTAAGTTCCCTCAACAAGGATGACATAATTGGATCACATAACCATCCCTCAACATGCAACAAAGAGTCACTCCAAAGTCACTAATAGCGGAGAATGAACGAAGAGATTATGGTAGGGTACGAAACCACCTCAAAGTTATTCTTTCCAATCAATCTGTTGGGCTATTCCTATAAGTGTCACAAACAGCCCTAGAGTTCGTACTAGAATAACACCTTAAGACACAAATCAACCAAAACCCTAATGTCACCTAGATACTCAAATGTCACCTCAAGTATCCGTGGGTATGATAATACGATATGAGTCACACAATCTCAAATTCATATATTCAACCAACACATAGAACCTCAAAGAGTGCCCCAAATTTCCTACCGGAGAATCACGACGAAAACGTGTGCCAACCCCTATGCATAGGTTCATGGGCGGAACCCGCAAGTTTTGATCACCAAAACATACATCAAGTGAATCAGGTGGTATCCCATTGTCACCACAGATACTCACGGCAAGACATACATCAAGTGTTCTCAAATCTTTAAAGACTCAATCCGATAAGATAACTCCAAAGAGGAAACTCAATTCATTACAAGAGAGTAGAGGGGGAGGAGAAACATAAGATCCAACTATAATAGCAAAGCTCGCGATACATCAAGATTGTGCAAAATCAAGAACACGAGAGAGAGAGAGAGAGAGAGAGATCAAACACATAGCTACTGGTACACACCCTCAGCCCCGAGGGAGAACTACTCCCTCCTCATCATGGAGAGCACCGGGATGATGAAGATGGCCACCGGAGAGGGATTGCCCCCTCCGGCAGGGTGCCGGAACCGGTCTAGATTGGCTTTCGGTGGCTACGGAGGCTTCTAGCGGTGGAACTCCCGATCAAATCTCTGTTCTGGAAGTTTTAGGGTACGTAGGTATATATGGGTGCAGGAAGTACGTCGGTGGAGCTTCGGGGGCCCCACGAGGCAGGGGGGCGCGCCCTAGGGGGGCGCCCTCCACCCTCGTGAGCACCTCCCTTCTCTCCTGACGTGGGGTCCAAGTCCATCCGGTAGCTTTCCTTCCAAAAATAGCTTCTCCAGTTGATTTCGTTCCGTTTCGACTCCGTTTGATATTCCTTTTCTTCAAAACACTGAAATAGGCAAAAAACAGCAAATCTGGGCTGGGCCTCCGGTTAATAGGTTAGTCCCAAAAATAATATAGAAGTGGATAATAAAGCCCAATATTGCCTAAAACAATAGATAACATAGCATGGAGCAATCAAAAATTATAGATACGTTGGAGACGTATCAGGCATCCCAAGCTTAATTCCTGCTCGTCCTCGAGTAGGTAAATGATAAAAACAGAATTTTTGATGCGGAGTTCTACTTGGCATAATTTTAAAGTAATTCTTCTTAATTGTGGTACGAATATTCAGATCCGAAATATTCAAGACAAAAGTTCATATTGACATAGAAATAATAATACTTCAAGCATACTAACTAAGCAATTATGTCCTTTCAAAATAACATGGCCAAAGAAAGTTCATCCCTACAAAATCATATAGTTTAGTCATGTTTCATTTTCATCACACATGAATGCTCTCATCATGCACAACCCCGATGACAAGTCAAGCAATTGTTTCATACTTTAGTAATCTCAAACCTATAAACTTCCACACAATACATGAGCGTGAGCCATGGATATAGCACTATGGGTGGAATAGAATACGATGATGGGGGTTATGTGGAGAAGACAAAAAGGAGAAGATCTCACATCAACGAGGCTAATCAATGGGCTATGGAGATGCCCATCGATTGATGTTAATGCAAGGAGTAGGGATTGCCATGCAACGGATGCACTAGAGCTATAAATGTATGAAAGCTCAACAAAAGAAACTAAGTGTGTGTGCATCCAACTTGTTTGCTCACGAAGACCTAGGGCATTTGAGGAAGCACATCGTTGCAATATACAAGCCAAGTTCTATAATTAAAAATTCCCAGTAGTATATGAAAGTGACAAAACAAGAGACTCTCTATCATGAAGATTATGGTGCTACTTTGAAGCACAAGTGTGGAAAAAAGGATAGTAGCATTGCCCCTTATTATTATTATTTTTTATTTGGCCTTTCTTTTTTTTTCTTTTTTTATTTAGCCTTTCTCTTTTTTTATTTGGCCTTCATTTTTTTATTTGGCCTTTCTCTTTTTTTTGGGACAATACACTATGAATGATGATCATCACACTTCTATTTATTTACAACTCAATGATTACAACTCGATACTAGAACAAAGTATGACTCTATATGAATGCCTCCGGCGGTGTACCGGGATTGCGATGAATCAAGAGCGACATGTATGAAAAATTATGAATGGTGGCTTTGCCACAAATACGATGTCAACTAAATGATCATGCAAAGCAATATGACAATGATGATGCGTGTCATAATAAACGGAACGGTGGAAAGTTGCATGGCAATATATCTCGGAATGGCTATGGAAATGCCATAATAGGTAGGTATGGTGGCTGTTTTGAGGAAGATATAAGGAGGTTTATGTGTGATAGAGCGTATCATATCACGGGGTTTGGATGCACCGGCGAAGTTTGCACCAACTCTCAATGTGAGAAAGGGCAATGCAGGTACCGAAGAGGCTAGCAAGGATGGAAGGGTGAGAGTGCGTATAATCCATGGGCTCAACATTAGTCGTAAAAAACTCACATACTTATTGCAAAAATCAAAAAGTCATCAAAAACCTCGGCACTATGCGCATGTTTCAAATTTGTTACACAACGTTTACCATACGTGCATGCTACGGGACTTGCAAAATTCAACACAAGCATTTCTCAATTTCACAACTACTCAACTAGCACGACTTTGATATTATTACCTCCATATCTCAAAACAATCATCAAGCATCAAACTTCTCTTAGTATTCAAAACACTCATAAGAAAATTTTACTAATCTTGAATACCTAGCATATTAGGATTTTACGCAAATTACCATGCTATTTAAGACTCTCAAAATAATCTAAGTGAAGCATGAGAGTTCATCTATTTCTACAAAATAAAACTACCACCATGCTCTAAAAGATATAAGTGAAGTACTAGAGCAAAATGACAAACTACTCCGAAAGATATAAGTGAAGATCAATGAGTAGTCGAATAATTATGCAACTACGTGAAGATGCTCTAACATTTAATAATTTCAGATCTTGGTATTTTATTCAAACAGCAAGCAAAACAAAATGAAATAAAATGATACTCCAAGAAAAACACATATCATGTGGTAAATAAAAATATAGCTCCAAGTAAAGTTACCGATGAACGAAGACGAAAGAGGGGATGCCTTCCGGGGCATCCCCTAGCTTAGGCTCTTAGTTGTCCTTGAATATTACCTTGGGGTGCCTTGGGAATCCCCAAGCTTAGGATCTTGCCACTCCTTATTCCATAGTCCATCGAATCCTTACCCAAAACTTGAAAACTTCACAACACAAAACTTAACAGAAAACTCGTAAGCTCCGTTAGCGAAAGAAAACAAAACACTACTTCAAGGTACTGTAATGAACTCATTCTTTATTTATATGGGTTTTATACCTACTTTATTACAACTTCTATATGGTTTATAAACTATTTTACTAGCCATAGATTCATCAAAATAAGCAAACAATACACGAAAAACAGAATCTGTCAAAAATAGAACAGTCTGTAGTAATCTGTAACTAACGCAAACTTCTGGAACCCCAAAAATTCTAAAATACATTGCTGGACCTGAGTAATTTATCTCTTAATCATCTGCAAAAATAATTAACTAAATATCACTCTCCAAATAAAAATGGCAGCAATTCTCGTGAGCACTAAAGTTTCTGTTTTTTACAGCATGATCAAGAAGACTTTCCCCAAGTCTTCCCAACGGTTCTACTTGGCACAAACACAAATTAAAAGCATAAAACCACATCTAAACAGAGGCTAGATGAATTATTTATTACTGAACAGGAACAAAAAGCAATGAACAAAAATAAAGATGGGTTGCCTCCCAACAAGCGCTATCGTTTAACACCCTTAGCTAGGCATGATGATTTCAATGATGCTCACATAAAAGATAAGAATTGTAACATAAAGAGAGCATCATGAAGAATATGACTAGCACATTTAAGTCTAACATACTTCCTATACATAGGGATATTTTGAGCAAACAACTTGTGGGAAGAAGAATCAACTAGCATAGGAAGGTAAAACAAGCATAACTTCAAAACTTTAAGCACATAGAGAGGAAACTTGATATTATTGCAATTCCTACAAGCATATATTCCTGCATCATAATAATTTTCAGTAGCATCATGAATGAATTCAACAATATAACCAGCCCTTAAAGCATTATTTTCATGATCTACAAGCATAGAAATTTTATTACTCTCCACACAAGCAAAATTCTTCTCATTCGGATTAGTGGGAGTATCATAAGAAACTCGAATACTACAAATTGTTTCCACATTAAAAGAGTAATGTTCAGAAAAGGGGTAACCATAATCATGACAAGTTTTATAAATATAATCACTACTTTTTATAGCATAAGTATCATCACAATAATCATCATTGGTAGGAGGCATGCTATCATCATTATAAATTTGCATATCAAATCTTGGGAGACTAAAAATATCATCTTCATTAAACGTAGCATCCCCAAGATTGGGACAAACATTAATTGCAGCAAATATATTCTCAAAAACATCATCTTCATGAAACATAGCATCCCCAAGCTTGGCCCTTTTCATATCATAAGCATAATCACTCTCATCATTAATTGTATGGATAGCACCAATAGTATAGCAATTATCATATTCTTCCAAGCAAGTGCCAAAAAGATTTTCAAGATCATAAGAAGTATCATTACCTTCGATAATTATATTTTCAGGAGGCACAATAGTAATAGGGACAGCATTGTTTGGGAGAGACATCTTTTTACCTTTATTCCTTTTTTCTTTTCTTCTTATTCACCACATCATGTGTGGGTTCAATCCTATTTTTGGAGCTCCTTATTAATTAGATTGGTTAAAAAGGAGGCTCCTCCTCGTTACCTGATTCATCATAAGAAATAATAGGAGGATATTGAGAAGTCTCTTCCCTTTCATTAGTATTCTCTTCATCTTCTATTTATTTTCTTTTCTTTATGTAGTTGGCAATATAAGGATTTTCAATGCAATTCACCGCACAATACATATAAATTTCCTCAAGATCAAAACCAAGAAGTTTATAACGGGCAAAATTTGGAAGATAGTTACTTATACATTTTATTTCTTCGTAGTCCATAAGAAAACTAAGTTCATTATAATGTGCAAGGGAAATCAAGTCATCACAATTTTTTGACACGATTAGATCATAAAATAATTTGCATCAGATAGTGAAATGATCATGTTCATTGCAACGCTCACAAGTATGGCCTAGATTATTTACTTTTCAGCACATTGATCTAGCTCTTCTTGCAACAATTTAGTTTCTAAGTACTTATGCCTCTTACAATATCTATCTTCTCTATTTGGTGTGTACTTAGGGCATCTCCAGCCGTAGAGCCCCCCAGGAGGCATTTTTATCGCCCCTTGGGGGGCTGCCGGCGAATTTTTTTGCCTGCGATCGAGAAAATATCCACTCGTTCCGCCCCCCACACACTGTCTCCAGCACCATCGAGGACGCCTGCCACCGTCCGCCATGCACCACCAGCCCTCCGTCCTCGTGCCCTCCGTCCAGCTCCCTCCTCCACACGAGCCAGCTCCGCCACGGCCATGCGCGCTCTCCGCTCCGCGCCAGCCATGCGTGCTCCGCTCCAACTCCGCGCGAGCGCGAGCTCGAGCTCCGCGCCGGGCACGTGCGCTCTCCGTGCCGGGCCATGCGTGCTCGCTAAGGCCGCGCGAGCGCGAGCTCCGCGCCGGGCACGCGAAGCGCCGGCCTTGTTGCGGTCAGCTTCGGCCTTGACGGAGATGTCTTCCACGACCTGGAGTAGGGTAGCTCCCAGGCGGACGGGCGCGGACGAGCTCCGCCACGCACAGGCGGGCGCGGGTGCGGGCCGCCTCGGCCACGCACAGGCGGGCGCGGGTGAGCTCCGCCCCGGCCACACGTGGTGACTGCGAGCTCCGGCCATGGCTCCTCCCCGTGCAGCTCGGCGTGCAGAGGAGGCTGGTCCCGAGGCGGAGGCAAAGAGGGAGAGCCAACCGACGAGCGGCGTGCCGAGGAGGACGAGCCCGACGGGCACCATCCAGAGCTGCTCCCGCGCCGGGTGGAACGCCACCGCCCACCACACCAGCACGCCGGCGCCCGCTAGCCCCACCGCCGCCACGCACGCCGCCATGACGCTGCACGCCCACGACCAGGCCCACCAGACCTCCGCCCCCGTCGACTACCGCCCTCCTGGTCCTCGGCCCGCCATCTCCATGGCCTCCGCCTCCGTCGATGCGCGGCTAGCTGAGAGGAGAGAGAAGAGGGTGGGCAGAAGGAAAAAGAAAAGAGAGGAGAGAGAGGAGGAGAGGAGAGAGGGAGGGGTGGGTGGCTGGCGTGGGGGAAAGAGATTGGTTAAGCAAAAGCGTCGGTGCTCCCAGACGCCCCCCGATAGCCTGGGTGTGGGCTGCGCTCGCCGGCGGTGTTTTTCCTCAAATCCGGCGAAAAGTGAGGTCCTGGGGGGCCGAGTGGAACATTTTTTGCCCGCCGGCGCCCAAAAAGTGGCCTGGGGGCATCCTGGGGCGCTAGTGGAGATGCCCTTACAAACCCAATGCACTCCACAAAAATTGACATGTTTATAGGAGACATTTTCATCATAACTAGTGCAATCATCATTAGTATCATGGATATTCAAAGAATTTGTACTAGCAACATTGCAATCATGCTCATCATTCACATATTTAGTGCCAAACATTTTATAGATTTGTTCTTCTAGCACTTGAGCACAATTATCCTTTCCATCATACTCACGAAAGATATTAAAAAGGTGAAGCGTATGAGACAAACTCAATTCCATTTTTTTATAGTTTTCTTTTATAAACTAAACTAGTGATAAAACAAGAAACTAAAAGACTCGATTGCAAGATCTAAAGATATACCTTCAAGCACTCACCTCCGCGGCAACGGCGCTTGTAGTGGTTTTGTCATGGCAGATGTCCTTAGTGTGAGGACTTAGTCGCGAGGCCAATGCATCTATGTGGTAGCTTGAGAGGGGTTGAGCGGAATCGAGAGACGCAACACAAGACAAGGGTTTAGACAGCTTCCGTCCCCGGGAAACATCATCCGGTAATAACCCTACATGCTGTTTGTGGCTAGGTCTCATTATGATCATGAGGGAGTCGCCGGTAAGCCGGCTCTTTGTGTCCAGCCCTCGAGATTATTTTCTGTCCCTCTTTGGGGAGCCCTGCCTCTTTATATATGTTGAAGGGGCGGGTTACATGTGGAGTCCTAGTAGGACTAGGACTAGTCTATCCTTTCTTACAAGTTGAATACAATTCCGGGTCTTGCTTCCTCGTAAAGGAAATATTCGTCATCCCTTTCCTCTTAAGCCGTCTCACCAGAGCATAAGCCGGCCTGCTGGGCCTTGGGCCTTGTCGTCCGTCTGATCCGCCCGCTGGGTCTCTAGTGAGTCACAACGTCCAGGCGGGTTATATGTAAACCGCCATGTCCGGGCGGATCGCCAGTGAGTCGCCAAGCTCCAGCCAGGTCTCTGGTGAGTCGCCATGTCCGGCCGGGTCATGATTCCGGCCGGGTCATACCGCGGGGTATATCCCCTACATTAGCCCCCAGTTTAATTTGGATTTATCCATGTTAAACTGATCTTGTAAAATAAACACAAGAACAAACTTGATAGGTTGTGCTCTGAGGTAAAATATTTTCCTGAACCGGCACCTGATCATCTTTAAGTCCTTGTCATTTCCTCGTGGATGCATACTCAAAGATCTTATAGCAAATCTCTTTTAACAGATATGTCCAAACCTTGTCAATAACAAAAATCCAGATACTTCTTTTGAGAAATCTGGATCAATAGGCCAGCTTCAGAGCCAATTTGCAGACATTGGTATCTTATAGAGAAATATTGTAATAAATAATCCACTTGAATCGGCTTCCAAAGCGCCGGTTTTAAAAATATTGGTCTTGAAAAAACTCATCTAACTTTCAACCGGTTTGTGGAACTTGCCGGTTTATCATTGCCAAAATATCCGGTTTGTAAATGTTGATAGTACCGGGTCATAATTGTTGCCGA
Organism: Triticum urartu; assembly: GCF_056163025.1. Lineage (NCBI taxonomy): Eukaryota > Viridiplantae > Streptophyta > Magnoliopsida > Poales > Poaceae > Triticum > Triticum urartu. The sequence continues at coordinate 599,012,070 of NC_141876.1, forward strand.
CGCCGGGTCATAGTTATTGTTGATGTCGGGTCAATATGATTTACTCAAAACTGATAATTTGAAGTTATTCCTCCCTTATAAGCATATCACCTGTAGCCCCCAAGTGCCGGGTTGTCATGCTTGCAGCAACCTGGAACTTTGTAATTGCCTTATGCTCATAAATATTTCAACCAGTGTAGCCCCCAAGGGCCGGGTCATTATGCAATAATGAGCATGGACTTTGTAAATAAGATCATGTAAATTTGAGCAACAACGTGTTGCCCCCAAGGGTCGGCTCAATAAGATATTACTGAGCTGGGACTTTGTATATGGTTCATTGATAATACCATCAAATGATGTAATCTCCACCATGGGGCTTGAACCCACGTCCACAAGGTTAAGAGCTTTGTACTCTAAATACTGAATAATGGATCTTTCAATATAATGAATTAAGGCTTGTGTACCTTGAATTTCTGACAGGAGCAATTGGTAGCACTCAAGGGCCGGCTCATTTAAAATGTGATGAGTCGGGTCTTTAATAAATTGAGCAAAAAATGACTTTGCATTAGCCCCCAAGTGCCATGGTGCATGCTGGCAGTGACATGGGACATGTATATTCGATGTAATCTCGATTTGAACAATATAGCCCCCAAGTGCCGGGTCGTAAGCCTGCAGCGACTCAGGACTATTTCCTCCATTGTAAAATAAATCATGCCCATTGATAAAAATAATAGCCGTTGCGCTAAAGAGACTTTGAAAACCTCAATCATAACACTGCTTATTGATAATCACAATAGAAATCCAGCCATGTTGGCTATTCAAGATTTTAATAATATAATCCAGTACGAAAAACCTCAATCATTCAATATCATCATGAAAATCCAGCCAGTTTTGGCTATTAAAGATTTGAATACATCATCGGTTGACAAGTAGATCCGGAGTTTAAATACCTGGCGGCTCTTGGCCGATGACGACTTAATGCGCATTCATTGTAAGCCGGAACTTTTGCAACCCGGTGGCCTATAGCCCTTGAGAAAATCAATAATTGATAACCGTTTTGAGACACCAATTTCAGTGATGAGCTTGGATTGAAGCATTTATATAAGTCATAGTTCTGCAAATCCTGCACAGAGTTTAAACAACATATGCCCTGGCGACTTAACGTCAAGAGCTAGGGCGGGTAACCACCCAAATGTAGTCTTACCCTGCACACAAGTAGATCACAAGAACCCTTGGCGTTTTGCCGCAGGGCGGGTCATAATACCTCACATATAACCACTATGATATTGAATTTGTACTGCCCGTTTACATGACCTGTGCAGTAAGGGTGATAACCCAATCCTTAGAAGCCAATGCTTCCACATAGATGATGATTGTCATAAGCTGGTGACTTATAGTCAAAAGTCAAGCCGGGTTAAGCATAAAACACTTATATACATTTGAGATATAATCCAAAAAAGGTCTCAAGTCAAACCCAAAATTGTTCGCAAAAAAGACTTAAAAAATTTAAGGCTTCTGATTCGTATACGATCAGAAAACCGTTCCAAAGGGGTTGAGCTAAGATTCAAATACGATCATATAGCCCCCAGTAGCTTTGGCGTTGTGCCGATCAAGAGGGTACCGACAGCTATGTTCTCTTTGGTTCGAATACGACCTATGTTTGAACAGGAAGCCCCCAAATGACCTTGAGAGGTTTTTAACGACCCTGGTTCGAATACGATCCAAGTCGGACCCAAAAGTGGTTAAGCTATGATTCGGATACGATCAAGAAGCCCCCTAGTGAGTTTGGCTTTGCGTCGATCAAAAGGGTTACGACAGCTATGTCCTCTTTGGTTCGAATACGACCTATGTTTGAACAAGAAGCCCCCAAGTGACCATAATAAGATAAGTCGTAAGGCAGGATACCTATGTTTGAACCGCGCATCATGGCAGCAAGTTTCTTTTTGGTACCCTTTAAATTTTTCTTAGAACTCGAATTTGCGAGATATCAATTCTTTTTGAACCGGAACTTTGAACCGGATTTGAAAGATTCAAAAATTTGTGAGGGACAAATTTACCTTGAGCCGGATTTTTAACCGGATTTGAGAGCTTCAAAAATTTGTGAGGGACAAATTTACCCTGGGCCGGCTTTTGAACCAGATTTGAGAGCTTCAGTGCTTTGTGGGAGAAAGATGTCTCTTGAACCGGATTTTAAACCAGAGTCCTTATTTTGAGCCGGAAATCTTCTGACGGCTTTTAAATTTTCATCGATCTAGCAGTAATCTCCGGGGCCCAGGTTAGTTTTCCCTTCAATGACCCGGAATTCTTGAATTCATTGAAACCGGCTAATTTTGCCTAGTCATACCATTGTAGCCCCCGAGTCTCAAGATGACTCGAAGAGTTGGCTTGAGATTCTCCATATTTGTTCATAGCAGAAGGTATACATAATTGGCGTTGATAGCACGATGTGAATCCACAAAAGGTCGAGGTGACTGCGGCGGGTTGTAAATGATCCCGTATGAGCCGTGTCAGCAACTCGGCCAATGGTTCCTTCCAACTGGCTGTTTGAAGTTAACCAAACTGCAGTGGCGATGACTTGTGCACCTGCCCATTGAACCATCCAGTGCAGACGACGGCTGATAATATATGATAATTTGCCTCTAATTTGTTGGAAGAAAACCGGGCTTCCCAAGTAGTGACTTGCTCATACTCAATAAACAGCTCATCCAAACAAGTGCGGCTCGGTGTGTCGATGTAGACCAGGCCGCGAGAAACGGACGGTAAAGACGATCGTAACATCAGAGGCGGCATAGACAGACGAACCGGTCATGGCGTTGTAAGCCGGTGTGGACAGGCAAGTTGTCCTCCATATTGTAAGCCGGCGTGGTCGCGAGAGACGGCCACGGTGTTGTAATCCGGCGCGGTCGCGAGAGACGGCCACGGCGTTGTAAGCCGGTGCGGGAGTCTGTTGAGTAACGACGACCACCTGTGCCAAAAGATGTTGGCATGCCTCCATCTCCGCGATATAATATCACTTTTTGTCATAAATAATTGCCCTGCATAAATAATATTGCAGACCAAGGCAAAGATAAACTTGTTCTTTAACAAAAACAACATGTACTAATAAAACAAATTTGGATGGATATCACCTGATTTGTTTGGACGACGGATGATCCGTTTATCATGATAGAGGTGGCTCAGGCAGACCAGCGACTTATTATAGTTCCGGCGGCTCAGGCAGACCGACAACTTAATATAACCTCAGCGGCTCAAAGTGGCAAGGGCGGCTCAACGCGGCTCCGGCGGATTGACGTAGATTAAGCTGCACGGGCAGCGACTTGCGCACACTTGTTCCATCAGTAAGCGGGCACAGAAGCCGGTGCGTGATGGTGCTGACGTACGCTTTATAGGCACAACATGGCACCTCCTTTGCTGCACATAAAAATATATAGACCAAAGTAATTGTTCTTTGATGAAAACCAATAAAACAAGCTTAGATGAATATCACCTGATTATCTGGATGATAGATTATGCCCTTTAAACAGATGATCCATATGCAAACTAAATACTAGTAACGATGGACTAGTATAGCCTCACATTATTTAAAATGGCAACCTGCTCCAGAGGCATCGGCGTCTTTGGCAGAGCCGAGGTACTCGAAGGCCGCAGAAAACCGGAGGACTCGCCCGTGCAGAGGCTTGCAGAAAAAATGACTCGCCCTGGGTCTGGCGGCTCAAGGTTGCAGCGGCGGCCCACGGCAAAGATGAAACGGCAGTGATGGCGCGAGGCTTAGGCAGCCGGGCGGCTTATGGCGCGGCCGTGACCGCAACAGCAGCCACCCGGTGATGCGGCGCGGCAGCCATGAAGTAGCGGCTCGGAGGTGCTCCGGTGGCGGGTCGAGCGAAAAAACCGGCAGCGACTCGGAACAGAAATAGAAGCGGAGACTTAAGGCCTTTCGGTCCGGAGCGAACAGTAGGGCGAGGCCGTGAAGGTCGAGTCCCATCATCTGACTTCACGTGTTTTGACCACTTGCGTATTAGCAACAATAGCTAGCATCATGATGGATTGTCTTGATCGCCTCCCCATGCAGCAGTTTTTGGTAAGTAAAAATTTTGGAGTGGTAGATCAACCTCGCCATCACGTGGCAGAGTAATAACTGAAGTTATACGATTGTCATTGTTGTCTCGTACGAACAGAGGCGTCTTCAGTCTTCCCGTGAGGACAGCGCAGCGAGACCGATCCCTGCATGTGCGTGTACTAGTTTGGCGTATTGGAGAAAAACAAGGACTACGGCAATTTGACCACAGCGCAGGATTGCTTCGAGTCGGTCTTGGTATATCCATCCCGCAATCCGAGAAAGGAAACTTGCAGCGGAAAGCTTAATCTCGGTCTCGGCGATTTTTCTGACTCTAATTGTTTGACACCTTGGTCTCTGAATCGCTCGTCAGATGTCTCATCTTGATGCTTTTGTCAGTACGCCCAGCCAATAATCCACCATGGAATCTCTTGGTTTTAGATAAAACAGTACTTGGCTAGTCCGTGATCTTTAAGCGAGTCGGCAGATTCGTCGAACCGCTATCTTAGTAAGTCGCCGCAAAAACTTGATCCCTGTTGGTTTTGGCGGCTCAAAAAACTTCTTCAGATGAACCTCAAGACGACGGCGGCAGGCGGCTCGCAACTCTAATTTCTCTTTTACATATCATAAATCTTGAGGTTGATGCCAATCTTTTCAAACCGGTTCTTCTTTATCCGGAAAATCGCAAACTACTCGAAACCCTAGAAAAGATCCCTCCAAGAACTCAACACCACCATGCGCAGGCCCCACGTTGGGCGCCAACTGTCGTGGTTTTGTCACGGCAGATGTCCTTAGTGCCAGGACTTAGTCGCGAGGCCAACGCATCTATATGATAGCTTGGGAGGGGTCGAACGGAATCGAGAGACGCAACACAAGACAAGGGTTTAGACAGCTTCGGGCCCCGGGAAACATCATCCGCTAATAACCCTACATGCTGTTTGTGGCTAGGTCTCATTATGATCATGAGGGAGTCGCCGGTAAGCCGGCTCTTTGTGTCTGGCCATCGAGATTATTTTCTGTCCCTCTTTGGGGAGCTCTGCCCCTTTATATATGTTGAAGGGGCGGGTTACATGTGAAGTCCTAGTAGGACTAGGACTAGTCTATCATTTCTTACAAGTTGAATACAAGTCCGAGTCTTGCTTCCTCGTAAAGGAAATATTCGTCATCCCTTTCCTCTTAAGCTGGCCCACCAAAGTATAAGCCGGCCTGCTGGGCCTTGGGCCTTGTCGTCCGTCTGATCCGTCCGCTGGGTCTCCAGTGAGTCACAATGTCCATGCGGGTTACATGTAAACCGCCATGTCCGGGCGGATCACTAGTGAGTCGCCAAGCTCCAGCCAGGTCTCTGGTGAGTCGTCAAGTTCGGCCGGGTCATGATTCCGGCCGGGTCATACCGCGGGGTATATCCCCGACAGTTGGGTTTTACCTTAATGAACGTTAGTAGTTGCGGATGCTTGCTAATAGTTCCAATCATAAGTGCATAGAATTCCAAGTAAGGGATGACATGCTAGCAGTGGCCTCTCCCACATAATACTTGCTACCGGTCTAGTAAAGTAGTCAATTGCTTAGGGGCAATTTCACAACTCCTACCACCACTTTCCACACTCACTATATTTACTTTATTGTTTCTTTATCTAAACAGCCCATACTTTTTATTTACGTAATCTTTATTATCTTGCAAACCTATCCAACAACACCTACAAAGTACTTCTAGTTTCATACTTGTTCTAGGTAAAGCGAACGTCAAGCGTGCGTAGAGTTGTATCGGTGGTCGATAGAACTTGAGGGAATATTTGTTCTACCTTTAGCTCCTCGTTGGGTTCGACACTCTTACTTATCGAAAACTGTTGCGATACCCTATACTTGTGGGTTATCAGTCCTCGTAGAGGATGCAGTGGATGCCGGCGCATCTCCTAGGCGCGGTCTCGAGGCGTGGGGGCGACGGTGGCCGCGAGGTCGACGGAGGCCATGGCAGCGGTGCTTCGGACTCGTGCGGGGAAGGAGAGAGCGGCGCCAGGGGGATGGGAGAGTGAACTAGTGTTCATCAGGGGGGTTCGGGGAGGGGTCGTCGTCGACCTAAAGGAGCCGGGGGGCACCGGATGGCCGCCCCGTGGCCATACCCGGCTATGGACGCGGTGCGTGCGTCCAGGGCGACGGGGGTGAACAGGAGAAAAGGGAAGGGGTTAGGTGGGCCGATTGTTTGGCTAACGGGCCACAGGCCCAGTAGATTAGTTTTTTTCCTTTGTCTTTTTCCTTTTGTTTTCTATTTCTTTTATATTTTATTTTTAGTTCCTTTTTATTTCAGTTTTATAAAAATTAACACTAGCACCTAAATTTGTATTTCTAAATATACTACTGCCACATTAATTCTCAACCCAAAATAACATAGTTTAATATTTTATAAAATCCAATAGGCATTTATTTAATTGTTTTAACTACTGTTTTAATTATCTTAGAGCCTTGAAGCACTTTATCAAAGTTTGGTTCCACCACCATAATTACCTATGCATTATTTGGCACAACCCGAACATTTTAGTTTTAAAGTTTGAAAACTTTTGATGTTTTCCTTTAATTAAATTTTGAATTTGTTTCGATTTTGAACTAACGAGAGTTTATCAATAGTAACTGAGGTGACGTGGCATCATTAGTGGAGGTTCACTGTAGGTTAATTATGCGAGCGTCACAAAATAGCTATCATTTCTCGTACATTTTTGTACCCCATAATACTCAAATCATCGTCTGGAAGAAGTAGAAGGTATTTTAATATCGCCTCCCCAGCATGATAAACCTCACAAGCTTTATGAATAATCTCATCCATCCCAAGTTTCTTCCAAACCTACTTTGATTTCCTACAAGGGGAAATCATGTGTTTCGTATCTTCTAAACCTTGAGAGCAATTAGGGAAAGAAGGCGAGACCTTCATTTGTCTGTTAGCGAGTGTTACCCGACATGTGGGAGAGTGCCATGTAATGTACGCCATATAGTTTTTTTTTACTTTTTTCGGACAAGATAACTTCCATATTTGACACCATATAGGATTAGGTGTGATTCGCCCCATCCCATTAGAATATTTTAGTTTACTCCCATACTGATAATTCCACTCCACAGAGTAAGCAGACCGTACCGAGAACATACCATTTTTTATATAACTCCAGGCAACGAAATCTGTCATATCATGTTGCGAAAGTGTGATTGAAAGAATCTGTTGTGCGTCAATGGGACACATAGTTTGTCTAATCAGGTCCTCATCCCAATTATTGGAGGAAGGGTCAATCAGGTCACCCACTTTTGATAACAATTGTCCCCTGTAATGCCCCGAGACCGATGTGCCACGTGTCTTCCAGTTATTCGCTGTCGTTGCCTTGTCTTTGCTTGCGTGTCATGCATCTCATATCATGTCATCATGTGCGTTTCATTTGTATACATGTTCGTCTCATGCATCCGAGCATTTTCCCCGTTGTTCGTTTTGCATTCCGGCGCTCCTATGTCACCCGGTGTCCCTTTCTACCTCTTTTCGTGTGCGGGTGTTAAACGTTTTCGGATTGGACCGAGACTTGTCATGCGGCCTTGGTTTACTACCGGTAGACCGCATGTCAAGTTTCGTACCATTTGGACTTCGTTTGATGCTCCAACGGTTAACCGAGGAACCGAGAAGGCCTCGTGTGTGCTGCAGCCCAACACCCCACCAAAGTGGCCCAAAACCCACCTAAACCTCCTCCATCATCTCGGTCGTTCGATCACGATCGCGTGGCCGAAAACCGCACCTCATTTGGACTCTCCTAGCTCCCTCAACCTATATAAACACCACCTCCGAAATTCGCGGTCTAACCCTAGCCTTCCTCTTCCTCTCGATGATTACATCATTCCATCTCATTGCATCATTTCATTTGAGCTCATATTGATGCCCGAAATGCTGTTGGAAGAGTGCTAGTTTCTGTTAGTTTCAGATTATTACCAGCAAATGCACTTTTGTCATTTTTGCCATGATTAATGTGTGCATGCTATGATCCTGAGCTCTACATGTGTTTTGTTATATGCCATGTCATCTTTAGAGGGGTGTATGCCATGTATTTTTGTGATCTCTGTGGTGACTAGCACAAGCATGCAAAGTAGCTTACTCAATGTTGCTAATTTCAGGGACTTAGAATTTCACTAAGTCCTTGTCCTGTCATTATTTTTATGCCATATGCTCATGTTGATTCCTAGTGATTTGTGCCTCTTTTGAGCATGATGAGTAAGGATGTTTTGTAGATATTGTGGTGCTCTATCCATCCATGTCTTTGTTGCATTTATGGAGCACCCTAGCTTGAGTCATTCGAGCTCTACTTTTGCTATAAAATGTTCCTGGAAGATTGTTACATGTTTAGCGATTTTGCCAAGCTTGTTGTTGTTGTTGATCCATGCATGCTATGTTGTTGTTCTTGCCATGTCTAGCTTCTATGCCATGTCTTCTTGCTGGGTGTATTCTTAGTTTGTCATGCAATACTTTGTGGTGAGTGCATCGAGCTCATAAACATGCCTACTTGTTAATCTGTTTTGCCATGTTCCAGTTTTCTACTAAGTTTGAATCTGTTAACGATATTTGTTATGTTCACATGCTTGCAATTGTATTTTCTGATCCCTTTTGGCTTATGGTCAGTAAGGGACTTTTGTTATATGCTTTGAGTATCTTCATGCCATGCCTTGCTTTGCCTTGATATGTTCCTGTAACATGTTTTTATCATGCTCTAAACATTGCTTCCTGATGTTAAATTCCTGATATGCTGCTAATTTCACTAAGTCTGTAACCTGTTATCTTTTGCACTTTTGTCATGCTTGTTTGAACCTGTTATTGAGTGAATTAGCCGTAGCTCAGTGTTCATCTTTTGTCAAGCATCTTGAGTGGATCCCTGCCATTCATTTTGTTGCTATGTTAGAGTGCAGTAGCTTGTTGTTCTTGATGCATTTAGATGGCCTTGTGCTGTTAATCGCAGCTTTGTGCCATATTTGTTTTGCTTGCCATTTCCAATCCGTGCATCCGTTTCCGGTGATCTTTATATCGATTTCGACTGAAATCAACTCCTCTTTCCAGTGCCACTCTTGGTTTTCCAAGTTGAGGCCAGGTTCAACCATTTCCTTTCTGAATCACGCATATGCATTGCATACCGCATCCCGCATACCATGCCATATTCATGTGTTGGTTGTTTACTATGTTGTGTGCTTCTTTCCGGTGTTTCTTCTTCAGGTTGGTTCCGATAACGTCGCGTTTGTGAGGATCCGGTCGACTACGTCCGTTTGTCTTCTTCATGGAATCGTTCTTCTTCCTTGCGGGATCTCAGGCAAGATGACCATACCCTTGAAATCACTTCTATCTTTGCTCGCTAGATTGCTCACTCTTTTGCTATGCCTATGCTATGATACCTACCACTTGCTTATCATGCCTCTCATATTGCCATGTTCAGCCTCTAACCCACCTTGTCCTAGCAAACCGTTGTTTGGCTATGTTACCGCTTTGCTCAGCCCCTCTTATAGCATTGTTAGTTGCAGGTGAAGATGAAGTTTGTTCCTTGTTGGAACATGGAGATGTTGTTCCTTGTTGGAACATGTTTATTGTTGGGATATCACAATATCTCTTATTTAATTAATGCACCTATATACTTGGTAAAGGGTGGAAGGCTCGGCCTTATGCCTGTTGTTTCGTTCCACTCTTGTCGCCCTAGTTTTCGTCCGGTGTTATGTTCCTTGATTTTGCGTTCCTTACGCGGTTGGGTGATAATGGAAACCCCTTGACAGTTCGTTTTGAATAAAACTCCTCCAGCAAGGCCCAACATTGGTTTTACCATTCGACACCTAGCCTTTTCTTTTCCCTTGGGTTTCCGGAGCCCAAGGGTCATCTTTATTAAACACCCGGGCCAGTGCTCCTCTGAGTGTTGGTCCAGCCTGTCAACTGCCGGTGACCACCAGGGGCAACTCTGGGTTGGCCTACCGGAAGTTTGGACAATCCGGTGTGCCCTGAGAACGAGATATGTGCAGCTCCTATCAGGATTTGTCGGCGCATCGGGCGGCTTTGCTGGTCTTGTTTTACCTTGTTGAAATGTCTTGTAACCGGGATTCCGACTCTGATCGGGTCTTCCCGCTAGAAGGAATATCCTTCGTTGACCGTGAGAGCTTGTGATGGGCTAAGTTGGGACACCCCTGCAGGGATTTGAACTTTCGAAAGCCGTGCCCACGGTTATGGGCGGATGGGAATTTGTTGATGTCCGGTTGTAGAGAACTTGACACTTGACCTTAATTAAAATACATCAGCCACGTGTGTAATTGTGATGGTCTCTTTTTGGTGGTGTCCGGGAAGTGAACACGGTGTTGGAGTTATGCTTGACGTAAGTAGATTTGGATCACTTCTTGATCATACTTCTCGAACATGCTTTGCCTTCTCTTCTCGCTCTCATTTGTGTATGTTAGCCACCATATATGCTAGTCGCTTGCTGCAGCTCCACCTCATACCTTTTCCCTACCTATAAGCTTAAATAGTCTTGATCGCGAGGGTGTGAGATTGTTGAGTCCCCGTGGCTCATAGATACATCCAAAACCAGTTTCAGGTGCCGATGATGTTACCGTGCATGTGACGCAACCCAGCTCAAGGAGGAGCTAGTTGAAGATCGTGTTCGTAGTCTTGTTTCGTTTTCCAGTTGATCAGTAGTGGAGCCCAATTGGGGTCGATCGGGGATCGTGTAGCATTTGGGGTAGTCTTCTTTTATTTTGGTTCCGTAGTCGGACCTTGATTGTATTTGGATGTTGTACTGATTTACTCATGTATTGTGTGACGTGGCGAGTGTAAGCCAACTATGTATCCCTTTCCCTTATGTATTACATGGGTTGTGTGAAGATTACCTCACTTGTGACATTGCTTTCAATGCGGTTATGCCTCTAAGTCGTGCTTCGACACGTGGGAGATATAGCCGCATCGAGGGTGTTACATCCCTCCTAGGGGTCACAATCTTCCTAGTGGCACAGCTTGGGATCCAAGCATCTTCCCAAATATGGATGTTATGTGCATTCCCCACTCGCCAAATATAGCCACATTTCAGAGTAGTTATGCCTGCCATAATGCTTTGCCAGGTGAAGGAAGCGTCATGCTTTGGCTTGGACTTCATCGAATCGCCATCAGGATAGTACTTGGCCCTCAGAATAGTAGCACACAAGGAATCATGATTATCAATGAGATGACATGCCTGTTTGGCGAGCAAAGCTAGGTTGAAGCAGTGGATATCATGGAATCCCATTCCTCCTTGGTTTTCTGATACGCACATTTTCCACCAGGCCATCCAGTGCATCCTCCTCTGGTTCTCCTCGTCTCCCCACCAGAAATGAGCAATTGTGTCAATGATTCCTTTACATTTTTTTGGAATTTTAAAGACCAACATTGCATAGGTAGGTATGGCTTGGATCACAGCCTTGAGCAGGATCTACTTTCACCCGATAGACAGTAATTTTTCCTTCCAACCACTATTTTTCTTAACAATTCGTTCAACCAGAAATTTAAAGCAGTCTGTTTTATCAACCCACATTTGCTGGCAAGCCCAAGTATTTGTCATTCATTTCCTCTATCATTATATTCAGCATTGTACACATTTCCTCTCTGATCTCTACCGTTGTATTAGGACTAAAGAAGATACTTGACTTTTCCGCGCTTACCAGCTGTCCCGACGCCGTACAATATAAATCTAATGTTGATTTCAGGGCCGCCACATTATTTTGGTTGGCTTTCATCAAGATCAATGAATCATCCGCAAAGAGAAGATTTCTGACCAGTGGGGCGTCTGTACAGACTTTAACTCCTGATATGTTTTCGTTATCCTCAGCATGCGTCGGCAAGGCATTCAACCCCTCTGTGCATAGCTAAAAGAGGTATGGTGATAGTGGATCACCCTGCCTCAACCCTCTAGTAGGCGTGAAGCTCTCACTTTCCTCTTCATTGATCTTTACTATGTATTCGACAGTTGAGACACATTGCATAATCAAATTCACCCATTTTTGAGGAAAATCCAATCTCAACATAATCTCCTTAAAAAAAGGCCACTCGACTCTATCGTATGCTTTGTGCATGTCAAGTGTTATAGCTCACAAGCCCTCTCTACCTTATCTTTTGTTCTTGATTGTGTGAAAACATTCATAGGCCACTAAAATATTATCTGTTATCAATCTTCCCGGTACATATGCACTCTGTGTTGGAATAATAATTTCTGTTAAAAAAACCTTCAATCGAGTGGCCACCATTTTTACAATTATTTTGTATACCACGTCACATAAATTAATCAGTCTAAATTGTGTTACCTTTTCTGGTGTATTAATCTTAGGAATCATCACGATCGCCGTATCATTCCAACTGTTCGGGATAGTGTGTTGATTCCTTTCAGAACCTCCTCAATTAGGTCCTCCCCAGCATGGGCCATAACCTTCTGTAGAAATCTAGCCCTCGAGCTTTTAAGTCCCCAATATCAAATAAAGCCTTGCGAACATCTTCCGCGGTATAAGGGGCAAGTAGTTGCCAGTTGCTTACATTGGTCATGAAGAGCATCTCATACCCTATGGGAAAAGTTGCCAGTTGCATGGATTGTCCCATGCAAGAAAACTTGACGATGCTAATCTAGTTGTTGTAGTATGACCATTTTCTATTTGCTTTAAGGTGCATCATAGCATGCACATATCTACATAAAGAGTAAATTGTCAAAAATCACCACAATTGCGTTGCTCGATGCAGAAACCCACCGTTTTCATAAAAGTTTGCCAAAAACATTGATTTTCGTAATCGAGTTGCCGAAAGCACCAACTAGTCAATTGAGAACCGTTTGATGCCAAATATGATAGACGGGCCCACTTTCAGGGCTGAGGTGGCACCAAAATTTAACGAATAAAAAAGGGCATGTATGTGTTTCTTTATTGGTAACATATTTTAAACTTTAAGCACCAAGAAGTCGAACTTGTTAAGTAGCATCGCAAGGGAACTCTGAATCTATTCGTGGTTTCAGCCATGGTGTCGAGGACGAGTATGGTCTGCATCAATGGCATGGAATACTTTGATAGAGTCGTTGCAACTTGATGAGTGGATTTTAATGCGACGAGTGGGACAAAATCGAGTCATCTGGAAAAGAATCAGAGTAATGATACATTGGTGGGAAATGGTCGAGGCGTGACGTGTTTCCATTCTCGTTGACTCATCATTTTTTTAACATAGTAAAGACGCAAGCGCTCATATAAACGCGCAAACACTCACCCTAATGAACGCACACACACACCCTATCCCTTTGAGCACCTTCGAAAAACTGAGCCAACATATCATCTTGAAATTTACGAAGTCACCGTAGGCACCTCGTCATCGACGGGAACGTCTCCTCCCACTAAATGCGCATCACCGGAAATCGTGAAATAAATCCAGGAATAAATGCAAGCACCAGGATTTGAACCCTAGTGGGTTGGGGATACCACAGTCCCTCAACCACCCAACCACAGGTTGGTTCGTACTCGTCGACTTATCATATAACATGAAAAATGGTGTGTTTTTTGTTGCGAATCTGAAAAATGGTGGTTCTTGCAGCACAATAATGGTTTTAAGATATATTCTAGATGATACGTGCCAAGCTGTGCACCATATTGGTGCGTCGGTTTGGGCATCCACTCTATTGATACAGGTGTACATCGTGGGGTTCAAATCAGAAAGTTCTTTAATTCACTACATTTGGTCCATTCTTATTTGATCAGCAGGTTCCCAGAACTATGCTGCAGTGTTTATTTGTTGGGTGCATGAAACAAGAATGCTTCCCTGCCATGATGGGCCACCACATCCACGGCAGGCTTACTTTGGCTATGATAGTATGCAGGTCATGTCACTTAAGCTTGTTCCGGTGTTGTCTATTGAATATGAACCCCTTGAATCTATTGCTACTTAAGCAGTTACAACTTACGAGAACCGGCAGTCGAACATTCATAGACATAGACAAAAAGTGGCTTGAAGTCAATAGGAATCAACCAGCTGAACATAAAACGTGTATGATAGCCAGCCACGTGGTGACGAGGAGAATCTAAAAGTTAGTTCATCCAAACAACATATTAAACATTTCGAAGCAGCTGTCATTTAAAGATGGGCCCTACCACATTGACATCATCATGAACTAAAATCATAGCAATACTTACTTTTGCAATAAAATTTTATTATATCTAACTTTTTTCGAGACTTGTGATCTGGAACAACTATAGTTGACTTATGTTAATGCAAGGTATTGACCAACATGCAAAAATGTATTAGTATGAATTAGAAATTACTCTGGCGCGTGATATCCAAATGTCCTTAATACATGATTCAAATGGAGACGTGCTTGCCATATCGGGAGCTTGATTTAAGAGGTTGAATTCTGCAATTTTCGCCTTGAAGTCCTCAAACAGAAGCACATTGCTTGATCTGATGTCCCGATGGATGATTGAAGGCTGAACCTTCTCATGTAGGTATCTATACCTTTTGCCACCTCGATGGCAATTTTGACTCTCTGCATAGCACAGGGCCAGACTGCGCACCCTGAACTCCTTTACTTCATGTTTATAGAGAAATACGCAACATAATACATTATAAGGCATATGAGTGAAAATACACAACAAGGGATTCGAATATGACTAGAGGCCGTTAGCACCCAATATTGATACACACAGCTCATAGATGGTTTCACATATATGTATGACCAACGACAACAACAATGACAACGATAGATCCATGGCGAAGTGGTAGAGCTACCACTACGCTATGGGCCAACCGTTTTTGTTGCAGATCAATAGGTCACTGGTTCGAACCCGGTTGGGCCCTATTGTTTTATTTTTCTAATTTTATTTCTTTGTCAACTACTGTCTTGGCCTTCCACACTTGCGTCACAAGTAGTCACTTTGAAGTTTTAACCATATCTAGATTTATTCCCTTTTCATCCGTTATGCATTTTTTGTCATGTCGGTTCCTCTTTATGAGAACTGTTATGCTTACATTGCATGGTCACCGCTATTCAAAAAGTTCTCAATTACTTCCCTTTTCATCCGTTTTGCATTTTTTTGTCATGTCGATTCTTCTTTGTGAGAACGGTTATGCTTACATTAGATGGACACCGCTATTCAAATAGTTCCCTTTTCATCCGTTATGCATTTTTTTGTCATGTTGATTCTTCTTTGTGTGAACTGTTATGCTTACATTAGATGGTTACTGCTATTGAAATAGTTCTCAATTACTTCAAAATTAAGGCAATTATGCATTGTATATTCTGTGTAGCGTGATAGACTGATATACGCAGTTTTAGACACGTAGGACATTTCTCCAATTAGGCCCCTTCAACAGAATCTAAGAATGGCATAACCCAAAAATAGCATCTTACATAAAAGCTGGAACTGGCAATCCATGAGGGCAGGTTGAAGTATGTGTACCTAATTTATGATGGCATATACAGCTGATATGAGTATGTGTAAGTTCTTAACTAGCGCTCTAACCCATATCTATATCTGCAAGGATACAAATTGATATTCATTTTGCATTGACAATAAAGAGTGAACCAATTAATATTTGAACACAAGGATATGAATGCACCATCTATCTATTTGCTTGTGAAATTACTTATTTAGGGTCAAATAGAAATGGGTCCATAGCTCAGTGGTTGAGCAATTGACTGCAGATCAATAGGTCACTGGTTTGAACCCGGTTGGGCCCTATTCGTTTCTTTCTTCTATTTTAGTTTCCTTCTTCAACTATTATCTTGACCTTCCACACTTTATTCTAAAGTATTTACTTTCGTCTCTTATGCATTTTTGTGTATGTCAGTTCTTCCTCCTGAGAATATTTTTTTCATCAAGTCATTCAATTTTTTGGTTAGGATAGAAGGGCAAATGTATTGGTTGGGTGCTTCAAGAGTTAATAACAGACAGGGTGATGTATTAGAGCATCTCTAGCAGACCCCGCAAAATCCCAACCCGCACAAGTGCTTTGCAGTTCGTGGAAAAGTGCATATGCAGGCCGGTGCGGACGAGGTCAGACTCAGACCCTGTATAATCAACCCGTAAAAGAGAATATTCTCTGAATATACCTCTTTCTCTTCCTCTTCTCACGCCAATTTGAAATCAACCGGCAACCGGCGTACGGACGAGGAAGACACGGCCAAAGTGGAGGAGAGAGACATGGGACGGCCACGACGCGTGGGCGGAAGCCGGGCATGCGCGGCCGGACTCAGCTAGCTAGCTAGCGCGTATATAGCTACCTAGCTAGCTAGTGCGGCCATAGCTAGCTAGCTAGCTTGCATCGATTCAGCTAGCTAGCTTGCTCGCATCCACGCGGGCGACCCGGCGCGGCGGCCGGGCGGATGGGTGGCTGGGTGGCGGACGGGCGCGGCGGCCGGGCGAGCTTCATGGCATTGGCGGGAACAGAGATTCCTCAACCGCCAATGATTACCGGTATGCAGGGCCCTGACAAAATTGCCTTCAAAACTGTATATATGAGGGTTTCGGATTTGCGTTCAGGGGCCCCTTAAATTTTTTTAAGGGTCGGACGATTTTAAGGGGTCTGTTTGGCCCCTTTTTTAACTGGAACTGTGTAAACGGTTATTTTGTAGGTTTGACCACTTATACGAGGTCTGCTAGAGATGCTCTTAGTTGCATGCCCAACAACGGACATCATATTATTATTTTCGTGGTAATGCACGAGATTCATATGTATTTTACAACAAGGCAATGGCTTTGGAGACATTGGATCTACCTCTTGGCTTGGGGGAGGGGGGGCGCCACGGGCAAAGCACAGCTCCTCCCCCATTGATGGCGGGGGCGGATTAGCATGAACATGGGGGGAGGGGATCAGAGCGGGGAGCGGAGCAGTTGATGGGAGACTCCTCCTTGGTGGTACGTGGGGAGAGAGGGCTCCATGAAAAGGGTGAGGTGTGCGTCATGGTTTTAAAGGAGAGGGCTCTAGCGAGAAATGTCCCGTTATAGTGGGAAACCATGTATGAAGGGAGGGTCCGGCAGGAAAATGGTAGGGTGCGTCCTAGGGTGAGGATTTTATGTTGGAAACGCGTGCTGGAGATAACATGATGGATAGTTCAGACAACCACATTCCCCCCATCTAGACGGTTGCATTTTGGGGAGCCGATAGGAGCCTGTTTGATGTCCTAACCTGCCCGTAGTAGGAGAAATGAGCTTCAACCTTGAAAACAATTTTAATCCTTCATTTGATTTATTTATATGCATGCATTGTAGCCCATAGCAACGCGCGAGTGTTCTACTAGTTTATCGTTCTACTAGTTTATCTTATTGTTTATCTTATTGTTAAGATTTCAAAATTTGGAAGAAAAATTGGGTTGTTTTACATATAATGCCTTTTATAGCTGACAAAAAACAAGTGCTCATATCTAGGGAAAGGAAGGGAATTTTAAGGTATCACATGATATATCATAACCTTTAATGGATATTTTTTGTGAAAGAAACCACATATTCATATTCATTATATAAAGTTGAAAAATACAACACATGTGGACGATTAATGGATACTCACGTGCATGCATGCGTGTACACATGCAAATCCGCGGCGCAAGCCATGGTTTTCCGTACATAATGTATGTACTAGTGGTTGGGGCGCCACCTGGTGGCGCCACTTATTACGGACCTGTGCACTTATCTTGTCTCAACACATTCAGCTGTCATGTTTGGTCCTCAGTTTCATTCATGTGCATCAATATGAGTGTATTCTATAACATTAGGATCTATTAGTACTACATTGATCAAACTTACAGGTGCAATATTATTTGATTTTGGGGGTACACCTATTATTTAAGTTTGAGTACACCTAAAGGATGATATGTACCACTCACCCATGGAGCATAAACGAGTGAGACGATGCATTATAGTTAATCCAAAAGTGAAGACAAGCTAACATGAAGTGATTCAGTTTAGCTGAAGAAAGGGGCCTCATGAGGCCACAAATAAGGAACCAAACAAAAAAGAAAACTTTCAGAGTCCTCTAGAGGCTTGGCATCATCCATTTCCACATCAAAATCAGCATGATGCCTTTCACCGGAATTCTCTTGATCTTCATCTTGATGTACCCAACACAAATGCTTCATGGATTTTAGTCGGCTATACTCCCCACCAGTTCTGCCCTTTCCCTTTCAGACACCCAGGAACAAGTTGATCTAACCCAGAACAACGTATAATTACCTAGTGATTCGTTGGACCTGAATGGCAAGATACCTAGCATGCACATGGAAGGTGAGAGTAAGAATAAAATAACATTCTACCTCCGATCCAATGAAAGTGTCATGGCTTTAGTTCAGCATTAGTTCAAATTTGAACTAAAGCCACAATGCTTTTATTGGATCAGAGGGAGTACCATTTACTGATATGATTATTATTGTGCACAAAAAAATTGCCTGATGACAAGAGATCATAGTTAAGCATCATATATTTATTAATAGTGAAAGTCTTAATTAAAGGATACAAAACAACATACTCACGGCAGGGAATCTATCGAGATTTTACATGCAAGAGTGTATCCTTATCTTAAATAAATAAAACGTCTATGTATGATAAGATTCTTACTTCAGCGTTAAGACTGTCAGTCCAAAAGAGCAATAGAACAGTTCCATATATTAGATTGCAGAAGAAAATGCACCATAAGACATTCTAGTACTGCAAAAAAGGGAGACTAAAATACTTGAAAACTTCGAGGATTCTACACCAATACACCGCTAACCATAATATTTGAAGCTTCTGAAATGAAAAAAAAAACAGACTAACAATGTATACAACTGTAAGTAAAATATTTTATTGTGATGAATGTCAGGACGGGCGAAGGTGAACCAAAAACACATAAGAAACTTCTGTACTGAGCTTGAAGAAAATCACAACCGTGGACCAAGGGCATTTATACCTTCATCTGTCGATTTTCAAAAAGTGTCTGCTCACCAAATATAAGCTGAAGCTCTAATTTCAGTATCTTATGAAAGCATGAAACCAACTCTACAGTTCACCAAATTTTATATCATTCATACATTGATAACTATGAAGGGGAGCCTTGGCGCAGTGGTAAAGCTGCTGCCTAGTGACCATGAGGTCACGAGTTCAAGTCCTCAAAACAGCCTCTTACAGAAATGTAGGGAAAGGCTGCGGACTATAGACCCAAAGTGGTCGGACTCTTCCCCGGACCCTGCAGAAGCGGGAGCTACATGCACCGGGCTGCCCTTTTTCATACATTGATAATTGTACAACGGTTATGCTCCATGATGACCAAGAAAAGCTATATACTCCCTCCGTTCCTAAGTATAAGTCTTTGTAGAGATTTCACTATGGACCACATACGGAGCAAAATGAGTGAATCTACACTCTAAAATGCATCTATATACATCAGTATGTGGTTCATGGTGAAATCTCTACAAAGACTTATATTTAGGAATGGAGGGAGTACCTTATTGTCACTCATGTATGTTCAAAAATAGCTAGATATGTACTTCAAAACCATAAGCAATAGAGAGACTACAGAAACACATATCATTCCAAGCTAACCTATTTTAACAAGTATTAACTTTGATAACGTGCAAATGAAAACTGAATCTGCAAGCCAATTTCATTTGTTCTATTTTCTTTTTTGGCGAATGGAAATTCCATTTCATCCTAATACTGTGATGAAAAATGCCAGTGTTAGAAAATGTAAATATATGTGATATGAACCTTCTAGCAATCCATAGTACCAAGCATTATAATTTGTAGATAGCAACCTGCAACTTTGCCTCTTCCATCCTCAGACGACAATTTCAAATCAGGAGTTGGTGGCCACTCATTAAATTTTTACTTGAACGGTACAGTTTCGTATCCCTCGATCATTTTCATAACATGTGATTTTGTTCGGGTACCATCATTGAGCAATATGTGGTCAAAAGTAAAGGATACTAAGCATGCAGCAACACAAAATATAAACCATTAGCATGCTTTGATTGTAGGATTAGGAAAATGTTTCTAGAGAATGTTATATGATATTTCACCAAGGTGGTACTTCTTCTAAAATCATCTGAATATATAATGTATTAATTTTTTCTTTCCCAGACAGAAACAAGTAAACATTTCGCAGGAACATGTATTAGTTCATGCAGCCAGATTACTCTAGAATATTATCATACTTCTCTACAAGATTATATTTGACTGATAGGAATCAACTTGAAATGTTATAACATGTGCTACCAAGTGAGAATATTCATATTCAAAAACTGGCAACAACTCTCAAAGTGAAATGCACCCAAACATCGTTTGTATAAAGCAAATCATGTGTCGACGATTTAAAATCAATAGTCTCTAGCTGTCCTTCAAAACTGATAAGTCACAAAAAATGCTACCCAGTTCGACATTTTCAAGAGTTAATATATCTCATAGTCATGGATGAATTAATGCTGATAGCAAATTACTCTTATTGACTACTGATGATATTGCGCTTTGGGCATTTAATGTTAATCAATTACCATTGCAATTTGGCCGCAGCTTTCATGTCTTCTCGAGTCTCCTCTAAATGTATCTTCCTCGGAAGAGGAGCAACACCATCAAACAAAGCCCGAAATGCCCCAGCTTCAGCTAGTAAAACAATGCAACGTTAACCTCTCATAGTCCAAATCACAAATGACATAACTCTCTGCCAATGTGGACAATCACAACACATAAAGACATAAGGCAAAAACAACTACATGGGCAGACGATCAGCTAACATGGAAGCACCAAAAAGAATATCTTACTACCCACGTCAAGGAAGAATGAGATTACCTCACACTAGGTTGAATGGAAGTGTAGTATTGGAGCATGCTCACTGAAGAAGCCAAGTCTTCCATCGGGACAAGGGACTGCAGTAACAGCAGCACAAACCCACTCAAGAGAGTAAACTGTTCAAAAATGGAACACAAAATTTCATGCAGGCTTGATGACAGTTTGGAGCTGAATAAATACCTTTTACCGATGCGAACTTCCTGAAAGCAGTATATGTTGGGGATCGTAGCAGAAATTTAAAATTTTCTACGCATCACCAAGATCAATCTATGGAGTAATCTAGAAACGAGGGGAAGGGGAGTGCATCTACATACCCTTGTAGATCGCTGAGCGGAAGCGTTACTAGAACACGGATGAGGTAGTCGTACTCATAGCGATTCAGATCGCGGTCGATTCCGATCTAAGCGCCGAACAACGGCGCCTCCGCGTTCAAAGCACGTGCAGCCCGGTGACGTCTCACATGCCTTGATCCAGCAAGGAGAGAGGGAGAGGTTGGGGAAGACTCCGTCCAGCAGCAGCACGACGGCGTGGTGGTGGTGGAGGAGTGCGGTACTCCTGCAGGGCTTCGCCAAGCACTACGAGAGACAAGGAGGGAGATAGGTAGGGTTGTGCCTTGGGAGAGAGACTCGTGTGTTGTGCAGCACCAAAACCTCCACTATAGATAGGGGCAAGGGAAAGGGGAGGCGCCCTAGGGTTTCCCCTAGGAGGGGCGGCGGCCAGGGCAGATGGGATCTCCCCCTTGGGTGACTTGGTCCCCAAGCCAGGAGGTGGGAACCCTAGATGGGGCGCCCCAAACCCCCTGGTCACGTGGGAATAGGTGAGGGGGGCGCATAGCCCCTTAGTGGACTGGTTTGCCCCCTTCCGTTGGCCCATGAAGCCCACCAACACTTGCCAGGGCTCCCGAAACACCTTTCGGTCATGCTGGTCATCACCCGGTACCTCCGGAACACTTCCGGACTCCAAAACCCTTCGTCTAATATATCAATCTTCACCTCCGGACCATTCCGGAACTCCTCGTGACGTCTGGGATCTCATCCGGGACTCCGAACAACATTCGGTAACCGCGTACATACTTTCCCTATAACCCTAGCATCATCGAACCTTAAGTGTGTAGACCCTACAGGCTCGGGAATAATGCAGACATGACCGAGACATCTCTCTGGTCAATAACCAACAGCGGGATCTGGATACCCATGTTGGCTCCCACATGTTCCACGATGATCTCATCGGATGAACCACGATATCAAGGATTCAGTCAATCCCGTATACAATTCCCTTTGTCTACCAGTATAGTACTCGCCCGAGATTCGATCGTCGGTACCCCGATACCTTGTTCAATCTAGTTACCGGCAAGTCTCTTTACTCGTTCCGTAACACATCATCCCATGATCAACTCCTTGGTCACATTGTGCACATTATGATGATGTCCTACCGAGTGGGCCCAGAGATACCTCTCCGTTTACACGGAGTGACAAATCCTAGTCTCGATTCGTGCTAACCCAACAGAAACTTTTGGAGATACCCGTAGTGCACCTTTATAGCCACCCAGTTACATTGTGGCGTTTGGTACACCCAAATAATTCCTACGGTATCCGGGAGTTGCACAATCTCATGGTCTAAGGAAATGATACTTGACATTAGAAAAGCTTTAGTAGACGAACTATACGATCTTGTGCTAGGCTTAGGACTGGGTCTTGTCCATCACATCATTCTCCTAATGATGTGATCCTGTTATCAATGACATCCAATGTCCATAGTCAGGAAACCATGACCATCTATTGATCAACGAGCTAGTCAACTAGAGGCTTACTAGGGACATGTTGTGGCCTATGTATTCACACATGTATTACGGTTTCCGGTTAATACAATTATAGCATGAACAATAGACAATTATCATGAACAAGGAAATACAATAATAACCATTTTATTATTGCCTCTAGGGCATATTTCCAACTGTCTCCCACTTGCACTAGAGTCAATAATCTAGTTCACATCACTATGTGATTGCAATGAATCCAACACCCATGGGTTTTGTTCATATCTTGCTTGTGAGAGAGGTTTATTAGTCAATGAGTCTGAACCTTTCAGATCCATGTGTGCTTTACAAATCTCTATGTCATCTTGTAGATGCAGCTACCACGCGCTACTTGGAGCTATTCCAAATATCTGTTCTACTATACGAATCCGGTTTACTACTCAGAGTCATCCAGATTAGTGTCAAAGTTTGCATCAACGTAACCCTTTACGACGAACTCTTTTACCACCTCCATAATCAAGAAAATTCCTTAGTCCACTAGTTACTAAGGATAAGTTCGACCGCTGTCGTGTGATCCATTCTTGGATCACTCTTGTACCCCTTGACTGACTCATGGCAAGGCACACTTCAGGTGCGGTACACAGCATGGCATACTGTAGACCTACGTCTAAAGCATAGGGGACGACCTTCGTCCTTTCTCTCTCTTCTGCCGTGGTCAGGTCTTGAGTCTTACTCAATATTCACACCTTGTAACACAGCTAAGAACTCCTTCTTTGCTGAACTCCTTCAAAATCTTGTCATGGTATGTATTCATTCGAAAGTACTATTAAGCGTTTTTGATCTATCCTTATAGATCTTGATGCTCAATGTTCAAGTAGCTTAATCCAGATTTTCCATTGAAAAACCCTTTTCAAATAACCCTGCATGCTTTCCAGAAATTCTACATCATTTCTGATCAACAATATGTTAACAACATATACTCATCAAAAATTCTATAGTGCTCCCACTCACTTCTTTGGAAATACAAGTTTCTCATAAACTTTGTATAAACCCAAAATCTTTGATTATCTCATCAAAGTGTACATTCCAACTTCGAGATGCTTACTCCAGTCCTTAGAAGGATTGCTGGAGCTTTGCATACTTGTCAGCATCTTTCAGGATTGACAAAACCTTATGGTTGTATCACATACAACCTTTCCTTAAGAAAAATGACGAGGAAACAATGTTTTTTACATCCTATGTGCAAGATTTCATAAATAATGCAGTAACTACTAACATAATTCCAATAGACTCTTAGCATCGCTACGAGTGAGAAAGTCTCATCGTAGTCAACTCCTTGAACTTGTCGGGAAACATCTTAACAACAAGTCGAGCTTTCTTAATGGTGACACTTACCATCATTGTCTGTCTTCCTTTTAAAATCCATCTGCACCCAACAGCCTTACGACCATCAAGTGGTTCTTTCAAAAGTCTATACTTTCTTTTATGCATGGATCCTCTCTCGGATTTTATGGCCTCGAGCCATTCTTCGGAATCTGGGCCCACCATCACTTCTCCATAGCTCGTAGGTTCATTGTTTTCTAGCAACATGACTTCCAAGACAGGATTGCATACCACTCTGAAGTAGTATGCATCCTTGTCGACCTATGAGGTTTGGTTGTGACTTGATCCGAAGTTTCATGATCACTATCATAAGCTTCCACTTCAACTGGTGTAGGTGCCATAGGAACAACTTCCTGTGCCCTGCTACATACTAGTTGAAGTGACAGTTCAATAACCTCATCAAGTCGCCACCATCCTCCCACTCAATTCTTTCGAGAGAAACTTTTCCTCGAGAAAGGACCCGTTTCTAGAAACAATCACTTTTTCTTCCGGATCTGAAATAGGAGGTATACCCAACTATTTTTGGGTATTCTATCAAGATGCATTTATCCGCTTTGGGTTCGAGCTTATCAGCCTGAAACATTTTCACATAAGCATCGTAGCCCCAAACTTTTAAGAAACGACAGCTTAGGTTTCTCTAAAGCATAGTTCATACGGTGTCGTCTCAACAGAATTGTGTGGTGCCCTATTTAAAGTGAGTGCGGTTGTCTCTAATGCCTAACCCATAAACGATAGTGGTAATTCGATAAGAGACATCATGGTATGCACCATATCCAATAGGGTGCAGTTGTGATGTTCGGACGCACCATCACACTATGGTGGTCCAGGCGGTATCAGTTGTGAAACAATTTCCACAATGTCTTAATTGTGTGCCAAACTCGTAACTCAGATATTCATCTCTATGATCATATCATAGACATTTAATCATCTTGTCACGACGATCTTCAACTTCACTCTGAAATGACTTAAACCTTTCAATAATTCAGACTTGTGCTTCATCAAGTAAATATACTCAGCATCTACTCAAATCATCTATGAATTAAGAACATAACGATATCCACAGCGTGCCTCAGCACTCATTGTACTACACACATCAAAATGTATTACTTCCAACAAGTTGCTTTCTTGTTTCATCTTACTGAAAACGAGGCCTTTCAGTCATCTCGCCCATGTGGTATGATTTGCATGTCTCAAGTGATTCAAAATCAAGTGAGTCCAAACGATCCATCTACATGGAGTTTCTTCATGCATATCTACCAATAGACATGGTTCGCATGTCTCAATCTTTTCAAAAACGAGTGAGTCCAAAGATCCATCAACATGGAGCTTCTTCATGCGTTTTATACCAACATGACTCAAATGGCAGTGCCACAAGTATGTGGTACTATCATTACTATCTTATATCTTTTGGCATGAACATGTGTATCACTACGATCGAGATTCAATAAACCATTCATTTTAGGTGCAAGACCATTGAAGGTATTATTCAAATAAATAGAGTAACCATTATTCTCCTTAAATGAATAACCGTGTGGCGATAAACATAATCCAATCATGTCTATGCTCAACGCAAACACCAAATAACAATTATTTTGGTTTAACATCAATCCCGATGGTAGAGGGAGCGTGCGATGTTTGATCACATCAACCTTGGAAACACTTCCAACACATATCGTCATCTCACCTTTAGCTAGTCTCCGCAGCCTTTTATTTCGAGTTACTAACGCTTAGCAACCGAACCGGTATTTATTACCCTGGTGCTACTAGGAGTTCTAGTAAAGTACACAATAATATGATGTATATCCAAAATACTTCTGTCGACCTTGCCAGCCTTCTCATCTACCAAGTATCTAGGGTAGTTCTGCTTTAGTGACCGTTCCCCTCATTATAGAAGCACTTAGTCTCGGGTTTGGTTCAACCTTGGGTTTCTTCACTAGAGCAGCAACTGATTTGTCGTTTCATGAAGTATCCCTTCTTTCCCTTGCCCTTATTGAAATTAGTGGTTTAACCATCAACAATTGATGCTCCTACTTGATTTCTACTTTCGCGGTGTCAAACATTGCGAGTTGCTCAAGGATCATCATGTCTATCCCTGATATGTTATAGTTCATCACGAAGCTCCAATAGCTTGGTGACAGTGACTATGGAGAACCATCACTATCTCATCTGGAAGATTAACTCCCACTCGATTCAAGCGATTGAAGTACTCACACAATCTGAGCACATGCTCAACGATTGAGTTTTTCTCCCTTAGTTTGCAGGCTTAAGAAACTTGTCAGAGGTCTCATACCTCTTGACGTGGGCACTAGTCTGAAATTCCAATTTCAGTCTTTGGAACATCTCATATGTTCTGCGACGTTTCAAAAACGTCTTTGGTGCCACAATTCTAAACCATTAGTATTACTTACTGGACTATTACGTAGTCATCAAAACGTGTATGTCAGATGTTTCCCAACATCTACAGACGATGCTCGAGGTTCAAGACACTGAGCGGTGCATTAAGGACATAACCCTTCTGTGCAGCAATGAGGACAATCCTCAGTTCGCGGACCCAGTCCGCATAATTGCTACTGTCAACTCTCAGCTAAATTTTCTCTAGGAACATATCTAAAACAGTAGAACCAAAGCGTGAGCTACGACATAATTTGCAAAGACCTTTTGACTATGTTCATGATAATTAAGTTCATCTAATCAACTTATTCAATGAACTCCCACTTAGATAGACATCCCTCTAGTCATCTAAGTGATACATGATCCGAGTCAACTAGGCCGTGTCCGATCATCACGTGAGACGGACTAGTCATCATCGGTGAACATCTTCATGTTGATCGTATCCACTATACGACTCATGTTTGACCTTTCGGTCTTCCGTGTTCCGAGGCCATATCTGTACATGCTAGGCTTGTCAAGTTAACCTAAGTGTATTGCGTGTGTAAATCTGGCTTACACCCGTTGTATGCGAACGTTAGAACCTATCACACCCGATGATCATGCGGTGCTTCGGAACAACGGACCTTAGCAACGGTGCATAGTTAGGGGGAACGCTTTCTTGAAATTATTGCAAGGGATCATCTTATTTATGCTACCGTCGTTCTAAGCAAATAAGATGTAAACATGACAAACATCACATGCAAATCATAAAGTGACATGATATGGCCAATATCATCTTGCGCCTTTGATCTCCATCTTCGAGGCGCGGCATGAACACCATCGTCACCAGCATGACACCATGATCTCCATCATCGTGTCTTCATGAAGTTGCCTCGCCAACTATTACTTCTACTACTATGCCTAATGGTTAGCAATAAAGTAAAGTAATTACATGGCGTTTTCATTGACACGCAGGTCATAAATAAATTAAGACAACTCCTATGGCTCCTCCCGGTTGTCATACTCATCGACATGAAAGTCGTGATTCCTATTACAAGAACATGATCAATCTCATACATCACATATATCATTCATCACATCCTTTTGGCCATATCACATCACATAGCATAGCCTGCAAAAACAAGTTAGACGTCCTCTAATTGTTGTTGCATGTTTTATGTGGCTGCTATGGGTTTCTAGCAAGAACGTTTCTTACCTACGCAAAACCACAACGTTGATATGCCAATTGCTATTTACCCTTCATAAGGACCCTTTTCATTGAATCCGATCCGACTGAAGTGGGAGAGACAGACACCCGCCAGCCACCTTATGCATCAAGTGCATGTCAGTCGGTGGAACCTGTCTCACGTAAGTGTACGTGTAAGGTCGGTTCGGGCCGCTTCATCCCACAATGCCGCCGAATCAAGATAAGACTAGTAACGGCAAGCAAATTGAACAAATCATCGCCCACAACTACTTTGTGTTCTACTCGTGTATAGAATCTACGCATAGACCTAGCTCATGATGCCACTTCAGGGGATCATAGCAGAAATTTAAAATTTTCTACGCATCACCAAGATAAATCTATGGAGTAATCTAGCAACGAGGGGAAGGGGAGTGCATATACATACCCTTGTAGATCGCTAAGCGGAAGCGTTACTAGAACGCGGATGAGGTAGTCGTACTCGTAGCGATTCAGATCGCGGTCGATTCTGATCTAAGCGCCGAACAACGGCGCCTCCGCGTTCAACACACGTGCAGCCCGGTGACGTCTCCCATGCCTTGATCCAGCAAGGAGAGTGGGAGAGGTTGGGGAAGACTCCGTCCAGCAGCAGCATGATGGCGTGGTGGTGGTGGAGGAGCACGGTACTCCTGTAGGGCTTCGCCAAGCACTACGAGAGACGTGGAGGGAGAGAGGTAGGGTTGTGCCTTGGGAGAGAGACTCGTGTGTTGTGCAGCCCCAAAACCTCCACTATATATAGGGGCAAGGGCAAGGGGAGGCGCCCTAGGGTTTCCCCTAGGAGGGGCGGCGACCAGGGCAGATGGGATCTCCCCCTTGGGTGACTTGGCCCCCAAGCCAGTGTTGGAAATATGCCCTAGAGGCAATAATAAAATGGTTATTATTGTATTTCCTTGTTCATGACAATTGTCTATTGTTCATGCTATAATTGCATTAACTGGAAACCGTAATACATGTGTGAATACATAGACCACAACATGTCCCTAGTGAGCCTATAGTTGACTAGCTCGTTGATCAACAGATGGTCATTGGTTTCCTGACCATGGGCATTGGATGTCATTGATAACGGGATCACATCATTAGGAGAATGATGTGATGGACGAGACCCAATCCTAAGCATAGCACAAGATCGTGTAGTTCGTTTGCTAAAGCTTTTCTAATGTCAAGTATCATTTCCTTAGACCATGAGATTGTGTAACTCCCTGATACCGTAGGAGTGCTTTGGGTGTACCAAACGTCACAACGTAACTGGGTGGCTATAAAGGTGCACTATGGGTATCTCCGAAAGTGTCTGTTGGGTTGGCATGAATCGAGACTGGGATTTGTCACTCCGTATGACGGAGAGGTATCTCTTTGCCCACTTGGTAATGCGTCATCATAATGAGCTCAATGTGACTAAGTAGTTATTCACGGGATCATGCATTATGGAATTAGTAAAGTGAATTGCCGATAACGAGATTGAACGTGGTATTGGGATACCGGCGAACGAATCTCGGGCAAGTAACATACCGATTGACAAAGGGAATTGCATCGTGGAACATGTGGGAGCCAACATGGGTATCCAGATCCCGCTGTTGGTTACTGACCGGAGAACATCTCAGTCATGTCTGCATGGTTCCCGAACCCGTAGGGTCTACACACTTAAGGTTCGGTGACGCTAGAGTTGTTATGGGAAATAGTATGTGGTTACCGAAGGTTGTTCGGAGTCCCGGATGAGATCCCGGACATGACGAGGAGCTCCGGAATGGTCCGGAGGTGAAGATCGGTATATTGGACGAAGGGTATTGGAGTCCGGAATTGTTCCGGGGGTACCAGGTGATGACCAGCGTGTCCGAAAGGGGTTTCGGAGGCCCCGACAAGTGTTGGGGGGCCTTATGGGCCAAGGGGAGAGGGCACATCAGCCCACTAAGGGGCTGAGCACCCATCCCACCCCATCTCACGTAACCAGGAGAGATGGGGGCGCCACCCCTAGGGCAGCCGCCCCTCCCGGCTTGGGGGGCAGGTTTCCTAGGGGGTGGCGGTGCGCAAACCCATCTAGGGTTTCCCCTGTGGCAGCCGCCCCTTCCCTAGGGAACCCTAGGGCGCCTCCCCCTCCTCCCTTCCCCTATATATAGTGAGGGAGAGAGAGGGCAGCCACACCCTTCCCCTGGCGCAGCCCTCTCCCTCCTCCAACACCTCCTCCTCCTCCGTAGTGCTTGGCGAAGCCCTGCCGGAGAAGCACGAGCTCCATCACCACCATGCCGTCGTGCTGTCGGAGTTTTACCTCAACTTCTGCTCTCCCCTTGCTGGATCAAGAAGGAGGAGACGTCCCCGGGCTGTACGTGTGTTGAACGCGGAGGCACCGTTGTTCGGTGCTTAGATCGGATTCGGCCGCGATCTGAATCGCTTCGTGAACGACTCCACCGACCGCGTTCTTGTAACGCTTCCGCATCGCCATCTTTAAGGGTATGAAGATGCACTCCCCTCTCTCTCGTTTCTAGTATCTCCATAGATTGATCTTGGTGATGCGTAGAAAATTTTGAATTTCTGCTACGTTCCCCAATAGTGGTATCCGAGCTAGGTCTATTGCGTAGATTCTATGCACGAGTAGAACACAAGTAGTTGTGGGCGTTGGTTTTGTTCAATATGCTTACCGTTACTAGTCCTATCTTGTTTCGATGGTATTGTGGGATGAAGCGGCCCGGACCGACCTTACACGTACACTTATGTGAGACAGGTTCCACCGACTGACATGCACTTGTTGCATAAGGTGGCTTGTGGGTGCCAGTCTCTCCCACTTTAGTCGGATCAGATTCGATGAAAAGGGTCCTTATGAAGGGTAAATAGCAATTGGCATATCACGTTGTGGTTTTGGCGCAGGTAAGAAACGTTCTTGCTAGAAACCTATAGCAGCCACGTAAAAACTTGCAACAACAATTAGAGGACGTCTAACTTGTTTTTGCAGCATATGTCGTGTGATGTGATACGGCCAAGAAGGATGTGATGAATGAAATATATGTGATGTATGAGATTGATCATATTCTTGTAATAGGAATCACGACTTGCATGTCAATGAGTATGACAACCGGCAGGATCCATAGGAGTTGTCTTTAATTATTGTATGACCTGCGTGTCACTGAATAACGCCATGTAATTACTTTACTTCATTGCTAAACCGTTAGCTATAGTAGTAGAAGTAATTAGTTGGCGAGACAACTTAATGGAGACACGACGATGGAGATCATGATGATGGAGATCATGGTGTCATGCCGGTGATGATGATGATCATGGAGCCTCGAAGATGGAGATCAAAAGGAGCAAAATGATATTGGCCATATCATGTCACTATTTGATTGCATGTGATGTTTATCATGTTTATGCATCTTATTTGCTTATAACGACGGTAGTAAATAAGATGATCCCTCACAATAATTTCAAGAAAGTGTTCCCCCTAACTGTGCACCGTTGTGAAAGTTCGTTGTTTCGAAGCACCACGTGATGATCGGGTGTGATAGATTCTAACGTTCACATACAACGGGTGTAAGCCAGATTTACACATGCAAAACACTTAGGTTGACTTGACGAGCCTAGCATGTACAGACATGGCCTCGGAACACAAGAGACTGAAAGGTTGAACATGAGTCGTATAGTAGATACGATCAACATGAAGATGTTCATCGACGATGACTAGTCCGTCTCACGTGATGATCGGACACGGCCTAGTTGACTCGGATCATGTATCACTTAGATGACTAGAGGGATGTCTATCTGAGTGGGAGTTCATCAAATAATGTGATTAGATGAACTTAATTATCATGAACATAGTCAAAAAGGTCTTTACAAATTATGCCGTAAGCTCGTGTTTTAGTTCTACTGTTTAGATATGTTCCTAGAGAAAATATAGTTGAAAGTTGATAGTAGCAAATATGCGGACCGGGTCCGTAAACTGAGGATTGTCCTCATTGCTGCGCAGAAGGCTTGTGTCCTTAATGCACCACTCGGTGTGCAGGATCTTGAACGTTGTCTATGGATGTTGCGAACATTTGACAAACACGTTTTGATGACTACGTGATAGTTCAGTAATGTTAAATGGTTTAGAATTGAGGCACCGAAGATGTTTTGAAACGTCGCGGAACATATGAGATGTTCCAAGGGCTGAAATTGGGATTTCAGGCTCGTGCCCACGTCAAGAGGTATGAGACCTCCGACGAGTTTCTTAGCCTACAAACTAAGGGAGAAAAACTCAATCGTTGAGCTTGTACTCAGATTGTCTGGGTACAACAATCACTTGAATCGAGTGGGAGTTAATCTTCCAGATGAGATAGTGATGTTTCTCCAAAGTCACTGCCACCAAGCTACTAGAGCTTCGTGATGAACTATAACATATCAGGGATAGACATGATGATCCTTGAGCAATTCGCGATGTTTGACGCCGCGAAAGTAGAAATCAAGTAGGAGCATCAATTGTTGATGGTTAGTAAAACCACTAGTTTCAAGAAGGGCAAGGGAAAGAAGGGATACTTCATGAAACGGCAAATCAGTTGCTGCTCTAGTGAAGAAACCCAAGGTTGAACCCAAACCCGAGACTGAGTGCTTCTATAATAAGGGGAACGGTCACTGGAGCAGAATTACCCTAGATACTTGGTAGATAAGAAGGCAGGCAAGGTCGACATAAGTATATTGGATATACATTATATTAATGTGTACTCTACTCCTAGTAGCACCAGGGTAGTAGATACCGGTTCGGTTGCTAAGTGTTAGCAACTCGAAATAAAAGGCTACGGAATAAACGGATACTAGCTAAAGGCGAGGTGACGATATGTGTTGGAAGTATTTCCAAGGTTGATGTGATCAAACATCACACGCTCCCTCTACCATCGGGATTGGTGTTAAACCTAGATAATTGTTATTTGGTGTTTGCGTTGAGCATAGACATGATTGGATTATGTTTATCACAATACGGCTATTCATTTAAGGAGAATAATGGTTACTCTGTTTATTTGAATAATACCTTCAATGGTCTTGCACCTAAAATGAATGGTTTACTGAATCTCGATCGTAGTGATACACATGTTCATGCCAAAAGATATAAGATAGTAATGATAGTACCACATACTTGTGGCACTGCCATTTGAGTCATATTGGTATAAAACGCATGAAAAAGCTCCATGGTGATGGATCTTTGGACTCACTCATTTTGAAAAGATTGAGATATGCGAACCATGTCTATTGGTAGATATGCATGAACAAACTCTATACAGATGGATCGTTTGGACTCACTTGATTTTAAATCACTTGAGACATGCAAATCATACCACATGGGCAAGATGACTGAAAAGCCTCGTTTTCAGTAAGATGGAACAAGAAAGCAACTTGTTGGAAGTAACACATTTTGATTTGTCCAGTCCAATGAGTGCTGAGGCATGCAGTGGTTATCATTATGTTCTTACTTCACATATGATTTGAGTGGATGTTGAGTATATTTACTTGATGAAACACAAGTCTGAATTATTGAGTAATTTCAGAGTGAAGTTGAAGATCTTCGTGACAAGAGGATAAAATGTCTATGATATGATCATAGAGATGAATATCTGAGTTGCGAGTTTGGTACACAATTGAGACATTGTGGAAATTGTTTCACAACTAACACCGCCTGGAACACCATACTGTGATTGTGTGTCCGAACATCATAGATGCACCCTATTGGATATGGGGCATACCTTGATGTCTCTTATCGAATTACCATTATCGTTCATGGGTTAGGCATTAGAGACAACCGCATTCACTTTAAATAGGGCACCACGTAATTCCGTTGAGATGACACCGTATGAACTATGGTTTAGAGAAACATAAGCTTTCGTTTCTTGAAAGTTTCAGGCTGCGACTCTTATGTGAAAAAGTTTCATCCTGATAAGCTCAAACCCAAAGCGGATAAATACATCTTCATAGGACACCCAAAACAGTTGGGTATACCTCCTATTTCAGATCCGGAAGCAAAAGTGATTGTTTCTAGAAACGGGTCCTTTCTCGAGGAAAGGTTTCTCTCGAAAGAATTGAGTGGGAGGATGGTGGAGACTTGATGAGGTTATTGAACCGTCACTTCAACTAGTGTGTAGCAGGGCACAGGAAGTTGTTCCTGTGGCACCTACACCAATTGAAGTGGAAGCTTATGATAGTGATCATGAAACTTCGGATCAAGTCACTACCAAACCTCGTAGGTCGACAAGGATGCGTACTACTTCAGAATGGTACGTAATCCTGTCTTGGAGGTCATGTTGCTAGACAACAATGAACCTATGAGCTATGGAGAAGCGATGGTGGGCCCGGATTCCGACGAATGGCTCGAGGCCATAAAATCCGAGAGAGGATCCATGTATAAAAAAAAGTGTAGACTTTGGAAGAACTACTTGATGGTCGTAAGGCTGTTGGGTACAGATGGATTTTAAAAGGAAGACGGACAATGATGGTAAGTGTCACCATTAAGAAAGCTCGACTTGTCGTTAAGATGTTCTCCGACAAGTTCAAGGAGTTGACTACGATGAGACTTTCTCACTCGTAGCGGTGCTAAGAGTCTGTTGGAATTATATTAGCAGTTACTGCATTATTTATGAAATCTTGCAGATAGGATGTCAAAACATTGTTTCCTCACGTTTTTCTTGAGGAAAGGTTGTATGTGATACAACCAAAAGGTTTTGACAATCCTGAAAGATGCTAACAAGTATGCAAAGCTCCAGCAATCCTTCTAAGGACTGGAGTAAGCATCTCGGAGTTGGAATATATGCTTTGATGATGATCAAAGATTCTGGGTTTATACAAAGTTTATGAGAAACTTGTATTTCCAAAGAAGTGAGTGGGAGCACTATAGAATTTCTGATGAGTATATGTTGTTGACATATTGTTGATCGGAAATGATGTAGAATTTCTGGAAAGCATATAGGGTTGTTTGAAAAGTGTTTTTCAATGGAAAACCTGGATTAACCTACTTGAACATTGAGCATCAAGATCTATAAGGATAGATCAAAAACGCTCAATAATACTTTCAAATGAATACATGCCGTGACAAGATTTTGAAGAAGTTCAAAATAGATCGGCGAAGGAGTTCTTGGCTGTGTTATAAGGTGTGAGTATTGAGTAAGACTCAAGACATGACCTCGGCAGAAGAGAGAGAATGGACGAA
Organism: Triticum urartu; assembly: GCF_056163025.1. Classification (NCBI taxonomy): domain Eukaryota; kingdom Viridiplantae; phylum Streptophyta; class Magnoliopsida; order Poales; family Poaceae; genus Triticum; species Triticum urartu. The sequence continues at coordinate 599,046,793 of NC_141876.1, forward strand.
CATCGTCCCCTATGCTTCAGACATAGGCTCTACAGTATGCTATGTTGTGTACCGCACCTGAAGTGCGCCTTGCCATGAGTTAGTCAAGAGGTACAAGAATGATCCAGGAATGGATAATAAGACAGCGGTCAAACATATCCTTAGTAACTAGTGGACTAAGGAATTTTCTCGATTATGGAGGTGGTAAAAGAGTTTGTCGTAAAGAGTTACGCCGATGCGAACTTTTACACTAATCCGGATTATATTCAGTAGTAAACTGGAATCGTATAGTAGAACAGTTATTTGGAATAGCTCCAAATAGAGCATGGTAGCAGCATCTACGAGATGACATAGAGATTTGTAAAGCACACATGGATCTGAAAGATTCAGACCCGTTGACCAATAACCTCTCTCACAAGCGAGATATGATCAAACCCCATGGGTGTTGAATTCATTACAATCACATAGTGATGTGAACTAGATTATTGAGTCTAGTGCAAGTGGGAGACTGTTGGAAATATGCCCTAGAGGCAATAATAAAATGGTTATTATTGTATTTCCTTGTTCATGACAATTGTCTATAGTTCATGCTATAATTGTATTAACTGGAAACCGTAATACATGTGTGAATACATAGACCACAACATGTCCCTAGTGAGCCTCTAGTTGACTAGCTCGTTGATCAATAGATGGTCATTGGTTTCCTGACCATGGACATTGGATGTCATTGATAACGAGATCACATCATTAGGAGAATGATGTGATGGACGAGACCCAATCCTAAGCATAGCACAAGATCGTGTAGTTCATTTGCTAAAGCTTTTCTAATGTCAAGTATCATTTCCTTAGACCATGAGATTGTGTAACTCCCTGATACCGTAGGAGTGCTTTGGGTGTACCAAACGTCACAACGTAACTGGGTGGCTATAAAGGTGCACTACGGGTATCTCTGAAAGTGTCTGTTGGGTTGGCACGAATTGAGACTGGGATTTGTCACTCCGTATGACAGAGAGGTATCTCTAGGCCCACTCGGTAATGCATCATCATAATGAGCTCAATGTGACTAAGTAGTTAGTCACGGGATCATGCATTATGGAACGAGTAAAGTGAATTGCCGATAACGAGATTGAACGAGGTATTGGGATACCGACGATCGAATCTCGGGCAAGTAACATACCGATTGACAAAGGGAATTGCATGCGGGATTGCTGGAATCCTTGACATCGTGGTTCATCCGATGAGATCATCATGGAACATGTGGGAGCCAACATGGGTATCCAGATCCCGCTGTTGGTTATTGACCGGAGAACATCTCAGTCATGTCTGCATGGTTCCCGAACCCGTAGGGTCTACGCACTTAAGGTTCGGTGACGCTAGAGTTGTTATGGGAAATAGTATGTGGTTACCGAAGGTTGTTCGGAGTCCCGGATGAGATCCCGGACATGACGAGGAGCTCCGGAATGGTCTGGAGGTGAAGATCGGTATATTGGATGAAGGGTATTGGAGTCCGGAATTGTTCCGGGGGTACCAGGTGATGACCAGCGTGTCCGAAAGGGGTTTCGGAGGCCCCGACAAGTGCTGGGGGGCCTTATGGGCCAAGGGGAGAGGGCACATCAGCCCACTAAGGGGCTGAGCGCCCCTCCCACCCCATCTCACGTAACCAGGAGAGATGGGGAAGCCGCCCCTCTCGGCTTGGGGGGCAAGTTTCCTAGGGGGTGGCGCTGCACAAACCCATCTAGGGTTTCCCCTGTGGCAGCCGCCCCTTCCCTAGGGAACCCTAGGGCGCCTCCCCCTCCTCCCTTCCCCTATATATAGTGAGGGAGAGAGAGGGCAGCCACACCCTTCCCCTGGCGCAGCCCTCTCCCTCCTCCAACACCTCCTCCTCCTCCGTAGTGCTTGGCGAAGCCCTGCCGGAGAACCACGAGCTCCATCACCACCATGCCGTCGTGCTGTCGGAGTTTTACCTCAACTTCTCCTCTCCCCTTGCTGGATCAAGAAGGAGGAGACGTCCCCGGGCTGTACGTGTGTTGAACGTGGAGGCACCGTTGTTCGGTGCTTAGATCGGATTCGGCCGCGATCTGAATCGCTTCGTAAACGACTCCACCGACCGCGTTCTTGTAACGCTTCCGCATCGCCATCTTTAAGGGTATGAAGATGCACTCCCCTCTCTCTCGTTGCTAGTATCTCCATAGATTGATCTTGGTGATGCGTAGAAAATTTTGAATTCCTGCTACGTTCCCCAATAGCCAGGAGGTGGGAACCCTAGATGGGGCGCCCCAAACCCCCTGGTCATGTGGGAATAGGTGAGGGGGGCGCACAGCCCCTTAGTGGGCTGGTTTGCCCCCTTCCCTTGGCCCATGAAGCCCCCCAACACTTGTCGGGGCTCCCGAAACACCTTTCGGTCATGCTGGTCATCACCCGGTACCTCTGGAACACTTCCAGACTCCAAAACCCTTCGTCCAATATATCAATCTTCACCTCCAGACCATTCCGGAACTCCTCGTGACGTCTGGGATCTCGTCCGGGACTCCGAACAACATTCGGTAACCGCGTACATACTTTCCCTATAACCCTAGCGTCATCGAACCTTAAGTGTGTAGACCCTACGGGCTCGGGAATAATGCAGACATGACCGAGACATCTCTCTGGTCAATAACCAACAGCGGGATCTGGATACCCATGTTGGCTCCCACATGTTCCACGATGATCTCATCGGATGAACCACGATGGCAAGGATTCAGTCAATCCCGTATACAATTCCCTTTGTCTACCAGTATAGTACTCGCCCGAGATTCAATCGTCGGTATCCCGATACCTTGTTCAATCTCGTTACCGGCAAGTCTCTTTACTCGTTCCGTAACACCTCATCCCGTGATCAACTCCTTGGTCACATTGTGCACATTATGATGATGTCCTATCGAGTGGGCCCAGAGATACCTCTCTATTTACACGGAGTGACAAATCCTAGTCTCGATTTGTGCCAACCCAACAGAAACTTTCGGAGATACCCGTAGTGCACCTTTATAGCCACCCAGTTACGTTGTGGCGTTTGATACACCCAAACATTCCTATGGTATCCGGGAGTTGCAATATCTCATGGTCTAAGGAAATGATACATTAGAAAAGCTTTAGCAAACGAACTATACGATCTTGTGCTAGGCTTAGGATTGGGTCTTGTCCATCACATCATTCTCCTAATTATGTGATCCCGTTATCAATGACATCCAATGTCCATGGTCAGGAAACCATGACCATCTATTGATCAACGAGCTAGTCAACTAGAGGCTTACTAGGGACATGTTGTGGTCTATGTATTCACACATGTATTACGGTTTCCGGTTAATACAATTATAGCATGAACAATAGACAATTATCATGAACAAGGAAATACAATAATAACCATTTTATTATTGCCTCTAGGGCATATTTCCAATAGTATACCCTTCAGGCTGTATGTGCATTTTGTTATGGAAATGGTCTGAATCAGATACTATCCTGCGAGGAAAAAAACTCACACAATCAGGTTTGTTATACACTCAGAAGAACGAACAAAGGAGGAAATGCAGATGCATATATAAACATAAACATGCAAAGCTCAGCCAGCACCAAGAAAAGGGGCCAGCAGAAGATATACAACAACATGAACAGAAGATGTATGTGCCAAATAAGAGCTCCATATATGCTCTAAGGCATAGACTGTCATCTTAAGTAATGTTCAGAATGATTTCTCTGATGGAAACCTTCTACGCCTACATTAAACACAACCAAAATGGAGTTTCAATGGTATAATTTTATGGCACATAAAGTTAAATGACAAAATATGAAGACACAACATAAATTGGAATGGAGGGAGTAAATGGAAATCAATTATTTCTTGTAAAGAGTTATGGGTAGGAAGAACAAACTAAAACAGATCAGTTCTTTGGATTATTGGCGCTAGTGCAATATGAACTGCATCATAATTGAACATATAACATATGTCCATACCTCTGGAACAGATATAACTCCACTATCCAGAAGTGCCAAGTCTGCTTGTGTCTCCCACAAGGAAAACTTGCATAAAGCGGCAGCATTGTAGCTCAAAAGGGCAGTCCAAGATTCAAGTGAGAAACAGGGCATCCTTGAAATGGGTAGGGTCGACATACTTCCAGAGCATTTTTTGCATCTTTAATCGCTGGTTACTCTATTTAGAGGGGGGGAGCTACTGTGCTATTTGCTCAAACATACCTAGGTTGCTCACACGAAGATTTCCTAGTTCTATCTGAGTCATTTCAGCATCCTCTCCATTTTCTTCTGATAAATTATTACAAGTGCCTATCGCGTCATCTTGGCCATTATCATCAGAACCATCATTTTCAATGGATTTCCGAAGTTGCAACATATTTTCTGGAAGCTTTTGTGTGAGGAGAAACCTATACAATCGATTTTTTTAGTATCATAACAATAGGGCATCATGCAAGATAACAGAAAATCTCTCAAGTCTGATGTGTATTCAGGAGAAAAACAATTATTGCTTGAAAATATATAAGAGGTTCTCAACTCATACTCCTTGGCTTTTTCTAAGCCTCGGGAGAAGCGTGTTTGCTTGCATTTGAGATGCAAGGAAGAAAGAAGGCCATTCAGAAAGGGCACCGCCTGCTTCTACTTAATCCTGAGGTATAAACACAACTTTAGTGTACTGCTTCGAAAGAAAAAGAAAAATATACGCTATTATCTTTTCACAAAACCAAACCTTGCAAAATCATGGGTGCCAAAGAATTGAACAAGTATTGATTGATCAAACCGAATTGACTTCAGGGCCCGGCTAGCATGAACATTTAACTCGTCCACTATAACAACTGGCCACATTGCATGACCTGTTGAGGCACACAAGGCTCTTTATATGAGAACAAATTCCAAGTCACTGAGAAAAGTGAGAAGCCTTGTCCACTATAACAACTGGCCACATTGCATGACCTGTTGAGGCACACAAGGCTCTTTATATGAGAACAAATTCCAAGTCACTGAGAAAAGTGAGAAGCCTACGGGTAAAAGGGTGCACTGAAATATGGCAAATCAACCACATAACTAAATGAAACAATTTAACAGAAAGGGAAATCCATGTCACTTGTTTACTTTAGGAATGTAGGAATGTCGAGGAAAATAGGACTAAATGATAAAATAACAAGTTAATGTCGGGTAATTCAGGAGATGAATACGAAAATTTCAAATAATAAATCAATACTGGGCTTAACATTGGAAAGCATTTTCTGTAAAAAGAGACAGTTAACCATCTAACACATGTGATGTGCATGAGAAATCTAATAAAGTTGTAAGTTGATGCAAAACTACCATAAACACTAAAATAAATAAAGTATCACACTGTAAAAGTTCAAAGTAATATGGACAATGACTACAAACAATGCAATAAAACTTGTGATGGCAGAAAGAATAAATGGAAAGGACCATTGGCATCTAATCGCAGTTAACAGCTAGAAGCATCGGCACTCATAAGGAAAAGACATAGGAGTACCTGTTATTTTAGCCCACGCTATATTATCTAGATCAAGACCTTGGTAGTCATGAAAGCTGACAGCAAGTGCAAGTAGCTCATCGTATCCCTTCTTATATCCAGGTTAGATGATCCAAATTTCAGGTTCAGGCACTTCATTTCCTCAGATGAAATGAAAAATTTATCATTTCATTATCTAGGGTAAGGTCTTCATACTTCACCTGCAGTTCATTTAGCTTTAGATATCAACTACACGACATTTTACATGCCACTCTTCATAGTGCAGACATTACATGGAAAACAGAGTGGTAGATAACATGCCTTTTAGTAAGGAAAATGCAGAAAAAAAATTTAAAATCTAACTGAGGACAATCCTCTCAGCCACAGCAATTTTTCATTAATAAGAAAAATAAGAACCAGGTATATAGAAAGCATACAGAATTCTTGGTTAGTTCCGTGTAGGCCGTGATGGAACCCTTGTACCAATCATCATCTTTGGGCCAGAAAACCTGCATTCACCATCAAAATTTAGGCCCCAGTTTTGCTGCATTTCATATAGTGATGAAACAAACACATGCTCAGAACAGACGTCATCAAGAACTTACCTTGCACACTAAACCGACAAACGCCTGTGGATTGGCACCCTGAATTTCCAACGTGCGACAAAGCCAGCATCAAAATTACACGGAGAACAAGTATTCTAGTTGGCCGTTCTTGTTGCTAAAGTCATGAGGAGAGTTTCATTGCAAAGCAAGCACATATCGACATAAGTCGTCGTCAGAATATATGAACAACTAAGAGGAATGAATAATTAATCACATAAACAAAAATAAAAGACATGGGTAAACTTGCAGGAGGGGTAGTATATAAAGTTGATTACCACTATCTTCCAGCCACAACCTTCTTGACGAGCCTAAACCCGGTGCGGTGCAGCCGGTGCTTCTGTGATTTTCATGGAACATCTTCTAGGCAAATATAAAAACGAATCTGCACAAACAAAGATGATGGTTCTGGGCATTAAATCATGGCATCCCTTAAATAAAAAAATAGGAGTGGAAGAGAGAGGTAGGATGCTATTCAGGAGGGATTGGAGGGGTGTTGGCACCTACAAAGCTCAAATAGGCGACGTTGGTGGAGCAGAGACTTGAGGCGTTCCATACAACTCGGCTATGGTGGCGTTGTGTGCGTTTCCTGTTGACCAGGGCGCCACCTCACACCCGTCATCTTCCACCGATGGGAACGAACGGATGAACAAATCCACATGGACTATGGCCCCGAAGCCGTCTTCTTCAGTTTTGACGCAGACTTCGTCGTGGGGCGGGAGCAGCGCAGCCATTATCTCCCCCCCCTTCTCCTCTGCGCCTCGGCTGTTGTCGCCCCATCAGCTCCTCCCCGTCTCTATCTGCGCCCAATGCAGGCGGGGCAGACCCCAGGCTGAGCAGCTCGTGAGCGGGCGCTTCCGCCATGAGCCCCTGCCCAGCGCCTCCTCCTCCAGCTGTCGCGACGCCAGCGAGGACGGCCGTGGCTCCTCGAGCCGCGACTTCTTGCGGCGACAGTAGTAGTAGACGATCACGGGAGGCTTGCCGCCCGCGGCGGCGGACGCAGAGCTGCGGGGCTTCTTGCGGGGCGGGCAGGGAGCGGTGGAGGAGTAGACGCGGCCGATGTCAGACGCTGGAAGAGCCAGGATGGGATGATTGGATGGTGGAGGCGCGTCGCCGGCGCGGACGGGCGAGCCCTCGTGCGGTGGATATGGGGGGCGGCGGCGGCGGAGATGCATGGAGGGGATGGGGCGTGGGGCTGGAGAAGATGGAACGAGAGAGAGGTCGCGTGTGCGGGTTTCCTTTCTATCGCATTTAGGGCATCTCCAGCCGCGCCCCAGGACGGCCTCCCAGGCGATTTTTTCGCGCCGGCGCCAAAAAAACGGCCCAGTCGCGCCCCCAGGAGGCCGATTTTCGCCGGCCTGGGCCGAAAACAGCGCTGGCGGACCCAGGCCGAACCCGGCGCGCTGGGGGCGCCGGGGCGAACTGTTTTGGCGCGAAACAGCCGCGGGTCCGCCGCGTCAGCGACACGGCGCCTCGTCTTCCCCCAACGGCCTCGGTTCCCGCGGGGAATCAATGCCAAGGCTGCCGCCGGTCAGCCTTGCCATTGATTCCTCACGGGCGGTGCGCCACGGGACAGCGCGCCGACGCCTCCCCTCCCTCGCACACGTACACATGGGTGCGGCGCGGCTATATAGCCGGTGGCCTGCACTCGCTTGTGCCCACACCAGCCCCGCCTCTCGCCGCCGCCCAGCTCCTCCCTCTCCCTACCTCTCCCGAGCGCCGCCGCCCAGCCCCTCCCTCTATCTCTCTACCTCTCCCGAGCCCGTCGCCATGGCAGAACGCTACCCCAAAGACGAGGCGGCGGCCAACGGCTTCGGCCGCCGTTCGCTCCGCGAATAGGAGTCCTGGCTCCTGTTCCAGGCGAACATCCCGGCGCCGCCGGACATGCGCGCCGGGCTCAGCGCCGGGGGAGTGCCTATTCCCCCGTTGCCCGACGCCGTGGCGAAGCCGACGTACTTCCCCGAGGAAGTCGAGGTCGTGCGCGCCTCCCTCACCGACGCCCAAGTCTCCCTCCCCCAGTACGCCGCCGACAACCAGGCGGCTTGGGCGTCGCCAGCAGCAGCGCTTGGCGTCCATCAACGGCGCGCCGGTGGTTGGCGGCCGGCAGAACAGCGAGGGGCGCCACCTGTGGTGGGGCGTCCCCGGCCGCACACTCGAGGGCGTGCTGACGTACCTCGAGGGCGGCAACGACCCGCCGTTGGCGTACCCAGCGAGGGCGGCCGCCCCGGCGCAGCACCGACACGCCGGGCCATGGGCGCCAAGGAGGTTCATGTCCTCCTCCTCTTCTTCCTCCTCCCGATCTTCACCGCACTCCTCCGGCACTCCGGCCCTGCTCGGCGTCAAGGCCGAGCCCGCGTCGGAGGTGCCGCTCGGCCGGCGCACCCGCAGCGCTGGCATCGTCATCAACGAGGGCGGCCGGCGCGCCTCCTCGTCAGCTCCTCCTCCGCGCTTCGTCAAGCTAAAGACGGAGCCGGGGCTCGCGCCGGTGAAGAAGAAGCGCCTGGAGAAGGCGAAGGAGCGCCAGCGCGCCGCCCTGCTTCGCTTCGCGGAACGTCGACGCAGCCGCAACGAAGGCGGAGTTGTCGTCATCTGCGACAGCGACGACGACGACGATGCGCCGCCACCAGTCCGCCATGGCGACGCCCGATTGGGGTCCAGCAGGGGCGCCTGCGTCAAGGAGGAGAAGGCCTACGACGACGATGGCGGCGACGGCCGCGACTTCAGCCAGTTTTGCCTTTAGATTAGTTTATGTATATGTGCTATGTAATGAAAATGCGCGAACTTCGCCGAAATGTGCCGAAATTTATCGTGTTTGGCCGAATTTTATCGTGTTTAAGCCGAACTTCGCCAAACTTCTTTTATTTTAAAACGTGCCTGGTGGCGGCCCTGGGGCCGGCGGCTGGGCACCAACTCGGCCCCAGGCTCAATTTTTGCGCCGGCTCACCCCCAAGCGGCGATTTTAGGCGCCCCCTGGGGGGCCAACGGCTGGAGATGCCCTTAGGATCCTCCAGTTGGGCACCGCGTTCAGGACCCTCTCATTTAATTGGCCAGCACGAATCTTTCTCGCCATTGGCTACCATGTACAGTGCGCATGTGATGACGTGGATATTGCGAGCGAGCGCCCTTTGCGCGACTCGTAAAGGGTTCAATACGGCTAGAAAAGGAAACCCATTATACTATACGACGGTACTGCAATTAGGAGACGCTATTCTTGGCTCGAAACACCAGTAGAAAACACGGTTTTGATCCAGATCATATAAGAGTATTAATTCCGGTTCTCTTACGAACCTGGACCAATCACTACTAGAAACAAAGAATTTGCCATTAGTCAGATCTTTGTCGTCTGTTAGCGGATGGCAAAAACGGGCTAACGGCAAAGTCCCTGTTGGCCATTAGTCAATTTTTTGTCATCCGCTAGTAGACGACAAAGAGGTGGGTAGGCCCAGTGGAGGTCCAAACCCTAACGGCCCACCAGCCCCACCTCTTTCCTGTCTGCTAGCGAACGACAAAGATTTAACTATGTAATGGCCGTTCCCCTGCCTTCTCTCTCTCTGTTCTCTCTCTCCCTAACCCCCGAGCCCAATCGCGCGTCGCCAGTCAGATCGCCCCCGACCCCCACCACGCCCTCGACCGCACCCCGCCGCCGCCCACAACCGCCCCCCGTCCCCGATCACACGCCGGCCCGGCCCGCCACCCGCTGCCACCGCCGCTCCGGCCCCCCGTCGCTCCTGCACGCCCCCCCTCCCCCCCCCCCCGACGCCCCGCCGTGCCGGAACACCGCTCCGGCGCGCCGCCCGCCCCCCCCCCCCCCGACCCCACGCAGCTCCAGCCCGCCAGATGCCCCACCACCCCCCCTCCCCGCCGCCCCGCCTCCCGACCCGCCGGCGTCGGCCTCCTCCACCTCCCCCACTCTGGTGAGCCTCCTCCCCCTCTTTTTTCAGTTTAGTTTATAGTTTAGATTTAGTTTAGGTTTTTTCTGTTTTTTTAGGTTTAGGTTTAGTTTTGTTTTAGTTTGGTTTAGGTTTTTTTCTTCAGTTTTTTAGGTATAGGTTTATATTAGTTTATTTTAGGTTTAGTTAAGAAGAAAGAAGAAAGATGAAAAAAACAAAATAAGAAGTAGAAGAAGAGGAAGAAGAAGAAGAAGAAGAAGAAGAAGAAGAAGAAAAGAAGAGGAGGAGGAGGAGGAGGAGGAAGAAGAAGAGGTTAGGGGTGCGTCAGCACCGACGGAACTAGGTCGAGGTTAGGGGTGCGTCAGCACCGACGGAACCTGGTCGAGGATCGACGTTAGGGGTCGATGGTTGAGGATCTTCCGGTCCAAGTGCCGACCGGCTGGTGTCGTAGCTTAAGACGAGGACGTCCCCGAGCTGAAGGTCATGAGCGTGGGTGAATTTCTTCCATCCGTGCATGAATAACGGATGGAAGCAGTTCGCCCGCGCTGGTGACCTTCAGCTCGGGCATGTCTGCATCTTAAGATACGACAACGGCCGCACCATGCTCACAATGAAGTTGTTTGACAGGACCACCGAGGGGGCGAGGGGTCGATGGTCGAGGATCTTTAGGTCCGAGTGCTGGCCGACTGGTGTCGTAGCTTAAGATGAGGACGTCCCCAAGCTGAAGGTCATGAGACTGGGTGAACTACTTCCATCCGTGCCCGAAGAACGGATGGAAGCAGTTCGCTCGCGCTGATGACCTTCAGCTCTGTCACGTCTGCATCTTAAGCTACGACAACAAACGGAGCATGCTCACAGTGAAGGTGTTTGACAGGACCATCGAGGGGGTGAGCGGTCGAGGGGTCAATGGTCGAGGATCTTTCGGTCTGATTGTTGACCGACTGGTGTCGTAGCTTAAGATGAGGACGTCACCGTGCTGAAGGTCATGAGCGTGGGTGAATTGCTTCCATATGTGCATGAATAACGGATGGAAGCAGTTCGCCCACGCTGATGACCTTCAGCTCGGGCACGTCCGCATCATAAGATACGATAACAGTCGCACCATGCTCACAGTGAAGGTGTTCGACAGGACCACCGAGGTGGCGAGGGGTCGTGGGTCTAGGGGTCGATGGTCGATGATCTTCCGGTCCGTGTGCTGACCGACTGGTGTCATAGCTTAAGAAGAGGACGTCCCCGAGTTGAAGGTCATGATACTGGGAGAAGTGCTTCCATCCGTGCACGAAGAATGAATGGAAGCAGTTCGCCCGCGCTGATGACCTTCAGCTCGGGCACATCTGCATCTTAAGCTACGACAACAATGGCACCATGCTCACAGGGAAGGTGTTCGACAGGACCGCCGAGGGGTCGAGGATTGACGAGGGGTCAGGGTTCGAGGGTTGCCGAGGGGTCAGGGGTCGAGGGTCGATGGTCGAGGATCTTTTGTTAGGAGTCAGTTTGGTATTTATGCAGGTATTCAATTTTTGTATGTTGTACTAATTCAGTTTGCTCTTCTGTCATGACAGGTGTTGAAAGATGGTGGGCGCTGGTCCTCGGTGTGGTGGGAGTGGTACTTCCATTCCACCCATACCTCTTCGGAGAGCGTTGTACGAGGGTATGGCTTCACCGATGGGCGCTTCTTCGTCGGTGTCATTTCCTACCTAGAGAGGAGGTCGAGGAGGGAGAAAGAGAGGAGGTCGGGGAGAATGTGATCCCGGGAGAGGTAGGTAGGCTCCTACGCCTTCCTTGCCGCCACCCCCAGCTGATTCATCCGAGCACACGTCTGCTAGGGGGCACGACTGAGGAGGAGGCTACGCGGACTCCGGTTCGCGAGCCTCAGGTCGACGGGCCTTTGGCCCACGAGACTCCGGTCCACGGGCCTCGGGTCGACGGGCCTTCGGGCCAGGACGCTTGGGCCCATGTGACTCCTCCCCAGGCTACGTCCCAGGAGACGTCCGGGTGGGGTACCTGGTAGGATCCTCCTGAGGGGTCGAGTGGCCATGCTGATGGTGGCGGGCATCAGATTTCTGATAGCAGCGAGGACGAGGTGGTTGAGGGGGCCACCATCCACCAGCATGGTAGTAAGCGGCTCCCATCTGTGCCGGCGACCCGCGAGCAGAGGTGGTTGATTTGGCCTGATGGGACGAGGTAAGTGCATTTACTCTTTTTCTACCTTTTCCCATCACATCTTTTCAAAATATCTAATGTGTTGGCCTTGTCATACTGCAGGGGTTGGGACCACCGTTAGGATGTCCGCAGGCCCAACCAACTCCTTGGTGTGATTTGCCGGCAAAACTTCATGGGTGGGTCACGTTGCCCGGTGAGGGTCAGCTTCCAGAGCTAGGATTGACCTAGGAGCACTACTTGGCTGCCCCGGCCCCGCCGGATTAGATCATCGACGGTGTCTTGTGCCACACGAGGGCCGACATGGTGATCAGAACATTTTGGGTAATTTCTCATTTACACAATTAAAAATCTTCGAATAAGCTTAGTTATTGTACTAAGCAATGTTGTCTCGTTTGATTGCATACCTTCTATAGGTGTGAGGAGGGATATGAGGAGGCTTGTGCACGGGTTATCGATGCCGAGTGTAGGCGCCTACTACAAAACTTACGACACGAGGCTTGAGTGCAGGCTATTCGAGACAACTTCACCTCGCGTGGTGTTCGGAAGCCCAAGAAGAAGTGACATGGAAAGTTTCTGCAGAAGGAGGAGTACATGAAGGTAATTGCCTATATTCTTAAGGCATTGTTCTTAGTTTCGTTGATTTGATTCATAGGCGTAGCGCTCAAGTTTCTCTTTACTGACTTAGGTGCCCTCGAGATGGTGTGCTGATAAAATGGATTGTTGGGAGGCGTTGGTGGATGAGTAGTGCTCAGACGCATGGCGGGCCGTCCACAAAGGTGCCAAGGACAAGCGTGCCCAAATGAGAGGTGTGCCACACCATCAAGGCAGTGCCAACTTATATCAATACGGGCGGAACTGGGTATGTTGTTTGCTTCATGATTCATGCAAATCATTCTGTCATGCTAGCTTCAGCCCTTTAATTACTAATACTATGTTCCTCTCTTTTAGGTGGGATACAATATGGCATCGGTGCCAGAGGTGTTTGACCTCTATGCCATGGCCCATACTGCCCCGTTCAAGAAGGCCAAGGCATTCTCTGCGTTTGACCTCAATCAACCAGAGAACATCACCAACATCTACTCTCACAACAAGCTCGTGAAGTACAGAGATATCTGGCACTGGTGAGGATGATACGTCTCCAACGTATCTATAATTTTTTATTGTTCCTTGCTATTATATTATCCATCTAGGATGTTTTATATGCATTTATATGATTTTTTTATATGATTTTTTGGGACTAACCTATTAACCTAGAGCCCAGTGTCAGTTTCTGTTTTTTCCTTGTTTTTGAGTTTGCCAGAAAAGGAATACCAAACGAAGTCCAATTGACCTGAAATTTCGCGGAGATCATTTTTGGAACAGAAGAAGCCCACTGAGTACCGGAGATGGGCCAAAGAGTCCCGAGGCCACCACGAGGGTGGGGGCGCGCCCCCGACCTCATGGCTGCCTCGGGGACCCCCCTGACTTGTTCCCGACTCCAACACCTCTTATATATACCCAAACTTCCAAAAAGAAACCTAGATCGGGAGTTCCGCCGCCGCAAGCCTCTGTAGCCACAGAAAACCAATCTAGACCCGTTCCGGCACCCTGCCGGAGGGGGGAATCCCTCTCCGGTGGTCATCTTCATCATCCCGGCACTCTCCATGACGAGAAGGGAGTAGTTCACCCTCGGGGCAGAGGGTATGTACCAGTAGCTATGTGTTTAATCTCTCTCTCTCTCGTGTTCTTTATTCGGCACGATCTTGAAGTATCGCGAGCTTTGCTATTATAGTTGGATCTTATGATGTTTCTCCCCCTCTACTCCCTTGTAATGGATTGAGTTTTCCCTTTGAAGTTATCTTATTGGATTGAGTATTTAAGGATTTTAGAACACTTGATGTATGTCTTGCATGTGCTTATCTGTGGTGACAATGGGATATCACGTGGTCCACTTGATGTATGTTTTGGTGATCAACTTGCGAGTTCCGTGACCTCGTGAACTTATGCATAGGGGTTGGCACACGTTTTTGTCTTGACTCCCCGGTAGAAACTTTGGGGCACTCTTTGAAGTTCTTTGTGTTGGTTGAATAGATGAACCTAAGATTGTGTGATGCATATCGTATAATCATACCCACGGATACTTGAGGTGACATTGGAGTATCTAGGTGACATTAGGGTTTTGGTTGATTTGTGTCTTAAAGTGTTATTCTAGTACGAACTCTATGATAGATTGAAGGAAAGAATAGCTTCGTGTTATTTTACTACAGACTCTTGAATAGATCGATCAGAAAGAATAACTTTGAGGTGCTTTCGTACCCTACAATAATCTCTTCGTTTGTTCTTCGCTATTAGTGACTTTGGAGTGACTATTTGTAGCATGTTGAGGGATAGTTATATGATCCAATTATGTTATTATTGTTGAGAGAACCTGCACTAGTGAAAGTATGAACGCTAGGCCTTGTTTCAACGCATTGCAATACCGTTTACTCTCACTTTTACCACTTGTTACCTTGCTGTTTTTATATTTTCAGATTACAAAAACTTATATCTACCATCCATATTGCACTTGTATCACCATCTCTTCGCCGAACTGGTGCACCTATACAATTTACCATTGTATTGGGTGTGTTGGGGACACAAGAGACTCTTTGTTATTTGGTTGCAGGGTTGTTTGAGATAGACCATCTTCATCCTACGCCTCCCACGGATTGATAAACCTTAGGTCATCCACTTGAGGGAAATTTGCTACTGTCCTACAAACCTCTGCACTTGGAGGACCAACAACGTCTACAAGAAGAAGGTTGTGTAGTAGACATCAGAGGACTTTAACTCAAGCGGACCATTTGATCCGGAGCTGGTGATGATATCTGGTGGCGGGAGGTCCCATGGCTCGATAGCCATTGGAGATGGACTTATCCGTTGTCCTTGCAGTCTGCCGAAGATCAAGGCGCGCCAAATGAGCTCAGATCCTGAGATAAGGCCTTGTCCACAGCCAATCGAGCTCGCCTTCCAGGTTAGTTATACAGACTCAGATTTCTTTCAAGCATTACATTGTGTGTGCTACCATTGATGATTACAATGCTAACGTAGAGTGGTGTTGGAGGCTTCTCTTCAGACTGAGAGAGATAGAACCCAGGCGCTTCTGGTAGAGAGGGAGCTGGAGTTGGAGGAGAAGACGACAGGGTTGATGGAGGAGGAGAGGGCACGGAATGACATGCGGAACCGGGCCATGTACGAGCTCCTCGTGGTAAGTTTCTTCTACATATTAGCCAAATCATGCACGTAATGTTCGTTTCATTACTAACTAGTATGACTGACCCGTGAAAACCAAATGTGCAGTCTGTGTGCTAGAGGGCCGGTCAAACCCCACCGTCGATGCCAGAGATATCTCCGGGGACCATGATGAGTTTAATTTGAATGGTCATTAGTTACTAGTATTAACATTTGAGTGTCGTCATGCTAATAAGATATTGCAAATGATCTTCGGTGCAGCGTGCCTCCACACAAGCATCACATGATCCTTCTCCAGGTGGTGGTACCAGCACGAGCCATGGCAGTGCTTCACCTCCGTGATGACGGTAAGATTTCTCTAGTGTTTTGCTTACCAAATGCATAAAGACCTAGACTTAGCTTTATTTCCTCCAACATGCTTACCATAATGACCTAGACTTAGCTTATCTTCCTCCAGAATGACATAATTAGCTTACTTAGCTCCAAAATGATCTATACTTAGCTTTGTTTCCTCCGAAATGACCTAAGTTAGCTCTAAGCTCTAATATGCTAAGTTATCTCTAATATGCTTAGTTACCTAGGTTTGCTCAATAATGACATACACTTAGCTTACTTATGTAAAAAATGGCATAATTAGCTTACTTAAGTTTGAAATGGCATACAACCTTGGTAACCTCATATGTGTCATATAGTTAGCTTATTTTCCTCAAAAATGACATAATAAGCCTAATTAGCTCCAAAATGATCAATTTTACTGAAGTTAGCTCCAAAATGACCTAAGTTAGCTCTAATATGCATAGTTACCTAGGTTAGCTCAATAAAGACCTATACTTAGCTTACTTATGTCAAAAATGTCTTCTTCTTCTTCTTCTAATCTTCTTCTTCTAACTTTCTTATTTCGCATTGATGGAGTGCTTCTTGTCCCTTTCTTTGTTTCTTTTGTATCGTTGAACTATGCGTGTATCGTTGGATGAAACTATTGTAATATATATGGTTGGATGCCTCTATGTGGAACTTGCTATGCATGATGGAACTATGAATGGAACTTATTATGGTTGGATGGAACTATGCATGTATGATGAAGTTATATGTGTTGGATATCTTATATGTTTGCTCTGTCATTGCCCTGTGAAATATATATCATATATTTGCTTTGAAAATAATTGGATATAAGAAAAAATAGAAAAAAACAGGCAATGCATCCTCTTTGCTGTCTGCCACCGACGGCAAAGGGTTCTTTGCCGTCTGCCACCGACGGCAAAGAGGACACGTGGAAGCAACCTGTGCAACCTGGGAGCTGACCATTTGGTTACTTTGCCGTCCGCCAGCGGACGGCAAAGGGGAGGGCATGCTTGCCGTCCACTGGCAGACGGCAAAGGCTGTCGTTACCACCTAACATGGCTAACGCCTATTAGTTACCGTCCATGTTCTTTGTTGTCTGCCACGGACGGCAACGATCCTTTGGCGTCCGCTTTGATGAAGCAGATGACAAAGAACCTCTTTATCGTAGCACTCTTTGCCGGGCAGGTTTGCCATCGATGGCGGACAGCAAAGGTCTTTGTTGTCCGCTTTTGGTGCCTTTGCCGTCCATCATGGTTGACGGCAAATAAGCTGATTCTCGTAGTGAATGGGTGCATCAGTCTCGGTTCGTGAGGCCAGGGCATCGGACGGGCCTCGGGGGCCATAGGTCCCGGTTTGTCTGACCACTTTGGTCCCGGTTCTAGACATGAACCAGCACCAAAGGGCCCCGCTCCTGGCGCAACCCCTTTAGTCCTGGTTGGTGGCTGGAACCGGGACCAAAGAGCGGGCTACTGTCTCAGTTCTAGCCACAAACCAGTTAGACCTTTAGTCGCGGTCGTAGACCTTTAGTCCCGTTTGGAGACACCAACCGGGACTAAAGGGGTTTTGAAAGTTTCTTTTCTGTTTTTCCATATATGTTTTTTTAGTTTCTGTTTTAAATTCCTTATATCTTTTAGGATATTTGATGTTTTTGAATGATTCTTTTTGCATTACATTCAAAATTTTGTCTAGTTTCTGTTTGTGCATTAGTTTTCAAATTTGAATGATTTAAATTTAAATTTGTTCAAATTTTCTTCAAACCCTAGATTGTGAATACTTGAGTTTAAAAATAGTTATAATTTAATTCTTTTTGCTCCCTAGTCACATGTTAGATTGTTGTCATGGTAAGATTTATTTGGTTATTTTTATAATAATTTGAATTAGGATTTTAATTAAAACAGCATTATTTTGCTTATATAGTTGTTTTAGTCATTTAATTGTTGTTTTTAATTATTTTTAGTTAGTTCTTTCTGTAGATTTTAACATGTTGTACTAACCTTAGTTGTGACTTTGACTGGGACGGTGCTAGTAGATGTAGTCGAGGTAGGATTGGATGGACACCAACCCGGACTAAAGGGGTTCTGCAATTTTCGAACTCTACCCCCCCCCCACCCCCCTAATCGGAAAAACAAAAAAAATGATAAAATCTTCAAAAAATAAAATCCTTTGAGATGTAGTTATGTTCCTACTTCTACTAGTTAGGAAAATTAAAAAACATCAATTTCGACATGTTTTGCAAAAAAAAGTGTTATGAAAAAGTAAAATCGCTATAAGTTTTGCATACGATGTCGAAAAAAGGTATAATATATCAAAATGTTCACCATGAGAAGCCGGTTTCGATTTCGACCGCCGTAGGCCGTTTTGCAAACTTTTAGAATCCTCAGATTATGAAATGAAAAAAGTTATCCTCAAATTTAAGTTTTTTTGATTTTTTTTTGTCAAACTATGGTCAAACTACTCTATAATTATTGTTTTTAGAATAATAGTTTCAAACTCAAACGGTGAAGCGTGTGACTTCATACTCAAGTTCAACTCCTAAAATCAAATAACAGCAGTTGCTGCAACTGGACACACATTGTATATAGTGATTCAGGGATTCACCATTTTATACCTGAGCTAGTACCATATCAACAAATACCCAAGCATCTATTCCGGCCAAAGATTTTGCCTCCAGGTTTACCCACTTGGGTGAAAGCAACTTCTGAATGTTTGGCTGGGTGGCACGTGTATTATTTTGGGATGGGGAGGTGTACAGTTTCACTGTGAACTTAGTTTGCCGGTGAAAATTTTCTTAACGTGGCTTATACGTTCCTATGTGTGCTTAGCAAATTCTGCTATGTGTGGGCCACTTTCACACGTTGACCAGGCTGGTTGTGTTTCTCTTCCTGATTGTGTGCGTGTATGGGCTGGTATGAGTTGGGCTTTTCGTTCTTGTGTTTGTTTCCCTGTGGTCCACGTGTGCTCGGTGCTGTTTCGCGTTAATGACGGTGCCGCACTAATTGCATGATCTAGAGACGCCGCTCTTGTTAATCGGTGCCGCTTTGGACGTACAATCTAGATATCTCACCGCTGGACAATTTTTGCTACGTGTTGCCCAATTCAAACGTTGATATGTGATGTGGCTTCTCCTGCCTGCGTGCACGATGCCAACTCCATCCTAGGTTCTGGATGCCACTTCTTTCGGTGTTTCTGGTCATCGTTCGATGCTTCTGGTGGCTGGGTTCCTATAAATAAGAGGTCGGGCTTCATATCGCTGGCCAGCGCGCCGCCGGACTTGCGTACCGCGGCATTGGGCGGCCCTGCGGCCCTGCCTCGTGCAGCGCCTCGACGCCTAGATTCGACCTATTCTGGTGGCAACGCACGGCGACCGTTCATAGCGAGGCAGACGAGGTAGCCGTCGTACCTGCACTGAAGCATGGCATTCTTCTTTTGGTCGTGGGATAGATGTAGTGCACGCCACCGTGCATGAGCAGGATCTCATGATTCGAGCTGCTGGAGGAGAGCACATGGCTAGGGCGCTCCACGGCGGCTCTCGGGTACGACATCCATTAAGAAGGTGAGTCTGTCCTTCATTGTGAAATCGTGCTGCGGCCGCAACGTGCCGCTCCCGGAGAGCTTCTAATGGAACGCGTTTGGCTACTCCCGGCGCGACAACAGCCTGGGAGCTCTGTGCAGGCAGGCCGGGGAACGCGCTGGAGCTTGCGAAGAAGGCAACACTACCGGACTCGCCGCCTACGCCGACGGCCCAGGGCCGTCGGCATAGGTCATTTCCCGTCGGCATAGATCTATGCCTACGGCTGCCGACGACCAGGATACACCGATGGCCAGGACGTGGCTGTAGGCATAGCTCCAAGTAGGCCGACGGCGGCCGTCGCCATTGTTTTGGCCATTCGGGTAGGACCCTTTTCCGGTAGTGCAACTTGCCCGTGATATACGACTACCCCATGCTGCTATGGAGATGGGCCCTATTCGCGCTGTCGCGGATGTACATAGTTTCCAATGTCGTCCACGCGGGTTCGATATCATGGATTAGGCCGTGCACAGCAGCATGGCCAATGGTGGCGAGGAATCAATCCCCCGCATGACCAATTATTTTTTCAGGTCCAAGAACGACAAGAGCGAGGAGGGCATTGTGGTGTCCATCAGCCTGCCCAAGGACGTCATGGAGAACTAGCCCAATCCGTTAGCGGCTCGAGCTCATTGATATATGGTATGCGGTTGACGTTGTGGAGGTCGCCACCACTGCAACTGCTGCCTGTGGCCATTGACCGCTTCCCTCCATGGCCGCCGAGCTATGTTTCTCCTCGCAGCCGCGTATGTCCATGTCATCCCAACTAACCCATGGCACCATCCACTTCAGTCCCACCCATACAGGCCATCATTGTAGCATGGAAGGCCTATCTTACAGTTCGTATGGATCTGTATTTTGACGTGTTGAGCGTGTTACATTTCATTTACTTTTCCTTATTTTGTGTTCATATATGGATTCTGACAGAATTCAGTCGTTGTTGGAACTCTGCTTTCATGACTCCTGCATATGTTTGTAGATATGATTGTAACATATGTTGCTTATGTTTTTCTCATTTTTTTGCAGCCTAAATGGAATAACTGGTATAGACATGTTGTATATTATTGGGGAGTATATGGTGGGCTGCAGTGCCTGGGTGCGCGCAGCAAGGTAGTAGGTCGGATGACATCAGGGTGGTGGTTTCCGATTTTGTTGCTGGTTGGTGCATGTCCTGGTTAGGCATGGTTTTCGAGGATGACTTGCTACGTGCATGCATAATAGCAGGAGTTGATGTGACTACGTACATTTGTATAGGCAGTTCTAATATACTCCCTCCGGTCCTTTTTACTCTACACATTAGGTTTGTCTGAAGTCAACCTCATCCAACTTTGACCAAGTTTATACAAAAAGTTATTAACATTCACATAACAACACATTTAGTAATAGATCCATCTCGGAATATATTTTCATATTATATTTATTAGATGTTATAGATGTTAATATTTTCTAATATAAATTTGGTCAAATTTAGCAAACTTTGACTTCACTCAAAGCTAATGTGCGGAGTAAAAAGGACCGGAGGGAGTACTTTTTCCGTTTGCATGCGTAGGTTGTGATGAGTTTTGTGCGTAGTGGTCGAGAGATCTTTTCTCCTCGCTGTTAGCGGCTATAGTGTTGTTTTGCAAGGCTGTGCCGTGTTGGTTTTCCTTTGTTTAAAGTCCGATGCCGCGTAGATCGTAGGTTCTCGTGGTCATGGGTGCTGATATTCTAGATGGTCGTGATTATGTGGTTGGATTTATTCACGCCCTTGTATAATGTTCAAGGCTCTAGGCTCAGTAGCAGAAGCAACTTCAATTTATTACATGTACATAAAATAACCATCGATTGCTAAGGAAGTAAAAATAAAAACATTTGCTCCCTAGAACAATAATTGTGTGTCCACCAAGAAAGAAGAGAAGATTAGGCCGAATCAAATCATCATAGTAAAAGAAACGATTGGAAACCTATATAGAGGTATCAACACAGGGCTGCCATTTTTGTGACATTCATTGATAATATGATGGTCCATGCATTCTAGCTCAGTTAATTTTGATGTTTCTTTGGGGTCAGAATCATTTTTCTTTAATAAACTGAAGCCTCTATATGCTTATAATCCATAGCTGTTTAGGTAATCAAACTGAAGACTTCACTTTAATTTGGCCGAATAAATAGTTGCCTTATGTAATAAAATCTCACTTTTCAAAGTGCCGTATTTGGCTATCCTAACTTAATTGCAATATAAGATACTCCAACCAAGTTATCCATCGATCATGTTACATATATGTAACTACTTGGGTGCACTTTGAATTAGTTTAATTATTTCCCTCATATGCAAGAAGGGCAAGCGGGGACAACAGATACATACTTCCGTCCAATAGTGATTTCTGATGTTTTCTTGAAGAAGAGAAAGCAACACTAATACATCGAATTTAAAAGTTAAAAAAACACAAAGCTATGTTTTCCATTGACCGACCAACCTAATTATACATCAACGATTCTCGAACGCTCAAGCAAAGAAACGATATCCAAATTAGCAACCAATCAAACAGTCAAAAAACTAACACACGAGTTTTCCTTTATGTAATTTCAACATAAAGTATCTACATAGCACTGTATCATTTCATCACCGGCACACATGCAGCGGGTGGTCAAGCATGGATGCTATGAATTACCGAAGAATTGAAAAGTTGTCATGCAATATCAATATGATTTCCTTTATCTACAATATACCGACTCTTTTCTTTCTAGTTGATAATGCTTTTCTCTATGAAATATTTTAGCATCCATACCAATATGATCTTTTACATATACCATGAAATGAAAATAAGGGTGAAAAAACTCATTATTTTCAAGATTTATATTGTAACTCATTTTTCATCAATTATGTATATTTACTAAACAATATGGTTTAACCCCCTTCTCATATTAATTTGTTGTATGCGGGCATCAGGACTAAACAAAATGGGTTTACCCCTTCTAATATTTCTTGTATGCATGCATCAATACAGAGGATATTTTACCCTCTTCTCATATTTGTATAATGCAGGCATCAAGTTGTGGTGAATTTGGATAACACACTATTAACATATATAATAAGATCCTTAAGGGTGAAAAAAAACACCACCAGCTATCTTTCTCGGTGTTGTATATTTGTTTTCCCTCTGAATGTTGTAACATAATGACCAGCCTAAAAGCTCAGTGAAAATATTTTTGCCTGGCTTCTAGCTAAGAAAGTATTTTTCAATTGCTATGTCAATGCAAGTTAGTCAACAGCCAGACAAAAAAACTGCAATAGATGGGTATACCTATTGATTTTTTCCTACACATAAAAAAATGGCACTTCCAATTTAATACACAAACAATATCTTTGATGTATAACTGAAGTCTATATGCTCATAAATTACCAATTCAGTCGTAGGTTCATGCAAACTGTTTGCCCCAAGTATGAACTCTATCATGTTAACTACTGATATGACACTCCCTCGGCTAATGGTGCTAATAAAAGGAAGTTATCATCGTAGCATACCCTTTGTTTTATAGAATGGCATGATGTGAATAAATGAAACTTACTAAAGATGTATCAACGTGTATTTCTCTGTTTAGCAACATTTGCTGTAAATAGTAAACACATTCCATATGGATACATCGTATGGACGGGCGCGGCGTGCCGCCGCGCGGGCTATGCTAGTTATAACTACTTTATCACTGAATCTAGATCTGGCACTTGTGCTTAGCCAAACATAGAATGCTAATTAGTTTTCATCCAGTTCACATCACCAAGAAGCAATTGATTTCAGCATATGAGAAATAATTTAAAAAATTAATGATGTCATATTTGGATTCCTCGCATTTTCTGATAATAATGGATATATTATTTGTCGAACTTCGATTTACAGATCTAAAGATATTAATTATGCCTTATTAAATGAATAAATGGCAAAAAACAATAAAATAATATTATTACTTGTTTTATTTTAATTGAAATTCAATATTATTATTACTTATTTTATTTTAATAATTGTTTGGAATTCAAAAAATTAAATCATGTGACATCAAGACCTAAGGGTTAATAGGATTGATAGCTTACTATTGTTAGGAAAATAACAAGTGTAGACTTGGAAACTAGGGGAAATAGAACTCAGAAGTTAAGGGTGCTTAGGCTGGAGTAGTGAGAGAATGGGTGACCGGCCGAGAAGTTAGACGGTTTGAAATGAGTGCTCCACACTGGAGCGGTGATGAGGGGTTACTAGAGATTAAATTGTCAAATAATTCAGAAATTTGAAAATCAAAAAAATCAAAAAAAATCAAAAAATTCCTTTAGTCCCGGTTCACCAACCGGGACTAAAGGTGGAGCATTTTATCCCGGTTGGTAACAACAACCAGCCCCGCTCCAGACAACGGCCACATTGAGCTCTTTTAGTCCCGGTTCGTAAGCCAACCGAGACTAAAAGTAATGAGCATTAGTCCCGATCGTTTTGTCCCGGTTGGCGAATCGGTACTAAAGGCCCTCTGGAACCGGGACTAAAGACTTGCTTTCTACTAGTGTTCTAGGGAACATGTAGATGTGCACTAGTTATTGCACATCTAACTGAGTGAACCAAGCACTTATTGGAAAAGAAAAAAAGAAAATATCCACATGAATCTCGACATAAGATCAATGACATAGAACTTAGATGTGCAATATTTATGGCACATCTAAAAGTGATTTAGCAAAACTTTTATTTATTAGAGATTCTCTTACCATGTTGCCTTGTCCGAACCAAGACTAAGCCAATTTATTATGCAGGTTTGGTCATTACAGCGGGCGCACGGTTCAAACCAACCGTCCGACGTGGTTGGTATAGTTTGCTCCTTGGTCCATCTTCTCGCTATTGTATTATGTTCCTTCCTCCTCCTACATATTTTGCGTCGGAGGACACACACGACCCCAAAGCAAGCAGTGGCAGATCTGTTCAGGTTAGAAAATCTCTATCTGATCCAGTAGTGCACCACCTGTAGGCCCCCTAAATCGAATTTCTGGTATGGCGATACATAAAACCCGTACTGTGAAAGTTTTCTTCTTCTTTTTCTCCTCACACTTCTTCTTTCCCGGACACACGCATTAACGAACTCGAACTCCGGCCAGACATAATGCTTCATGTGATGCTCCGGCGACACTCCAGTGACGCTCTGGCCCACTACTTTCTCCGACGATGCACTGGTGATGCTCCGGCTCGCCGTGTGCTCCGGCGATGCTCCGGCCGGCCACAGGCGAGCTCCTCCACCTGCTTGCTACTAGTTGTCGGCGTCGCGAGGCCCCCTGCTCCAGTGTTGTCCAGTTTTACAGGATCCTCAAAAAAGGGCTGAAATCCTCTATATAGGACGAATGGGAGCTCTAATATTCGGGAGCCCATAATTTTCTTATGGGATATGCTATTTTACAAGATCTATTCGGTGCATTTTTTACCTATCCTGTAGATACGAAGTTTTGACGCTTTTTACGAAATCTGATAGAGATGCTCTTAGCTACCTCCTAGATGGATTCCTTTTAACTGAACGGGCACCTACGGGAAGCTAGCATGTACTCCCTCCGTAAAGAAATATAAGAGCGTTTAGATCATTTATATTTCTTTACAGAGGAAGTACCAGCTAACAACACATGCGTACACCGGCACAATCTGGTCGTCTAAGTTGGGCCTGTGCCAGAGCTTTTGCTCGAGGCCTCTGTTTCGACGGCTCCCCTCACAGGAAGACTGCTAGTCTGCCACGAGGGCCTGACGATCACTATCCAGATTTTTGAGTATCGTGATTATTTAGACTAGGATTTTCTTCTAACTTGTCTTGTACTTCAAGATGGTCATGTACTCCTATATATATACCCACGAGACTCAATCAATACATAATCAATTCCACTAATCCCCTCTCTATTCCTCTTCGTGGTATCAACCTAACCCCGATCCTAAACCCTAGCCGTCGTCGCTTCTACGCACCGCTGCCCTCGGGGAGGTCGTCCTCCATGATGTCCACCGGGGGGGGGGGGGGGGGGCAGTCCATACCTAGGGTTTGCCCATCGATCGTGTTGATCGGTTGCCCTAGATATTCTTTTTCCTGATCAGTCGATTGAGATTTTCCTCTCTTGCCGATCGATTGATCAGTGTTATCTTAATTTGGATTTCTTGATCTAAGATTGGTTTATGTCGAACACCACCATTCATCGTCTACACACCTCGCCTCTACTTTGACATAGATTGCGTCCTCCACCCAGATCGGTTGTTGCATGGCACCCTAGCTTCACGCATCCAGCAACCTTGGGTGTGCTGGTCCCAGACCACTACCCGCAACTCTCCCAGACCACATCTCTGAGCACGTCCCGCAACTCTCCCACTTGGATACACCCTTCTCCATGCAGGAGATTTAGGATGCTTTTTTTTCACATGAACCTAAACGCTAGCCTGGGCCCTGATGGCCTGGGATCAAGTTTCTATCATTGTTTCTGGCACTCGTTCAAGCACATCGTCCTCCCAGTTTTTAACGATTTTACGTCCCTTGGGATCTCGGTTGACAACTTCAACAGGGCCCACATGATCCTGCTTCCCAAGAATGACTCTGCTAGATCTCATGATGCTTTCTGACCTATCTCGCTTCAAGGTTGCCCCCCGAGAGCTCTCGCGAAAGTTATCACCAATAGGCTCAAACCTATAATACCCTTGCTTGTTCACGACAACCAGACCGGTTTTATCTCTAGCAAGAATATCACTAAAAATTGTATTTTCGCCGTTGACCTCTTCAGTAACTGCCACCTAAGAAAGGCTCCCGCAATGATCCTCAAGATTGAGTTTCGGAAAGCTTTCGACTTGGTCTGCTGGGAATCCCTTCGGCAAATCCTTATGGCTAGGGGTTTTCCACTGATAACCCACAAGTATAGGGGATCGCAACAGTTTTCGAGGGTAGAGTATTCAACCCAAATTTATTGATTCGACACAAGGGGAGCCAAACAATATTCTCAAGTATTAGCACCTGAGTTGTCAATTCAACCACACCTGGAAATTTAATATCTGCAGCAAAATATTTAGTAGCGAAGTAATATGATAGTAGTGGTAACGGTGGTAAAAGGTAACGGTAGTAAAAGTAATATTTTTGGTGTTTTATAGTGATGATAACAATAGCAACGGAAAAGTAAATAAGCGAAGAACAATATATGGAAAGCTCGTAGGCGATGGATCGGTGATGGAGAATTATGCCGGATGCGGTTCATCATGTAACAGTCGTAACCTAGGGTGACACAGAACTAGCACTAGTACATCAACGTAATGTAGGCATGTATTCCGAATATAGTCATACGTGCTTATGGAAAAGAACTTGCATGACATCTTTTGTCCTACCCTCCCGTGGCAGAGGGGTCCTATTGGAAACTAGGGGATATTAAGGCATCCTTTTAATAGAGTACCAGACCAAAGCATTAACACATAGTGAATACATGAACTCCTCAAACTATGGTCATCACTGGTAAGTATCCCGATTATTGTCACTTCGGGGTTAACGGATCATAACACATAATAGGTGACTATAGACTTGTAAGATAGGATCAAGAACTCTCATATATTGATGAATACATAATAGGTTCAGATCTGAAATCATGGCACTCTGTCCCTAGTGACAAGCATTAAGCATAGCAAAGTCATAGCAACATCAATCTCAGAACATAGTGGATACTAGGGATCAAACCCTAACAAAACTAACTCGATTACATGATAAATCTCATCCAACCCATCACCGTCCAGCAAGCCTACAATGGAATTACTCACGCACGGCAGTGAGCATCATGAAATTGGTGATGGACGATGGTTGATGATGACGATGGCGACGGATTCCCCTCTCCAGAGCCTCGAACGGACTCCAGATCAGGCCTCCCGACAGAGTTTAGGGCTTGGCGGCGGCTCCGTATCGTAAAACGCGATGAATCCTTCTCCTTGGTTTTTTTCTCCTCGAAAGTGAATATATGGAGTCAGGGTTGAAGTCGGTGGAGCGTCAGGGGGGCCACAAGGCAGGGGGCGCACCCAGGGGGGTAGGCGCGCCCCCCACCCTCGTGGACAGGGTGTGGGCCCCCTGGCGTGGATCTTCCTTACAATATTTTTTATATATTCCAAAATAATTCTCCGTTGATTTTTAGGTCATTCCGAGAACTTTTATTTATGCACAAAAATAACACCATGGCAATTTTGCTGAAAACAGCGTCAGTCCGGGTTAGTTCCATTCAAATCATGCAAGTTAGAGTCCAAAATAAGGGCAAAAGTGTTTGGAAAAGTAGATACGACGGAGATATATCAACTCCCCTAAGCTTAAACCTTTGCTTGTCCTCAAGC